>NC_080090.1:11865000-12465000 GCF_950005125.1 Chionomys nivalis
AACGTCCTTTTTAGCAATTGAGAGAAATGGGCCAGAGGAAAGACACCTGCAAGCTGGCTTTACCCAGCCACCTCCCATAGGCCCCAGACAACAGGCGTGTGCCTTTTATGTTCCAGCCCAGCTGCCAAAGGGTCTGGGAGTAGACTTCCTGATCATGACTCTTTAGTCAGACCTTCATTCTCCTCTCTCCTAATCCTGCCTCTGAACCACGGTGACCTTGGGTGTGTGCAAATTCAATGCCTCAAAGACTAAAGTAAGGGAACCATGATTTAACCGGACAGGGAGAGGTACCCGAGAACTCATGATTTAGTCTCTTAGTGTCTCTCCCCGCCCCAGGATGGAAAATGGAGGAGATTAACATCTTCTATTTACAGACAAATTGCCTCCCTAACCCCTAAACACTTCCCTCAGCATGGCCAGGGAAGTGGTAGGAGGCTGGTCAGGCTGATCCTGATTCAAGGAGCTTGGGCAGCCACTCTCAGAACACAGCACAGGGCCCACTACCTTCCTTGGACAAAAAGGAAAACCTCTCTTGACTTCATGTTCTTATAGTCACACATTAGACACAGCTCCCCTTCAGAAGACAGCAGGCATCCAACAGCCTCTGGTCTTCCTGGGTTAGAAGCCAGGCTGTCGTCCTGGAAGTAAGAAAGCAAGTGACTGTTGGCTGCTTTGAACCCCTCCTTATACGCATGTGGCAGACACTACAGAGGTCACTGGTGAGACAGAGCAAAGAAATGAACTGCAATTACCAACCTCCTGGGCGCATCACCTTTATCATGGCTTTTCTGTCATCCCCCTACCTGGCTTGCCTTGGTGTTCTGACCCTGTCAGCCCTGGGTTCTGTAAGCTCACTGCAGGCCTTGCAGGACCTGATGCAATGCTGCATAAACAGAGCCTGCCGCCGCTCGACGTTTCAATAAAAATAAAGATCTGGAAGATGGTGAATATTTTATCCAGAGATGAGAATAATTTCAGGACTGTTTTTCAGAACACATCAATCCCAGACAGGAGTGGGAGGAAGCTAGGAGGCATGATGTGGGAAAGTGTGGGGAGAAGTGGGGGTGCCTGCACTGAACGGCTCTGAGCTCCGAAGCCTAGGCCTCCTAGAGAAGCTCACGCTGCAGGGGACTAAGCCAGTCCTGGAAGGCCAGTGTTCAGTGCTGCCCCAGAGGACAGTGTTGGCCTGGGATTGTTCTGGAGGGTAGACAGGAGGCCTCAGGGAGCCTGTGAAGCCCACAGTCTAGTGAACTGTGAAGTCCACACACAGGGGGGTGCTGCTGGGTGGGGTTACCTGCATTTAACTCAAGCCCGGCAGCCTTTCTCATCTGCCTTCGTACATGTATCTTCCTAGGATCCCAGAAGCATCTCAATGGAAGAAAGCCTGACATCTTATCCAACTGAGAAGTTCCTAAGACCAGGGAAGTTGCATAGCCTCTTAGGCCCCAAAACTTTTCAAAATCTCTAAAGGCAGAGTGTGAGGAGTGGACAGTTACCAGCTAAAGAGCAAGGAGATGCGGAGGCCACAACGTCAGAGTTCAGCCAGGGCCCTGTCAAAGAAAGCAACTGTTCTTAATGCAGACCAAGACATCAATCCTAGCATCCACTCCCTAATGGGCAATGAAGGTCTTAGAAGCAAGAAACATTCAAAGCCTAAATCTCCAACCTTCCTCTCCTTGATCAGCGTGAAGCCTCAGGACTGAGAGGTGTACAGAAATGAGACAAGATGGTTCAGCATCACTGAAGAACTACACGCAGCCCTCATGTTCATAACAAGGCCAGATACTGCACTAAACAGTGTGGTATCGGATGCAGGAGAAGGCACATCCTGCCCTCACAGTTCAACAGGGAGACAGCCACATTAACACCGATATCAGACTCCAAAGGGAACAGGGTAGAGGGTAGGAAGCCAGTTGAGATTCTCAAGGGGAACACAGCATGGCACGTTGGCATGCTATCTGTCAAGCCCCCGTTTCTGCTTGCTTCCTTGGTGAAGAGGTGGCTTCAGAGAGCCTCTAATCCCAGAGAGCTGCCTCATCCAAGGCACGGCCCTCTGTGGAGGCAGCCACACTAGTAACTAATCTAGAGAGGGAAGGTGGTCTCGTCCAACTCACAGGCTGTCTCAAGGACACGGAGACGAAGACTTTAACCCACTGCCCACAAGCTCAGTTTTCCCTACACTCCTTTCCTATCAGATCTTACTTCGTCCACAGTGGAGAATAACAGCCCAGGGGTAAAAGTGATGGCCTCGAGGGTGAGTAAAATTGTCACACTCTCCTTGCAGACATGCACCAATGCTAGCCTTGCCACGAGCCTGCCTCTCTGAGACTCCGTGTCTACTGACAAAGGCAAAGGCTTCTGGGAGGTACTTTGGCTACCAAAGCAGGCTGGGTCAGAAAACAATTTGTTTCCTGTCAATAAACCCTTTGTTAGTGCTGCAGTGACATTTAAAATTTAAAATGGTTATGACTTGAGACTGAAAAAGAATTGGTCTAATAAATTTCTTATAAGCAAGAGGATTCCTGGCATTTTGATTTAGTGGTTCCTTGGGATGATAAAGTTTTATTATGAACAATGATGGGAACAACATCAATCTCCTTAAGTTGTCATTGCTCTGTCTGCAGAACCAAACCCCCGCCCCTCCCAAGGTATCACTCTGAAACATGGTTTTTAAAACACAGACAACAAAACTCACAGCTGTCTTCTGAACATCGCTTATAAAAAATTTATTAGGCTGGTTCTCTTTCAGTCTCACTGCATAAGCTTGCTGTTCAGAAGAGTCAGTCACTCAACAAGGGACATCTCCAAGCTTGTGCAGTGCCCACAGAGTCCTGAGAGTCAGGATTCACAAAATATGTATTTCTGTACTGTTGGATTTCAGTGGCTGGATGAGGCAGAGATGGTGGCATCAAGAAGACTGACCGTCCCTTCATTGAAAGCTCTGGGGCTTTATAAATTCTGTGCCCTGGGCCTCTTCAGATGCTACCTGCTTGCTCCTGGGTAAAGGCAGTACTGTGGACTTTCACTTTTTCTCACTATGGCTACCCCTCGTAGGTCCAAGGCAGTACTAAAGATGGCCATAGGATTGACATTTGCTAGCAGATCATGGGGAAAGCTGAGAGGTGACTGTTGTAAATGGAACTGTGGCTAATAGAGGGTCCTTTACCACCTGTGACCCTTGTGCCCCTCTGTGTCATCTCTGCGTTATTTCCTATTGCTGGGATAAGACACAGTGACCAAGACAACTTATAAAGGCATTTCATTTGAGGCTCATGGTTCCAGAGGGCTAGAGTCCCTGTCCATTACGGCAGGGAGCATGGGAGAAGGCAGGCGGACATGGTGCTGGAGCAGTGACTGAGAGCTCACATCCTGAACAGGCACATGGCAGTATAAGCTAACTGGAGATGGTAAAAGCTTTTAAGACCTCAAAGCCTACCTCCAGTGGCACACCTACTCCAACAAGGTCACACCTCCTAATCCTTCCTAAACAGTTCTAGGAACCAAGTATTCAAATATATGAGCCTATGAGAGCCATTCTCATTCAAACCATCACAGTATGTGTGTGTGTATGTGTGTATATACATGCACGTGTGTATATACATGTATGTGTGTGTATATACATGTATGTATGTGTGTGTGTTTGCCCCAGGCCCCAGTCTTCTGAGGGACCTCAGTGCACCAGGCTAACCTTCTCCTGGTCCCAGGCCCCACTATGCCTGAGTTCCAGTTTTGGTTTCAGCATCCTGTTAGGTCCCAGTTTCAGTCTCGGCTTCTACACCCTGTCAAAGCAGGAAAAGGAGCCCCAGTCAATCATGTTCAGAATGACCTAATCCCCTCCTGGCTGTCTATAAAAGGAGCCTGCAAGCTCTATTCTGAGTTGCAGCCATTTTGCTGTTTGGATGGCTGACTCCAGCATGCTGGAATAAACAACGCTCTTGCTGGTTGCAAACGTGAGTGGTGGTCTTTGTTTTGTGGGGTGATTTGGGGACCCTAACACTTCCTCCTCCTGAGGCTGACTACCAAGATCCAGCTATTGAAATGTTGGTGCCCAACAATTGAAGCCTCCTTTGCCTCGCCTAATTAACATGCCCAATTAAAATTAAACACCTCATCCACATACAGGGTTTCCCATTTTACCTTTTGAACTGCCATCTTCCAGTGTGCCATGTCTGTCTCCCCAGTATCCAGAAGCAAGGTCTCTCACTGGCCTGCACTGTCCTTACTGGACAGACTGGACAGGGCTGGCTGGTCAGTGAGCCACAATCTGCCTGAATTTCTATTTTCATGGGTTTGAAAGATCGAAACTCAAGTTCTTAGGCTTGTACGGCAAGCATTTTGCTGATTGACTGAGTCCCTGTCCTTTGGAAGTTCTTACCCACTTGAGATTAGCCACTCCCTGGCACGCTCATTACTTGAGAGCATTTAGCCTGCATCCCAGTGTTACTGTTGGCATCCATAGTGCCATTTCACTGCTGAGAATACCGAGGCTCAGAGAGCTGGAGCAGCTCACCCAACCACACACTGGGTAAAAGGCAGAGCTAACAGACCAAAAGCTGCAACGTGCTTTTCCAACTCCACAAGCTCATCTCATTTCCTCCTGTATTGTTGGACGCCTGAGTATTAACCAGTCGCACCTCTGAACCTCAAGTTGTTTACAGTGTGCTTAGAAACTCAAGCAAGCCTAAGAATGGCTCAGCAGGCATCTGAGGGGTTTCAGATAAAAGGGATCCGAGTGTGACTTCAAGAAGGAGCAGAGACATAAGCTGGGCTGGAAGGGGTAAGAGGCAGGAGAGTAAACATGTTTGCCAAGTGCACAGAACTCGCAGGTGTAATCAGCACAGGCAGTCATAAAATGCCCCATCGTGTGGTCCCAGGAGTCCTTATTTTAATCCAGTTCAGGCTCCAAACCAACGCTAGCCTAGCAGTAGTTCCTACATGCTTGGGAGGGGCATCAGCATGAGGTCACTGCTGGTCCCCAAAACAGCAAGGAGAATCAGAATCTGCATGTGCCAGGAATGTTAAGCCTCAGCCGGGTGCCCATCCCCCACTTCTGTATCCATCTGCCTCACTAGACACACTATGACACAGTTCCTCCTCCAGGTCCCTGGCTTGGGTCTTGGTTGCTCTTCATTAATTCATTGATTCATTCGTTCGTTCAAAGAACTTATCCTTATGATCACCACAACCCAGCTCGCTGAAGCACCCCACCTTCTGCTGTCTGCCCAGCATGGACTTCTAGGCCACTACAGACACCAAGAGCATAGAGCAGTTCCCAGATCCTTGCTTGGCCTTGGTGACCTGGCCCCTTTTCCAGGTGTGCGTTGGCATGTGTCCCCAGTCTCCTTCTGCTTGGTGCCCACATGTGGGCACAGAGGACAGGATGGAAATGCTTTGAAGACTAAAGAGACTCAGGAAGACCTAAGACTTCTGAGACAAGCATGAGATGAGAGCCCAGAACCTACAGTTGTCTCCTCGGCATCTTCTCTAGAATATTCTGAGGCTCAGTTTCATGTAAACACTACATTTCCATACAGTGGTCTACACCCAGCCTGAATAAGTATCTCATATTTGGGCTGCTGATCCTGATGCTTGGAAGCCAATCTGCTGAACTATGCGTACTTGAGATAAGCCACCTCCATGACTTGGCTCACACTCGGGTGGAGTGAGTGGGTCTCCAGTGGGCAGGCCTTAGGGGTCATACCATGACCTCTTTGCTTCCTTACCGCCCCCTTGATGGAGGTAACCTCTTGCTGCCTCGGCTATAAGCCAAGGCTGTCACTATGCCTTCCCCACCATGTTGGATTGTATCCTCTTGGATCATGAGACAGAATTAACCCTACCTCCTTCAAGTTGCTCCTGTCAGGGATTCTGCCAGCATCAAGAGTAAATAACAGAGAACTATGAAATTTAGTTATGTGTATTACATTCTGACCACCCTGAGGACTCCTGGCCACTAAGACATCTGCCACCATGTGACAGAGTCCACAGTGGCCTCAGCTGCAATCAACATGGTCCCTTCTTGCTACCAAAGTGACCTAGCTCTCCTCTCCCCTCTTACCCTCAAGTCCTCACTGTCAAGTCCAGTGACCTGAACATTCAGGATGACTGCTGGGACACCTGTCCTCCTAGTACCCCCTTCATCTGAAGACTCAGGCACTTCTCATAGTTACTGCCTGACTACTTCATGCATCTCTGTGCTGTATCTGTATCATCCGAGCTGCACACACTTCCCACATCGGGGAAACACACAGTTAATGCTGTATGTGAAGGCAAAGAGAAACCCCACACTGTGGGTGAACAGACAAAGCCTTGGCTCCTAGTTGGTCCCTAAGGAACCTCCCTGTCCTCACACCTGTCCTCACACCACATGGCTTCACTGGACCTTGTTTTCCCAAACCCACAGCATCTCTCCATCTCTAGACCTCTGCATCCGTGGCTTCCTCCCAGCAATGCATACCCCTCCATCCACAAACCTGGGGACATCAGTGGCCAGTGTTGACATCCACCCTCGTCACCTCCCTGAAATGCTCCCGGCTTTCCCAGACCACATTGGTAATCTTGCTTCTATGACTTCTGTCATTGTATCCACAACCCTCAGCACTCAGATAACATTCTGACAAGCCTTGGCCACCTGTGTCAAGTGCCAGGGCGTTCCCTTTGCTCAGAAGACATGGGGAGAAGGCCAGCTGGATCTGCTGGTTGAATTACTGAGGGATTAGGGTGGGTGAGAACAAGTCCAATCTAAGAAGCAGCTAGTCTGAGCCAGGAGGAGGAGGAAAGGAACTGAGCACACACATGAACTGGGCACACAGCATGACCTGAGCATTGGGCACATGGCATGAACTGAACACATGACATGACCTGAGCACACGGCATGACCTGAGCACACGGCACGAACTGAGCACACAGCATGACCTGAGCACACGGCACAAACTGAGCACACGGCATGACCTGAGCACACGGCTCGAACTGAGCACACGGCATGACCTGAGCACACGGCATGAACTGAGCATACACATGAACTGGGTGCACAGCATGAGCTATGTACACAGCATGAACTGGGCACACGACATGACCTGAGCACACGGCATGACCTGAGCACATGGCATGAACTGAGCATACACATGAACTGGGTGCACAACATGAGCTATGTACACAGCATGAACTGGGCACACAGCATGACCTGAGCACACGGAATGAACTGGGCACACGACATGACCTGAGCACATGACATGACCTGAGCACACAGCATGACCTGAGCACACAGCATGATCTGAGCACACAGCATGAACTGGGCATACAGCATCCTTGCACCCTCAGATGAACATTGGGAGGAGCCTATGAAGGGGCAGGCAAGTGCTTATCTTGCAAAGCAAAGCACACACAGTCTGCACTGCATAGACCTTCCGGTCTTTTGATCCACTGGGACTTGAGTTTTGTGCACGGGGATAGGTAGAGATCTATTTGCATTCTTCTATATGCCAACAACCCATTAAGCCAGTGCCATTTGTTGACATTTATTTCATTTTTCCAAAGTATAATTATGGTTTCTTTGTTACAAATCAGGTATTCATAGATATGTGGATTTATGTCAGGTTCTTCAAATTGATTCCATTGGTCCACCTGTCTTTTTATGCCAATATCATGTTGTTTTTAATACTAAAGCTCTGTATTGTCAATAATACAAAATGGTAGTCTACAGAATGGGAAAAATTTTCACCAACCAACATCTGACAGAGGACTGATCTCTAAAATACATTTTAAAAAACTCAAGAAACTAAACATTAAAAACAAATAATCTACTTTAAAAATGAAGCACAGAGATAAACAGAGTATTCTCAACAGAAAAATCTCAAATGTCCAAGAAACACTTAAATTGTTCAACATCCTTAGCTATTAGGGAAATGTAAATCAAAACGACTCTAAGACTCCATCTTACATCTATCAGAATAGCTAAGATCAAAAACACTAATGACAATTTATGCTGGAGAGGATGTGGAGCAAGGGAAACACTCCTCCAGTGCTGGTGGGATGAAAACTTTAGAAATAGATATGGCCGTTTCTCAGAAAATTGGGCATCAATCTACCTCAAGATCTAGCTATAGAACTCTGGGACATGCATCCAAAGGATGCTCAATCATTCCACAAAGACACTTGCTCAACTATGTTCATAGCAGCATTATTCATAATAGCCAGAACCAAGAAATTACCTAGATACTCCCCAACCAAAGAATAGATAAAGAAAATGTGGTACATTTGTATAATGTAGTATTTACTCAGCTATTACAAACAATAACACCAGAAGATTTAAAGGCAAATAGATGGAACTAGAAAAAAAAAATCAACCTGAGTGAGGTAACGCAGACCTGGAAAAACAAACATGGGCTCACTCATAAGTGGATATTAACTATAAAGTAAAGGGTAACCATGCTACAATCTAACCCCTAGAAGCTAGTAGTAAGGAGGACCCAAAGAGGGACACATGAATTTCCCTGGGAAGCAGAAATAGAAGAGATCTTCTGGGTACACCAGGGCTGGGGGGATGGGAAAATGAGGGATCAGGTTGGGGGTCGATAGAACAGGGAAGTAATGAAAGAGGCATCTTGGTGTGGGGCGCATTTGGGGTTATGTAGAAACCTGGTGCAAGGGAAACTCCCAAAATCTACAATGACCCCAGATAAGACCCATAGCAATGTGGATACGTAGCCTGAACTGGCCAAATCCTGTGATTAGATTAGTCACTACCCTAATTGTCATCACAGTCTTCATCCAGTGACTGAGGGAAAGAAATGCAGAGATCCACAGCCACACACTGGGTAGAACTCGGGGAATCTTATTGAAGAGAGGGAGAAATGATTGAACGAGCCAGGTGGGCCAAGGTCATCACAAGGACACTCACAGAAACATAGGAACTCACAGACTCTAGACAGACAGTGAGGGAGCCTGCATGAGACTGACTCAGGCCCTCTACGTCCATGTGGCAACTGTGTAGCTTGATCTACTTGTGGGACTCCTGCTTTGGCTGGCTTCCAGGAACCTATTCCTCATACTGGGCGGGGGAGGGAGGAGCTTAGTCCTACTTCAACTTTATCTGCCATGCTTTGTTGACACCCATGGGAGGCCTGCCCCTTTCTGAACAGAAACAGAGGAGGAGTGCATTGGGGGATAAGGGAAGGTGGGAGGGGGGAATGGGAAGAGGAGAGGGAGGGAAACTAAGGTCGGGATGTAAAATAAACAGATAAATTAATTATGTTTTAAAATTAGGAAAAAAGAACCATAAGAGAAGTCCTAAGCAGTTGCAGGATGGGGAATGTACAATGCCTGGTGTGTAGGAAGGGATAGGGAGGCTCAGCCAGGAAGAGGCTCACAGGTCAGCTCAGGAATGCCTCCTTGGGATGGAGAAGACAGCTCAGTGGTGTCGTGCTTGCCACACAAGCATGAGGATGGAAATTCCTGTCATCAGAATTCACAAAGTGTGGGGCAGTCGTGAAATCCACCTGTAATTCCAGCCTCTAAGGCAGAGATAATCCTCAGAGGCAGTTGGCTAGCAAGGCCAATCATATCCAAGAGCTCTGGATTTGAGTGAGAGTCCTGCACCTGTGAGTAAGATAGAAGAGCAGTAGACAAGGATTCCTGACCACAATCTTGGGCCTTCACATGTGTGTGCACCCACACACATGCAAAACATGTATATATAAAATGTACACCGTGTGCATGCGGCATGCTGGAAATGGAAAGAATCATGTCTTTATCCACAAGGCACCTAGAGTGTTTTAAGCAACAGTGTGGTGTCAGAATCACCATAGTTTTTAAATCCATTCTCCTGAAATCATGGAGAATGGAATAGGGAGGGAATGCAGAGAATAAACAAGGTCCAGCCAGACGGAAGCAACTTCTCCCATCAACAAAGACTGGCCCTTACGGCCATCTTTCCAACGATTTTTGTTAATCAACCAGTGCATACAGAAAGAATTAAGACACCCACTATGGTCATGTCAGCTGACTCACAATACAGTAACCACAGTGTGGTGTGGGACAATTCTATATTCTGTCAATTATGTTTTAAATAAATGCTGATTGGCCAGTAGCCAGGCAGGAGGTATAGGAGGGACAACCAGACAGGAAGTAGAGGCAGGGCAATGAGAACAGGAGAATTCTGGGAAGAAGGAAGTTCTTCCTGCAGTCCTTCCCCAGACACTGAAGAAGCAGGATGTGACCTACCCCGCTGAAAAAGGTACGGAGTCATGTGGCTAACATAGATAAGAATAATGGGCTAATATACGTTATAAGAGCTAATACAAAGCCTGAGCTAATAGGCCAATCAGTTTATAACTTCTGGAGACCTCTGTATGATTTTCTTTGGAGCCAAACAGCTGTAGGACCTGGTGGAAGGACAGAAAACAGGCAGGACAGAAAACCTCAGACAACAGAATGGGCCCATGTAAACTATTGCATCCACATAAAACCTGACAGATCCTCATTTACAAAACCCTCACACCCTCCCCACTGGACTCAATGGAAGATCTGGTGAGAAAAAGCCTGTCTAAGCAGTTAGTGCCTAGGCCTGCCAAGCTCTTGGTCTCTGAGTTTACATTTGCTAGGTCTTAGTCCCTAAGTTTACTAAGTTCTTAGTGCCTAAGCTTTCTAGATTCTTTAGTCACTACATTTGCTAGGTCTTTGCACCTACGCTTGCTGGGTGCCTAGTTTTAGTCGTTACTGTGGCTCTCCTTAGAAACGTCACTCACATCATCTGATTATTTTAAACAAAGCTTATTTTCACTAACAAGCACTACTTCCTGAAATAAACACACAGAGTATACATATCTACACAGTACACATGGTGTGTGTATACTGTACACATAGCATGTGTATATGTGTGAAGAAACCACCAGCTACTTGTCCCAGTAAGGAAAACCACACTGGTGATTTGGCATACCCCACTATCTCCCTGGGCAACAGGGTCCAAATGTTCACAGGTTTCCACATCTGATGTTAGACAAGACTGCTATTATAATTCTAATGATAAATGCTACCTGGGAGAGAGTCTGCTCCAGAACATCTTTTATGATTACAGGATTATTATTACTTAAATTAGGACTAACGATCCCCAACAACAGTCTTTACTGCTCTGCTTTCTCCAGATGCCTCTGTGTGCTGCTGTATTATTAGAACCGCTAAGTCGACAGAGCGGTCTCTAGCTGACCAGTCAGTGACAAATGAGAGTCCCAAGAGTAAGCCGACACCCCCAACAATTCACAATAGGATTTGTAATTTTGAATTTACTCCAACAATTTCCCAGTTACAGGTGGCTTTCTAAGTCTGGTGTGGCCTAAGAAACCCTTACACACACACACCAAAAAAAAAAAAAAAACTTTCCTCCGCTGGTAGGGACAGGTGTCTCCTCATGTCTGGGAGGATTCATCTTAAGGGCATGGGGCAGAATTCAAATAATGATGGGGGTTTGGGGTAACCAGGAAGAAACCAAGACAGCCGCTTTGTTCCCCATCTAGCTTCCCTGCTTCTTTCAGGGCCCGGTACTTTCTTTGATGTCTGTGATCAGCCGCCTTTGCCTTCTCTACATTCCTGCCTCTCCCGGAATCTTAGTTTGTGTTCTGTTTAACTTATGGTTACCGTGGCTTCCTTTCCCAAGTCTCACCCCAACCATGGCATCTTCTCAGTCCAAAATCCTTGAAGAAGAATATTGCTGGCCAAGCCCCTCTCATTTGGCAGACCTTAAGTCATAACAACATCTGAGTGATACCCACAGCTAGATCTGTCAGTAGGACTGGAGATGGCAATGCAGAGCTGGGGCATGTCCTGTGTCAAAAGCCTCACTTCCCTGGTCCTGATGATTCTCTAATAAAAGGGCTCAGAGTGGGCACCCCAGAGGGTTTCCATCAAAGGCTTTCTACAGATTCACATATGCAAACATTTCTGTACAAGACACCAGTGTGCCCATGGATGCAGCATTGGCTTGGATGCTATGGGGTAACCAACTGCTTTTTAAAAAAAGTAATACCCAGTCCACAGGAGGAAACACATGTCAGGTACTATAAATCTGGCCAAAACCCCATGTAGTCTCTAGCAGTGAACCTACTACTACTATTTTGCTAAATAGAAATAATATTTTATTTTACTGTTCTCTAAATTCATCTCTCTATCTATAGATGAGCACAGCTTCAGACCTCATCAGAGAAGTTTCTTTTTGGTGCACGGGGGTTAACACAGAAATTCATACTGGTCTAAGTGAAGAAAGCAAACATCCATGGCGTGCTCAGCCACATGGATATCCTATGTGACACCTCCTGCCTCCAAGGCTAAGGAATCATTACATAAGTGGGAGCAGAAGGATTGTTGTAGACAGAGGTCTGGGAGGACTGGGGTAAAACAGTGTCTTCCGACATGACAGGACGGACCAATGCACCCATGAACTTTTAACACGCGGCTGCCTGCTTAAGACCTGTGCAAGATTAAACCAGTCATCATTCCAGCATGGTGGAGGAGGAGCTCATGAGTTCCCACTCCCCGCTGTTGATGGATGACTGGGAAAGGAGCCTCAGTTCCATCTAAGGGTGTGGCCCCTGGAAGGTCAACCATGCTACAGTGACTAGATCCACATGCATTAGCATTTGGGCAGCACAAACATAGAGAGTTAAAGGAGTGAGAGAGGAGGACATGAAGTTTAAAGGGACCTCAGGGTGTCCCTGAGAGGAGTTAGGGGAGGAGTAGAAGCAAATATGATCAAAATAAATTATGTGCAAGTATGAAATTCTTTAAAAAATCAAAACATATTTTTTAAGGATTCTCTTCCAGGTGAGTCTAAGCTGTATCACATTGATGGTTGAAGCTAACCAGCATGGATAGCCTCTCACGTAAGGAAGCAATCTGTCTAAAATGTCATCGGTGACAAAGCCAAGGGACACCATGTCACAGCACACATCCAACTTAATGACCCCTGTAGGGCAACTCTTTGGCAGGTGTCTTTGCTAGTCTCTCAATTACTAGGTACATGAACTTGCTATTAGTTCAGATACATGGATCTTCACGTTTGAATGAGAAGAGATGGTTCCCTCCTCCGAGGGCAGAGGTGTCTTCCATGGCAGATGGGCAGCTCAGCCAGAGAATGAAGAATACAGTCAGCAGCAGGGAGATGCCCAAAGTTGCCTCTCTGACTCCCCAGCCCCCTCACACATGTGCATGCACACACACACATACATACATACATACACACACACACACACACACACACACGCACGCACGCACGCACGCACCTACATGGAGGTGGTGCTGGACCCAGTGTGTCTGAGCTGTCCAGCTGCATACAAGCGGCTGATTGCCCAGCAGGAAGATGGACAGAAGTGGCACAGCCCATCTGATAAAATGGCCGGTGTAGACTATGGAACTCCATATACCAGGGACAGTTGTGGAAAACAGCTCAGAAAGTGACAGGCGTAAGGGGGTGGGAGGTGGTAAGATCTGGGTGCTGGGATAAACATGAGCACCCCAGAATGTGCCTTTAGGCATTTCACAGACTCTATGGGAGTGCTGAGTGCTAAGAACCTTACAAAGCTCTAATTGCCCCTCCCATCATTAGGAAGGATTTACCACATCAGCTACCTTCATTGGTTGCTGGCACTCAGGTAGCCAGCAACATCCAGTAAAACGTCTGTTGCTGGGAGCCGATTCAAGTGGCCGCCATTACAAGATGGCACTTGGCCCCGGCCTCACTTGGTGAACAATTCCATATTAGGCAATGCAGTGGAACTGTGCCTCTCGCATGCGCAGTGGCGATGATGTGCTTAGGGCCAATCCCGTGGCCAGGAGCATCGGCAGGCGCGCATCGGCCAATCCAGACACCACTCGTTCCCTTACCCCCTATATAAGCAGCCGCGCTTGGCGCTCGGGGCCCCTCGCTTCCGCTCTCCCGTCAACCAAGATGCTCCAATAAAGCATGACTCGTGGTTGTCCTTCCCTGCTGGTCAGGGAGTGCGCCGCAGTCTGTCTCACCTGAGAAGCCTGTGCCTGTGACCCTATCCCCACAGGGGTAGCCAGCAACATCCAGTAAAACGTCTGTGACCTGAGGAGCACATGCTCGTGACCCTTTCCCCATAGGAAAAATAAATAGTTTAAAAATAATTAAGTAAAGTCTTTAAAGAAAGAGTAAAGGAATATAAAGAAAAAAAGACACATAAATAGGGGATGTAGACTATTCTATCTGAATCCCGTGTGGTGTTGGATAGTATGTAGACTATTCTGATTCCTTTGTGGTGTTGGATAGTAAGTATGTAGACTATTCCATCTGAATCCTGTGTGGTGTTGGATAGTATTCTCTGGTGGGGGAACAGGCTACTGGATGAGTAATGCCACAGGTAAACTGCAGCACCCAGGCTGCTTCAGACTGTAATATGTAGAGTGGTACTGTGACATATATGTAATGGTGTGTGTGTGTGTGTGTGTGTAGTGTGGGGTACATGTCCCTTCTGCCTTAAGCTATACCTGGATGAGAAATATAGCAAAATTTCACTTCAGAATTTGGGACTTGGGGAGAATTCTTGTGAGTAGCATAGCAACAGGCAAACAGGAATAACATACTAAGCCAATAACAGAGACCATGGGAACACACATGCTGAGGGTTAAAGCCATAGCACGACCCAAGCTTCGAATTACAGATTTTCAGGGGGTCTTCCCCAATCAAATCTGGTCTCTATTAATTTTGAAGGACTCCACAGCCTTTCATTTCCTTTGAACACAAAAGCATAACCTCTCCCCCAAAGCAATACATTTTCTGAATTCCATTTTAAAGTTAAAACACCCCTAAAGTATCCAGGCTGGTTTAATTCAGCAGATCCTTTTACAATCCCATGTCTCTCAGTGGCTGTTGTTTGCTCATCAGCATGCAAAAAAAAAAAAATCAGAGTCAAGAAAGCATCACACAGGATTCCCATAGAATAGTCTACATACTATCCAACACCACAAAGGAATCAGAATAGTCTACATACTATCCAACACCACACCGGATTCAGATAGAATCGTCTACTTACTATCCAACACCACACGGGATTCCGATAGAATAGTCTACATACTATCCAACACCACAAAGGAATCAGAATAGTCTACATACTATCCAACACCACACCGGATTCAGATAGAATAGTCTATGTACTATCCAACACCACATGGGATTCAGATAGAATCGTCTACTTACTATCCAACACCACATGGGATTCAGATAGAATAGTCTACATCCCCTATTTATGTGTCTTTTTTTTCTTTATTTTCCTTTACTCTTTCTTTAAAGACTTTACTTAATTATTTTTAAACTATTTATTTTTCCTATGACTGTTTATATCCAGTTTCTTCTTTCTTAAGAACCTATACACAGTGTAACCTGTTTAAAAGCTTCCAGTTGAGCCTGTTTTACTGTGTGCCTATAACATTCCCTGACTGTGTGAGCCAAACCTTAAACTGCTAAGCAGCAGCTAGGCCCTCCTCTATGGGGCTTTTGAGGTTGGCTCTGTCCCCTCCTCAGTCCAGTCCATGAGAGCCAAGCCAGCTTAGCAGAGTTTAATTAACTGGGACCTGAGTGTAACTGGAAACTGTTTAACTGAGAGCTGCATTTAACCACCCCAGTTCTAAAGAGTTGTTGCCTGCATTGAGGCAGTCATTTTGACTTAGTTTGTTTTTACTTAGCGTTCAAGCTGCTCAAATGCTCTACTGAACAGCATCACCTCCTAAAGGAGCCATATCTTTTTTTGTTATGACTTTTTGTTTTTAGTTTTTGTTTTTCAGCTTTCTCAGGATCTATGTGGAAATTTGGGCCCCACGTTGGGTACCAAATATAGTTGTGATTTTTTTTTGGGGGGGGGGGGGGCACTGCCAACCAGCTCCCAAATAAAGACATGGAGATTCATTATTAATTATGAATGCTCAATTTTACCTTAGGCTTGTCCCACTAGCTCTTTTAACTTAATCTTTCTATTCATCTATATTTTGCCTTGGGGCTTTTTGGCTTTCTTTCATTGTGTATGTCCTTCTTTCCTTCTTCCTCTGTATCTAGCTGGCTGTTCCCTGGTCTCTCCTTTCTTTTTTCTTTTCTTTCTCTCTGGAGCTAAATTCCTCCTCCTACTTGTTCTTCCTGCCCAGAAGTTCTGCCTATACCTCCTCCCTCACTATTGACCATTCAACTTTTTATCAGACCAATCAGGTGCCTTAGATATAGTTAAACAAGTGCAACACATCTTTACAGAGCTAAACAAATATCCCACAACTGTTAGGCTCCATGTGAGCCAGCAGAGAGCCAGGATGAGGTCGGGTGCCATGCAGGAGCCACAGCTGCCTGCTCAGCAGTGTCCCCGTGACACACCAGAGTGACCAGCCAGAGGGCATCCTTAGTGCAGAGCTTGCAGCCAGCCCCTGCCGAGGGCTGTTCTCCACTTCCTGTCAGCCTCATACTCCTAGATCCCCAGTGGGTCCCTACTCTCCTGTCTCCCCCAGGGACATGGGAGCCAGTGCGTTTTCCCCATGGTGATATCACACAATGTGGCTATGTGGTCAGATTCATTTAAGCTACAGCTTTTCTTTTTATCTTTACTTCATTCTTTTCTTTAGAGTCAGGATTAATTTCTCATCAGCTTAACAAAATTTAGTAAAAAATGAAAGTCAGACCAATGACCCACTGGTTGATTGAACCACAGTTCTTAAGTTATCCCCCATAATGCCCGTAACCTTCTTCCCTCTGCCTCCTATAACCGCTAAGGAAGACTTGGAGGAAGGCATGTTCTAACAGGCTTATCTTTCCGGTTAGGCCATGAATGCTTGTTTTCCTCTTTAGCTACTGTATGGAACACTTTAGAAGCCCCTACCATTCTATCCCACCACTGGCCTTCATGGTACTCTGCCTGTAGCCAGACTGCAGTAGAGAAGGCAGCTCTGGCCTGGAGTCCGGAGAGGACCACGGTTCTGGGGTTGCTTGGGTGCTAACGAGAGTGTGTCCATGTGGTCAAGTTGTAAAAACCCTACAGTGGCAGAGTCGGAGCAGGGAGAGGCTTTTACACTGTAAAACACTTTTCAGTGAGTGGCAGAGCCTACAAACCAGAAGTCACATGTCCAAGAACAAAGACAGTCTAGAAAAGCCAGCCTAGACTCTCTGGCCTGCGAGCCTCGGTGAGAGCATAAATACCACAGGCCTCGAGATGAGCTGGATTAAGCCTCTCCCCAGCACCTGGCAACCCTAGTGCAAACGGAGATAATGTATGTTTGCGTCTCATTCCCACAGAATCATTGCCTGTGCAATCAGATGAGCTTCCTCAGCTAAATGCTTTCCAGATCATTATTCTGCTTAAAATGATTTAAAGGTCAGAAATAATTACCTATTTTAATTTCCAAAATGGATTTCACTGCAATCGGCTCTGTATTAACAAACACATACAGACTGACTGCGAGTAACCTTTCAATTAGAGACAGATGTCAGGTTCTGAGTGGTTCTATTTCAAACGGCCTGGTCACAAGTGAAGTCAGTCCTGGGCTAATTGCTCTTTCTTTCTATTGTTGTTTTATTCTGTAGGTCTGACTTCCCTTGGGATCCTCCTGGGAGCATCCAGGAGCCCTGCTTGGCATGCAGAATGTACTCAGGACTCTATCTTTTCCACAGAGCCCACTGGCCCCGTCACTGACTAGTCTTTGCCCTGACTGAGTGGGAGCCGAAGTCCACAGGACATGGCTCGTTATAGTCAAATGTGCCAGACATGGCTGAGTGTCTGTGCAGAGTCAGAGCTATAAGAAGACTTCCTGTCCTAGAAGCAGTGACACTGCAGACTGATGGGCAGGGGACCAACAGCAGAAACCATCACTTAGGGGGCCATTTGGGTATTCATGTTCTTTCCCAGATTTTGCTGTTATCTGCATGGTGGTGTGCACAGGTCACCCCAGTGGTTGGGGAAGTGGAGGCATTGTCGGGGAAGGGGGAGGGAAGAGAGGAAGGGCAGCTGACAAAGGCTATTCGAGGGGTCATACGAAAACCTACAGTACAAGCATCGTTAAAAATAGTATACATAGCCGGGCAGTGTGGCGCACGCCTTTAATCCCAGCACTCGGGAGGCAGAGGCAGGCGGATCTCTGGGAGTTCGAGGCCAGCCTGGTCTACAGAGGGAGTTCCAGGCAGGCTCCAAAGCTACAGAGAAACCCTGTCTCGGAAAAATAAAATAAAATAAAATAAACAAACAAAAAAAAGTAGCAATAAAATGACTCCTAACACCATTGTTATTATGCTCTTTAATATGCCTACACCCATGCATCTCAGAACTCAGCCATCATGAGAGAAGCTTCCTCTTGTAGTAGTGAGAACTAACACTGAGACCTACAACTAGACAGTGTGCAGAGCGTGAGAAATCCTGGAACACAACCCTAAATGAGATGTTTTCATCAACCCCTCTCCTCAGGGCTCAGGGTGCAGAAGAGAAGGCAGAAAGATTGCAAGAGTCGGGGGAATGGATGGCACCAAAGAAGCAGAGTCTTCCAGACACAAGAGGGCCTGGACACGTGTTAACTCACAGAGACTGTGGGAGCTGGGAGCATGCACAGGGGTGGACACGTGTTAACTCACAGACTGTGAGAGCATGCACAGGGCCTGCTCCGGTTCAAGCCAGATGGGGCCCTAACGTGGAGAGGGGAAAACAGACACACACTCCCATCCCTAACCAAGACACTTCTCCAACTGACAACAGCTCATAAAGGAAAATTAGCTTTTCCAAGGGAGTCTCACTGACTGTGAACCACACTTAAGGGCAGGCTCCATGTCCAGCAGTAGATGACCAACATGAAATGAACTCAAATGTAATTTTTTGGAGACTTTTTGTTTAGGCATTTTCTAAAAATAAAACACCATACTGGTCTTTTCTTGTATATCATGGTTTCCAGTTTTGTTGTTTTTATGGGGTTTGTGTATGTGTCTGTCTGTCTGTCTATCTCTCTGTCATCTGTCTATGTTTCTTATGCTTTGTTTCTTTGGCTTGTTTGTTCATTTTGTTTAATTCTTCTTTTAATTTGCCTCTTTGTTTTCCTAAGAGAGAGGGAGGGAGGGAGAGAGAGACAGAGAGGAGAGAGAGAAAAGGCATGGAGTTGGAAGGATGGAGACATGGGGGAGGATCTGGAGAGAAGATGAAGAGGGGAAAACATGATCAGAATATATTATATGAAAAATAATTTCAATTAAAAGTGGGGAGCAGAGACAAAAGTATCAAGAGTTCAAGGCCAGCCTCAGCTACATAGTGAGTTCCAGGCTATCCAAGGTTACATGAAACCTTGTCTCACACAAACAAAACCACCCCAAAACTTGACATGATACACATGACAGGTTCGACCTGTCTGTCCGTGGTACTCTGAGGATTCGAGCAGAGTTCTTCGACACTACCTGGTAGGCTCTTCCCCTTTCTGAAGCTTGCATCAGTCTCCACTCCTAAACTGGCCTCACCTCTCAAACAGTGTGGGGACAGTTCAAGCCCACAGTCTCTGTACAGGCTAAGGAGCCTCCACATCTTTGGTTTGACAAATACTTCTGAATACCGATATTCTAGAGTGACAGAAACCCCTTACCTGTCATAGTTCATATATGATTGGGAACAAGAAGTTTTATCAACCCACATTTGCTTCTCTTATATGTTAACATATTGTTCCACAAAAGCCTCTGATGCCAAAGTTCACTAGTGGAACGTGCTAGAAGACAGAAATCCATTGCCTATTGTCTGTGGACCCAGTAGAGGCACGTGCTTATCTACGAAGCACAGAAATCACTATTGTCCCACACTCTGGTGTGATCACCATCCTCCCACACCTGACTGTAAACACTGTCCTTTCAGATTCCAGTGTGAGCACCATCCTCCCACACACACACCCCGTGACTACCATCTTCCCAGACCCCAGTATAAACACTACCCTCCTGTCTCCAGTGTAAACATAATCCTCCCACACCCCGGTGTGAACACCATCCTCCCAACATCCTGGTATAAACACTGTCCTCCAAGACCCTGGTATGAACACTGTCCTCCCAAACTGGTGTGAACACAACACAAAGCAAGGATCACTGTGGTCACCATTCAAGCTCAGACAAACTGATAGTGTGTTCCCCTTCCCATGTTGAAGACTAGGCAGTCCACCTCATCTCTCCTCTCCTCTCCTCTCCTCTCCTCTCCTCTCCTCTCCTCTCCTCTCCTCTCCTCCCCCTCCCCTCCCCCTCTCTCTCTCTCTCTCTCTCTCTCTCACACACACACACAACACACACACACGAGACACAGAGAGAGAGAGAGGAGAGAGAGGGAGAGAGGAGAGAGAAAAGGGGGAGAGAGAGAGAGAGAGAGAGAGAAAGTTCCCTTTTGTCAAATGACCTGCACCATTCAAAACAAATGCTGGCACTTACTAAAATACTTCCTAGGAACTCGCTATAACTTTTCAATTGTGCTCACACTATCATGAGAATTGTTACTATTTTTCCTCCTGCTCTGGACAAAGCTGCATGGAGAGTGATTTGCCCATTTCTGTCATAAAGACTATCATAGTTTGCATGCAATTTTCCAGAGCTGGAGCTTTTCCAAGTTTGTCTGTCTTGTAATTCAACAGAGACAAGCAGTCCCCTTCAGCACCGAGCAGCTGGAAGAGCAGAGTGGCTCACTGCACTACCTCATGTATATATGACAGCCACACATTGTCTGGGGGCCTTTAGCTAAAGGCAACAGGATCAACTCTGGCCAACAAAGAGCAAAACGGGGTGTGGGGGGAGCACAAGCTCACAGAACATCTGGGTGAGGATGAGCAGCAGCTGGACTGTTAGATAATCATTCTGCCAGATGGCTCCTGTAGACCCAGTTCTGAGCAAAGCTCCCATGAGCACTTGGGCTCCTATCCCTCATGCTTGTCACATCAAAGCTCTGTGTTTTTCTTCATTCCTAGGTCCTGGGACACCGTCATGGGTCTTCAGACTCTTTTGAATTGAATGTACCTTTGTTCTTCCCACCATGGGGCTTTGAATATGCTTTCCCTATACATGTCACCCCAAAGTCCTTGTGGACCCCCCAAAGGCCTGCCCCAGGCCCAGTTCCAACCCTTGGCCAGTGTCCTGTGATATGGACAGCTGGACCTTTACAGTCACCTGACAAAGTGGGAACAAGATGTGAAGATGTTTTTCAGAGAACAGAGGGCGTGTCCTACGGTGGCTGGGAGAGCTGTTAGCAGCATCTGCAAATGGCAAAGCACTCATAACCAGCTTTGTGTGCGCTTTTAAATGCATTTGACCCAGCTTTCCTGTGCGTGGATGGAAGGAAGCCCTGGAAATAAGGAAGAAACTGCAGGTAAGACTCACACCAGAGGGCAAGTGAGAGGTTGAAAGGGCCCTGGTTAGGTGTCCCCAACAGAATGAAGAAGACAGGGTGGATGTGAATAACATTTAATGGTAGAAATGGCACAACTACAGATATAATGGGGTAGGAGTTTGTGGCTGTGGCCACCGTGATATGATCTAGAATCACCCAGGAGACAAACGTTGGGGTAGGTCTGTGAGGAAATTCCTGGGTTGGGTTAGCCGAGGGGGAAACAACCAACCCCCTCTCTATGGGTTGCACCATGCCCTAGACTGGGGGCTTGGACTAAATAAAAGGGGGAATGAGCTGAGCCAGCATTTGTCTGTCTGCTTCCTGACTGTGAATACAAGGTGACATGTGACAGCCGTCTCTAGCTCCTGCAGCCATGGCTTACCCTGCCAGGATGGGCTCCTCATCCTCAGACTATGAGATAAAATAGGCCTTTCTTAGGTGGCTTTTGTCAAGCATTTTGCCAGGGTAAAAAAAAAAAAAAAAAAAAAAAAAAAAAAAAAAAAGCTAACTATATAAAATGGAAAAGATTTTCTTAAATAATTCCAAGGTGCAGCTTTGTTGAGCAGGAGAAGAATGAGATTTCTGGGGAAGATGGGAGTGTCTGTGTGGGACAAGCCAGTGACTTGTGGTTGCTCGGAATTTTAATGGCATCTGGACAAGGAGCAGAGCCTCAGTGTCTCTGGGGGAAGTAGAAGCCTGCTTTGTAGCCTGAACCTGAGAGCACCATCAGTGACGACACAGGCATCTTATCCACTGTCTGACAGGACAGGCAGTAGCTGCTGGGGCTACAGAGCACTTAAAATGCAGCTTCATACCTGAGCTTCTGAGCTTGTCCTGCTAAGAGAGGAACTGCCAGCCCAGCATCCACCCTGACACGGGGCACTTGACTAATCTCCAGGACCCAGCCTCTAATTCAGTTCTGAAACTAGACACCCAGAGACAGTGAGTACCCACAGGCTCGGGGCTTGGCCTCATAGGGCAGTCCCCACCCCAGATGCCATAGACAGGCCGCTGCCTGTTTTACCAGTGATTCTGAGTGACCAGCTAAACACTGGCAATTCTCAAGATACCTGCAGATGTCTGGCTGACTTTCCAAGATGATTCGCAGAAGCAGAGAAGTCCCTACATACCTTTACTGGTTCACTGTAAGGCTAGCAGGAAGGGCTCATAGAGAAATGACAGCAGGAGGGGCTGGGAACTGCTAAGCCTTTTCTGGGTACTCCACCTTCCAGGTACCCCCTCACAGTGCCCAGTCTTATCGTCTCAACCTGGAACCCCTGAACCCTTTTCCTTTCATGCAAGTGTCAAAGCTTCCTACAAGGCTTGGGGGTGGAGGTGACGACGAGATGAGGCTGAAAGGCCCAGCCCTCTACACTAATGGCTGGTTCCCCTGGCAACCGGTCCCCATCCCGAGGCTGTCTGTGGGTCTATTAAGCTTCCCCTCATTAGAATGAGAGAAGCTTCTAAGGGATTCAGAAGCTGAGTCCTACTCCCGGCTCTCAGGGAGTTACAGAGGTCTTAGCAGATCCACATAGGGACTGAGCTCAAAGACAAAACCTCAGAACAAAGGTCTTCCTGGTGCCCGCATCTACAAAGATTTTAAAGGCTTTGTGCTAGAAACCAGGGGCAGAAACCAAATATCTATTCCATATTCCATCACAATATCATGGTAACTTCACTGAATTGTAATGAACTTGAATTTAAATAGCCACGTGGAATTAAGAGCCAGCATACTGGCTGGCACAGATCTGGACAGATGCTAATATTAGACGCGCCAACACCACTCACCAGGGGCCGATCAGAAGGAACCTTATGGTTTATCTGACAGAAGTCTCTCGTTTCACAAATAAGAGGCCTGAGTAGAAGTGACTTGCACAAAAACCACAGCAGCAAAGAGATGTCAGGCAGCCCCGAGCCCTGGGCTTCTGTGCCTGACCTCATGCCCTTTCCATCTCACAGGAAGTTTTTTGTGCTGATGCAAAAAATAGCTGCAATTTGGTTTAATTTTGGTGTGTGGAATCGATGCAGCTGATGGGTGAAGCCCGCCGAAGATCGTGCACTCCCCCTGCTGAGCACATCGTCTCCCCTGCCCATCAGGTAAGGCACTATCTTAGCTTTCTTCGCTATAAATAATAGAATGTACTCCGGTTAAACCTCAAAAGGAGCTCATTAAGGGAGCCCCAGAAGCGTGCACAACCTCCAAGAGTACCCACGGACAGCTAGGAGGCTATGCAGTCAGGAGCTATTCACAAATTACCCTGCCACAGCTCAACAGTGCCCTTCCAGGTAGAGCCAGCGGGTCCCCATCACAGGGGCTGAATGTGGGGCTCCAGTCAAGCACCTCTATCTCTTAATAAAGTGGGTGTCACCCTTGCCACTCGGGCTGCACACTGGGTCCCACGTCCACCCACACATGACTGAGCCAAGATCTGTGGTGTGCAGAAAGGCAGAACGTATCTGGATTCTGCCTTACATTGTGATCCTCTGAATACAGAGAGAGCCTCAGACACAGCAAGACAATTAAGAGAAGGTGACAAAGGTGGCATCAACCAACAAACAAGTCATCTGCACTGGCTCGGGGCCCCACTGACAGCCCTACTTGTTAAGAGAATCCCCCCACTCACGCTTTCACACAAAAAGCACCTTGGTATTGCAGATACTTCTATTAACATAGCGGGGGCTATTTTTAACTTATTAGCAGATACATTTTATCTTCAGCAATGGCTACTTGTAGAATTGGATATGGGCTCAACAAAGGATGTTGACTCCCAGAATGTAAAATGTTTCTTTTGGTTTGTGCTATTTTTAATTTATATTTTCTAATTACAAATCCAAATACAGTACAGGCCTAAAGAGAGAACCAAAGCAAAACTCCAGCAATGCTTTCCTCAAAAGCAACAGTGGCAGAGGAGGAGTGAGCATCAGGCCACAAAATCATCTAGGAACCCAAATTACTGACATGGGGTTCACAATCAAGATCCTTCCATCCAACAAAGGGATGAAAAGCATTTCAGGACATTTAGAGTGCCTGAGCCTGGAACCAAAAAGGCAGTCCCTTGCTTGGAATAATCCTTCTGTACCCTGTGTGAATATATGTACTGTGATTGGCTTACTAAACAAGCTGACTGACTAATAGCTGAACAGAATAAAGTTAGGTGGGAAAGCCTAACTGAGAATGATGGCATGAGGAAGGCCGGAGTCAGGATTTACCAGCCAGCCAGAGGCAGAGGGAGCAGGAGATGAACGTGCATACTAATAAAGGTACCACCACGTGGCAGGGTGTAAGCAGGGAATATGGGTTAACCTGAAATGCAAGAGCTAATTTAGTTAGTAATAAGCCTGAGCTATTGGCCAAGCATCTCAATTAAATTAAGCTTCTATGTGGTAATTTGGAAGCAGCTCTTGGGACGGTATGCCTACAGTCTCTGGCACTAACTGTGATGGAAGTTGGGAAGGGACTCCGCTCCTGAAAAAAAAATGAGAGAAGACACAAGACACCAGGCAAAGATTGAGGGCAAGCCAGAGGGAAATAGGCTTCTGGCAGCTCAGGGAGGAAACCAGGCCCATGCATCCAGGTCTCTAGACACCCCAGCATGGCTGACATCCAAAGTGAGAGGATGACTACCTGAGCCGTCAACAGAGGCCAAGAAGAAGAGACGGATCAGAAGGAACTGAAACTCGGGCTTGCTAAGAGGTCTGGAGACAGGGTTACTTGCTATGAGGAGAAAGTCTGTGTGTGTGTGTGTGTGTCCCCAAGCCCAGCTGCCCATGCCCTACAGCGTGCTAACGTGGTCCACTGTCCATGAACTGCCTCTCCTGAGTGTCATTATGTCAAGTGACTCCAACACAAGTACACATGGCATTGAGCCAGACAGTAGTTTTGGGTTATTCCTGCCTAACCTGAGTAGCTTCAGGGTCGCTGCTGCCCCTTTAAGGGGCAGGCACAAGCTAGACACCCCAGCTCCAGCTCCCAGGAAGAACACAGACCTTCTCACAAAGTCTGTCAGACTGACTTCTGAAAAATGGATGCCAATCAGGCCCCTTCCTACTTGAACACCCTCCACCTCCATAGCTCCTCTGACATCTTGTGTTCCTAGTTGTTTTGAGACAGATCTCCCCCACATAGACCAGGCCAACCTTAAACTTATGATCCCCCTGCCTCAGCCTTAAGAATGTTGGGATCACAGGCATGCCCCACCAGACTAAATGTGGCATTTAAAGTAGTTCCCTAAGCCTTATCACTCTGGCCACACTTTCTTCTCCCTGGTCAGTGCAAACTCCATGTTCCCCTATCCTGCAGCCCCAGGGTTCCCTTCATTTCCTCGAGTGTGGGGTGACCTTCCCTTTGCCTGGAGCAGTTGAGTTCAGACCACTTCCTGGTTTTATGTCCTCCTTGCCCATCTCACAACCTAGAGCTACCCACTGCCCCAAAGAGGCCTCACTGCCATCCTGAAAAAGCCAGTGCTCAGACCTGTGCCCTCCAACACATCATGCAGTTACAGTGCTTGCTTGCTTGCTTGCTATTATAGATTCCCTACTTTCAAGTTTTTATTGGTGTAAAAAGACTTCACGTGAAATCTACCCTCTCAACAGACTCCCAAGCTTAAAGCAAATGGCTGTTGACTAAAAGGTCCTTTGGTTGCAAAGCAGATCTCTAGAACTCATTCATCTTGTGGTACTGAGCATTCTACCTGCTGGCTGGAACCATGTAGCTCTGGCTTCGGCCAGCCCTGGCAACCACTGTCCACTGTCTGCTTCTGCGAGTCTAATTCATTTCTCCATATTGACCCACGCAGCATGTACTCAGTGACAGCCCCTGAATCACCCTATTGCTGAGTGTTTGCTGTGTGGAATGGAACTAAGATGGGCCACTGCCTGTCTTGTCTCAGCACCTCACATGGTTATACAAATAAAGTAAACAGAAAGCAAATGATTACTTAACACTTTTATAGTTCTTAAAACTAAAATTGATTCAAACAGTTTTGAGGGACTTGTAGCTGTTGGGCACTGTGGGGGATGGGGAATACACAGATAAATGAAACCTCGATCACTGTCTAGGAGGATATGTGACACGTACACACACACACACGTGTGCACACAAGCACACCTATATTTTAAAAGTACAGATTCCACACATCCCTGAGCACAAAAGTCACCCAGGCATTTGCACAGACTGCTGCTCCCCCCAGCTCTGCAGGAGCAGAGCGTAGGGTCTAAGGTGTGCTGGGGGACTCTGTGGTCAGAAAGTTTTGTAATCAGTGCCCACAGGGCCTGGAGAGAGGCTGCATGGAGGGGACATCTAGAGATGGGTTGAAGCTGGACAGGATAGACACACTTACACCAGTGACTCTGCTTCTGCAGGTAAAGACAAAACCAGTCCTTGCAAGTCCCACAGCTTCCGGGCACAGGGTTTGACGGATTTGCAAACACCCTGCCCCCAGTGTTCTCAGTGAGATGCAGGACTGCCCCCACCAAATGCCACAAGCAGGCAATGCTCTAGCCCCTTATATAAAATGGTGTAGTGTTTGCACATGGCCCATGCACACCCATACTGCTTGTCCCCTTTGCCTGTGTTCCACACTGACCCAGAGGGTTTCAAAGATATAAATGATGTTTTAATAAGACCATGTTCTACACCATTATTTAAAAACATTTACTAACACTTAAAAAAGAAGGTGCTACATTTGCAAAGTAAAAGGGAAATTAAATCTACAGTAACTAAGCGAGTGCTTTCCCTCTGAGTTGTCACATCCATGTGTGTTTAGAAATACATATGAGGGCCAGGCGGTGGTGGCGCACGCCTTTAATCCCAGCACTCGGGAGGCAGAGACAGGCGGATCTCTGTGAGTTCGAGACCAGCCTGGTCTACAAGAGCTAGTTCCAGGATAGGCTCCAAAACCACAGAGAAACTCTGTCTCAAAAAAAAAAAAAAAAAAAAAAAAGAAATACATATGAGGCCAGGCAGTAGTGGCACACACCTTTAGTCCCAGCAGAGGCAGGCGGATCTCTTGTGAGTTCAAGGTCAGCCTGTTCTACAAGATCTAGTTCCAGGACAGACTCCAAAGCTACATAGAGAAACCCTATTTCCAAAAACCAAAAAAAGAAAGAAAGAAAAAGAATGTGTGTGTGTGTGTGTGCGCGCAATAGCTTTTATCTCTGTGTGTTTAGAACATATATGCATGGCTTTCACCTCTGTGTGATGATGCACAAAACAATCCCACACCAGTTAGTATTTAAAGGGGCATTTGGGGGTTAAAACTCACAAAGCACCAACCGTCAGGAAAGGAGCCTAGTTGCGGAGCAGGAACAGGAACCAAGCGCCAGAACCAAGAGAGCAGGCGGGGAGCACACCCGCCAGATATATAGGTAAATATTGGCCTAAGGGTACCCGCCCTCCAAACAAGGTGATTGGCTGGGGCTTCCCCTTCAGTGTGTGTTTACAAAAATATATGCATGGCTTTCACCTCTCATTACCCCCGGATCTTACCCCAGGGATGAATTCCCACCTTTCCGCTTAACCTCCCTCTCAGTTTCCAGTTGAGAACCCAAAGGAGTCTCAAGGGACCTCTGAATATGGGCAAAATCTAGCTCACTGGTGGCTGTTTCCCTTCTTCTCAGGGAGTCCTTTACTTGACCACCTGACTTCTTAAACATGCAAGGGAGCCTCTTCCAGACATTCTGGACATCACACAATTCCAAACAAGCTTGCAATTATGGCAAGCAGACATCTTCATCAACACCATGAACACAACAAACTACAGCAGTTCCCTTTGTAACTGACACTCTCTACCTTAAAAGGGGCAGAACTGTTAACTGGGCACAGTGGCATACACCTGTAGTCCCAGCTACTCAGTAGGTCAAGAGGATCACTTGAGCCCAGGGTCTCAAGGCCAGCCTGGACAAAGTAGCAAGACCAATGTTTATGGCACCACTTTGAGGCTCTCGTGACAAAGCAAGCCTCAGACATCACCGTAACTCTGAGGAGTTCAAGCCCCAGTTTGTTTTTTGAGTCCTAGTCTTAAGCTTAAGAACTAAAAACATGAACCAGTAAGGCACGCAGCGTCAGCGATGGAAATCCAGAGGCAGGCGATGCTGCATTGCTTGGTTAAACAGCCCTTGTCCCTTCAGTAATTTAAGACACCCATGCACAGTGGAAAGGCTGGGGCAAAAAAAAAAAAAAAAAGATAGAATGAGAAGTAAACAGCCATCTCTGGTCTACCTTCCCTCCACCTTAACAAATCATATTCCGGAAAGGTGAAGTGTGTTTTCATATAAATGTCTGCACTTGTATGGGATTGAATCTGCACTAAACACCATGCTATAAGCAGAATCTGTCCACATAGAAGATGAACATCTCTAGTTTTGTTAGTTGTGATAAACATCCTGACCAAAACAACACAGAAGAGGGAGGGGCTTTCTTGGCTTACAATTCCAGCTCAGAGTCCTTCATGGAGGGGAAATGAAGGCAGGAACTCACAAGGCAGTTAGTCACATCACACCCACAGCCAAGAACAGCCATGCTTGCTCACCTCCAGAGTGGCGCTGCCCTCAATGGACTGAGTCTTCCTACATCAATTAACAGTTAAGTCAGCTCCCCTCTCTTGCCCAGCCCCCACCTTGTCTCTGTGCTCACCCCCATCCCTTGCCCCCATCCCAGCCCCATACCCTAACCTCCACCTGACTCCATTCCCAACCCTATCCCCAATTTCCAATCGCAACCCCCAACCCTGACCCGACCTAGATCCCACACCCACCCCCACCCCATCCTAGCCTCACCCCTACCCCTGCCTCCATCCCAACCCTGACCTGGCCTGGATCCTGCCCACACCACTGTTCCAGCCACAGCCCCCAACCCTCAACCTGACCCCATTCCCAACCCTGTCCATGACCTTCAACCCCAACCCTGACCCGACCTGGATCCCATCCCTACCCCTATCCCCCTGACCCTAACCCCCACCCCAATCCCAGCCACAAACCCTTGACCTGACCTCATTCCTGACTCTGTCCCCGAACCACAACCCTGACTCAACCTGGATCCCATCCCCACCCCTGCCAACACCCCCACCCCATCCCAGTCACAAACCCTTGACCTGACCCTGTTCCCAAACCATGACCCTGACCCAACCTGGATCCCATCCCCAATCCTACCCCACTGCCCCTGCCCCACACTCACAAGCCACCCTAACCTAGACAGTTCCTCAATGGCGACCTCTTCTCAGGTGATTCAGGGGTCATGGCAAGCTGACAAGCCCACACTAGCCTCTGCAGGAATTGTTCCCTAAGGGTCATATCAGCTTCACAAGCCTTCTCAAAAGCTTCAGAGCCATCCTGGAGGCTCACAGCTTTTCCCACGCCCCTAAGTCCAGCTCAAGGCAGACTTTCACTTCGTACTTTTGAAAGTCCTAACAAGATGTCAAGCAATGGCTTGGATGTGCTAAGCATGGTGTTCCAGGGAAATGTGGAAATTTTGGTTAAAAACTATTCACTATTGAGGGAAAGAAAAGATGCCTACTCAAAACAAAACTTGAAATGGATTAAGAAGTTTAAATAAACATGATATTTAAAAATAAGAAAGGACGGCTTTTAATGATTTTATATTTATAAGCATGTAAACAATAAAAAAATCAGAAAAAAAAAGGTGAAATTGAAATTGCTGACTAGGAAGGTGGCCAGGTCTTCTTCAGAGGATGGCGATACTCTGTGTCCCCATGAAAAGATCAAAGAAGGGGGATGGAATGTTGTTAATCAGTTACTATGGCAATGCACCTGACAAATGGCCACGGAAGTCAGGAAGGGTTTATTTAATCTCACACTTGGAAGGTGGACCCATTACAGCAGTATGGCGTGGTGTTGGGAATATGGAGGCCGCTGGCCACATGGCATTAGCCATCAGAACCAGTAAGAGGTGAATGTAGGTGCTTACCTCATTTCTCCTTTTTCTTCAGCCCAAACCACACCCTAAGACAGTGCCACCCACTTCAGGGTTAAATCTATCTCTCCACCAAGAGGCAAGCCTCCAAGATGATTACACCCAATCACATTTCCAATGACAACTCTCAAGTCCATCCCTTGTCAGCTGAATACCCCATGTCACCTTCAACTGTTGCATTCCACTCCTGGTCCTCCAAGGTTTGTGGCTGCCGATAATGAAACATACTTATTTCATCTTTAATAATCCCCCAAACCTTAGCACTTCTAACATTTTCAAAATCCAAAGGGTCAAAGTCTCTTTTGCAACTCAAGACAGAATCCTAACTATGAGCCCTTATATAATAAAAAAAAAAGTAAATTATATAAGTCCAGTACACAGTGCCACAGAGTGCATTCCCATTTCCAAAGGGAGAAATGGAAAATTGGCAAGGAAAACCAGACCAGAGTGAGGACAAAACTCAACAGCAAATAGTCAACACTGTAACCCCTTTCCAGCACCTCAGATTTGATGACATCATTTGAGTCCAGCACCGGCTGGCTAGACCCGGCACTTTGATTTTGGTGCTGTAACACAACGCTCTTGAGCCACCTCTCCTCTGTGCCTGTAGCTTCCTTGGGAGACGTCCCATCATCTTGGCATTTACAACAACTTGGTGTCTTCATCACGCCTTGGGCTTCACCTCCACAGTTTCTCATGACGGCCTCTCAGGAATACTACACAGAGGCTTGAACCCTATTGGATACTGCCAGGCTTCAGCACTGACTTTTTAGACCCTTGGCAAAAAGTCTCTGTGCCTTCTCAGTCCTGAATTTTGCAAGTCTTCTGAGTCAGTACCATGGGGACAGCACTGCCCGGGTCTGCTGCCAGTTCCTGGTACAGATGCTTAGCCTGGTGCACCTTGGTGGATGAACTCGGGAAACACTTTCTAAGGCCGTTGTTTTCGAGTAGGGACTCCCTTTCAAAAAACTCTCAATTCAAGCATTCTTTCCTCCATGTTTCTGTGATTAAAATATCCTAAAAAGAAACTTAACTGAGAAAGTGTTTATTTGTGCTCAGAGTTCCAGAGGGGCACAGTCCACCATGTCAAAGAAGGCATGGCAGCAGGCAGGAAAGGCATGGTGGCAGGAATAGGAAGTCATCGGCCACATTGCATCCGCATCTGGGAAGCCAAGAATCAGGCAAGAGTCTCAAGCCCCTACCCTGGTGACCTATCTCACCTCCTAAAGGCTTCCTAAACAGCACCACCAATCTGGACCAAGTGTTCAATCACATGGGCCGACAGAGGACACTTCACATTCAAGCCGCAACACAGGATCTGCCTTTTGCTGGTTTACACACTGGGCACCAGGCTGGAGCTTGCGTTTAAGACACCTTCCTATGGTCTCGCTGAAAACGTGAGGTTTCTAGCAGTTACAGACACTGTGTCTGCACCTCCCTAGATGGCAACCTGAAATCCACTCACATCCCTCACCTACTGCCCATTCCTCAAGTCTTTCTGCTTTGAATGTCATCACAGGCTTCATATATCTCTGAGCGAAGACTCTCCCCCAGTTTGAGCGTCACATCTTGACATTTCCTACACTAAACAATTTAGTTTACTACTCTTGAAATTAAGTTCACTTGGTTTCTCAAGATGTAGGCAGAACTCAGCCAGACTTTGTCAGAACAGAACTTTAGTGGCCATCGGTCTGCATTTCTCCTGGTAGTCTGCCCTTCCAAACTCCATTGGAATGACCCATTAACCTCTGCATACCAAGTTCTAGGTCTTCTCTAGCCCATAACTCCAAATGCTTCTACAGCCCTGCCACAAGCCAATTCCAAAGATCTAAGGACCACGTGACCAGGCTGACCACAGCAATGGCCCCTCTCCTCAGCATCATATCTCTGTGCTTGTTAATTTTCATAGCCATGACAAAAGACAATAAAGAAAGAAAGATTTATTTCGGCTTATGGTTTAAATGCACCGTCCATCCTGGCAGGGACGTTTTGGTAGCAGGACTGTGAGGCAGCTGGGCACACCACACCCAGTTTGGAAGCAGAAACAAACGGGTATTGGAGCTCACTTGCTTTCACCTTTTTCCTTATATTTAGCCCAGAGCCCAAGCCCAGGACTGACCTCACCCACATTCAGTGTGGATGGATCCTCCTCAGAAAGACTCCCCTAGATGCCCAGAGATGTCTCCTGAATGACTCCAAATCCCATCAAGTTGACAGCGACGATGATGATGAGTGGTCATGGTTACTGTGTATCACTTGCCTTGAAGGGGCAGGGCCATAATCCAGCACAGATACACATCTGTAGTCCCAGTTACTCGGGCCCCACCCTAAATAGGAGGATTGCTTTCATCCAGGGACTCACGGCCAGCCCAGGCAACATGACAAGATCCTTAAAAGAAAATGGGAAGCAGGAGAGGGGTCTATCTATAATTCTATATAAGACAAAACTGCAAGGCTAAAAATTGTTTTAAATATAAATCTTTCTTACTTTCTTGCCAAAGCCAGACTAAACTAAATTTAAACATGCCAGTCTAGTGTCTTCAATGAGACAAAGGCATATTTGTCTATAATATTTTTTGCCAAGCTGGTCATTTTCCCATTTTCTTTTGCAGTGGCGCATGAAAAAGTCCAGCCAGTGCCTTCTGGGGTTCTCTGGTGATGGCTGCTCCTGCCTCCTGAAAGTCTTCCCTTTGATTTTTGTAAGATGAAAAAGGACAGAGCCCACTGCTTTCCTGCAGTCGTCATAAAACACCTAGATAAAGATACTCATGTTTTCTGTGTGACTGCCCCTTCCTGTCTGAGCCCTGTGCTATACTTGCATTGACAAGGAAGCTTGTCCTTCAGCTAAGATCACAGAATGGGCTCTGGGGAAACTTACATCACTCCAGAGAAGACAACATTACCACCATCCACGTCAAAGCCACAGCTGACTAATCGGACAGGCTGCACTTTCTTTTATGCCAGCCCTGAGCATCTGAGAGAACCTGACAACCCAGAGAACACCTCAGGAGCTTGCTGGAGCCAGGAAATGGTTCTATGAACAAAAACAAACAGTGGTGGTGCCAATCCCTTTTACACACCCTCTTTACAAGAATTTCCCCTTGAAAAGAATCCTCAAGTATAAGCTCTCTCTTTTCTAGGCCCATGAGATTTCCTTTGAAGCTGGATCTACAGAAAAATACCACCCCTCTCTGGTGTACGGCAGGGCCACTGACCACTGCAAGAGGACACTGCAGCTTTCACTGAAGGTCACTGACCACCACAAGAGGACACTGTAGCTTTCATTGCAGGGCCACTGACCACTGAGAGACACTGCAGCTTCCACTGCAGGACCACTGACCACTGCGAGAGGTCACTGCAGCTTTCTCTATGTCTAAAAGGTGCTTTGGATCCTCCTCTGGCTAAACACCATTTTCTCATTGAAAAAAATAGTAAAAGCCATGCAGTCAGCCCTCTGCACCAACTGTTCTCTTTCCTCTCAGCGCAAAACTTGAGAGGTGCCACTGCTGTTCCTCTGCACCCTCTGCAGTCTGGTTTTAGCATCCTGGGCCACTGAAGCAGCTCTTACCAGTGCGTCCAACCTTAAACACCTGTGGTTTTTCATGCTTAACCTCCCAAACTAGGAGAAAGAAAGCTTGGAAACCAGCAGCAGCCCGTCCTGGAACTCCTGAGAAGAAGCCCAGTCCGCTCCAAGCAACCAGTTATATCATCTCCCTACTCCCCGGCTGGGAAGGGGAGCCTGGAAGAGGCCCTTTGGGGCTGCCATCCTGTAGTGGAGGATGAAAACACCTGCTCACAGTGACTGGGGTACTGACAGGAAGGGGAGATGCCACTCATTCCCCAACCATAGCAACACGTGTTAGTTGCTCTGGCTGCCTTGGAATAAGGGGGAAGGTAAACCCCCAGGAGTCACAGGGCAGAGAGAAAACTCCCTCCCCAAGTCCCACTTGTTCCACACACTGATCAAAGTAACTAGCTACAGACTTTTAAAAAGGCTCCAGTCAGGGACCCAGCACCAGCTAGAGCACAGCCTCGCCTCTCTCTCCTCCACACCCCACATACCTGGAATCTGGATAAGGATATGAGAGTGAGCCCCCAAGGGCAGACCATTCCTCAGTCAAGCCCAAATCAGACAAGGATAAACTCAAACTATCTTGCAGCCAAATGTCTGGTTTTTTTTTCTTTTCTTTTCTTTTTTCCCAAATGATAGCATCCAGACACATCCTTGTAGGAGACCAATGGCACTCACTGTCTACAGAAGCAGACTCTCCCAGTCTAACAGAACCCCTCCCCTCTCACTCTTCATCAATTCACCCCCACCACAAACGCTTGCTGAAGGTTCATCCCAAACAAGTTTCTCAATGTAAATATTGATAAATGATTAGGACTTGACCCCTGCCCTGAAGAAAGTCACTAGAGAAAATAAGTATCAGCTTGTGTCTACCACAAGGCCTTGTAGCAACAGTTCCGTGAGAGTACAAAGTAACAAAACATGAAGTTGAACTCCACACTGAGCTGGAGGCATAGGTCAGCCGTGAGTGTTACCTAGCAAGACCCTGGGTTCCATGTACAGACGGAAGGTGAGGAGTTGCGAGACCCGGATGTCTTCCCAGACAGCTTCTTATAACCCACTTAGATTTGGAATTCTCCTGCCCACATCTTCTGTGCCTCTCTGGTTCATTATACTTCCTGCTACACTGTTACGACCTGTGCTGTGTCTCGGGATCACACACAATCATCTGTGTTTACTATCTTGGAGAAAATCAAGACATTCCACATTTCTGAATGTAGGACAGACTTAGAGATTTCTATATGCAGGCTCTGAGGAGGCCTTGGGAAAGAGGACAAAGAAGGCTTAACCACTGCTGGACACTGCTCTATGAGCACAGCATGGAGGTTCACTACAAGTGACATTTTTTTTCCATCAGCTGCTTAGCAGTAGGGGAAGGGTCATGTCTTGTGGCAAGCTGAACCACCACATGACATACACAAAAGCCACAATGACTAGAGTTTAACAAACTTTCAGAATCAATTAACAGAAAGCAAAACTCTCCCACTGATGGCTGGTGTCCTCATAGCCTTCCATCTGCAGTGGTTCCTTCAGCAACTGTTAGTCTCTCACATACTTTTGAGAGGCATTTCAGCTATTTTTAACATTATTAGAAGAACGATGATTACTATGAAAAAGTTAGAAAACACAGAAAAACTGATTTTTAAAAAATTCATTGTTTTATATGTATATGTTGCCTACATGCCTATATGTATGTATACCATGTGTGTGCCTGGACCCACAGAAACCAGAGGAGGGCATTAGATCCCCTGGAACTGGAGCTACAGATGCTTGTCAGCCCCCAGGTGGGTGCTGGGAACCAAGCCCAGAACTCTGCAAGGGCGACAAGTGTCCTAAGCCACTGAGCCCTCTCTGTAACCACACAGGGTTGATTTTCACAATCATATACCTTTTATAAGCACAGCCAATATTTCTGATATATTTATTTCCACTTAATTTGTTTAATTTCATAGCTATGTGAAATTAATATGTTCCTTAATACAGCTCTAGTAAAATCATCAATAAACTTAAGTTATATATTGCTGTCTAGAATCTCAAGTATGCACTAGGTCATATCTCCATGACTGTAAAACAAATGATAGGTTTAGATTTAAAATATTAAATTCAATGGAGATAATTGGTCAAATGAACATCTAAAACAAGTCAATAAAGCTCATTTTCTCTATTTATCTTTCCAGTGGCCTCGTAGATGGAAGTAAGACCTTGGTAAATGTAATGGCTAATTCTGGTTGTCAACTTGATACCCTTGAGAAGACTCATCAAAACATATCAGCCTTGGGCATGTCTATCGGACATCTTCCTGACTGCAGATTGCCATAGGAGTACTGAGCCCATAATTGGCAGGACCATCCCACACAGATCAGCCTGGACTGTATAAGAAAGCAAAATGAAGAAGCCAGAAGAAGCAAGCCAGTAAGCTGTGCTCCTCCATGTTCTCTGCTTTGGTTCCTGCCTTAGCTTCCTTCGACAGTGGGATTGCAAGCTTATATAAACCCTTTCCTTCCCAAGTTGCTTTTGGCCAGTGTTTTATCACAGCAACAGAAAGCAAACAAAGACAGTTAACTCTCACTTCTGATAGAAACAGCGCTGAGTGATTATTTATGTGAGATTGTAATGAACAAACACATAGTGTTAGCAATGTTTTCCTGGCAAATAATTCAACTACTAACTCATTTGCTAAGGTTTTTCCCATTTGCATCCATCCATAGTAAATACACTATTCAGTCAGAGCTAAAACAAAAGGTACTGGCTTACCTGATCAAGAAATTGTGTAGTCCAACATCAAAATACCTGTTTAAAAAGAGACAAAACAAGCCTATGAATAAAACATGTTTACAGCAATGGTAGACCTGACAATTTACATTCCAAGCACTGTGAAGATGTAGCTACCCTTGGTACTTGAAGTGTGGTCCTGCAGCAGCAGCAGTGGCAGCAGCAGCAGAAGCTGGGGCCACACCTCCAGTGTCCCATTCAGCAGCTCTGGGACCGGGCCCAGAAAGTTTTCTTAAGCACAGTTGCCTGCAAACCTGAGCTCTCTCTAGAATAAAGCCCAAATGATGGATACCCTCGAACCCTCTGCACTGCAGTAGGAGGGCCCATTGATGACACTAGCTACCTGCAATGTTCATTACCCAACACTAAATGGGATGTGTTTGACAGTCCAGAGCCACACAGTGGAAGGGGAGGAAGAATGGGTTAGCGCTGTCTTCTGAGCCCAACCCTGCTGTGGTACCTTTCACTCTCCCCCTGCAAGCACCCTGTCCCACAGTCTGCCCTGAGCACAGACTGCAGAAGGGCACCCTCCTGTACAACAGCCCTCTGTGAGCCCCGAACAAAGCCTCCCACACACCACTCAGCTGCTAATCTACATGAACTGCCTTGCCTCAGTTTCTTTTTTTTTATATTTACTTCACAAAAGGTGAATGCATGCCATAGGAGACTTCCTTGGGTCTCCTTAAATCTAACATTGCCACGGGAGTCCATTTAGTTCTTACAGAGTCTGGGGGATATCAATCATTGGGCAATTCCTATAAGGCTACTAAATATATTGAGGTTGGTTGTTTGAAATCCTTAGGTTATTCCTCTCTAACCTTATAATACAACTCTGAAATGGGTTCACCATTAAATTCCTATGCTTGGATTTGACTATCTCTATGATATGTTTTATTAAATTTCTCTAAGGCTATTTTGGCATTCATACCAAACAACTTTTTAAGCAACAAACCAAGAATTATCAAAGGACAACAAGGATTATCAAAATGATAATTAACAGTATGTCAATCTGGGTTAAGCTGATTATCCCTTCATTTGATTGTTCCATATTTAAGTCATGCATTATATAATCATAGAGACCTAACTTCCTCTATAATAATTGTTTCCCATTTTTTAACATAAGAAAAAATTCTCTCATAACTGATTTCTCCCTTTAAGAATTCCCAATCTTCTCACCAAATTTGCCACCGATGTTGACAAAGATGTGAGGCTTATAGCTGCCACACAGAACAGTAAAAGCCTGACCAGATTTCAAGGCAGCTACCTAGTTTGGTAGCAGCCTGAGAAGGAAGCCCAGGGAAAGTGATGTGGGAAGGTCATATGTCTATCTGTTGATTTCATTGGCTAATAAAGAAACTGCCTTAGCCATTTGATAGGATAGAAAATTAGGTAGCCGGAGTAAACATCACAGAATGCTGGGAAGAAGGGAAGTGAGGCAATCACCATGCCTCTCCTCTCTGGGTCAGATGCAATGGAGCCTGCCGCCAGGTCAGAAATGTTGAATCTTTCCCCGTAAGCCACCACCTCGTGGTGCTACACAGATTATTAGAAATCGGTTAGTCAAGATTTGAGAGTTAGCCAAGAAGAGGCTAGATATAATGGGCTAGGCAGTGTTTAAATGAATACAATTTGTGTGTTGTTATTTCGGGTGTAAAGCTAGCCATGTGGGAGCTGGGCAGGATGAAAAGCAGGCCTACAGCTCCATCTGCAGGAAAGCCCTCCAGGGGGAGAAGAAAGAAAAACCTAACCAGCAGGGCGGTGACTCGGGCTGCTGCGGGTAGCTACAGCCTATGTCGGTGGTTGTAAAGTCACAGGCAAGTAACTTTTTCATGAATTCCTACCACAAAAGTTGGGTACCAGATGTAGCACAAATTCTAATTCGTCTTCATAATAAAAACTCTGAGTCAAATATTAGGGAGTAAAAGCTGAGAGATCAGAAAAGCGGTGCAACCAGCCACTAGAGAGACCTTTTACCTCCACCAAATCCTCAGACCAAAGGGCAATCCTGTCATCAGACTGCATCCTCAGACTGCAACGAGCTCCTGTCTCCTCCCACCTTATATTCCTCACACTGCCCGGTCATATCACTTCTGTCTCTACCTCCCCATTGTGATAGGGCCACTAGTTAGTTCCCGGCCGCTCAGCCCTGAAATAACCACACAGAAACTGTATTATTTAAAACACTGCTTAGTCCATTAGCTCTAGCTTCTTATTGGCTAACTCTTACATCTTAATTTAACCCATCTCCATTAATCTGTGTATCACCACGTGGTTGTGGCTTACCAGAAAAAGTTCCCAGCATCTGTCTCTGGAGGGGACTATGTGGCTTCTCTCTGTCTCCACCTCCTTTCTCCCAGCATTCCATTTAGTTTTTCCTGCATAGTTCTGTTCCCATATAGATCAGCTATAGGCCCAAAGCAGATCCTTTATTAACCAATGATGTTCACACCATACAGAGGGGAATCCCACATCATCTCCCTGGTGTTGGATTAAATGTGTGGAGCCCCAATCGTTGGGATCCCTGCCTCAGCTTCTTAACTGTCATGTTTCTTGACTCTGAACCACTGGGACTAAGTAGTGCCTTGCTCTTCCTTTGGTCTACTGTGAAGATGTTGGGAGGTCCATGCTGTCCACATTAAAGGATGCCTGAAGTCACAGTCGATCAAACTGGCCTTCTGAACTGTCATCTGCCTGAGAAGACTGGAGTGAATCCTATGCCTCCAAGCAATGAACACAGGTCTCCCACCCCAGTGAGGAGTATGACTGTTTAGGGCGAGGAGCTTGTGATCAACACTGAACCGATCACTAAGACACAAACCTGTTTACCTACACTCCTAATGCTTTCTGGATCCTGTTTCAGAAAGCAGAAAGCTGTGTTTCTCTGTCTCAACCTCTGATGGGGGAAACTGTAAAGACAACGAAGGCAGGATTCAGATAACATATGCTAACTGGATCTGGTCATACCATCTTGGCATGAAAACCTGAATTTAATCTCCTAGAACCCACATTTAAAAAGCCAGGCATGGGAGCTGGAGAGATGGCTCAGCAGTTAAGAACACTGGCTGCCCTTCCAGAAGATCCAGGTTTGAGTCCCAGCACCCACATGGCAGGAAGCAACTTTCTGTAACTCCAGTTCTAGGGGATCCAATGCCTTCCACTGGTCTCCACAGGTGCCAGGAATACTCACTGTACACAAGATACATATGAAGACAGAACACTTATGAGTGGGAGAAAGAAAGTAAGAGGGAGGGAGGTAGGGAGGGAGGGAGGTAGGGAGGGAGGGAGGGAGGGAGAGAGGGAAGGAGAGAGGGAGGGAATGAAACAGAAGTCACACAGGGCAGCATACATCTCTAATCCCATCACTAGGGAGGGAGAGACGGTTAATTTACGGTGCTTGCTGGTTAGCCAGCCTTGCTGAATCAGTGAGTTCAAGTAACAGTGAAAAGAGTTTTGTTTCTAAAACTAAGGTGGAGGCTGCAAAGGTGACTCAGCAGTTTAGAGCACTGGCTGTTCTTCTAGAGGACCTGTGTTCAAATCCCAGCACCTCCATGGTGGCTCACAACTGTCCATTACCCCAGCTCAAGGAGATCTGGTGCCCTCTTCTGGCCTCTGTGGGAATTGCATGCATGTGGTGCATAGATGCAACTAAAATACCCACATACATAACATCAATTAAGTCAAAACTAAGGTACTCGAGGGCACCTGATAGTAACCTCTGACCTCTACATGCACTATGACAGACATGGACACGCACCCCTCCAACACACACAAGTCACATGGTGGGCCTTTGTTTTCATGTATCTGCCTGCTTGCTTTGACAGGGGACTTACAGCTTACCCATTGCATCTAGGGAGATAACTGAGCCTCCTTGGCCTTCTGAGGAGCACAGGCAAGGTAGGCAGGCCCGGTTGGTGCACTCTTTTTCACAGAATGACCTCTTGAGCGCAGAGACAGCGGGGATGAAAACCTCTTTGAGGCTGATTTACCCCCGTCATTAAAACTTGATATGCCAGCATGGTGAAAGAATAAATTCTAAATACAGATCTCAAACCACACCCATTAACACTACAATTAATATTTCAGTAGAGCTTGTTGTCTCCAGAGCACTGACACATGCCTCCAACCGGTGGTGAAGAAAGGTCTGGCAGAGCCATTCCACAGCCGAGGAAACTGAGAGACGGGCTAACGGTATCCAGCTCGGGGCACTCAGTACAAGCCCCGGAGACACTTAACACACAGAGGAAATTAGTCAGTCTCTATTTATAAGTGATCCAATGTGAGTTCAGAGCATTTTTAAGATTTACTTTATTTTTTAATTTGTGTATTGTGTATGTGTGCACCGAGTGTGTATGTGTGTGTGTGCACCAAGTGTGTATGCACACATGTGACTACAGTGCCCAGAGAGGCAGAAGGGGGCATCAGATCCCCCTGGAACTAGAATTGTAAACTGTCTGACATGGTTGCTGGGAACTAAACTCAGGTCCTCTGCAAGAACAGCAAGTTCTCTTGACCACTAAGCCTCTAGAGGGTTTCTTTAATGGCTCATGTATTATAAATTAAAACATTAAGTATTAATATACTTCTAAGTGATGTGTTTATAATTTCCAGACTGAAACAGATTTTTCTTTTATTCCTAAGGGGAAATAATGTCTTTGGGGGAGATGTAAAATATAACTATAGAACACGCTAGCTATTGGGATAGGACTGTGGACTAGGGTTCCCTCACCCTGATGAAATTAAAGAGCCAACTGATGGCGTGAGCACAGCTTCATTTAAACAATAACGTAGCCAGGTACAGCATCCCATGACTGTAATCTCTGCACTTGGGAGGCCGAAGCTGGAAGATTATAAATTCCAGCCCGACTACACCATGACTCTGCCTCAAAAACAAAATCCCACAACCATAATTAACAACTTTAAAATTTTTTTAGTTCTTGTGTGTTTGTATGTGTATGTGTGTGTGTGTGTGAGAGAGAGAGAGAGAGAGAGAGAGAGAGAGAGAGAGAGAGAGAGAGGGGGGCAAGTATGTGTGAAACTGGAGTTACTGACAGTTGGGAGCTTCTCGGGTGCTGGGCATGAACTCTGGTGGTCAGCACAAGCAGCAAATGTTTTTAACTTCTGAGCCGTGTCTATAGCCCCGGTTGTCTGTCTGAGCTGTGTCTATAGCCCCGGTTGTCTGTCTGAGCTGTGTCTATAGCCCCGGTTGTCTGTCTGAGCCGTGTCTACAGCCCTGGTTGTCTGTCTGAGCTGTGTCTATAGCCCCAGGAGGCTGAGCCATGTCTGTATCCCCAGTTGTCTGTTTGAGCCGTATCTATAGCCCCAGGAGTCTGAGCTGTGTCTATAGCCCCAGTAGTCTGAGCCGTGTCTATAGCCACAGTTGTCTGTCTGAGCCGTATCTATAGCCCCAGGAGTCTGAGCCATGCCTATAGCCCTGGTTGTCTGTCTGAGTCGTGTCTATAGCCCCAGTTAGTCAATTTTTACAATGTCACATGTAGTAGTTCACCGAGAAGGGCTCAGAGGAAGTCAGGAACACACTGGCACACCAAGCGTTAGAGTGCACCTTACCTTCCTATTTTCTGGCCTGCACCCCAGGGGTGAAGTCTGTAAACTGTCTCCTCCCAGAGACCTTCTCAGCTGACTTCAGATTAAGCTCTGCCAAGAACTGAACGCATTCTCCTTCAGGATGCAGCCCGGGACTGAACTGAGAACATGTGCAGACGGCAGACGCAATTCACAGGCTCCCGCTGCAGGTGTGTAGGCAGCTGCTTCCTAAGCAGCTGTCCCAGCCTTTCCTCACCAGCCCCTTGAACCATCAGGGTGCCTTCTGCTCCCTGGAGTTACTCCTCACCACCCAGAAACCCACAACTATTTCTGACTTACTGGCCCAAACCCAAAGCAATCCACAAAAGATAGCAAAGGTGTTGGGATAAAAGAGAGGAGGGGGTTGACAAAGATGGAGACACAGGCATCAACTGAGTCAAAACCCTAGAAAGGGTGGAAGTTCATGAGGTTGGGTCTATGGAACAGGATAATAGAAAGGAAGATTTGCGTTTGACATTTAGAGTGCCAGGCATTGTAGTAGATGCTGCAGAAAGAAACCAAATAAGTGAGCATACAAATCCGCAGGTCCCAGTCTAGTGGAAGAAATATAAATAAACCAAACCAAGGTGATGGATGCAAATGAGAGGTAAGTCCAGCGCAGCCCCGGTGCTGGGAGAAAGCTGTGCACATTACTCCAGATGGAGCTGGTATGCAGGAAGGCCAGCAGGACTGCTTCCCAGAGAAGGTGGCACTCTGGTTGGGTACAGAAGGGGGAATGGAAACTGGCCCTTCCGGTAGGAGACTCTCTCCATGAAAGACAGATGACACGGTGGCAACACGGACAGATGACACGGACAGCAAGACAGACAACAGACACATACAAAAGCGTTTCTGGCTGCTGACAGTTCACGCTGCCATGGTAGCTTCCTGTCGGCGCTCATACTTAAACAGCCACAGCCCATGCTGCCACTGCTCAGCCAGCCTCTGGGCAGAAGCCACCTGACTGACAACTGTCACGGTGGCTGCTCTTCAAGAATGCCTTCAGCTCAGAACAGAAAAAGGCCTGAGCTCTTACTCGAAGCTCAGGGCTCCTCACTGGGGCTGTCAGAAGTTGGCATCCCTGCCACAAAACCTAAGCCTTCTCCCAGTGAATGCTACCAAAAATGATACAGGTTTCAAAGAGGAAAAAAAAAAGCCTCCACAGTTCTGAGTTTAAGAAATAGAAATTGCGATCAGATCATCCCTAACCCCAAATCTAAAATCTGGGATCAAAGTGTCTTTTCAGCACATTCAAACGTTTTTAGAGTTTATCAATTAGAGACACGCAAATCAACAAAATCTATTCAGCCATTCTAAAATTTCCCCTTCCCCCCAAAAGCCCTCTTAAATACTTTTAAAATTTGTCTTTTATTTATTTATTCACTGGGGGAGTGTGCATGCCATAGAATGTGCGGCGATCAGAAGACAACTTCTGGCAGTCCCATCTCCCCTTCCACCCGGTGGGCTCCAGGGATTGAACTCAAGTTGTCAGGCTTAGCGGCAACTGCCTTTACCCATGGAGCCATCTTGGTAGTGAAAACCTCTCAAGTCTGAAACGCTTTTGTCCCAAGTATTTGAGAGATGAGATGTTCCACATGTATGTATCATAATTAGTCTCGACATTTTCGACTGCACTTATTAGAAAAACTCTGGTTTGACTGAATTCAATAGAAACACTGAGAAAACAGCATTTTAAACTCCTCACTCCACAAACCTTGTTCCTCTGAATATAAATCCATTTCTCAGAACAAGAAACTTAATTCCTCTCATTTTCAACAAACATTTATCGAGCATTCACTATAGGCCAGACACCACCGGGGCTGGGGCAACGCTGGTTATGGGCACTGACAGCTTAGAGTGGCAACAGCAGCAAGCACAGCCTTCTGGGAGGGCCTCTGTGGTCCCGGCAGCCCTGAGACCAGCAGCTCCTTCAGGCCTCACTGTGCCAAGCAGCTGGAGAGCAAAACCCTCGACTGATTTCAAGACCAACAAAGCAGCGCAGTCAAGACTGCAGGGCTGAGATCCAGGCACACGGTCAGGGAGACTTTCAAATAAAAGGAGTTCCGTTCCAGCTGGTCAGTGACCCTCACACGAGACAGAAACGACGCCCTTCTGGAAATTCCATCACTTTAAGTTGAAAGCCGGTGGCCCACATTTTGCCTTTGCCCTGTTTCTGCTGCTCCTTTTAACTGTGTGAGCACAGACTTCCTGCTTGGGATCCATTAGACTTGAAAGATGATTCTCTTTCAGTCACTTACTCTAGAGAAAAGGATTATCGGGGAAGACAGATTGGCTTTGCACAGTAGGGGATAGCAAATTATATTAACCTCCATGTTGTAATTATTCTACAAGATTCTGTGAAGTAGGGCATACATTTATGGATATAATAATCCCTACTTAAAACATATAAAAGTTTAATGATACCATTTATCCACAGGTAAGAAAAAGTCCCATAAGCCTATCCATTACCGAAGCTACACATCCAAACCATATGGTGACGGCAAGGACAAGCCCTTTGTGTGGGATTTTCTGCAAGACACTTGGACCCAGCCTCACACTTATTTGTAAGACACGGCCACAGATTTGAAGTGAGAGCCATCAATAACACCAACTAGGAATCAGCCGGCACTCAGCCAGCACTCAGTCCAGCACTAAGCCGGCACTCAGTCCAGCACCCGGCCAGCACTCAGTCAGCACAAGGCACTCAGACCAGCACTCAGCTGGTGCTCAGCTGGCACTTAGCCAGCACCCAGACCAGCACTCAGTCAGCATTCAGACCAGCACTCGGCCAGCACTCAGATCAGCACTCAGTTAACACTCAGCCAGCATTCAGACCAGCACTCAGACCAGCAGTCAGCCAGCAGTCAGCCGGCACTCAGCCGGCACTCAGACCAGCACTCAGCCAGTACCCAGGCCTTCTGATTCCTGACACATTTAAGTCACGTTCACTGCATTGCCCCAGATACAATCTGTCATAAAAATGTTCAGTGTGTATCTGTTGTGTATGTGCACATGTATTTGTTACATAGGAAGAAACAGCTAATAGATGTCGACAGCTGAAACAAATAAGAAAGTATCAGTACACTAAATATTATTATGTATCTTTATGTTAAATGCTGCATGTTTATATACTGTAATCTGTTCACAAACACTGATTTTCACTTAGTCACCGGTACACCATGATCTCCTGGCTGGCTCCGCCATCCCTAGCACACCCTTGGTACCTTACTGAGTCTTGCCTGGCTCGGAGAGCAGAGGTCTCAGTCCTCGGCACACATCCCCTCAGCAATCTCCCACCACTGTCTGTGTGGTAAGACTTCAACACAGGCTCCTTCCTGGCCTCCAGGGTCTTTGCCTTCCTGTGCACCTCTTCTTAGGTGTCCAGGAGCCACCGAATACTTAATACACCCCGAAAGAAATGCCTCCTCTCCCCTTGGTTTTGCCCCTCCCATGGCCTTCCCCATCCCAGGTGATAACAGCTACAACCTGCAGACACTCAGGCCAATGGTACCCATGGCTCCCTAACCCTCACATTGGACTCGCCAAAACAAAACAAAACTATAAGGTCTACCTAAGAACTAAATTCAGACTGCTGGCTTCCCAGCATCTGAACTTTGATGGCTCTTTCTGCTCTTGGCAAGGCATTTTCAATGAAGTCAAAATGATCTCTAAAACCCCATGATCCTCCACTCTCCTACTAAAACCCTACAATGTCTCCCCGCTTCACTCAGAGGAGCACCCTAAGTCCTCATCCTTGGCTCAAGAGCTCTGTGTGCAAGGGCTCACAGCCAGAAGAGGTTCAGATCTGGACTTGGGCCATTCGAGAGCTCAAGGGGGAACTAGCTGTGCTGATCCTTCAAAGGAGGCTGGCCTTGTCTGACATGATCACACTGGTGTAGGAGGTCCTTCTGTATTTTTGTTGCTTTCATTGGTTGAATAAAGAAACTGCCTTGGCCTTTTGAGAGGGCAGAACTTAGATAGGTGGAGTAGACTGAACTGAATGCTGGGAAGAAGGGCAGTGTAGCAGATGCCATGGTTCTCCTGCCCGAGCTGGTTAGACCCATGCCGGTAAGCCACAGTCAAGTGGCGATACACGTTAATGGAGATGGGTTAAACTAATATGTGAGAGTTAGCCAATAAGGGGCTAGAGATAATGGGCCAGACAGTGATTTAATTAATACAATTTCTGTGTGGTTATTGCAGGTATAAGCTAGCCAGGCAGCAGGACACAGCGGGACAGAACAAAGGGGCCCTGCGCACACCTGAAGGGTCACTCTGAATTCCAAGTGTCTGTTTTTGTGGATAACCAGTAAAGAGAACATACTTAGATGATACCAACCTGAATGGATAAAGGAGCAGAAAAAAGAAAAGCATGTGAGCCAGTGACACAAAGAACAGACAAGTTAAATGTGGGCAGTAGATGGAAAGTGGTTCCTTCGGACGGGCCATAGTAGAAGGTGGCCACAGCAACAGGCTCCTTGGGACTCCTGTGAGCACATCAGACTCCTGTGCTGTGCTCAGCCCCCACACTCAAGGCTGGAAGTATTCTCTGTAGGCAACCATAGACCTTACTCTCATATTCCAGATCTGTATGGTTAGTTCTATACCGCAACTTGGCTAGGTCTTGGAACCGGTTATTTGGGTGAAGCACCAGCTTGGAGGGTACCACAAAGACATTTTAAAATCATGGTTAGCCGGGCGGTGGTGGCGCACGCCTTTAATCCCAGCACTTGGGAGGCAGAGGCAGGCGGATCTCTGTGAGTTCGAGACCAGCCTGGTCTACAAGAGCTAGTTCCAGGACAGGCTCCAAAACCACAGAGAAACCCTGTCTCGAAAAACCAAAAAAAAAAAATAAAAAAATAAAATAAAATCATGGTTAACATCTAGAACAATGGACTTTGGATAAAACATCATTGTGAGGCAGAACTCAGTCAATCAGTTGAAGACCTTAATGGCACAGAGGACCCAGAGAGAAAGGAATTTTCTCTCCAAAACTAAGTTCAGACTCAAAATCGCATCCGCTCTTCCCTAGCTCTTCAGTCTGCCCTGCAGATGCCACACTTACCAGGTCTTCTTAAAATGCGCGTGCGCGCACACACACATGCGCATGCGCGCGCACACACACGCACACGCACGCACACACGCACACACGCACACACACACACACACACACACACACACACACACTGTAATTTGTATGGATTGTAAATACCAGGAGCACCAGCCTCAAAGCTGGCTTGATGTGTAGGAATACTGCTCCACCCCAGCAGATCCTACTACGGTAACAGCACTTAATGATGCATAAAGAAATCACCATCCTCTTCAGTGAAGGACCATGTGTGTGTGTGTGTGTGTGTGTGTGTGTGTGTGTACAAACAAATATGGCTTCTCCTCGAAGGTTCTAAGACTCCGCCACACGATGAGAAACTTAAGCACACCTCTGCTGCTTTCCACCTTGCTCCTCTGCTCCTTGGGATATGCTATTTTTGTCTCCTGGTATTTAAAAAAGCCACACTTTTTTTTTCAATTTCATATTTTAAATGTTTTCTTTCTAAATTGAAAGTAAAAGTCTCTGTGCTGGAACACTTTTCTTAGGGGAAGTTAATCACAGTCTTCTCCTATACTGAGCTTACACTTGACAGAAATTAAGACACGGCACTCAGGTCAAACGCCAGCTGACCTCAATTTGAAGTTCCAGTACAATGGTACCAGCAGGCCACAGGGTCACATTCGCTGCCCTCGAGACCATTATTTGTAAGTAATAGTCTCCTTATGGGGTTTTGCCTGAGGATGCACAGGGATTGCAAGCCTAGGAAGTTTCCTCCGGGGTTTGATTCGGCCAAAGCCACTTCTCGAGCAAACATGATGATTCCTGGGCTAGCTTTGTGTTTCAGCTTTCTGGTCTGCACAGCCCTCCCCTTGAGACGTCTCCCAGGAGCCAAGTCTAAGAAAGGCAACTGCAGGTGGAGGTGTCCAAAGAAATCAGCAGGCCCGTGCTCTCATCCAGGGCTGTACTCACGGTTTCTAGCTGCTGGAGGCCAAGGGTCCCCTGAGACACTCAGAAATATTTTGAAATGAGCCCTGATTTAACAAGTGGTTCTCAACCTGTGGGTCATGACCCCTTTGGGTTGCAATGACCCTTTCACGTGATGGTTGAATACTAGATACCCTGCATATCAGATATTTATATTACAATTCACAGCAGTAGCTAAATTACAGTTATGAAGTAGCAACAAAAACCATTTCATGGTTGGGGGCCACTACAACATGAGGAACTGTATTAAAGGGTTGCAGTATTAGGAAAGTTGAAAACCACTGGGCTAAGCTATCCCTGGACCCTCATTCCAAGCCTGGTGGCTATGAGCCGATGGTACAGAGCCTGGTTAGCTGAGACTCAGATGGGAAGTCTCATCTGGTTCCAAAACTCACAGACCTGGTGACCAGATCTCAGATCCCTCAGGAACTCCTTGGAGTTAATCTGTTACTAAAATGGGCTTGCAGCAAGCTGAGCTCCCTTCAGGACCTGGAGCTGCAACTGTCCTAGCAGGAGAGAACATGGTGTGGTCTAAAAAAACACACCCTTGCTTTCGACCATCAGGCTATTGAGACAATTAATCTCCAATGGACTGGAATGGACTGGAATGTCCCTAGGAGCTGTCAGACCATCTTGCAGGAAAGACAAGAGCTGAAATAACTGTGGATCAATGATGGATGGGACCACACCTTGACTGAACTCCTGAGTTATACCTTTACCCTTACTATCTCATGTCAAGACTCCCCCAAGATGGACACTGGGAACAGGCAGCACTGAACCTCTTTATTTGTTCTTCTTCCTAATGTGGATTTCCTGTTGCCGACAAGGTCTCTGCTGAGTCTACTGCTTCCTACTGTCCCACAGGTGTGCACTCAGCTGTCCCTGTGCCTTCCAGCCTCTCCTGCTCTCGGTCCCTCTCACTAATATCTGGAATTCTAAAGCGTGAACTTTGAGAACTTGCATGACAATGACAGATATGAAGGCTAGCAGGTGAAAGGCTCTGAGTTGAGAGAGACTGGGGACCTCATTACCCTGTTTTCCACACTCTTCAGAGCCAAGCTGCCTCCTCCTTGTTGAAGAGAGCAGATGTAGCTTTCAAAGCCATGGAATAATCAGCAAATCGAGATTTCCTTCAGGTGAACAATATGGGCATGGTTCAGGGACTGGAGGTAGGCGTGGGAGTCTGCCTGTTTCCTGTCAACCAAGGCGACCAAGAGACTTGATCTCAGCCTGCAGCAAGGTCTTAGAGGTGTGTCTCTGATCCTAGCTTGTTCAGAGGCCCTTGACTCTCTCAGTGGACAAAGCTTCAAAAAGTACTTAAGCACTAAGTGTAAATTCTGGGCACCACTCCACCACTCCCTGCCTGAGGTACAAGGAGCACACTGCTTGCTTGCTCTCTCTCTCTCTCTCTCTCTCTCTCTCTCCCTCTCTCTCTCTCTCCCCCTCTCTCTCTTATCTATCTTCTCTCTCTCTACATGCGCGCACACCAGCACAGTCCATGTGAACTCCAGTGGACACATGCTTGCTCAGCCCTGACCTTATCTGGTAGGCAAGAACCCAGAGCCACAGATATCGGGGTACTGAGCAGACACCCCTCTCTAATAACAACTCCAATACTTAATTATGCACTCTTTGAGTTTCCGCAGAACAATCCTTCCTGCTGAGCAGAGGAACGAGCTGCTGCCTGGAGTGTCTCCATCATGAGTGAGCAGTTGCCTAATGTACTCGTGGGAAGGATTCAAAATATCCCATTAACAGAAGATTTGCGAGCCCGTCTCCTTAATGGTATCTGCATGTCACTACATGATAGCAAGCATATTAATTAAAGCCCCGATTATACTTCAATCAATTAGGAATAATTTAGGGGGCTAAAAAATTATTAAATTTAAAAAAAAAATGAAAACTGACTACTTAGTGGGACGCAGAACAAAACCCTCAGCGTTGCTGGGGAATTCATTACTTGTCCTACCGCTGTGACAAAACACCCAATAAAAGCAACTTAATTTAATCTTATTTTAATTTAAGGACAGAAGGATTATTTGGGTTTGCATTTCAAGTTCATGACAGGAGCTTAAAGTGGCTGTCACAGCCAGGAAGCAAAGAACAGTGAGCATTCGGGTTACCTGGCTTTCTCCCTTGTATCCAGTCCAGGGCTCCAGCCCAGGGGATGGTACCACTGACAGTTAAGGAATGTCTTTCCACCTCAGTTAACCTGATCTAGATAAACTCTCACAGGCATGCCCACGGGCTTGTCTCCTGAAGGAACCCAGATCCTGCTGATCACTAACCGGGACCATCACAGGTCAGGACAAATCTGGGAGATCACTAATTCAAGAACTTAAAATCCCCACTTCCGTTTCACCTTTATAGAAGTTTAAACTGAAGAAAATCTTAAGGATATTAAATTCCATTCCCTCTTTCAGCATAGAGGAAACTGAGGCCCCACGAGGTATCTACCAAATGCCTTTTCAGAACAGAAGACCACGGAGAACTTGCAGCTGGAGAGCCTGTGACCCAAGTGGCCCTAGGCTTTTGCTGGAAGTTCACAGTCAGCTCTGGGGCCCTGCTACTAAATGTCAGCAAAAGAAACAAAACTCTGACCAGGGTGGGGCAGAGAATACGTCTATCAGCCTGCGCTAGCAGAGGAGAGGGTCTGCCTTGGAGGGGCCAGGTTTCAGAATTTGGTGCTGTGTGTCCTAGAAGGAGGAATTTTGATGTCAAAAGCCTGGTCTACAAGCATGTTCTCTGTCCTGACGTGAGTGCCAGCCCACATGTGCATAGGAGAAGGTCTACCCACTTCACTCTTCCTCCCTTCACATCCATAGGCACCTATTCTTCTCTCTCTCTCTCTCTCTCCTCACTCTCTCCTCCCTCCCTCCCCTCTTTCTCCCTTCCTCTTTCCCCTCTCTCTTCCAGTTACTGTTCAACTTGAGCCAAGACACTCAAACTCAGATTTGGGCTCAATGAGGAGCAGAGATTCCGAATCCTCATGGTTACATTGTATCTTATATTTCTGCTCTGCACACAAACATCCCAAGACCCAAATCTTTCAAAAGAAAACAAAGTAGGGTAATTGGTAGCTCAAGATTTGTACAAAGGAAAATTTTGGTGCTTGTCCACAGAAGTCAGTATACGGGATCGCCGGCCAAGAGAGGACAATTTGAGTGCCAAAACCTTAGAGGAGTAATGAATTAAAAACCACTAGAAGACATGAAGTACGTCATACAGATAAATAATGAAGAATATGGGGTGTGGGAGGCCTTGCTTACCACAGAACCCCAAGTACCAAGGCAAGGGCCAAAGCTGGATGTCAACATCCTGTAGCATGGCTTCTAAGTGTCTCCTATAGCCTTCTTTTTAGTTGTAAAGCGGGAGGGAGGGAAACAAAAAAGAAAGTATGACAAATTAGACCATAGCTTTTCTAGATAATGAAAATTAATACACCAGTAAGGACAGGAAAGGGGGTGTCTCCAGTCTAATACCCTAAAAAAGACACACTTTTCTTATATGTGATAACTTCTGAATTGAAACAGTTCCATCCCTGAGGAAAGATCCTCAAGACTCATAGATAAATGACCCACAAGTCTCAGAGTTCCTGAAACTTACCAGATGCACAGGCTCTCTTTCTTCAGGGTTATATAGACAGCAAGGACTGCTGGGAAGAGAGGGGACTCTGCAACCTGCCAAGCTGCCTGTGACTTACATACAGAGTTGGGGAGATGCAGCTTCCATGGTCATCTCCCATGTTGGGGAGGGCTTTTTAGTGATACAGTCGTGTTTGAAGAGCCCATGCTCCTGTAAGAAGCCCTTCCATTCACATATTCCCAGGCAAAGTCATACAACTTCTTCAGATATATCTCTGTTCAGATGCGCCGTCTAAATACACGGCCTCTAAAGAAGAGCTAAATTCTATCTTTTAAGAGAGAAAGAGAATATGCATGCATGCATGTAGGTTCTGGAGTTACAGGCATTTGCAAAACATTTGATGTGCGTATTGAAACACATGCTCGGGTTCTCTGATGGAGAGATAAGCACTCCTAACTGCTAAGCCACCTCTCCAGACCTAAGAGCTAAACGTCTCAACACTGTAGAAGACAGAGGGCATAGAAGCCTTCCAGATAAGACCAGATAAGAGACCCTAAAGTTCCAATCCTGTGTAAGTCTAGTTCCCTCCGAGAAAGATGAGTTCTAAGTGACTAATAGCTTATCACTCCTCAATGAACAATCTACAGGTAGAAAATCACCCACCTCCACCAAATCTTCCTCACAGTGAGCCTTGCAAAAATGAACAAAACCAGTCTCCCATCAAAGATGAGCCCATTAACCAGTCACAGCCCTATGTCATCACTGGGCCATGCTTCTTCACCAAGAGTGTGTGGGGGTTTGTGTGTGTCCACACGCACGCACACATTAAAAATGTTCTTGGGCTATCTTGTGTTCTTGAATAGTCAGTGACCTCCTCTCTGTGTGACTTAATGACCTTGTGACTGTCACACCAGCTCCCATCAACTCCAAGGCTAAATGTGTCCTCAGAAAGGACCTGAGACCATAGCAGATATTTCCCCTCTTTACTAAAGCCGGCGTCTGACTGCTGTATCTGAGAACTATTGGTTGATAGCTTTCTTTGTTCTGTTTCTACTAAAATGTTACAAAATTGCTCTCCTTGGACCATATCCCTTGGGAGAAAGCTGAATCTCTTTTCCCTGGCCTTGGACATTCATATTTGGTTCTAGAATAAACCATGTCTTTCTCTGTGAGGTCAGAGCTCCTTTTTGCGTTTTCACAGACACTGGCCGTGGTAGAATCAGGGTCAGGATGCACCAGTCACTCACTCTGCTCTCCTAAACAAACCGGGAGCATGATTAAGTGGACACGGTCGGCAGCCTACTTTCCAGCTCATGAGTCACCAACAAGGCTTGAGTCATTACATTTGTTTGCCCACTGTCTAAATAGCCCAACACCCTTCTCAACAGTAGACATAAAGGCCTTTGGGTTTTGTGCCAAAATAACTATACACAGATTCACATACACAAAGTTCCCAACCAGAAGGTGGCTATTGTTACACAATAGCAACTTCTATTGCTGGTAAACCCACCAGACATACAGGGTGGACAAGGCAGTTAAACTGCCAATGACCCCAGCATCCACAGGCACTAAAGAGGTTGTATTTACTCTACGTGGTAGTTTTGGAAAACAACCTCTGGCTTTGAATTAGACAGAAGCCAAGATCTGCCTGAGTGGATGAGGACAGAAGGGACTGAGCAAAAGCTGCTGCCATGAGCGTATGACACCTTTTAAGCGGTGAGAAATTCATTTAATAAATCGACTGAAGCCTGAAATCTAATTAAATCTAAAAGAGGCATCGGTTTGAAATGCTAATAAGTTCGCACTGTACAGGCGCGGCTTCTGCACACGCCTTTAATAACGCATGGTCTGAAGTGCTTTCTGAATTCATTGAGGATGCTCTGGGGCAGAACCTGAATCCCTTCCAAACTCAGCGTCAGATGCAAACACCTCTGTGCAGCAGAGCTGTCTGGCCACCTTCTTCCCACGAAAGGGGGATGAGAGGATGAGCAGTCTTAGGACTGGACCAGACTGTAAGAAAAAGGGAACTCTATAAAGGACCCCATGTGCCTTTCACCCAGGAAAGCCATGAGTGAGCATCACCTCATTGCAGCACCCTAGGCTTGGGATCATTTAAATGGTCATGCCTCATGACACAGTCCAGCTTTCTAGAAATGAATGCTTTGAGTAGTTCACCCTAATCTGGAGCCCATCTTCAACCCTTTTAAACAGACATGTTTGGGTGTGGGCAAGTGTTGTGGTATGTAAAGTATGTAAAGATCAGAAGACAACATGCGGGAGTCAATGCTCTCCTTCCATCACGTGAGAGCTGGGACCTGAGCTCGGGTCCTCAGGTGTCCCGTCTGGCTGTCATCTTCATGCATGTAGCCGTGCCCGCCTCACAAAGATCATCCCTGTTGGGCTTGTTGATGATGTATGTCTCTCCCACATCACTTGACCCCATCACCCCGAACCTCCACCTCGCTGTAGAGTACCCAACTGCATCTACTAACCAGTAATATGCACTGGGGATCAGTCAGGGTTAGAGGGAGGAGAGTCCATCTCTGTGGCTACAGGGACATCCTGTTCCTTTTGAGTAGGGCTTTCTGGACACATCTGTTAGAGGAGCAGTACCCACACCCCTTTAAGTAGCCCTCCACCTATGCCCAATAGAGCTCTTTGATTCTTCAGAGTGACCTTCAGTCGAATAGCAATTGTGTTTGACACTGGGACCTTAGAAGAAGGGGCGGATATGACTTATGTCTCTCCTTGGGAAGGGATTTTAGGGACATTAGACTCAGGGGCAAGTGTCTTTACCCACTGAACCATCTCGTGGATCCCTAGAGCCACCCTCAGCCACCAGAGGCACTTGCATACCACAGCCCCAGAGTTCAGCTTTCCTTGCTGACTCAGAGCAGTCCTGAGATATCAGATGCACAGCCCAGTATTTCTCTGTGTGGTGGGAGGACTCATGTGGGCCAGGCACTGGGTCTGTGCTTCCACACAGCACCCTTGCTTCTGGAAGCTCAGCTCCCTCCCATAGTCTCCATCTGAGATGTGGAGACAAAGGATACACAGTGGCATCTGAGGCCACTCTCATCCCATCCCCTGTCCCTCTCTTGCTCTCACTTGCCCTGGTCTCACTTGCTCTTCCTTGTTCTCTTTGATGTGCATCTGACCCCGGACCTTTTCATGGGCTGCACCCTCTTCCTGCAACACCTCCCCAGCTAGTCACGTGTGTCTCACATCTTCCTTCAGGTCTGCACTGCATGTAACTAAACTTCTTGGTGAGGCCTAGCCTCACCCCTTGAGAATCCATGCTCATTATCCCAGGTCCCTGTACTTGTGGGTTTATCTGATCAATAAAACCCATGAGAGCTCCAGATGAACATCTGTGCAGTTACTCAAGCTCAGAGGCCAGAACTGCGAGTCTCTGGACCTGTTAGAAGGAAAGGGCTCGCTATGCTGTTGGTGCACTCCACACTGACATCCCATCTACACTGCCACATTTTGGTGTGTTCTGGGAGATGACATCACTGTCTCCTTAAGCATGTCACAGGAAGTACTGTGTGGTGTCCTAAGCATGAGAAAGCCATGGAACATCTTATCTGAGAAAAACTGGTGTCAGTGTTCCCCCATTTCCCTCAGGCCCGAGTTCCAGTGCCGCTGGGCATGAGTTCAGTGTTAGTGAGGCAAAATCATGCATCAGCAAGGTGTCTTTAAACAGAGCACGAAACAATGATAGATGGAGTGAGCGCCTGAAAACCTGAAAACCTCTGAATGTTCACCTCAAAACTTCTGGGGCATGCCACGCTGCACACCATGCCACACTGCATACAATGCCACGCTGCACACCATGCCAGGCATGCCACGCTACACACCATGCCACGCTGCACACCATGGCAAGAAATAAACAACACTTCTAGGGACAACAATCAGAGACTCCGTTCAATCTTACACCATGGGTTACAGTTTAGAGTTCTTCATAAAGACAAAGTATTAACATTGATCTCTGGGGAGCAATTGGACAGGCTCAGAGAGCCCTGCTCATATTCAGGACTGTAACACTAACCCCTATGCACATGGGTTGTTGGAATGAAGATGGCAAGTTGCAAGTGGGCCTGAAATAGCAACACAAGCAAGCACAGCAAAGCCAAACCAATCAGCAGTCTAAGGACTCAAAAAGATGGCGCCAACGAGAGCTTTTGGGGCTGGAGAGATGGCTCAGAAGTTGAGAGCGAGCCGGGTGGTGGTGGCACACGCCTTTAATCCCAGCACTCGGGAGGCAGAGACAGGCGGATCTCTATGAGTTCGAGGCCAGCCTGGTCTACAAGAGCTAGTTCCAGGACAGGAACCAAAAAGCTACGGAGAAACCCTGTCTCGAAAAATCAAAAAAAAAAAAAAAAAAAAAAAAAAAAAAAAAGTTGAGAGCGAACACGCACACTGCTCTTGCAGAGGATCTGTGTTCAGTCCCCACGCCTCCTAAAACCTCACAACTAGGGAATCCCATGTGCTCTTCTGACCTCTGCAGGTGCCTGCGTGTATGTGACGTACACTCACACAGACATACACACATACGTGTAAATAAAAACAACATAAATAAATAAAAAGAATCTTGTACTTATTCATGGTATAACAGAAAAAGGCAATATAATCACCCACAGTGATGTAGAATGCATGAATTTTCATCTCTGAGGAAAGCCGTGATTCAACAAAAGTCTTTCTTAGCAATGGTAAGACCTGGAATATGTGACACAGCCTTTGATGATATCTTCGTCCTTATTGATAAGACTATTACACAGAATAAATGAGCTCATTCTAATGGGGATTTTTTAAATTGAAATCACTCATTTTGTATCTTAGCGATCCCTAGTTCCTAGTCATGGCCTAGAGCTCACAAATTCAGAATCAAATCCAGGTCCAATCTTAAGTACTTTTCTTATCATTACAAAAAGAAAATTCATTCTACTTATGAAAGCTGAGACACACGGCTCCTTTCCTAAGGAGTGTGCCACAACAGAAAGATGCCCCTTGTCCACAGCGGCCGTGGAACAGAAATGACACTGAAGAAGATGAAATTATCCAGCTATCTTTCCCTGCCCGCCCTCTGCTAACCCCTAATATCCTGAAGGAGAGGTTACTACACAGGGAGAGACGCAAACCTAAAAGCAGAATGATACACGGTTAATAAAAGCTCAGGGTCAGAAATTGGGGTTCAACCTGAAGATCTGAAAAGCAAAACAGCCAGCCACTGGCTTTTACCTTGACCTCAGTCTGAAATGTTGATCCCGCCTCCAGAAAACGCAGAATGAGACTGTCTCTGAGAGCTATCTCCTCCTGTCTTATATTCCTCTCTAGAGCTGGGATTAAAGGTGTGCACCACTGGGATTAAAGGTGTGCACCACCCAATTTCTATGGCAACAAGTGTGGCTATGGGATTAAAGGTGTGTGTCATTGTGGCTACTGAGATTAAAGGTGTGTGTTACCATAACCTGGTCTGTGAGGCTGACCAGTGGGACTGTTTTTCTCACAGATCTTCAGGCGGTCTTTATTTATTTAAAATACAATTGAAATGCCACCACAGGAGAATGTTTACTTCTGGCTTTGGCCTCTGAGATGCCAACCTGCTGAAGGCTTTTCTACAACACAGAACTGGGGAGCGGATGTGGGCAGAGTGTGACAAAGGGGTGGAAAGGCTAAGAGGGGTGTAGAGGGAGACACCCATGGGGGAAAAGTCATCTCTGTGTGGGCATCAGAGAAGTCTCTAGATCTCTGTCTCTAACATAACGGGGGAAGCCCTCAACAGCTCTCACCACCACCCAGTCAGTGACTTGAACTAATGAGGCAGCTCCTTCCTCCTAGTCTTTGGTGTCTACAGACCAACTCTCTGCCAACGGAACCCTTCTCTGCCACTTCCACAATGAGTTTCTAGGGAGTTGGTACCCACATCCTATGTCAGGCTCACACTCAACACAGTTGAAAGCACTTACATGACCATCTCACAGAACGCCAGCTACATATTTATAGCTGCTCTGTTATCATCGCTAGAATCTGAATGCTTCCACAGTATGTTCTAGAAGAGCTTTACTCCAAACACTGCATCCTGTTTCCTCAACTTAATGTGTAAGAGAGTTAGACTTTTTTTCTCAGCACTTCCCTTAGAAAAACTCCAACCCTGAAGACAAGCAGCTGTCAGACTCCTCTTGCATCAAAGTCTGAATGGAAAGTCTTTTCTCCCTTCAAGCTGGCAACTTCCTCCCTCATCTGCTATCTATGGCAGAGCAGTGTCTGGTGAAATGATGACTATAATTAAGGCAGGTGTATACACTCCTCCTCCCAGATCCTCTCAGGTGCATTCGTTCTCAATAAAATTGAAAGTAGACATAATATTTTGACAAACCACATAGAACACCTGACGAAGAAAATTAGGAGGTGAGGAAGGCTGAGAACCCATGGTGGTCATGCATGATGTGTGTAACATCCTTCAGGTGTGTCTCACAGTGCACAGAGAAAGACCAGTTACACATCAGGAGGTGAGGAAGACTGAGAACCCATGGTGGTCATGTATGATGTGTGTAACATCCTTCAGGTGTGGCTCACAGTGCACAGAGAAAGACCAGTTAAACACCAGGAGGTGAGGAAGGCTGAGAACCCATGGTGGTCATGTATGATGTGTGTAACATCCTTCAGGTGTGGCTCACAGTGCACAGAGAAAGACCAGTTACACACTAGTTCAAAACACTGGAATCTTTGCTCTTAAATTACAATGGGCAGAATTTTAGAAAACCATGATTGTCTACTGAATTCATCATTTTTCTCATCATTGTGACAAAGTAAATACTTGACAAGAAGAAACGTGGGGGAAGAGAGGTTTGTTTGAGCTCATGCAGTTGGAGAAGCTGGACTCCATCCTGGCAAGAAAGAGTGATGAGGGAACAGCTCATGTCTGCAGCAGCAGGAACATGGGGGGGGGGGTTTGCTCTCCCAGCAGATCAAGAGTCAGAACCACACAGGAAGCAAGGTCAGCTTTAAACCTGAAGGACAGCCCCCAGTGACCTGCCTCTTCCAGTGAGGTCCCACCTCCTGAAGGTTCAACAAACTCCCCAAACATCACATCCACCAGGGACCAAGTATTCAAACACATGCACTTGTGAGTGTGACATTCCACGTGCATCGCTCCAGCATGGATTTCCCGAAGGCAACCAGGACTCAAGCACAGGCAGCCTGGCCTCACCCCTGTGCCCCCAACACCATATTCTGGTGACTAGCAAGAGTGAGGGATGACCAATGCCCTTCATAGGAAGAGGCCCGGGTGTCACCTGTGCTACACTGCTTCTATCCTAGAAGCCTTCTATCAAAGAGTCCGTCCACAATTGGACACAGAAAAATCTTCCACACAAGGAAAATGGAAAGGTCAGCCTTGAAGCAAAACAAACCAGGACACAAAATGGAACGGTGGCCACTCCACATTTCCTTTCCACTTTGATCGATGGAAGTTTGTGTTCATAAAAAAAAATAGCTCTTAAATTTTTTAAATAATTTTTAAAATATGAGGAAAGAAAAATGCATTTACTGAGTCTGCTGAATGGGGACCAGGAGGGAAGAGTTAGGTAAATGAAGGAAGATGTACAGAGTCCACAGAGGACACTACAGGTGTGCTCAGTAATAAAAATACCCCAATGCCTGGGGCAGACCTGGGGCCACAGGCTTCCATCTGAAACCCATGTCTTCTGCCCAGTCCTACCCATTTTCCACACCTCCAACCACTCACCCTTCCAGGCTTTCTTTACTAGAAAGTAAAAAAGCAAAAGGCACGGTATGAATTTTTACCCTGTCTGTACCAATGACACTGAGCTAATTTTTGGTGTTTGCCCTGTGTCCATTGCTGAGTGTGTCGTCTCCGTTAACCCCCACAGCAGCCGCCAGAGCAAGAGCTGCTATCAGTCCACCTTAACGCCTCAGAAAAACGAGGTGGAAGGAGGCTGCCGACTTGCCAGATCCCGTGAGTAGCATAATGTGGTAGGAAGCCATCCCGCTTCCATGTGCCTGGGCTGAAGAACAAGAGCATTGATGTCTGTGAGCTCGAGACTTTACCCCACTCTGCTGGATCATGGCTGCTCTAGATTCCAACTGGATGGAGTCTTTGCTTAGCCAATCCCTTTGGCACTCACTGGTCCTAGGCCTGGCCCAGTAGCAGGTAGACCTCATGGTCACCTTCGGCTCTGCCAGGCTTCCAGCAACCCTGCCCCCACTAAAAAAAAAAAAAAAAAAAAAAAAAAAAAAAAAAAAAAAAAAAAAAAAAAAAAAAGTAAAAACTTATTACTTCCCAGGGGTCTACTATAATCTCATTTCCAACAATCATCACATTGTCCTATGGGACAAATCCTCACTTTAGATGTAGAAGATTGGCCCAGAGTCTCACAGCTGATGAGGAGCAAGTTCTTGGGGATCAGGGTCCCTCTGGATAGGGTGAGCACTGTAAACAAGGCCTGCTCCCCCTTTCCTCTTTAGGTTCACCTAGTCTCTGTTCTGTACCAGTGACGCTGGGAGGCCATAGCATCCTGGCACCCTGCCCTACGACTGGGGTTAAGCCTCATTCAGAGGCAGAAGGCTCAAAGAGGCAGCCATCCATCACTGGATTTACTGTTGATTGCACAGCAGAACCAGCTCCCTACCTAGAGAGCTAAAGTCTTCTATTGGCCTCCCAGTCTGGGCAATTGATGCCCCACTGAGAGAAAGTGCTGGGGCTCCTCCTCCTGTTCCTCCTCCCAGCCTAAAGATGTACTCATGCTATAAAGTCTAGCCCTCACCAACTGCTATCCAGATTCCTCTGGGATAGCGGATGATGCATGAATTTGCCTGCAAAGACCAGGAAGCATCATAATTCAAGCAGTGTGGAGGGCAAGCTGCCTGAGATTCTTGAGATAACGGAAATTGACCCATAACTCACCAGCCACTGTGGGAAACCCTATCACTTTGCACACTTCACCTCTATAGCTGGGAATCAAATCAGGGGCACGATCAGAATGCTAATTTGGAACCTCAGACAGGCAACACCATCTTTAATGACTCTTGGCAAAAGATACTCATTAGAGATCTCAGCTCCTCTAAATTAAAACATGAAACCTAGAGATTAAAGCGTAGAAATTTCAATTTCTCAGCCCCATATAGCCGTGGAAAACTCACACCATGGGAATAGAGCTGCTCCCTGGGGCTTTGCTACGTTTGTAAATATTTTGACAAGATCCGTGGAAAGAAAAGCTGGGGACAAGCGTGAACAGACCCAGCAGGTCCCAACTGTAGATGTGGGCCATCAGAGAGCAGCAGTTCTTCAAGGCCAACATAAACCGTCCTGTCAAGAAAGACCATCTCCCTGTCGATGGCCAGAGTCGTCTGTTCTAGGCTACAAAGCTCAGGTTCCAATGACACAGCAGGCTGCTGGCATCGGGGTCCTGACTGGAAGATGGTACAGTCAGCCAGCCTCGTGTTCGGTGTGAAAAGTGCTGTGTTAATAACAGTCTCATCATTGGTTCTGAGAGAATCACTCGATAACCTCCAGGAGACTTCTAAACCTCTCCCCTCCGCCACAGCCCAGCAGAACATGTGCACCACCAGCTTCCCCTCCGCTCTTGACTAAATTCTGCTTACACTCAAGACGAGGGAGCTGTTCCTGGTCTACAGCAACACCCCATATGCAGCCCAGAGACATGGGTGTAAAGTTGGATACTAGGCATCACAACTTGCCTTCCCTTAAAAGACCACACACCAGAAATGTAACATGAAACCCACAGAACAAAGCTGGGTGTGGTCATGGATTCTGCAACACTAGTGCAGGAGAGCCAGAGGCAGGCAGATCCTCAGAGCTTGCTGACCAGTCAGCTTAGCCAATCAATGCCTTCCAGGTTCAGCGGGAGACTGTCTCAGAAGACGGAGGGCAGTTGAGAAAGACACCCAACATTTACCTCTGGCCTCCACATTCATGAACACACATGTACATATGCACTCACATGCGCTACACAGACACATATACTGTGCAAGCACACACATACACCAGACATCCACGCACTCCCACACACAACACTGAAACACCTGCCTGTGAGGAAGGAACAGTCACAAATGACACAAAGACAATCAGCACTTTTATTCTCCTGAAAAAAGCCTCTCCTGAGCTTTCCCCTGGGCATCACGGCTCAGAGGCTCATGTGGATTCTGAAATTCAGCTGTTTAACCTGAAAAGGCCACCTCGTGCAAAGACACAAGCACTTCTTCTAAGTATCCAGCAAGCTGGAATGAAACTTAAAAATACAGAGGGGCTGGTGTGGTGGTGCATACTGGTAATCCTAACATTTGGGGGCTGATGTGGGATTTCCCCTCTGCGTGCTGTGAATACCACTGGATAATAAAGAAAGTGCTTTGAGCCTACAGCAGGTGGAAAAAACTAAACTGAATGCTGGGAGAAAGGAGGCAGAGTCAGGGAGAAGTCATGTAGCCCCACCAGAGACAGATGTCTGAACTTTATTCGGTAAGCCACAGCCTCATGGCAATACACAGATTAATCGAGATGGGTTAATTTAAGATATGAGTTAGCCAGAAATACGCTTAAGCTATTGGCCAAGCAGTATTGCAAATAATATGGTTTCTGTGCGATTATTTTGGGGTTGAGCAGCTGGGCACAAACAAGCAGCCTCCTACTACAACAAGAGACTGATTTCGTGATTTCAAAACCAGCCGTGACTTACAGACACACCTTGTCTCAAGAACAAAACAAAGACAGCGCTGCTAGTAAGAGCCCATCCTGCTCTTGCAGAGGATTTAGGTTCAGTTCCCAGAACCCACACCTGGCAGTTCACAAACACCAGTGACTCCAGTTCCAGGGCATCTGATGCCCATGGGCCTCCTTGGTCACCACACAAACTCACAAAAGCTCACATAGACACACAGACACTTGCTTTGACCAATAAATCTAAAATGGCAAGGAACCTTCTAGTCTTGTGTGCTGCAGAAGCAAGAAAGGGAGCCTACATCAGTCCTAGAGGAGAATCTATTCATGTTTTCATCAAGTGCTCTTGTAAATAACTTTGGATCGCGTCGTGCCAAGGGCTCACACTTTGGAGCCCCACAGAGTAACCATTTGTTACATGACAATGGCGGATAGGTTTTATCCATCTCCGTAGTTTATGTAAGGTGAGGAGAGATGGTCCATCAGTTAATAGTGTATACTGCCCTTCAGTCTTCACGAGGACACAAATTCAGCTGCTAGTACTCACATCGGATGGACCAAAGTAACTGTAACCCCAGCCCCACTGCATCCAATGTCAAGAATCTTCTGGGCTCCAAGGGGGCCCATATGCATAGCTATATACAGATACACAGATATACACGCTCACGTATGCATAGCTATAGACAGACACAGACATAGAAACATACACACACTTAAAAATTTTAAAAATTAAATTTGATTAAATAAAACAAAAACAGACAGTTATCTGTTTTGCTGTATGGAACATAACCACCTTATAGCAATCAGTGAGTTAGTAACTATGGACAAGGAAACTGTCCTGGTCACCATGGTGACCACTCCAGCTGACCCTGCAGAAGTCCCCAGAAAAAAAAAAATCCTTCCCAAGTACATTAGAGCAGATGGTCACAACAGAGAGGCAGAGAAGCCATGCAGGGCTCCCACCAGATGCTTGTGACATGTTCCCAAATCATACCCTGTCCCCACCACGGACTGAGGAAGTGACCTTTCTGAGCAGGTCACAGAATGACAGCTTCCAGTGAGGTTCATCTCAACAAAAACTATCCAGCCATGAAAAGAGCCCCTCTGTCTTCCCCAGCCCTGGCTTTAAAAAGACCAGCCTGGAGCTTGGTGAAAGGACAAAGGAGATGCAAGGGAGCTGCTGAGCTGCCCTTCTATGGCTACAGGAAACCTCCAACCCCATAAAGCAAGCCAGAACACAGCTAACACGTGCATACAGAAGCCCAGGTTATGCCACCTGTGCCCACACGGCTATGGAGAAGCAACACTGCAAGCTGCCTGTGTCCTCCAAAGAGCAGCAGGGGTTTGGCAACACTCACTGAGTTCTCCAGCTACCTCCTGTAGGGATAAGTCCCGCCCCTTAGGGGGCGTGTTCGCCTCGGGCTAATGTTTACCTATAAATCTGGCAAGAGTGCTTGCAGTGCTTGCTTCTGCTTTCCTGGTCTCCACAGGAACGGTGCTTCTGTAAATCTATTTCCCCATTAAAGCTGTATATATTTTTACAATCTGTCTGCATTCGTTTACGCCGTTACAACCTCCGTCTTGGGTCTACAGAGATGAATGAGGCAGAACAGTAACTCTGAACAGGGCAAGAACTGGAACGAAGCAAGTGAGGGAACGGAAGACCAAGTTTCAAGTAGGCACTGATTCCCCCTGTTGAGCTGGTGCCTACCCTGAGCTTCTTCCACTGGGTCTGCAATTGCAACAGCAATCCCGACCCTTGCTACATGCTAGATATGGTCAGAAAAACTTATGTGCAAACAAGTCATTCTGGAAAGCAGCCGTCAAAAATGATAAGGGACTTGGGGATCTTTAGGAACAAAAAATCCCAGGCCAATCATAAGTTCGGGGGACAAAAATCAGTAACAGCTAAAGAACTCAGAGAAAACATCAGTCTGTCGCATGGACCCTGCACGGAACAACACAAAGTTGAGGGTTAGCATCTGGAAGCATCTTCTGTGGCTTGCCTCCTCCTCAAAAGAACTTCTGGAGACAGATGTGCACATCACACTACTATTGTTACTGAAGAGATGAGATAACCAGACCAGGTTTTTCAAAACCTGCAAATGGGTAAACAGCAGTGAGCGCTGGCCTGGGCTGTTACACTCTGCCCATTTATAGTCAACAGTGTGTCTTACACACTCACTTTTCAAGGAAAGCAGAGTGATGAAGACCCCATAGCATGTCTATGATGATGTTTATTGTCAGTTTGACCAGATCCAGAGTCACCTGGGAGATAAGCCTCCAGGCACACCATCTTGGGTAGGTTAGTTGGGGAGGGACGACTCACCCCAAAAGCAGGTGGTACCATTCCCCGGGTTTGGGTCCTGGATTGCATAAAAAGGAGAAAATAAGGGAAGCACCAGCATTCACTGCTCTCTGCTTCCTGGCTTCAGCCACAATGTGACCAACTGCCTCCCAAGCTCCCACGTCTAGGGCTCCCATGTCAGTCTTTACACTCAAATAGCGACCCAAAATGAAGCCTTTTCCCTTAAATTGCTTTGACCGGTATATTTTATCACAGCCATGAGACATCATAGTCCTGTGTGAGTCCTGCCTCACTTACCTCCGTAGCTTTGTGGTCACTCTGTGAGGGTCAGAAAGCCCAGACTGCCATCATCTTAGCAGGATAAAGAATGTGTAGTACCAAATGTGACGTTGGTGAAGGGGAAACAGTAGCCAAACTCTCTGAAGCCCACTGGACACACCCCAAAGACTTACACAAACCACGAGACTGACCTCCACATCCCGGTAAAGCTGAACATGGTGCTGACGCAGCGGGGAAGGGGTGGCGGTGTGAGCCCGTCCAGGCGCATGAGCAGAGCCGGAACACCGAAGAGCACCAAGTATTTCACATAGAAGAAGAGTACTTGGGCCAGGGCCAGTCCTCCTGAAAAGCACAGGGCCTCGTCAGCCATACCAGCGAAAGACAGCAGCCTCCTGAGTCTGTCTTGCTTCTTCTCCAGTCCCTTCTTGCCCTCCACGTCTTGGGAATTTGCACCTAGGCCCTAGTTGGTCCTGTGTGGGCAAAGTTAAGGGCTGCAGCCTCACTGGAGGAAGAATGTCACTGGGGTAGGTTTGAGTAAAAAGCTATGTACTTCTAGTTCACTCTGTTTGTGATTCAAGATATGAGCACTTAGCTCCCTGTCCTGCAGTCTGCCACCTGCTCCATACTGTTCCCACCATCACTGACTCTAACCCTCCGGAACCATGAGCCCAAACAATAAACTCTTTCTTCTATAAGATGCCTTGCTGTGGTGTTTAATCATGGCAACGGAAAAGTAACCACCTTTATTAAAAATGAGATCACCTTTATTACTGTCACAGGCAAGGGGACCTCTCTGCAAGCTACATCTTTTTTTAAAAGTTTATGTGCATGTGTTTGTGTGTGTGTGCACATGTGTGTATTGCCACAGTGCACACGTAAAAGGCAGAGAACTTGTGGGAGCCGGTCCTCTCTCCACTGGGAGCTGATTCTCTCTCCACTGGGAGCTGGTCCTCTCTCCACTGGGAGCCAGTCCTCTCTCCACTGGGAGCCAGTCCTCTCTCCACTGGGAGCTCCAGGAATTGAACTCAAGGCATCAGGCTTGTGTGGCAGGGACCTTTTCTAATAAAGCCACCTCACCAGCACACAAGGCATGCTTTCACAGACAACAGAGAAAAAAGCATGGAAAAATACCCATCTCACTTAAAAACTAGGAGGATGGGGGGATCCTTCACAAGTCCTTTCAAAACCTGTACCCTTCAGAATCCAAAAGCCGTATCCAGAGAGTGTTGGTGAAGACATCATACACAGCACATAAGAATGTCCCACAACACAGCTACCATGGAAAAGAAAACAGAAAAACAATAACTAAAATGGAAAACAATTAAACATAGAGTTTCCCATGTCCCAGAAATTCCAGGCTTTGGTCAAGAGAAATGCAAGAATCTCCACACAGAGACATCCAGGCAGTCTTACAGAACTTCTCTTAACAGACAAAAGATGGGAACAATCCAAACGTCCATCGACAAGCAGACAAGTTACAGTGGATCCAGACAATGGGATAGTACTCTGTCTTACAAAACAGGAACTGAAGTCCCCAGAACAAAAGCCATGTCTTTGTTAAAGTCTACAAGACTGAACCATTGACTACTACATCATTGTGGAGACTTGGATTGCTGCTGATACAGAGCCAAACTGCCTTGCTACACCTTAGTCCATTAAATACTTATTGCTTATTCATCTCTTTGTCTGACCTAACTGATTTTTCAAATATCAAGTGAAACTTGGGGATGTAATGATTTAGTAGAGTACTGGCTCCCATCAACCCAAAAGCTAGCAATGGCACCTGCGACTTGGTATAACCTGCCTTCCTGATGTCCCCAACAACACATCCAGAAAACCCCATGATTTGTGGCTTTCTTGTATTCTCTGACTTTGAGGGGGGCTTGCTTCCCATGTGGTGCAGGGCTGCTGTGGGAGCCACATACTCCCCCGACGTGACTGCGAGGTCAGCAGTGACAGCTCTGTCGGTGTCTGTGAGGTTGGTGCTTGTCCTTTAGACATCTGAAGGTTGCCTGATCAGCTGCACAAGCCATTCCGCAGTGTCCCTCTTACAACAGGAGAAAAGTCCTGGATGCCGCATGAACACACTGTCGCCTTCCCTTTGGAAGCAAGTGAATGATCTACAGTGGTGTCCCGGGAAGCTCAAGGGAGGTGGGAACAGAGCCCCAGTTCTTTTCTGTGTGTTTCCATGGAGGATTCATGAGAATCTCCTGAGCCTTATGTCACATCTAAGTTCCACACAGTTTCTCTTCCAATTAAGAAATACCAGGAGGTCACCACAGAGCCTCATGTTCATTCACTCATTTTTTATTTTGTGTGTGTGTGTGCGTGCATGTGTGTATGTGTGTGCATGTATGTGCGTGTGTGTGCATGCATGTAAATCTTGAGTGTCTTTTCTCATGCACCATCCTTGGGGGTTTTATTTTGTTTTATATTTATCCATTTGTATGTGTGTGTGCATGTGTGTGTGTGTGCATGCATGCCCATCTCAAGTCAATCTTGAGTGTCTTTTCTCATGCACCATCCTTGTTGGTTTTATTTTGTTTTATATTTATTTATTCATTTGTATGTGTGTGTGCTTAAGTGCGCACAGGGAGGTCAGAGGGTATCTTGCAGGAGTCAGTTTTTGTTGTAGAATATTATTTTAAGGTGTGTGACTTGCTTATGCTGCATTTGTTTAACTCTGTGAATCTGTGATTCTTTGCCTGTCTAAAATGCCTGATGGTCCCAACAAAGAGCTAATTGGTCAATAGTGAGCCAGACAGGAGACCACTTCCTAAATATAACCCCAGTAGCACAGACACAGAGAGAAACAATTAATGGGACCTCCTGAAACTGAAAAGCTTCTGTAAAGCAAAGGACACAGTCAATAAAACAAAACGACAGCCTACAAAATGGGAAAATATCTTCACCAACCCCACATCACACAGAGGTCTGATCTCCAAAAAATACAAAGAACTCAAGAAATTGGTCATCAAAAGAACACATAATCCAATAAAAAAAAAAAAAAAAAACTGGATTACAGACCTAAACAGAGAACTCTCAACAGAGGAATCTAAAATGGCTGAAAGGCACTTTAAGGAAATGCTCAACATCCTTAGTCATCAGAGAAATGCAGATCAAAACAACTCTGAGATTCCATCTTACACCTGTAAGAACGGCCAAGATCAAAAACACTGATGACAATTTATGCTGGAAAAGATGCAGGGAAAAGGAAACACTCCTGCATTGCTGGTGGGAATGCAAGCTGGTACAGCCCCTTTGAATGGCAGTGTGGCAATTTCTCAGAAAATTAGGAAACAACCTTCCTCAAGACCCAGTAATACCACTTTTGGGTATATATCCAAAGGATGCTCAATCATGCCACAAGGACATGTGCTCAACTATGTTCATAGCAGCATCGTTTGTCATAGCCAGAACCTGGAAACAACCTAAATGCCCCTCGACCGAAGAATGGATAAGGAAAATGTGGTACATTTACACAATGGAGCAGCAGAAAAAAATAATGACATCTTGAATTTGCAGGCAAATGGATAGAGCTAGAAAACATCATTTTGAGTGAGGTAACCCAGACACAGAAACAATTATCATATGTACTCACTCATAAGTGGTTTTTAAACATAAAGCAAAGAAAACCAGCCCACAAATCACAATCCCAGAGAACCTAGACAACAATGAGGACCCTAAGAGAGACATACACAGATCTAATCTACATGGGAAGTAGAAAAAGATGAGATCTCCTGAGTAAACTGGGAGTGAAGGGATCATGGGAGAGGGTAGAAGGGGAGAGGGGAGAGGCAGGGAGGGGAGCAGAGAAAAATGTAGAGCTCAATAAAAATCAATAAAAAAAAATGGTGAGCCAGAAGCATGGATAGGTGGGGCTGGCAGGCAGAGAGTATAAATAGAAAGAGAAATGAGGAAGAGAAGGAGCAACAAGACAACAAAGAGAGGAGGACTCCGAGGACCGGGGACCAGCCGACCAGCCACCCAGCCACCCAGCCACCCAGCCACCCAGCCACCCATGGAGGAAGAGTGAACATAAGGTATACAGAAGTAAGTAAAGGAAAAAGCCCAGAGGCAAAAGGTAGTTGGGATAAATTAAGAAAAGATGGCAAGAAACAAGCTAAGCTAAGGCTGGGCATTCCTAACTAAGAAGAAGCCTCTCTGGGAGCTGGGCAGTGGGCCCCCCAAAAAGCCAAAAGAGTAAAGACTTCACACAACAAATTCTCTCCTTCCACCCTGTAGATGCCGGGAACTGAACTCAGGTCATCAGATTTGATGGCAAGTGGTTTTACCCATGAGCCACCTGGATAGCCCCACCTTGCTTCTTGAGACAGGCTCTCTCAATGGGACCTGTGGCTTGCTAAGCAGACTGGGCTGGCTGGCGGGTAAGCCCCAGGGATCTACTCGACTCTCCCTCTCCTGGGCTGGGTTTACAGAGCCTCTTTTCACGTGGGTGCTGGGGATCACACTCAGATCTCCATGTTTACCACCTCTCCAGCCACTCCTGTCAGGGAATCCGTCCATTTAGAGTGTAATTCAGGAGGTTTTAGCGTATTTACAAATGTGTGCAGCCACCATCACTTGCCAATGTCAGAATGTTTTATCACTTCAAACCCAGATCTTATCCATCGTCCCTGGCAAGAGGGCTCTTTGCCCCTCAGTTTCTGCTTCATGTTTACTCTGAGTCAAATATGAATGGGTGCTGCCTGGCAACACTGGTTCAGGCCGTCCCAGATGACAAGTTCTACCACGAAAATAGTTACATGAACTTCTGTAGTCACGGAATACAAGAATGTCATAAGTCAAGGTGGCTCAAGCACGGCAGCAGGGATGTCTTTCTCCCATGGCAGGCACTTGCAAGCCCAGTGTAGAGGCAGACAGATCCCTGGAGCTCAGTGACCAGCCAGCCGAGCCAAATCTGGGAGTTTCAGGTTCCATGACAGACCTTTGACCTCCAAGGCCAGCTAGGTTCCAGGGGACTAGGGAGCACTTGTTAAAACGTCTTTAAAGGTCTGACGAGTCACGTGTTCTCTTTACTGGGGAGCCTTGGATTCCCCACTGAGTGGACTCTAACCAGCATGCACTCTGCAAAGGGGGTGTCAACACAGAGAGAAACGTCCTCAATGCTTCCGGCAGGTTGGACTCATGCCACCAGATAAAACAATCAAAAAGAGTTACAGGAGCCCGAGCCCAGGTGACTCTGCAGGACCAGACCCTCAACTGACCTTATCTGTAAAAATAAAGTTGATTTTGTCCACCGATTGTTTTTAATTCCAGTTCCACAGTATCTGGTGTCTTCTTTTGGCTTCCTCAAGCACAAGGCGCTCATACACAATACACTACATACATGCAGGCAAACATTCATACACATAAACTAAAAAAAAAAAAAAAACTTAATTTAAAAAAATGGTGGGATGGCTTTCTGAGGAATGACTCCCAAGGTTGACCTCTGACCTCCACAAGCATGCACACGTTTTTATGCATGTACTTCCCACAAACACATACACATGCACCTACATACATCCAAACACACAAACACTAAAAAAATGCCAAGAAAAAAGTTGTCATGTGTGTATAAACGTACATTACCTATACACTACATGTGCTGGACAGTTTTATATCAACTTGATACAGCTAAAGTCATCTGAGAGGAGGGAACCTCAGTTGAGAAAATGCCTCCACAAGATGGGGCTGACAGCAAGTCTGTAGAGTATTTTTCTTAACTAGTGATTGGTGGAGGAGGGCCCAGCCCATTGTGGGTGGTACATCCCTGGGCTGGTGGTTCTGGGTTCTATAAGAAAGCAGGCTGAGCAAGCCATGAGGAACGAGTCAGTAAGCAGCTCCCCTCCACGGCTTCTGCAGCAGCTCCACATGCCTGCCCTGTTTAAGTTCCTGCCCTGACTGCATTTGATTAGGAACTATGATATGGAAGAATAAGCAAAAGAAACCATTTTCTCTCCAAATTGCATTTGGCTCTTCATGACCAAAAAAAAAAAATTAAGACACTACATGTTCATCAAGAGGTAAGGAATATGTGCTAGACCCACCATCTTGGAAACACTCAGTGTGAGACACAGAGTGAAGGTATCTGTTGGGAGGTTGGCAGTGAGGTGTTACTCTGAAGCAGACTCTGCTTGGGGACAGTCTGGAGCAGGGGTGGCAGCACACTCAGAGGCTGCTTCAGTAGCACAAACTCCCACAGCCGAAGATGATCAACCTGCAGAAGCACGGATGTCAGATGCTCAAGATCACCCCCATCTCTTGGAGACAGGAGGCAGGGGAGCATCCTGGGCCTTGTTAGAAGGAGGCCAGCTCAGGGAGGCTGGAAGGAATGCTTCGTGTCTCCAGTCCTGCCTTCATTTCTGACACTGGTTCACACAGGTGTCGTTCTGAGGCTTAGAAATTAAAATTGGTCTCTGAGTATACACCTCTATGAGTCATTTGCACAAAAACATCTTTCATTGGTACTTTTCATAAACAACAGGGCTAAAGAAAGGATTTTGTGTGGGTGTTTAACATAACTGTGGCTGAACCTAACTGAAGATGATTGGGGTTTCTTTTTACCCCAGTATGGATGAAAAACACGAGCCACATGTCTTTATAATCATGTAACACAGCTCTATTTACCTGTTGGTGAATATTTCTAATGGCTTAAGATGGGGGCGTCTTGGTGGTGCAAGCCTTAAAACCCAGCACTTAGGGGGCACACAGTTCACTTTCACCTTAGAGCAGGTTCAAACTAGACTAAAGCCTTTGTGTAAATAGATCATAAGTTTAAGACTTTACAGCTATGCACAAGGTCAGACATCAGAGCCGCAGACATCCAACCAAGCATCCTAAGAAAAGCATGCCCCTCTGTGTGCTGTGATTACCATTAATGAATAAAGAAACTGCTTTGGACCTATAGCAAGGCAGAACTTAGGTAGGCAGGGAAAGCTAAGCTGAATGCTGGGAGGAAGAAGGGTGGAGTCAGAAAGAAGCCATGGAGTCATCACCAGAGTTAGACTTGTCAAAACTTTGCCAGTAAGCCACTGCCACGTGGCAATACACAGATTAATGGGTTAAATTAATATGTAAGAGTTAGCCAATAAGAATTAGAGCTAATGGGCCAACCAGTGATTTAATTAATATATTTTCTGTGTGATTATTTCAGGTAGGCAAGAAATAATCTCACAGGTTGAGAACCACTACAGCATAGTAACTCATTAACACATGTAAGTTTATGTTTTATGTATCAGTTTAATAATCTAAGCATTAAAATATAGCTTCTACTATGGCCATATAATACATAACCCCTACTATGGGCATGGGTACTCTGAGTAATTGGTTATAGATATTATTAATGACATAAAGCAACTTGCAGCCAGCATCAGTGCTCAAAACAGAAATCTGGTCCCAGGAACCCAGGCTGCATCCATCCAGTTAGCAGTTCACAGGGCTCCTAAGCCCATTTCTAAGCAATATTAACGCTGATGACAGCAACCCAACCCTTACCCACGCTTCTGCTTTCCACAGTTTCAGAGGGGAATCTCAGAAGCAGAGAATTCTGGAGATTTCTGTTGCAAGTTACCCTAAGCACCATGATGGAATCTCAGGTACCTGCTCCATCCTGCCAGGGTTGCCAATCACTGCTTTACCCCATGTGTCCACGCTGTCCACACCACCGACACATTAGTCATGTTTTAGCTGTCAAGGTATCACCAAAGTCATGTGACAATATATGGTAGCAAAATGCTACGTTGCAATGTCTCCATCATTTACTTCCTGATACAGCAATTTGACACCTCACATCATCACAATGGAGTAGACTTCAGTAAGATATTTAAGAGAGACCACAATTACATAGCATCCACTGCAATGAATTGTTTGTATAGATGTTGTGTTCATATGTGTACATGTATGTGTTTCCTGTGTGTGTGTGTGTATGAGAGAGAGAGAGACAGAGAGAGAGAGACAGAGAGAGAGAGAACGCACATCAATAGCAAGTGTCTTTCTCAAGCATTCTCCACCTTATTTCTTGAGACAGACTGTATGCCTGAACTGGGCCCTTGCTGATTTGGCTGGACTGACTGTTCTGTGAGCCCAGGAGATCCACCTTTCCCCACCCCCTTGTGCTGAGGCTACAGGAACACACCACTAATCCATGGGGTCAAACTCAGGTCCTCACACTTTCACAGCAAGCATTTACCAGCTGAGTCATCTCCCCAGCTCCCACAGCAGGCTGCACTGCTGTAATTGTTCTGTTTTACTCTCCGTCTCTCAGTGTACCTAATGTGTAAATGAACCTCAAAATTGGTGTGTACATGCAGGGAAAAGCACGTATACATAGTGTTCAAGACTACCCAAGGTCTCCAGCACCCACTGGCATCTTGAAATGTCCCGCATAAGAAAGTGGGACTATGTATCCAGCATAAAAAAAAAAAAAATGAGAAAAGAAAGGACAAAGATAAAGCAGAGCAACTATGTATCCAGCATAAAAAAAATGAGGAAAAACATAGGCAGAACTTCTGGAGGCAAAGCCAACATGGCTTCCTGGGTGGAGAGGACCAGCACTAACGGTTCAGGAGGAAAGCAAGAGCAGAACTCACTAGCTCCAGAGCGATGCTAGAGACAGTCTGCTCCCTAACACCCTGCTGAGTGCAGGTCCCCAGAGAACAGGAAGCCAGGCTGTGTCCTAAGATACTCTACAGCCAAGCAGAAGGGACAAAGCAGGGACCTGGAGCTCTTCTCATGGACGTCCACGCTCGGCAGAGATGAATCACCACATCCTTCCGGGGAGCCTGGATAATCCTGTCCCAGAACGCACACATCTTCCTATCAACAGCCATGTGAAGGCTCACAACACAGGTAGGAGAAGAGAAAAGAAATGCATACAAATAGAAACCACGCAGTTCAGGTCAGTGGCTGTGACTAAGCAGAGGGCGGGAAATGCGGTCAGGAAAGGGACCCAAGGGGCTGCAACTTTGTTGGTGTCGTTTTACTTCTTATGCCACATAACAGGTGAAACAAATGCTTGCTGCATTTTCTTTATGATTCTTATGCCTCATGCGCGTGTGTGTGCGCATGTGTACATGTATGTGTGTATGTGTGTGTGCATGTATGTGCATGCATGCGTGTGTGCGCCTGCGTGTATGTGCGTGTGTGTGTGTGCGTGCGCACACGTGTGTGTAAAATCTGTTACCTCCATTGTCAGGACAAGTCTGATAGTCACTCAGTGTCTGAGCACCTTGTGTCTTAATAACAGCTGCCTGGGGACTGGAGAGATGGCTCAGCATTAGGGCCACTTGTTGCTCTTGCAGTTCTCAGCACCCACATGGGACCTCACAACTATCTGTAATTCAGTTCCCACAGTTCTGGTACCCGCTTCTAGCCTCTGAGGGCACTGCACTCACACTCACACACATGCACACACACATACATGTACACACACACACACACAAAAACTTAAAATAAATCTTTAAAAAATTAAGACTCTATTCAGTAGCGGTACCCAGCAGCTACCACCTCAGCTGCCTCACAAATGAGACTCAGGCCCCAAACTGGACAAGGAGCGGGGGAGCATACACGGAGAGTCTGGAGTCCTCACCCAAGCTAGCCTCAAAGAACATTTGCTAAACAAAAGTGTGAGAGAAACAAGAGAGGCGCACACAGGGAGAGCACCTGTGGCACAGGCGCACGCAGGGAGAGCACCTGTGGCACAGGCGCACGCAGGGAGAGCACCTGTGGCACAGGCGCACGCAGGGAGAGCACCTGTGGCACAGGCGCACGCAGGGAGAGCACCTGTGGCACAGGCGCACGCAGGGAGAGCACCTGTGGCACAGGCGCACGCAGGGAGAGCACCTGTGGCACAGGCGCACGCAGGGAGAGCACCTGTGGCACAGGCGCACGCAGGGAGAGCACCTGTGGCACAGCTGCCCTTCGTGAGTTGTTTCAGGCTCATGGCTCCATGAAGCCAGGACACTCACTGCCCCTCATCGAGATGAGATGGGATCAGCAGGACCTCAGCTGTCAAGGGCTGCACTCTTGGAAGCCCATCAGTCCCACAAAGGAAGATCCCAGCCAAGGTCAAGGTCAGGGGGCCTCAGGTGGGTCCTTCAGCAGCTGCATCTACCCAACAGACCTGCTGTCACTCTCCCCAAGAGACAGTAGACGGTGATGGAGCTGAAGCTGGGCAGCTGGAACCTAAATCTCTCCCAGGCAACGGTGTCTTCTGTCAAGATCCCGCTAACCTTCCATCTAATTATCTCAGGGTCAAAAGGAGCAAAATGAACTCTGCAGAGTGCTACCTCCCAAGGTGCTCACTCTTTGTACACTCTAAATGTAAGAAAATTCAGTTGGATAATGTTTCCTCTTATAAGATTTAAGTAAACAATTTTGCTTTTCAAAGCAAGGGTACCTGTTGAGGAGAAAGTCACTCTCCAGAACAGTAAATCCTATTTGCTAGTCCCCTTTATCAATTACTTTTATCCTTTTACATCACACTGAAGATGAAAACTGTGTCCAATAAAAACAAAGAAGACTCAACTAAACTTTTAAGTATAGTGTATTCAAAAAGCATTTTTATATGGGAAAATACGAACACAAACAAAAACCCTGAATAGTTAAACAGAGAAGGCATCCTAAATTAGGGGTTTAGGGCAGTAAGTACTACTCTCCATCTTCATCGTGACACCATTAAACCCTCCTGACATCACTTCATATCTGACCCAGAACACACCATGAAGAAGACCTCACAGAGGGCTGGGGAGGGGAAGGTTCACTGGTTTAGAGCATTTGCTGCTCCTGCAGAGGACCCAGGTTCAGTTTCTGGCATCCACATCAGGTGGGTTCTGATGCCCTCTTCTGTCCTCCACAGGTACTGCACACACATGGCACATACACCAAATGGTTCCAGTCGGCCTTCCTATGAGAGTCTGCAGTTAAAATGGGGCTTACCTCTGGAGATACCATTGGAGTATTACAGGCAACAACACAGTGCCTGCATGACCCTCGGGGCAACAAGGGAAAGGCTACAGGGAAAGAAAACCGCCTGGCAGTCACCACTGCTACAGCTGGGGATGAAAACACGGGAGCCAATTCTACAAGGTGCGTTTAATTTTCTAAAAAACATTCTATTCTATATATATGTAAGTACCCGCATATACATATGTGTGCCACATGTGTACATGTGTGCCTAGTGCCCACAGAGACCATCGGCTCCCCTAGAACTGGAGTTGCAGATGGCTGTGAGCCACCACATGGAGGCTGGGAACCACACTTGGGTCCTCTACAGGAGCAGCAAGCGTCCCTAACCACTGAACCACCTCTCCAGCCCAAAGCACCAAGTTCTGAAGGATGATTTGGCTAGACAGATAACCTACGCAAGCTGTGTATAAACATGGCCACAGCTCAGCATGGCTAGGGTAGCGGGTTCAGAGGTGGCAATGGAAGAGATGTGATAGCCTCCCACTCTTACAGAGACAGCCCTAAGAAGTCCAGATTTTTGTGTTTTAGAAAGCCCAGTCTGCAAGGAAACTGGAGAGGGTAAGACACACAGTAAAAGCTGGCGTGTGGAGGAGGAGAAGCCCAACTGAGGAACTGGGCATGATCCCTGGTTGTAGGTTGTCTGTGTGACCACCCAAACCTTCACCAGAGTCTCTGCCACACACACCTGCGCAGTCTTCTACCTGGAGCAGCTAACTGGGCGTGTCATTCCCGGTACATGCGCCCAAACTGATAAAATACCACACAACAGTCAGGGGAGGTCAGCAGGATGACAGAACTAACTCCACCGAGGCCCACAGTGAGAGATGGAGACAGCCGCTGCCCAGACAGCTGAGCAGAGCACTGGGAACAGTGTCAGGCCCCCATCTAGAAACAAAGGGCGGGCCTGGGATGCCCTCACTGAGACCAGCGACAGCTGTGTCTGAAATCCCTATGTAGAAATGTGCTCTACTTGAGATCTATGAACTTGAGAAAAGTTTAAAAATGTGTTACTAGAGAATTCTTTATCTTGCAGGGGTATTTCATGAAAAGGAGTCTAAATCATACAGGGACATCGTGGAAGCTGGAATGAGAATGGATATTCTCCTCTCTGTGCAAGAAGCAACAGATACAGAAATATACACACATGTACACGTGCATATCCGCATACACATGCATACACACATGTACACTCACACGCATGCATATACATGTACACTCATATACATACATATATACACACATATGCATTCACTTACACACACACATACCACCACCACCACTATCACCACCACATCAATACACTTTGCTAATTTCTAAGGAGAAGCCAAATATTAGGCTAATAAAATTTTATCTGATTTTCATCAAGATTAGTGAGCTTCTACTGCCCCCTCCTGGCCCTTTCTAGTATGTCTACTCTGAACCACTACTAAAGATAGTCTTTCCCTTCTACCCTCTCTCCCCGTCCCTCTCTCTCTCCCTCTTCCTCTTCCTCTCTCTATACTTCCCCCCATTTTCTCTCCCTCTCTCTACCAGGAAAGCACAGAACTAAACATCAATCATCTCCCAGATGCAGCTGTGCACTTGCCTGGGGCCACTGGTCAAGGGATCGGCATGCAGATGCTGCCCTCCGGCCAGGACTACAGGGACCCCGAAGGCAGACCCACAGAAGTGGCGGATACACATGAGCCTAGCTTGTGGGGCAGTCGGAACATCGACATGCAAACTCAGAACTGTAGAACCAGAGCTATTACCTCCAAGGTAACCTCACCTCTTCCTGTGAGGTCAACGTCTACGTACGGACGTGACATACAGTCTCTGTAAGGGGCTGTGCAGCGCCAGGGGTAAGATGCGTGCAACCACATCGGACTTTTTTGAGTGCTGAAGATTCAGAGCCTTACACTTGCTCACCCTCCTACCAGCTGAGCCACTCCAGCCCTAGGACACCTGCTGCTAACAGCACAGGTGTGTGCCTGACTGCACTGCTCACACTTAACATGTGGAGCCAACTAGCTCACTACTGTCGGCGGTCGCTCCTTCTTTGTCACATATATGTGTGGTGGGAGGCAGAGAGGTGTGGTCTTCGGGCTATGACCAGTCCTGTTCTGAGAACCCGAAGAGTGAGGGGAACACAGAGGCTGTTTCTGCTTCTTGGGGTAAGTGGCATTTCGACTGATGGGAATAACAAGAAGTGAGAACAGCAAGGATGCGTGAGGCAGGGGCCTTCCGACCTGAAGGAACAGCTAACGAAAGCACCAGGGTTAAGGCCACGTTTGCTGTGTCTAAAGATAAAGCCCAGGGAGCTGCAGCACTGAGGGAAGAAGGAAGGCTGGAGGATGGACGGACAGATGTCGACAGAAACCAAAGTATGTGGCACTTGGCTTTGGAAGCACCGCTTGCTTGAGAAGCAATGGGAAGCTGCCCAGCTATCGGAAACATTGCTTTCCAATGAGGTCCCACCATTCTAGGATAGACGTTTCCCAGAATGTCAGCGCCCCAATCAGCTCATTCCTCACAGTACACTGTGATGTGAGTCCTTTTTCATTCTATATTTTTCCATAAAAAGCCATGTATTTGAAAGATTTCAAATACAATTTAGCTCTAAGAAGGAACACAGTCCATCCCATCTGAGCGCACAGAGTGTAGCTGATGGGTTCCTAACCCGCACGCAAAGCTAATGAAATGTCTGCCAGGCTCTTGCGAAGCCCTGGGCGTCTGGTGGGATCCTTCAGTTCAGAAGGCAGTGGGGAAGACAGCTAGGGCAGAGCCACACCCTGGGTCTCAGAGCCAGCTTGTCCTTCCCACCAGTCACAGCAGGAAGGCCACCTAACCACAGTACCCTCCAGATGCGGAATTCACACCCAGAGCAAGACGAGGTTTGAGCAAGGAGCAGAAAGACTCAAAACAGAGAGAAGGGGGTGTGGAAATTCTCAGCTTTCCAAGCAGAAATCTTTGCATGAAAGCAGAGGAAGGGGAACGTTTACCACTTAAGCAGGGAGTGTGGAGTTTACAGCTTAAAGCCTTGCCCGTGGAAGATGGGCAAATTAGTACAGCCTCTCTGGAAATCAGTGTGGAAAAGTCCTCAAAAGCTGAAAATCAGTCTACCATATATCCCAAATGTATCACTCCTTGGCATATGATGTCACTCACACCCCACAGATTCTGGCTTAGCAGTGTTCACAGCTGCTCTGTTCACAATAGACAGGGAATGAAAACAACACAGATGCCCTTCAGCAGACGAATGGATGATGAAAATGCGGTTCATACACACAATGGATACCAGTCAGCTATAAACAAAAAAGAAAGGACGCAGAAGAGACCTCACAGAATCGGATTCTGGACGTCAGTACGGGTGCACGCACCAGTCGTTCAATTTTACTTCACACCCTGGCGGTGGGAGCCGGGAGCACTGCCTGCCTGGGAGTGTTTGGAAACCCCACACCACCGCCACCCAGGTGTATGTGACAAAGCGCCTGATGGTCTTGGGGAGATCAGAGAGGAGTCACAGAGATTCTGGGCAGTAAGAATGATGGTGGGTTTATCCGGTGTGAAAGTGTGACATGCTGTGCTCTGTCTCCAAGAGGGCCCTACGGCATGACATTCACCAAAGCCTCAAGTGCATCAGTGTGGAGAGAAGAGGCAATGCCTCTGTGTGCAGACGAGGTCATTCTCTGGGCCACAGGTGCCACTGCGGGGACAATAAGATTCTTCATTTCAAAGTCAAGACCAAACTGCTTATATAGCAATGTAATACGTCAGGAATAGGGGTGCATGCCTTTTATCCCAGTACTCAGGAAGTAGAAGCAGGTGGATGGCTGTGAGTTCAAGGCCAGCCTGATCTACATAAGCAAATTCTAATTCAACCAAGGCTACACAGAGAGATTACGTTTCAAAATTTAAAAAAAGCACAAAAGTCACACCAGGCAAAACTATCATGATTTTCACCAGGACCACATGGGGCAGGAAAGACACTGAACATGGGTATAGAGGGAAACACCTAAATGGGTGCCACTTGACCTTAAATAGGTGGGGAGCACATTGTTTGACTTTGCACAGTTATGAACAGACGGCTTCACGAGATCTCAGTAAAGGAAGATTTATTTTGGTGCCTCGTTTCAGAGGTTTTGGTCCCTAGTCATTTGGGGCCCCATGCATTTCGATAGAAGCCACGAGTGTATTTCACATTCATCAGACTTTCGAAACTAAAAGCCAACATCAAGTCAATGAGATACAAGAAGTAGAAGCTCAAATCTGTTCAGGGGAGCAAAAGGCATCTTAGCTAGCCAGAAAATTGATTTGGTATTAGTGTGACAATCTGAGTATGCATACTGTAAGAGTGCCAGCCATTCCTTGTCAAGGCACAAGAGCAGGGTCTCACACACCCTGGAAGGACTCGGCCAGCTGGCTGGTCCTGGCCAATGTCTAATAGTATTGAAACAGTAAATCAGAACACATTATCGGTGTAACAGAGTATTGCCTTAGAGAGGTCACTGCCTCCATACACACATACACAGAGAGACAGAGAGACAGAGAGACAGAGAGAGACAGAGAGAGACAGAGAGAGACAGACAGAGAGACAGAGAGAGAGAGAGAGAGAGAGAGAGAGAGAGAGAGAGAGAGAGAGATGCAAAGCTTTCCTTATTGTGCCAGAGTTAACAGTGCTGCCCTACAGGGAGACATGTGAGCTCCATGAGACTCAGAAATGCAAATATGACATCAAAGGTTCCTCCCTCCTCATCCTGTGGAAAAGACACACATGACATCTGGACTCCATGGAAAGATGCCCACCAGCAAAAACAGGTGATATACCAAAACACATGTATGGTGGTCCGAATAAGAAATGTCTCAAATCTGAACACTTGGTTTTAGCTGGTGACACTCTCAGTTTAGGAGAGGCACCCTTGCTGGGAGGAAGTAAGTCCCTGGGGGTGGGCTTTCAGAGTGTATAGTCTCATCCATTCCTGTTCACTCTCTGCTTTGTATTTAGGGGCCAAGATGTGAGTTCTTGGTTTTCTGTTCCTTCCTCCTTCCCTGTCAGTTGCTGTCATGCCTCCCTATATGAAGGATCCCTCCGGAAACATAAGCCAGAATAAACTCTTGAGTCTATGAGTCACAACAGAAAATCACCAACACGGGTGTCTCTCACAGACATTGCCACGCCAAGAGGTCACATCCCAGGGCACTACAGTGTGAATCTGCTTAGAGGACAACATTTTAAAATATGGAACTGCTGGGATTTAACTATGGTCCGAGTGCCATGAAAGATAAGAGAATGGTAAGCCCACACACACTCAAAAAAATGTTATCTTTGAAAAGCTAGGTGGAGAAGTAAATGGGTTCTGGCTACAAAGCATTTCCGAAATTCTAGTTCTTCAGCAAGGCAAAGAGGCTCACTGGCTGGACTTGAGTCACTGAGTCTGCTCCTCCCATGCTGCTGTCAGGTGTGACTGGCACATACGCTAACTTTTCTTTGCTATTTAAGCCCCATTTTGAGTTGTTTTCCACTATGCAGACTTAAGCTGAAGCAGGCTCGGTAAGGGAGAATCTGCCACGATAGACCAACCTTAGGTCCTATCCTGTTTGCCTCATCGTTTCGTTAACAGTTGATACTGTTAAAAGTTTACAGTTTTCCGGACCTCCAGCTACAAATGTGTAGGCAAGAGGAGCCTGAAACAAGGAGAAACCTCCTGGCTCCATCAGCACATGGTGAGCACACATCGAACCATCACACAGCTTCACAGATGCGTGCAGTTGGGACACGTAGATAAAAAAAATTCCTAAGAATCCCTCATTCCAAAGAAAATGTTGGGATTTGTGCAAACATCCTCTGAGGTTTTAAATCTACTCAGAAAGAACAGGCTATTACTAAAGAAACCCAGTAGTTTCTGGGTCCTATGAGGCTCCTGTTTCAGAGACATTCTGACAAAGTACATGTGACAAGAACAATAGAGATTCTGAGAAATCTATAAATCACCCAGCATATAAGGAGACAGGCTTACACACCTGCCTCCAGCAGCTCAATCTGGAGTATCACACACAAGCGCACACACATGCATGCACACACCGAGGCACAAAGGCACACATGCGCAGGTGTGTATGCAAACACATACATGCACATGCACTCCTGCAGGCCACAGATGAATGCGAGAGTCCCCAAAAGGAACAGAGCAGGACAAGTGAGAAGGCAGGTGGAGATCAGGGCAGAACATGTCCTCTGTTGCTAGGAGCAGAGGAATAAAGGACAATGGTTTTCTCACAGACAAATTCTATAATTAGAGATTGTGTCCTGGGGGAAATAAGACCTCAACCCCACCTTGATACAGGACAGAGAAAGATGCAAGCAAGTAAGAGACCTTCAGAGAAATGTACTTGTACACACCACATGCACACACATACATCATCTAGTGTATCTACAGGATGTGTGCACACCACATGCACACACATACACTCTCTACTGTATCTACAGGACATGTGCACACTGCATGCACACACATACACCATCAACTGTATCTACAGGACACATCATGAGGCCTGCCATTTCCCTGAGTCCTCAAAATAGCTCTGCAAAGGCAAGCCTTGTTTTTTAGAGGAAGGTGCTTGGATAGGTGTAAGCAACACTGAAGGCTGCCCACGCTTGCCTGGGAGAGCTGGGATCCGAACCCATGCCTACACAACTCAGAAGCTCACAGGAAAAGGGAGGAAGGCAGCCTCACTGGGTCTCAAAGCACCAGCCTATAGAATAGCCCCCTGCACCAGCCAGCAGCTCTGCTATCCCTGCTCCGTGAGGTGCTGCCTCTGGTAAAGATGTCGTTCCTGCCATACGCAGTTAGTCCCAGCCCAAGGAGTCCCTCATCCTTGAATCCCAGTTCACACGGCACAGCCCTTTTCCATCAACTACACCAAACAGCTCACACATGTAAAACCTTGGCCACAAGAGGAATAAGGTTAAAAAATAAATTAGGTTGGCTCTGGGCCACTGCACCCCAAACACCCTGCTGATGGCAGGTCCCACAGTTACCTAAGGTCCAGCAGGAAACGCTCTCCAGGAGGGGGCTGCTGTAGAGGGCATGCATGAACATAAGGTGGACCATCAGTTCAGCCAGCCACCACCAGCAGAGCAGGCGGCCCAGGCCCTTGACTAGAATGCAAAGGCTTTGCTTCGGAGAGCTGAGCTCTGGCTGCTGCATCTAAAGAGGGGACAACAGAGAAGGCGGCATTAGATTGTGCTTGTCCCAGGCCGTGATGTTATTGATGAGGTTTGTACAAATCACCATTGTCATTTCTACTGATAAGGTACAGGAGTCTGTTTGCCTTAAGGACACCTGACTTTCCTGGTAAGAAATTTACATCCCAGTTGGGAAACTGCCCCAGAACAAGAAGAGGTGTGCCAACATGGTACCCTACAGCCAAGAACAATGTCAAATTCTGCATCCTTCTACCCCAGCCTTGACCTGAGGCAGCCCAGACTGGGTCAGGATTTCAGGTGCTCTGCCCCTTGAAACTGTGCTTCTCTTTGGGTCCTGGTCACCCTGGCTGTCTCCACGTATCCTGAGCTATTAGTTAGGCTAAGGCAACACTAGATGGGACAGAGTGTGAGTGACATGGAGGAATTCAGGATGTCTGTCAGTCTACCTGCAAAAAACAGGCAGAGTAAATACCCGGAGGGGACAAGTGTCCCGCTCAGCAGTGGTAGAACAATAGACCCGATTCTAGCATCAGCCACACCGCTGCATGACTGTGCTAACTTACTCAACCCCCGGGTCTTGATTTCCTCAAAGTAAAGTGAAAAGGATAATAGTGGTGGTGAGATGTGAGTACCAAGTCCAGCACCCGCACATTTGAAGGGTGAGTACTAAGTCCCAGCATCCGCAGACTTAAAGTATTAGCAGCATCACTAGCAGCTACGTGGCCTCTGGGTGCAGCTGTGTCCTCTTTTCTTGAGGATCCCAGAACAAGGGCAGAGGTACAGCAGGGCCCCACATCGGATGGGAGGTGGTGTTCCCATTGTCTATGACAGGAACACAGAATGGCCTGAACGTTCATCATCCGACCTGAGCACTTCAGACCTTGGGGTTCTGAACAGTCCCAGACTCCACAGCACCCCAACAGCCCAGACTCCAGACCACCCCAACAGCCCAGACTACATTCCACCCCAAAAGCCCAAACTCTCTTCAAAAGACAAAAGACATTGGAATTTTGCAGTATTTCAGATTTTCCCATTAAAGTTGATATGTGGGTAAGGATGTCAAAAAAAAAAAAAAAACTTCTCCACAGTGACCTAGCCATGCAGTAACCTCACTGTGGGGTTATATCACTGTAGGGTCACTTCACTGAGGGGTCACCTTGTTGTGGCATTGCCTCCCTACACAGGTCAGGGAAGCCACTAAAAATCCACACCGACAGCTGAGAAAACATGAGGAGGCACCACGTTCCCTCCGGATGGAGATGGGCCTTGCGTGGCCACCCTGTGGCTGGTGCACTGAAGCAAGCCGTCTGGAGGAAGTGCTGACAGCCTTGAGAACTATGTTGGCAGACAGCAATGCTCACCCAGCTGAACCCTAACAGGTGCTGAGCACACAGCCTGCCCAGGTCCCCAGAAGCACAGCCTGCATCTGGGGTGCCACACCTTGCTGGTGTACAGGCCCGACCAGGGGAACAGAGACAATGGATGGACAATAGCAGAAAATTCACCCTCCCGGCTTGCCTCTCAGCAAAAGGCCAATCTGGAGGTCATCCTAGGTGTCCCCAAGCCGCAGGCAGTACATACAGACACACACACACACACACACATGTGCACACATATGCTCACACATATTCATACACACGCATGTGCACACACATGTGCATACACACGCATGTGCAAACACATGTACACGCACGGACGCACACACGAGCAGTCATTTGCCTTTCTGGAAGGTTGGGCATCCTGACGGTCCGCTCACACTTGAACATAATGGGGTCTCTTATTCAAAGCCGTTTGTCCCTCGTCTTGCAGCAGGAGGGACAGGCTGCTGCGCAGCGCCCACCCTCAGAGCTGCTCGGAAAGCCATCCATTTGAGGTGTTTCCAACCGAGGGGACTGCCAACCTTAAGATCCCTGGGAACAGCCATGGTGGGAATTCAAGCTCAGACTCTACTGGAAAACACGCATTAACTCGTCTGCCAACTGTATTTTAAAACGCATTACAATTTAAAATCTCATTTCATGCAAATTGCACAAAAGGGAATGTCGCCTTTCTCTGAAGATTGAAGATGACAGTTGTCAAAGATGAAAGGTTCCTGTCCTTTGCGTGGAGTCGGGCGTGTGCCTGCGAGGAAGCAAAGCCTTTCCTAGGACCAGCAATGTTGTCAGTCCCTCTGTAGGACTTCTGTCTACAGGATCCAGGGACACATGGACCTAACCTGTGTCCCTTCAGAGCTGAAGTCTCTCGCCTACGCCCTGTGGAAAGCTTACTCAGACCCAGCATTGGAGGCCACAGCCCAGCCACCCACAGCAAGGCCAGCAATGTACACTGCCCCCTCCCAGGAAGTCCGCCAAGCTGGCACACACTGCTGCCACAAACCAGTACATTGTCTAGACAACTGAAGCCCCTAGACCCTCATACCTGCCACACCAAGTCAGCGTGACAAGGTTGTGTCTTTTATCTTTTTTTAAAGCAATATATCAAAATCCACTATGTAGCCAAAGGTGGCCTTGAACACACTTCTCTCTCTCTCTCTCTCTCTCTCTCTCTCTCTCTCTCTCTCTTTCTCTCTCTCTCTCTCTGTGTGTGTGTGTGTGTGTGTGTATGTATGTGTGTATGTGTGTGTGTGTATACCCATGAAGTCACAAACACCCAGTGTCTCTTCTATCACTGCTGACTGTATTTTTTAGAGTCAGAGTCTCTCGCTACCCCTGGAGCTGCTATTTGGGCTACACCGCTCCCGCAAGCACCCAAGACTCACTGCCTTCCTCCAGCACCAGGGTTGCAGAGGTCCTCTGGCATGCCTAGCTTCTGTGTGTCGTGGGGATTCAAACGCAGGCACTCTGAGGCCTCAGTCAGCAGGCCACCGTGCTTTGCCCAGGCCCTGCTGGATCTGCCTCACAGCAGTTCAGGATCTTAACTCCCCAGAAGTACAGCCGCAAAGTAGCTGAAGCCTGGCTTCCTGACACTCCACGGGCCGGAAAGGGCCTTCCTGGTAAGGCGGTCAGGCTAGGTAGGAGGTAAAGTGTATTGTTTGGTGATTGAATTATTTCACGTGATTTAGAGTATGGAGAACGCCTCTTCCATGCTTCCCTCATTTGCATACATAAATGTATGTACTAAAAACTGGAGTAACGTCATTTGCAGAGGTGTTCCTCTCTTTTAATACTTGGGGTTTCAGCATCCCACCGTAGGCTTGTCCGTTCTGGGTTCATGTCCACGTGGGACGCTGCTGCCCCCTGGTGGTCAAGTCTCCTCCTGCGCATTCACACAGCACTCGTGAGTTCTTCCATTGAGTTCTTCCATTGCGGTAGTCCACCTTCCCCTCTCCCTGGTCCTTCCCTCTTAGATTACCTCATGGCAGAAGAGGAAAGCACCCACAGGCTCTCTCAGCATGTGCGGAAACCACATGGCTTTTGTTCTTTGTGTGTAGAATGTGTGTGATGTGTGTTTCTGTGCTTGCCATGGCACACACGCAGAGGTCAGAAGTCCTTGCCTTCCACTTTGAGACAAGGTCTCTTGTTCACTTGTGTGTGCAGCGGTCCAGCTGGCCCACAGACTACAGACTTCCAGGGAATCCACCAGATCCTGGCATTACAGGTGTGCACTGCATGTCTGGCTTTATGTGGGCTCAGGGGGTCTGAACTCAGGTCTCACCTTTGCAAAGCAAGTGCTCTGCCCACTGAGTCACTTCCCCCCAGACCCTGCCTGGCTTATATTCAGTGTTTATTCTGTCCTGTGGATTACTGAGCATTTTATTTTTCTGGGATGGCCTTAACAAATACAGGCAGAACATAGAGAAAGGTTTGATTTCCCTGTCCAAAGTCCATACTCTCAGCAACTGGAACAAGTCAGAAAGAAATAAGAACCAAATAGGGCCTGAGCCCCTACAGGGTGAGCCCACCCATCCTCCCCAGACTGATGCTCAAGGGAATGGCAGTCCTTAGCTAAGGGTTTGGGTGAACCACAGCCTCAAAGTCTGCTCCTAAGGACCAGGCATGGGGCCTGACTACACACTCGCAATGTCCCTGTTGGACCCTAAAGGCTGCAGCTGGAAAGGAGGAGATGAAAAGTGAGACCTGCAAAGAAGGGCTTTGCACCCCGATGAAGTGCAGCTCCCACTGGGCAAAGCTCCCCGAGCATATGACGCAATTGGGGAGAGTCTCTTTCCTCTGAGTGACTTTAGTCTACGTCCCCAAGAATTACTGTCCATCCCAGGGGAGGGAGGGGGCCGAGGTTTAATTCAAGAGTTATTGGCTGGAAAATTGGGAAGAAGCCAAGTTCACGGTGTCAAGGAAAATGCAAGAGGCAGGATGCGGAAGGTCTGAGTCTGCCAATCCTGGGCCAGCACTGCCTCCACCCCACTCCTCAGACAAACTCAGGACAGCGGTTCCCAGCCTCCCCCAAGCACAAGAGTCAGGGCACCTGGCAAGCCACAACGGTGAGCCCCAACCCTGGTCGGTCATAGGCATGGGGTAGGGCCTGAGAACTCACATCTCAAGTCCTTAATGTTGATGATGCTACAGAGCAGGGACCACATCTGAGGTCAGCTGCCCTCATCAACCCACCTGTCATTTACACAGTAATCTAAAACATCCATGTGTGTGCTGTATGTGAGTGCATGCATGCATGCATTGCTGTACGAATGTAGGCAATGTGTTGTGTGTGTGTGCTGTATGTGTGCATGCATAGGTATGCTACACACATATGCAGGCATGTGTGTATACACATGTGTGTTATATGTGGGTATAGGCATGCATTGTGTATATACGTGTGCATCTATGTGTTGTATATACTTCCATGTGTACATGGATGTGCTGTGTGTGCCTGTATGTTGTACATGTGTTATGTGCATGTGTTGTGTATACATGTATGTTTATATGTGTCTTACTATTTTCTTCTTCAAGATGGTTGTGCTTTGGTGGAAGCCATTGCCATTGGGAACCACTGTTTTACGTACTAACACATGGGTTAAACTCCGTTACGTATGTCCCAGGAGATTAGCTGGGGGTTGTGCTCAGATCCACAGCACACCCAAGTGGGGAGAAGCATGTGGTACCAATGAACACAGCCAACACCCCAAGTCTTAGCCTTCAGCAAGTTACTAACACAGAAAAGCCCTCTTAGCACTGATGGAAATAATTCAAAATATTGATCAACTCTGAAACCGCTGAAGGTAGCCCATGTCTCGTCAAATACTCAGCCAAGCCATGGCTTCATTCTTGTGTAAATTAAATAATCTATCTCATTAGTGGGTGGATTTTCTCTAGTCTTAAATAAATGGTAAAAACTGTATGCATACAAAATAATTGTTTTACAATAAACACCTTTAGAATCTATCATCAGTAAAGCTTGATATACCTACACACTCAGGTTCGAGGAAAACTAACTCTGGCAAGACAGGCTTACAGAAGCATCTTTAGGATCATTTCAGAAGTTGTTGTAAAATTCATTTAATGATTTGCTAGGAAATTCTCGTCATAAATAAAATAGCAACTTTTAAAATCTAACACTGAGCTGGTGAGGTGGCTCTGTGGGTAGAGACACCTGCTCACAAGCTTCATACACTGAGTTCAGTGCTTAGATCCTCCAGGTGACAGGGAGAGCCGACTTCCTATAGCTGTCCCCTGACTTCCACACACACGCTGTAGCATATGTGTGCCTGCACGCATGCGCACAAACACACACACACACACAGGGAAGGAAGGAAGGGAGAGAGAGAGGAAGGGAGAGGGAGGGAGGGAGGGAGGGAGGGAGGGAAGGAGGGAGGGAGGGAATTCTAAAGTCAAACATTCTAACGCAATCCAATCCAAAGACACTAACTCAATCCTGATTTCTGGAGGGATGATGTAGAAAGACATTAAAGTCTTTGTTTTCCATTATTAAACAATTCTGTTTCTTAAAAACCTGCAATTCATAATACAAGGTAGCCTGGACTCTGAGCGAGGTGGTTCTGGGCAGTATGGCATAGGATAATGTCACATTCTAAACTGGTCCTAAACACACTCCAGCCATTTTCTACCCCACATTCACAACAACACAAGAAGGGGGACCACTGCCAGAAACACCGCCAACTCATTACCCATTAGACTTCGAGTGATTTATGGTCATACATTCGGAAGCCTTTCACCACTCCCAAACTCTGTGAATCCCACTCAGTAAGCAACCCCACTTGGGGTGAGAATTCACAGTCTAGGAAGGAGAGAGAGACCTACACAGAACCCATCAAGTCCCCCAGAAGACTCTACCTGTTTGTAGAACTCTGGGAAGTTGAGGATGGGTCCGTTGTGGAAGACAGGATAATAAAAGACGTAGGCCAGCAGCCACGGGAAGGAAGAGGAGGCCGGCTGGGCAGGCGCAGGCTGCCAGCACAGCTCCAGGCTGAAGCTGGTGTAGAACAGGCAGCGAACGGTCAACGTGAATTGCAGCAGGTAGTATTCACTGTCTGTCTCATACCACCGCCTCTGCAAATGCAACAAGGGGGGACAGTCGGTGAGAGGGCAGCCAGCCTGGCCTGACGCAGGAGCTGGCTGGGGGAAAACTGATGATGGCCTCCCCTGCGACAGAAGCTGTGAAACAGAGCTGAGTGCAGGGCAGTATCAAGAAGCCCCACTGGCAACCGAAGCAAGCCATGAGAGCTGCAGCGTAGTTGGGCTGTAGAAAATGTGCCCTGCATATCTGGGACCCTGGGTCCAAGCCTTGGCACCAAAAGAAACATGTTATGGCCGTATATACAAGATTCAGAACCAGGACTGAGTTTAAACTTGGTCCCTAAGAGACTTGGCAGGCTGTATGCAGAACGAACCACTCAATGGTTGTACAGACTGCCTCTTGCCCAATGTCTGCCTCCACCAAACACACAACTGACAAAAAATTGTGTCTGTCAAGATGCTACTCCATGGTATACTTCAAGGCTTGGTCTGTGACCTGGAGGCAAAACACTCTGTATTCACTTTCTACACAAAGTACTTCTGTGATTAGCTCTCTTGGTGAATAATTGATAAGCCCATCCTATCAACTGAGAATAAAAACACTTGCTGACTGTCTTGGGGCCACTGTAGATGCTGTGTGTCACAAGGAAGGAGAGTGGGAAACCACAGAGCACTCAGCAGGCAGGCTTAAAAATATTGAGAGGGGAGGAGTCTGTTTCTACCCCTCTGGTCCCATGACATTTGTCATCCTCCCTTAACATCCAAACTGGGAGAAAAGGTGACCACGGACAATCTCATAGGGCTCAGACATCACAGACGAGTTTGTGCAATAACCTGGAATGGCCACTAGGCGGAGCCCCATGGAGAAGCTACTGTTCTGTGAAAGGAGACTTGACTTCTAAGGGATCAGAGCCCTCCCCTGCCCTGTGTAAGGTGTGCAGGAGGGGAACACCTACCTTAACCTCCTCCACACTTTGCAGTCTCAGGGTGGAGAGCAGGAGGAGAGAACACAGCCAGGACAGGAGCACTGACCGGAACTGGGCCACGCAGAAGGCGACGGTGGCATGGAGAAAGACCATGGCCACACCTGGGGCCCCCAGCACACACCAACAGGCCCACATTCCATAGACCATGACGATCCAGGGTCTGTGCTGTAGAAGGGAGGTCCAAAGAGAACAAGGAGTTTGTGAGTGTGGCTAGGAACGCACTGTGCGGATGAGAGCAAGCTCTGGTGACCGGGACCCAAACCCTGTTCTCACTGCCTGCCAGGTCTCAGAGCCTCCTGAACTGGATCCCACAACCGGGAGATGCTCAGCTGACTCCTGAGCAGACAGAGGAAGGAACCCCCAGCTGGGAAGGTCCCACATCCTGCAGACAATTAGTCCTTCAGAGGCCAAAATGAGAATAAAAGTCACGTACATTTCCTGGGAGCCTTAGAAACAAAACTGGGATGTTTTTACACCAAGACGTTCTGATGTCTTAGACTTAAAATCAAATATTAAATTACATCTTTTTTGAGCATCCAATGGTGTGGGTTTTACTGAGGACTCCTGTGGATGCAATCCAAGGCAAAAACAGTGAACTTACTTGAGGATCATGAGGCTTTTTTCCCAATTTCTTTTCATAACTCCATTTTGCATTCCTTGAGTGTGAACTTTTAAATGACAGTGTGGCCCAGGTGAAGCCAACAGGTGGGACACCTTAACATGCTACTCACAATTAAATTTATGTCACAGGAGAAGTTGCATCTTCTCAAAATTTTATGAGTCAAGATCTTTACCTGATAGACACGTTAGTCCCATCTTTAAAGACTGTGAGTACTATTCTGTTCACTTAGCAAGTTGTTCTACTGATTAACCAAACAGTGGGTTAACATGTTTGCTGCCACAGTGCCTCTTCCTGTGTCCAGGTGCCAAATCCTTATTTTAAAATGGCACTGAGACTGGGGAGATGGCCCGGAGGCCATCTGTGCAATAACTGTGCAAGCAGGAGGACCTGAGTTCAGATCCCCAGCACCCATGCAAGGCCACTCAGGCTGGCACGCCTCTGCAGCCCCAGCATGCTATCGAGAGGTGAGAGACAGAGGCGGGAGAATCCCCAGATGCTCAGAGGCCAGTCAGCCTGAAGCGCACAGCGGTGAGGCGGAACCCAAGGTCCAACACTGAAGGTCGTCCTCTAACTTCTCCACCTCCCTAGCGACGCTGCCCTCATACACACAGACACACATACATCAGAGATATATACACATACAAAGATTAGTGAGTCCTTAAACTGCAATAAAGAGCCAGCAAGATGGCTCAGTGAGCAAAATTGCCTGTCAGCAATGTTGCGAGTCTTGTGAGTTTCATCCCCACGTGAAAGTGGAAGGGGAGAAACCACTCTACAAAGTTACACATGCCCATATGCACAGCATAAACATACACAAGAAAAAGACCGCAATGTAGAAATGAGCGTGTCTCAGCAGGAGAGAGCTTGCCTGGCATGTACCAGACCTTTGTCGTGATCCTTAGCTCTACCAAAAATAAAGGAAAAAAGCAGTAAGTTTTTTATTCATTCTATTTTATGAGTGTAAGTGTTTTTTTTTTACCTTCATGTATGTATGCATACCACATGTGTGCAGTGTTCACAGGAGATGGAGTTACAGACAGTTGTGAGCTACCATTGAGTAAGGAGAACTGAACCTGGACCTGGGTCTTCTTAACTGCCGAGCCATTTCTTCAGCCCCCAGGCTTTAATATTAAACGGCAGTGGTGTCGGCATAGTTTGATGTCTAAAGCTTCACGTCTCCTGTGTGATCTTCAGCAGGTGACGTGCGCTCTCTGTGACTCCAGTTCTTTGCTTACAACACTGGAGCAGTAACTATTTCACAAGGTCACCGCGAATATACTGGAACTGTGAGACATGCTTAGTACACGCCTGCAATGTAGGGGCTCCTCCTGGGTTGTGTCTGTAGTTCCGTTGCTGAGTGCTAGCCCAGTGTGCATGAGGCACTGTTCTAGCCCCGGGGCTTTGCAAGATGGATCTAGTGACACATGCCTGTCGTTCTAATCCTCACAGGGAGAGGCTAAGGGGTAAGGAGTTCAGGAAATCTTTGGTTAGATAGTGAGACTGTAGCTAGCCTAGGCTGTAGGAGACACTGTCTCCAAAGGGAAAAAGTGCAACGTTATCGGAGTGATGCATTTGAATGATGACTTTCAGAAACTTTTCAAAACTGCAAAGTCACGTGACTGAACTTAGATCTTCTGGGGAACAGGGTGAGCTAAGCCTGGCGACCCAGACCTTCCCTCCCAGCCCCTCAGGAGGAGGAGGCAAGAGGATCACAGACTGAAGATCTACCTGGGCGACTTAGTAAGACCCTGTCTAAAAACAAAAGGTAGAAACAGGGCTGAGAGTATAGCTTAGTGGTGCAGGGATCGCCTGACACACACGGGGTCAGCGGTTCAGTCCTCATATGGCCAGAGAGACAGAGGCAGACAGAAACAGGGAGAACTGGAGTGCAGCTGCCCATCTCGTCCTAGGTCTCAGCCCCTCTAAACAACTGCCCACGCACCCCTCTTCCACAGCCCTATATTCCAACTCTAGAGACCGTCTGAAATGTGAGACCAAGTCAGCCACTTCTGCGTTCCAAGGAAACCAGAGAAATGTGAAGTTCATTTTTACGGTTTTTTTCCATCCTGCTAACCACAGAAAACAGCCACACAAATTTGCCTCAAATTTTCCACAACTCTCCCACCTCTGGGCAGAGTCCAATTTCCAGAAATGAGGTCGCCAAAGACTAATTTAGCACATGGTGGTGGGAAAAGGTTCTTTTCAACACACCCTACAGCATGTGCGATGCGGACCGCGCACACATGTCTACACACACATGCATACACAGTCACACTCTGAGTGAGTGCTATTTGATCTGCTTGGGAAAAGCCTGTGTGCTGAGCTGCATTTGAAACCCACCACACACAGAAGTTGCTCCAACTTGGAACAGAAAGAGCCTTCAGAAATTCTTTTATTATTTATTTATTTTATTATGTATACAATGTACTGTCTGTGTGTATGCCTGCAGGCCAGAAGAGGGCACCAGACCTCATTACAGTGTTAAATGACCCTGGAGTCCCCGCCCACCCCCAAACATCATGAAAACCCAGGGACAGCATGGCCAGCCCTGAACTGACAGCAGGACAGGAAGGGGAAGGCCCCACCACCATCACCATAGTCCCCTCCACACACAGGCTGAACTCTGGAAGTGGTGGTCAGAGAAAGGCAGGGACACCAGAGTGCCAGGTCCATAATCAGAGCCTAAGCAATGCTCCCCCACCCATCTCTGAGGTGCTTAGGTATGGCTCCGGCACTTGTCCACCTCCTAGATACATAAGTGTGAAGCCTGCCATGAACCAGGACAGAACTTTTAAGTTTTCAAAAATAAAAAAATAGCATGCATCATGTCTTATCCCAAAACAATGCTTCTAATCTGTCACCAAATGGGCCAGGAAGTTATTTCCTGAGTCCCCAGGGATCTGAACAGGTACACAAGGCTTTGGTCACACCCTATGTCTGTATTGGGTTTCTTCAGAAGGTCAATTTACCTTTATTTTATGTGCATGAATCTCTGCCTGCATGTATGTCTGTGTGCCATGTACACTCCAGTGCCTGAAGAGGCCGGAAGATAGTGTCGGATCCCCTGGAAATAGTTACAGATGGTTGTGGGTGCTGGGAGCTGAACCCAGGTCCTCTGTAAGAGCAGCAAGTGCTCTTAGCCAGTGCTCCGCCTCTCCCGCCCCTCCCGACTCAGGTTGTTAAAGCTCACTGTCTTAGAGTTTCTATTGCTGTGATAAAACACCATGACCAAAGTAACTTGGGGAGGAGAGGGTTTATTAGGCTTACACTTCCGTATCATTGTTCATTACTGAATGAAGTCAGGACTCAAGAAGAGGCAGGAGCTGATGCAGAGGCCATGGAGGGGTGCTGCTTACTGGCTTGCTCAGCCTGCTGTCTTATAGAACTCAGGACCACCAGCCCAGGGATGGCCCCACCCACAATGGGCCAGGCCCTCCCCATAAATTACTAATTAAGAAAATGTTCTATATAGCAAGATCTTATGGAGACATTTTCTTAATTGAGGTTCTCTCCGATGACTTTAAATTGTGTCAAGTTGATATAAAACTACCCAGCACACCCACCTAGAAGTCAAATGGCCCCGTTCATTTAAAGGAGATTCAAATGAGAAGTGTGATTGGAAATTACTGATCTCTAGAAAAGCAGGCACAAGAATCTCAACCCTCCCCCAAGCTTCCACACACACATCCGGGCTTCTGTGTCTCTGGGTTGACTCCCACCTACTTACTAACCCAGGGAAGCGAGGAAAAGGAAAATCAACCTCAATATTGAGCTATAATGTTCCTAATTTAGAACTCTGAACTTTAAGCAAATACAATTTTATACATTTTCCTTTGTGTACATGTGTGTGCACACATTTACGGGTACACATGCATGTGTATGCATGTGTGTTTGGAAACCAGAGGTCTGTCTTGGGTTTGTCATTCCTTAGGTGCCATCTACCTTGATTTATTTTTATATTTTTTATTATTTTATGTCACTTATTGTTGTTGTTGCATGCGTGTGAGCACATGCGCATGTATGTTCAGGCCAGGATGCTTGTGTGGAGGTCAGGGGTAGCCTGTAAGGGTTGGTTTTCTCCTTCCACCATGTGGATCCCAGGGACCAAACTCGGGTCATCAGACTTGGAGGCAAGCACTTTTAGCGGCTGAGACATCTCACTGGCTCACAACTTATTTTTTGAGACAGGGCCTCTTGCTGGCCTCTAGCCTACCAAACAGGCGAGGCTGAACAGACAATGAGTCCCAGGACTCCTCCTGTCTCCCTCACCCACCACATCCAATCTTTCTTATGTGGGTTCTGTGATGCGGGTCCCCAGGCCTGCAGGAAAAGCACTTTACTTACTGAGCCTGTGTCCCCAGGCTCACACTGTTCTTTTTCTAATTGGGATTTTTATTGAGATAGCTGTAGGTTTGTGTGCACTCATAAGAAATATCAAAGACAGAATACTAAAGATGCCTTTAGTATTTCACTCAGTTTTCCCCAAAAGTAACCTTTTAAAAACCAAAGAATATTATCCTAACCAGGACACGGATAGAACTACAAACCACCAAACTGACTGATTTCTCCAGTTTCATCCCTAATTTTCTACACGATTCTATCACAAGGGTAGGTTCAGCATCTACCACAGCGAACATGGATCCACATCTTGGGATCTACACCCACTTCACGCCCCCACTGCCATCTCCACCTCCCACCCACTAATTTCTTCTCCATTTCCAAATTTCTTCATTTCTAAGAAATCACACAGCACCCACCAGAGATTCCACCACGTCGCTGTGGCCATCCCCAGTGTCACCAATGGCAGCATTCTCTACGGTATGGACAACCACGGTTTGCTTGATCACGTTCCAGCTAAGGACATCTCCCACGTTTGCAAGTTAGGGTTATCTCAAATAACTTTGATAACCACATCCCTGTGCAGGCTTTTCATGTCAAAAAATCATTTCTCATTTCCCAGGAATGACTGCAAGCCTGAGCCAGCATTAGTGGCATGCAGGTTACATGTCTAGCTCCACAAACAGCCTTCTGGTACCCCATCGTTCATCACCAGCAGGGGTACATGCGTAGGTCCGGCATTCCACACCACACGAGTATGTGTGGTTTCCCATGTTTCAGCAGACCCTTTCCAGAAAGTACACAGTACCGTCTCGCTGTGCTCTGGCTACGCGGATAAGAGTCACAGCCATGTGACACTTGGTTAGACGAGCTGGGAGAACCTACATGATGTGGGAGTGATTTCTTTCTAATCTGTTGCTTTCATTGGTTAATTAATAAAGAAACTTCCCAGGCCCATTTGATAGGCCAACCCTTAGGTGGGTGGAGTAAACAGAAGAGAATGCTGGGAGAAAGAGGCCGAGTCAGTGAGTCGCCATGATTCTCTCACTCCAGACAGACGCAGGTTAAGATCTTTCCTGGTAAGCCAGCTCGTGGGGCTACAGAGATACTAGAAATGGGTTAGATCAATATGTAAGAGCTAGCCAATAAGAGGTTATAACTAATGGGCCAAGCAGTGTTTAAAAGAATACAGTCTCCGTGTAATTATTTCGGGGCATAAGTTAGCCATGCAGGCGGCCGGGTGCCGGGGACACAGCCCCAGCGCACTTATTACTACACCTACGGAAGCAAATGGTGCCCTCACCTCTCTCTGGATTCCAAGGCATGAGAAGTAAAATGGGAAATTTTCAAAAGTCCAAAATGTTACAAAAAGAAAACCAGGACTTTCTTCACAACAGAGCTAAAGCCAGACTGAGAATGCCATGGCCTTCTGATGGGATGCAGAGCACATCACAGAAAACGGAGACAAGCAGACACCACGCCATGTCCCACTACAACTTGGGCCACTGACCCACTTCTCAGGATGGAACATGACCAGTTTTCCAGAAGGCAGTCTTCCTGAGTAAGCTAAAATCCTTTCTTGTTCATGCCGCGTGAATGTAACACCAGAATCTAGCCTGGCGCCTGGCACAAACAAATACTAAACGGCAGAATAAACAGCTGAGTGTGAGGATGGACAGGTCGATGGGTCAGTGGGTGGGAGGATGGATGGGAGGGTGGATGAGTGAGTAGGAAGGGGTGGGTAAGTGAATAAATTGGGGTGGGTGGATAGGGTGCATTGGTGGGTTAAAAATGGTTGGAGAAAGGGTTTGGGAATTGGCAGATGGATGGGATAATGGATGAATGAGTGGATGGGGGGTATGATATGGGCATCTGGATGGCAGTGGGTGGATGGATGGAAAATAGTGGGGTAGGGGCTGAGTAAAGGGATGGGTAGATGGACAGACGGATGAAATGGATAAGGTGGGTGCCTGGACAGATGGCGTTAGGTGAGCTGATGTACGTGTGGATAGGTAGATAGATGGGGGTAGAGAGGTCAATGCGTCAAGACAGAAGAATGTGGTAGAATATTGATGGGCGAATGGGTAAGCGTCCCCAAGTCTTCAGATTTAACTAGACAGAGGACAAAACCAGCATCAAAATGTTGGGCTTTGATCCACTAATGTGAAAGGCTACTGTCCTTCCAGTCTCAGACTCCACCTTACTCCTTAGAAAGGCTTTCGCCCCCACCAGTGCAGTCAAAGGCTTCATTTCAGAGCTCATGACTGGCCACCCCCTCTGCTCACAGCTACCAGTCCACAGCAGCCTAGTGCCAGCCTCAGAGAGGATGCCCCAACAGAGAGTACTGTGTGTCACCCCATCAGCCTGGGTATGACCCTAGCCTGGGACACTCGCTAACCACCAGACCTGTGCCCAGGCAATGGCAAAGCCAGAGCTGCTCCCCTTGTTCTGAAGTCTGTACTCATCAAACCTTCGCAGGGTCAGAACCCCACCTTAGTCAAGGCTCTGGCAATGGCCCCTCTCGTGCCTGGGTCTGCTTCAGGTACCTGTGCTGCAAGCACCACATGGTAACCAGATGTGTCTGCCACGAAGAGGGACAGCCAAAGTTGGGTCAGCACTCTCGCTGGCAGTGGATCAGACCACATCTGCCAAGAAACCACTCAGTGAGCACAGTTTGAGAAATAAAGGGAGGTAGTTTGTTACATTTTGATTCAATTGAAGTAAGTATTGAAATAAATAAATATAATACTACATAAGAAAGAGAATATACATATATGAAGTCCTCCCAAAGAAGAAAACTTAATCTGCTCCATCTCGGTCCAGACAGCTGCACCCCACGCAGCTCTCCTCAGGAGTACAGGACAGTGGGCCTTTATCCGGGGAGCTTCATCTTGTTAGACTGGCATTAGGGAAGGAGCAGAGCAGCTTCCAGGAGAAACATGAGGGCATGAAGCTCTGACTGTGTGTGGCTTTGACGCTCCTCAGGGAGAGGCCACTTACCCCACAAAGGGCCAATTCCAGAGGACCAGGTTCCTCAGCCCTGTGCACACCCAGCAGTGAGGACCTGAGCCATGGGGCCACGACTAACCATGCCGTTTCTCCAGCCAGACCACAGCAACAAAAGCACCGAGCCCCACAGCCAGCAGCCTTCTCAGAGCCCCTACAGGGTCATTTTAGTTCTGAGGACAGAAAACACAGCGTCTTAGGTGGTGGGAAGCCACAGAGGCATGAGAGAAAAGAGGCAACTGTGACCTACCCCCTCTGCGTCCAATCACAACAGACTCGCAGCCAGAGCTCAGCCATTACTCAACCTCCTTTGGTCTCCTCACAGAGCTTGGAGGAAACCCAGACAGGGACTGACCTGGAGGAAAAGCATTTAATCTCAGCCAAGCAGCTCAAGGGAAAGCTTGATTACTTTATTATTTTACATGACCTGAGGAAGGGAGGAGGAGGGGAAAGGAGGCAGAGAGGAGGGGGAGAGTAGGAGGAGGGTGGAGTATGCCCCTGGAAGTGGCCTTGCCCTCGTTAGGAGGTGGTGGCATCCTGGATGGAGATGGAGCATTCTTCAGGAGTCAGGACTGTGACTGAAAACCAACTGATGCCCGCCCCACCCCAACGCCAAGCACACTTCCCAGGCTTTGAAATGCCCCAGAGGACAGCAAAGTAGACGCAGCTGCAGCCCAAATCTTCCACCCTGAAAAAGCACCAAAAACAACTCTGCCAAGGAAGGCCACGAGGAATACTTGGTCCAGGTGCTGAGAGGCTGAGACTAACGAGGCCAAGGTGGCGGTCCAGACTCACAGAAAGGCCAGTCCGGCAGACAAAGCAGCACTGTGGCCCAGCTGCAAGCAGACCTGCCAGCCAGCTGCCTTGCTGTCCAGTCTTGGTCACACAAGGGTGAGACACATAAGGAGATGACTCAGCCCTCGCTCTGCCTCCTCCCCAGCATGCGGGAAGATGTGTTCCACAGAGGTGAAGCTGATTCTGCCGGCCCAACCAGACCTGAGAGCGCCACACAGGAAGCTGAACAGTTCCACTTCCCACGCCCAAACTGCAAAGCCACCTCCTGGGACGCCTCCGACTTTGGAATGGCCAGTATCCCTGGCCTACTCCTTGCCCTCTGCGCTTGCTGCAGACGGGATAGCCACCACCATGCCAGGCATGGCTCAGGGACCAGCACTGCTTCATTTCTGGCTTTCCAGTTAGCCTACCACCCCCATATGAAAGCAATGTAGCTTCCTAGTCCTGAGCCCAGATCAGCATGAAACAGAGCAGTTCGGAAATACAGTCACAGGCCCAGACCCACCTCGGTCCTCGAGGGCTGTGGAACCCATCGGCACCTCCCTTCTTGGCTCCTGTACAAAGGACTGACCCCATGTCTCCTCACCTTAGGCACAAACACAGCTCTGCCACTGAGCTGCCTTCCCACCTGCCTCACTTCTCTCCCCAGCACCACATAGAAAACTCCCAGGAGCAAAGACCAGAGGCCAAGAGCAGCAGTCACCAGGTTTTAGGGACTGCCCACCTGCAGACGTGACCTGGGAAAGTACCACTTTGCCATCACTGCCCAGAAGCCAGTGCCATCTCTGCTGCAGACCTGAGGACACAGGCCCAGAGGCAGGGAGTGACCAGTGACAGACTTGATGATCACACACACTGTGAATGACTCCGGTGCAAGTTCTACACCGTGAGTTCAACCAGCCTTGGCTAGAATGGTAGTAATATCAAAAATAAAACACACACATTTTCCTGTTGTTGCTCCCTCTAGAACACGAATCACAGCTATCCTGTTTCTGTGTTGTACTAGGAATTATAAGATGTTGAAAGCATGTGAGCTGGTTATCGGCGAATGCCATGCCATGTGGGGCCTTGGGGCCCAGAGACAGCACACGCATGCAGGCATCTGATACCACACCTGACCTCCCGGGTTTGACCTCCTGGTCTCACATCATGGAGAGAGAGAACTGACCACAGCAAGCTGTCCTCTGACCTCCACCTGTGCCATGGCACACGCACGAACACACACAGACACCCAGGGTCCACAGCCACACTGCCTCAGAAGGGAAGCCTGAACTAAGAGCATCAAGGAAACTGAATCCCACACTGACGGATCCCAGCAGCCGTCTCGTTTCCCACTGCACCCAGAATGCACCTGTCAGGGTCCACACTCCCAAGTCTCCTGTGCATGGAATCATATCTGGTAGATTTCTCTACAGCTGGGCTTACTAGTTCACCACCACAAGCCAGGGATGCCACCACCCACAATAGCTGGGCCTTCTGCCACTGATGGCTAATTAAGAAAATACCTTACAGCTGAATCTTATAGAGGCATTTTCTCAGCTGAGGCTCCCTCCTCTCAGATGTCTCTAGTTTGTGTTATAGGAGGCTACTTGTTCCCGGCTGCCCAGAACTGAAATAATCACACAGAAACTATAATATTTAAATCACTGTTTGGCCAATCACTTAAGCGTATTGCTAGCTATCTCTTATATCTTTGGTTAACCCATTTTTATTATTTTATATTTTACCATGAGGCTCGTGACCTACCGGCAAGGTTCCAACCGGCAGCTTGCGTCTTTCCCCTCTGGCAGCTCCTTTGGCGTCTCTCTGACTCCACCTACTCTCTGTATATATCTTTCCCAGCCTGGCTATATTCTGTTAAGCCATTGGCTGAAAGCAGCTTCTTTTTATTCATCAACCAATAAAAGCAACACATATACAGAAGGACTTCCCACACCAAGTTTGTGGTGGTATTTCATTTTTATTTTAATAAATAAAGCTTGCCTGAAGTTCAGAAAGTAAAACAGCCACACTGTCCAGACTTAGAGACCAGGCCACAATAACAAACACCTTTAATCCCAGTAGCCACACTAGTTTGCCATAGAAATCGTGCAGTGCGTACCTTTAATCCCAGTGGTGCGTGCCTTTAATCCCATCCCTAGAGAGGTCTATAAAATGGGAGGAGACAGCTCTCAGACACAGTCTCATTCTGAGATTCCTGGAGGCAGGCGCAAGAGCCAGTGGCTGGCTGCTTTGCTTTCCAGATCTTCAGGTTGAACCCCAATTTCTCTCTGAGTTTTTATTAATCATGCTTCACTAGTTTGTGTCAAGGTGATATAAAAGTAGACACTACAATTGTGATCCACCAGGTGGGTCCTGGGAATAGAACCCGGGGCCTCTGGAAATGCAGCCAGTACTCTTCACTGCTGAGCCATTTCTCCAGGCCCATCTGTCTCCACTTCTAAACAATAATTTCTGAACTGTGAGGCCACACATAATCTCCCAAGTAAGCAAGTCTGCATGAGACCATTCCAGCAGGGATGAGCTTAGTGAGCGCCAGCTGAGGTTAGCTCAGGCTGAAGTGGTTTTTAGCAAACAGTCTGGAGGAAATCACAGTAGGGTGAAATGAGAAGACACCTTTGACCCAAGAGTCACTAAAACTGTCCCCAGGCTCCTCGGTGCTACCCCGTCTCCTGATTCAAAGCTTGGGCCTCTTCACCAAACCCAAAGGAGAAAGAGGCTTAAAAGCAAATGATACACAAACTCGTACCTTCTTTGCGAGCAGCGTGGCCAACTGAGACACAGCTGCATGGCCAAGGAAGAGCCACACCAGGCTCTGCTTCCCCCACTCCAGCCAGAAATGCCACTCAAAGTCAGTCGGGTCCTAGGAGGGAAGATAAAAGAGTGGCATTACCAGAGGGGCTGTGCCGTGTGTGACCTGGAGAGAAGGCATCGCCAGAGGGGCTGTAATGTGTGTGACCTGGAGAGAAGGCATCGCCAGAGGGACTGTAATGTGTGTGACCTGGAGAGAAGGCATCACCAGAGGGACTGTAATGTGTGTGACCTGGAGAGAAGGCATCACCAGAGAGACTGTACCGTGTGTGTGACCTAGAGTGAAGGCGTCACCAGAGAGACTGTACCGTGTGTGTGACCTGGAGTAAAGGCATCACCAGAAAGACTGTACCGTGTGTGTGACCTGGAGTGAAGGCGTCACCAGAGAGACTGTGCCATGTGTGTGACCTGGAGAGAAGGCGTCACCAGAGAGACTGTACCGTGTGTGTGACCTGGAGAGAAGGCATCACCAGAGGGACTGTAATGTGTGTGACCTGGAGAGAAGGCATCGCCAGAGGGACTGTAATGTGTGTGACCTGGAGAGAAGGCATCGCCAGAGGGACTGTAATGTGTGTGACCTGGAGAGAAGGCATTGCCAGAGAGACTATACCATGTGTGTGACCTGGAGAGAAGGCGTCACCAGAGGGGCTGTGCCGTGTGTGACCTGGAGAGAAGTTGTCACCAGAGAGACTGTACCGTGTGTGTGACCTGGAGAAAAGGCATCACCAGAGGGACTGTAATGTGTGTGACCTGGAGAGAAGGCATTGTCAGAGAGACTGTACCATGTGTGTGACCTGGAGAGAAGGCATCACCAGAGAGACTGTAATGTGTGTGACGTGGAGAGAAGGCATCACCAGAGAGACTGTACCGTGTGTGTGACCTGGAGTGAAGGCATCACCAGAGAGACTGTGCCGTGTGTGTGACCTGGAGAGAAGGCATCACCAGAGAGACTGTAATGTGTGTGACCTGGAGAGAAGGCATCACCAGAGAGACTGTACCGTGTGTGTGACCTGGAGTGAAGGCATCACCAGAGAGACTGTACCGTGTGTGTGACCTGGAGTGAGGTCACTGGGAGTCCAGATTCTCTCAGACAGCATTTACCCTCCCACCTTGAACTGTCCCCTCCAGCCTGGTCTCCGCACAATTCTGCAGGTGTACCTTTCCTTCTAACTCAGTCTTCATGGGCACTGGTCCTCCAGGGTGGACTCTGTGCTGTTAGCCCACTGTGTAAAAGGTGAACAGACTACTTGTGTTCAACTCCTGTATCCAAGATCACATGACAATGATGGGTGCACTCCGATGCTGTGGAGTTACCTTTCTCTTGCTGCAATAAAGCACCATTATTGAGGAAACTCGTAGTTGACAGAGTTTATGTGGGGCCTACAGTTTCAGAGGCCAGTGTCCATGACCATGAAGTGACAGAGAGCAACAGCAGGCAGACAGACATGGCGCTGGAACAGCAGCTGAGAGCTCACATCTGGATCCACAAGCACAGGGGAGAGCACTAATGGTGAGGGCTTTTGAAACCTCAAAGTCAGTGCCCAATGACACACTTCCTCCAACAAGACCACACTTTCTAATCCTTCCCAAACAGTTCCACAAACTCATGAGGGCCATTTTCATTCATACCCTACTGATGCCAAGATAGTTCTCACTAATAAGAAAGATGTAATTGGATATTTAGTGCATTAACAGAGGGTCAGCTGTACTAACTCTTACTGTACTTACAGTCAGCATGATCTCTGGGTAAAGAAATGAACTAATTTCACACCAACTTGCAATAAAAGAATAACTATAGTATGTATCCACCTCTTCTTTTGAAGCAGCTCCTGTAAGCAAACACTCGGGTACCCGGTTCCTGCTCTGGGAGGCATCCGCAGGGCAGGTGAAAGGACATGGGGAAATTCAGCCTGAGGAGCTCCATTGACGGCCTCAACAACAAAACTGAGCACAGAGAGACTGGCTGCCCACAACACGCAGCATGGTCAGTGAACAACTCATCACCACACGATGGTCAAAACTTCTTACCCAGCTTATGTGGGTGGGAAAGGGGCCTTCTCATGCCTGCTAAGGCAAACAGCCTCCTTATCTCTCTAGGAGGATTCAGCACCCCACTTGAGGGAAATAAAGGGGAAATTTTTAAAATCCCACTCGAAATGTAAGAAGCAATCTCATGCCTGTTATTAAAATAAAACACTTGTGTGCTGGTCAGGGTTTTGTCAACTTGACAAAGCTAGAGTCATTGGAGAAGAGGGAGCCTCTGTTAAGAGAATGCCTCCATAAGATCAGGTTATAGGCAGGTCGGCAGGGCATTTTCTTAATTAGTGTTTTATGTGGGAGGACCCAATCCATTGTGGAGGGTGCCACCCCTGGGCTGGTGATCCTGGGTTTTCTAAGAAAGCAGGTTGAGCAAGCCAAGATGAGCAAGCCAGAAAGCAGCACTCCTCCATGGCCTTGCATCAGTTCCTGCCCCCATGTTCCTGTCCTGACTTCCCTCAGTGGTGGAGTATAAGCTGAAATAAACCCTTTCCTCCCCAAATTGCTTCCAGTCAATATTTCATCACAGCAATAGAAATCTAACTGTGACAAGTTGCTTCCCAGGACTGAGTTCCCAAATAAGACCACACACACATCAAAAGTTTAGAATTGTGTTAGCACACCACAGTCAGACATGTCACTTGTGGAGATAGTCAATCCTCAATGTCAACTTGACTGGACTCGGAATCACCTGGGAGACACACCTCTGCCTCTGCCTGTGAGGCTTCTCCCATAAAGACTGAACCACTCTAAAAATGAACGGGACCATCCCACTTGGCTGGGTTCCCAGGCTGAACTGAAGTGAGAGCTGGAAGAGAATGAGCTGAGCATCCTTCATCTCCCTTCTTCCTACCACAAAGTCATGTGACCTGCCAGCTCACATGCCTGTCACCATGATGAACTGGGCCCTCAAATGTATGAAATAATCTTCCTTCCTTAAGTAGCCTTTCTTAGGTATTTAGTCAGAACAACAAGAAAAGTCCCAGGCGCCTCCTATCCTGAGTTAACTACCAGGCTTTACTCTGTCCTGTTTACTAAAGAACCACACTCGGGGCCAGCGAGACTGTGGCGAATAAAAGAGCTCACTGCACAAGTGTGATGACCTGAGTTAGATCCCAGAATCCATGTGACAAGCTGGATGTGGTGATAAGCATTTGCAATCCCAGCACTTCCAGGGCAGGGGCCAGACAGACAGGACATGCTACAAGATAACATCCTCTACATATGACAGGGAGCTGCACACATGGTCACGTGAACAAGACCCACACAATGGCAACACCAGCTGAGATCCCACTGTGGCCGGGGAAAATCCTTCACAAGGCTCCATCCACACATGAAGAGCTCCAGGCAAGCAATGGCTGCTAAGGCAGGCAGAATCATCTTCTCCAGGAATAGGTTAGCCAATCCCAAGTGGTCAGCCCTAAACACATACAAATGCAAGCAACACTAGATGAACTTAGCAGGTTATAGTCCACACACACACACACACACACACCATTAACAAAGAGGTCAGGATGTTGACAGGAAGTGGGTAGGGCATGAAAGGAGTTGGAGGAGAGAAGAATGGAGAGGGGGTGTAAACAATGTAAACACGGTACTCATGTATGAAATTCTCAAAAGCTAAAATGAAAAATTTTTAAGTATGAAAAAAAATTATGGCCCCAGCCTCTCTGACAAATCACAACTTTTCCAAATTTCAGCCTCGGGGAGAAATCTATGCAACGCAAGGTAAGGCAGGGAGGTGTTAGTGATAAGGTTAGTCAGGCTTTCTGCCCTAAGTTTAGGGGGTTCTATATCATTAACTTATGAGTACTCTTAAGTGTTGGGATTTTTTTCTTTTTTTCTTGTAAATAAATATTTTCTGAACTGGGCATCATGGTGAATGCCCACAATGATAGCACTTGAGAAGAGAAAGTTAAGATCCAAGAGTTCAAAGGTCATCCTCCTTGACATGCTGAGTTCTGGGCAAGCCTGGGCTATAGGAGCCCCTGTCTCAGAAAGATACATACAGAGCTAGAGAGATAACCCAGTGAGTAAAGATGCTTGGGCAGCCTGGCTCTCTGAATGAATCCCCAGGGGCCTGTATGCCAGAAGGAGAGAATCAGCTCCCGCAAGGTGTTCTCTGGCCTCTGTGCATCGAATGTGTGCGCACATACGCATGCACACATGCAAATAAATAAATAAATGTGAACTGTTTTTGAAAGAAGTCATGGCAGTGATCATGTGCTTTTTGTTGATGGATATTTTACCAACACAGGGTTCCAGCTCACCTGCTGTGTACTGATTCCATCATCATTCCAGCCCCCATAGCACAACTCCATGCCTTAGGTTAGAAGGTGGGAAACTACATTTCCCAGAATGCCTTGCTGCCCACCTGTCCATCACCTATCTGTCTTCTGATGACTCTTCTATGACTCTGGAAGTGGATGAACGTAATGATGGCTGTGAGACTCTTCTGGAGGAAGAATGCCACTGGCCCTTTATTGAATACTACAGGGTCCATCAGCTGACGTGTGCAGCTTCCCACCTGATCATCTCTCGTTAGTGGGCTCACAGCACTGCCTCCCGAGCCAGAAGCTGGCAGAAGGATCAAACTCACCTCAAAAGGAAGAGAGTCCCACGGGAAATCTGCACAGAAGAGGTGTGCTCTCTGAGTGAACATGGGCTCACCCCTCATCGAGAAGTTACTGAAAGACATTTCTTTCAACAGTTGCTTTACTATTTCTAAAATGATTCAAACTAAATCATTTTATTGCTCACAGTTTCCAGGATGAAGTCTCTCCCTCCCGTAGGACAAGATGAACCTCCTTTTCTGTGACACTCAGTCTCTGCTGAGCCACCTGTGCCCATCCACACGGGCGAAGAGGAGGCTGGCAAGGAGGGTGGTACCAAGAGAGTCAGCTCAAACAGCACCATGACGAACACCCCCACCACCTCAGCCTGGCCTCGTGGTTCAGGGATAACGGAAGGAAGAGGAGAGTCCTCACAAGAGGGAACCACTGGCTCTGCTGGTAAAGGACTTGCTGTGCAGACATGACGACCCCAGAACCCACATAAAACAACATTAACAAAAAAAACAGGTGTAGTGACTTAGGTGTGACCCCAACACTGGGGAGGTAGAGACAGGAGAATCCCTGGGGCTCACTAGCTAAGTAACCTGTCTCAAAACACAAGGTGGCCTGTGATGGAGTAAGAGCCTCAAGCTTGACCTCTGACCTCTGTGGGCATGAGTCTACAGGTGCACACAAACAAATCCACAAAAGAAGTAATTACATCTGAAGGACCTAACTGATGTAAATAACCTCCTTTAGTGTCTTCACCCCAACACCCTCTGGCAACAGATCTCACCCACCAAGCTCCCTCACACTCTGGTTATACTGGCCTTACACATACTTGATCTAATACAGATAGATTTGTTCCATAGCTTTCCCTTAATTCCTGACGCTAACAGAAAGCAGGTCTGTATCAGTTTCCGCAGCAGAATCTCTAAGCTGTGTGCCTTATGAAGAAAGGAGGTTTACTTAGCTTCTAGCTTGGAGGCTCAAGGTCCTGGTACCCGCTATCATAAGAACCTTGTGGGAGATGACAGGAGCATGTGTGACTAAGGAGATCACAGGACAGAGCAAGATGCCAGACCAGGCTGCTCCCTTCTGACGACCTTCCTGTCCTAGAGTCTCTGCTGCTGTGATGAGCACCATGACCAAAATCAAACAGGGGAGTACTGTATGAGGCCACTTGTCAGCCCCGAAATAATCCCACAGAAACCATATTATCGGCTGGGCGGTGGTGGCGCACGCCTTTAATCCCAGCACTTGGGAGGCAGAGGCAAGTGGATCTCTTTGAGTTCGAGACCAGCCTGGTCTACAAGAGCTAGTTCCAGGACAGGCTCCAAAGCCACAGAGAAACCCTGTCTCGAAAAAACCAAACAAACAAACAAAAAAAAAAACCATATTATTTGCAATACTGTTTGGCCAATAGCTTAAGCGTATTTCTGGCTAACTCATATCTTAAATTAACCCATCTCGATTAATCTGTGTATCGCCACAAGGCTGTGGCTTACCGGGTAAAGTTCCAGCATCTATCTGTGTCCAGTAGGGCTACATGGCTTCTCTCTGACTCTGCCTTCTTTCTCCCAGCATTCACTTTAGTCCCGTTTCACACACACACACACACACACACACACACACACACACACACATACACACACTGCCTAGCTCTATTCTGCCCTATCAGGCCAAGCCAGTTTCTTTATTAACCATAACCAATGGTATTCACAGCATACAGAGAGAGGAAAGTTCAGGTTATATTCTGTCATTGAGAGAAATCACAGCAGAAGTTCAAGGCAGGAGCTTGCAATAGAGACCATGGAGGAACGCACTGGCTTGTGTTCAGGCTCACAGTTAGCTAGGTTTCTTATATAGATCAGGCCCACCGGCCTAGGGATGGCACCATTCACACTGGGCATGCCTTCCTACACAATTGGCAATCAAGGATATGACCCTCAGATCTAGACAATTCCCCAACTGAGACACCCTCATATATATAACTCTGAACTGTGTCAAATTGACTCCTGAAAAGCCCCAATCCTTTTCTTCCTTTGTTTTGGTTTTCAGAATTTCTCTGTGTAACAGCCCTAGCTGTCCCTTTTCTTTTTAAAATGTGTTTAGCATTCATATGTCTGTATGCCTGAGGTGGCCAGGAGAGGGTGCTGGATACCCTGGAACTGGAGCATCAGATGATTGTCAACCACCAGCTGAGTTCTGGGAATCAACCCTGAGTCCTCAGCAAGAACAGTCAACCTCTTACCTGCTGAGCCTTCTCTCCAGGCCTGAAGCAGCTCTCATAAACCTCCTGCCTGCTTCACTGACACACTAAGAACCAAGTTCTCAACATCCAGCCATAACCAGACCATAGCAGAATCTATGTCTAAAAGGAAATGCTAAATTCCAACATGAGCTCAGGAACACACACACACACTTGCACATGCACACACACACACATACGCACACATGCACGTACACATACACTCATGTGTGTGTACAGCATGCATGCCCACGTGAACACACGTGTGGGCATGTACACAAGCACACACTCACTCTTCTTCACACTGACCATGTTTTCTACAAAGCATTTGGAGAGAAGAATTGTAAGTCACGGATGAGACTGATATAATCGGGAATAGTGACCCAAAATATGTAAATTAAGACAGCTGTAGTGGTGATATTTATAATCTCAGTATCCTCAGTATCAAGGACAGCAGTTCTCAACCTGCGGGTCACGACCCCCTGGGGGGTCGCATATCTGATATTTACATTACAATTTATAACAGTAGCAAAATTACAGTTATGAAGCAGCAATGAAAATAATTTTATGGTAGGGGGTCTCCACGACATGAGGAACTGTATTAGAGGGTCACAGCGTTAGGAAGGCTGAGAACCACTGGTCTAGGGGATACAGGCAAGAGGATCCGAAGCTCAAGGAGTTGTTCACCTACATGGCGGACTTGAGGCCAGCCTGGGCTACATGACATCCTGTCTAAGAAGAAAGAAAAAAAAGAAAGAAAGTAAGAGAGAGAGAGAGAGAGAGAGAGAGAGAAGAGAGAAAGAAAAGAAAAAGAAAAAAGAAACACATAGCACCACAATAGAACTACAGACCGTATTACAGAAACCAATGCCTCTTCTACAAAATGCACTGTCAATTTACACAAGTCATAATGCCCGCTCTCCAGAATATCAGAAGACATGGAGAAAATAAATATCTCCAGTCCTTTGGGGACCACAGCCTTTCACTCGGGCCCTTACATTCAGAGAATTTGGTTTCTGCTCAGAAAGTCGTCTGACCTTCACAAAGTGAGTTTGAAGCCCACAGGGTGGCACGTGCCTGCAATTCCAGCACCTGGGAGGCGGAGACAAGAGGACTGCCGTGGGCCAGCCTGGGCTAGAAAGTGAGCCTGTGAGCTGGAGGCCAGCCTGGGCTACGTGACTAGACACTGTCTAGGGGGAAAAGTCAAAGCAGTTCTTCGAGCTTCTATACCTAGGGTGCAGCGGTAACACAAGCTGCACGTGATCACGTCATCACGTGATCACGTTGTATGGCACGCACAAAGGAGCGCCTAAACCATCAGGAAATTTGGGTCAGACTCCTGGACTTTCTCCCCAGTTTACAGAGTTCTCTACAGAGATGGGAATTCCCCAGTAAGCTTTGTTATTGTTCCCACTGCTTGTAGGTGTATGCTTACTTCAGAATAAGTAAGTTTTATAGAAAAGAAACAGAAATAATAGAAGTCCCCATAAACACAAGAATTACAAACAAGTTCCTGCGACTGAACCAGGAAGTCCAGACCTCTCTCCGCTCTGCCCCCTTAGGGAACCAGGCATTTGTGAAACCTCAAAGCCATGTGAGTCAGACAACTCATTTGCATACCCATAATTCCTTGCACCTAATACAATGTTTGAATCTTAAAATATATATGTGTGTATATATTTCACTCAACATCTCTAGCCAAAACAGATTGGAAGATTACTTTATAGACAAGGTGGTGTGAAATTCCTAGGGCTGAAAAAGTCACCATCGATGAACTAGGAGATGAAGTTACTCGTGTACACAGCTGAAAGAACATTTCCTTATACTCTGGTTTCTCTTCAGATCGTATAAATCTTTCGCCTTTTACTAAAGATTTCCGTGGAGAGGAACAAACCTGAGTGTTCACCAATTTTTTGTGGCCTTGTGTTTTGCAAGGCTGGCAACTTGGTTTTAAAGCTAGAATGGTAACGACTTGCTAAAGAAACCACCTTGTCTCTAGGAACTGCTCTTCTGGTGTACTATAAGATATGGGAAGGTGAAGACTTGAAGCTTCTTTATCTCCTAGTAGACAGCTAAAGAGCCACACTACAGAGCTGGTCTTTGTGAGGTGGAGCACAGGCAGAGAGCTATAATAGAGATTCTCCACCTAGCATTCAGCCCTACTCTCAAATAACATCCGGTGCTTCTCATCTGTCTGCTACAACCCCTCTGTGGACATGTGTGTATAAATTCACTTGAATGCACCCCTAAAGATCGTTCCTAACATTGAACATGACCATATGCGGGAACCTAGTTGAAAAGGTGTGAGTTAGGTTAGCCTTTGAGAAAACCATATTCTAAACGCAGCTGTAATTTAAATAACACAGGACCTAGAAATATTTGACAACTGAAAAGAGTGGAGTTCAAAGAGAAGTGGTTTCAATACACTGTGCTGCCCCACTTAAACCACCCCTCGCCAGCCTAGAACCGCGACCCTTCGGTGGGAGAACAGAACCAGGGCAGCCTGATGAAGGTTCTGCACCTACAGATGGACAACAGAGGCACAGGGAGAAGGGCTGGCACCCTGGCGAAGGAGGATGGGAGCTGAAGTTGCCCCGGTACAGGCCTCAGGACAGGGTGGATAGTGGCCCTTTGGAAATGACTGTCTCCAAACACTTGTTGGGAAACAGGGAATTCCGAAGATGAACTGCCATTTTATGCCCCAAACCAGTTCACGAGAGCAGCCCGTCTCAGGACAGGAGCACTATACACACAGAGTAAGCTGAAGAAGAGCCTCGTGGCACTCGTTAAACACTGAAATACGTTAGCACTTTGAACACTTCAACATTGAAAATGGAAAAATGAATACACCATTCAGACATAGCTTTGCCTTGAATCCCACCATCAACTTGCCCTGAGCCTCCCACCATCCAAGTCAACACTGACATGGGGTCCTGTTAGGGAAGGAGGTGGGGGTGGTTTGAATAAGCTCATCTATTTGAATACTTAGTCATCAGGGAGTGGCGCTACTTCAGAAGGATTAGGAGGGGTGGCCTTGCCTGTGCATCAGGATGTTGAACTCTCCGCTACTTCTCCAGCACCACATCTGCTTGTGTGCCCTGCTCCCTGCCATTGTAATGGACTGAGCTCTGAACCTAGAAGTGAGCCCCTAATTAAACACCTTCCTTTATAAGAGTTGCTTTGGTTGTCTCTTCACGGAAGTAGAACACTGACTAAGAGTTTCTGGTGGAGCAGAAGGGGAAGCTGGCATCTCTCTTTCCAGGGGAAGAAGAGAAGCTGGTGCCCAAGCACAGTACTTCCAGAAAAGAAGAATAGAACACAAGTATGATGCCTTGGCCAGCAGAGCACACTCTACCATCTCAACAGAAAGGCACACAGCACCAGGCACTGCTCCATCACACTAAGCAAGGCTAACACTGGCAGCATCAGAAGACTGGTCACCCCATACCTTCTTCAGTCCTCCAAATAGAGTGTCTGTCTCCAGCTCAAATTCTTGGTCCAGTTCATCTTCATGCTCTAATAAGGAAAAAAAACTCTGTTAGTCACATCTTAACTAAATTGGGTCTAAATAGCAGACATACCTAAGAAGATAAACTACGTCCTGCAAACTCAGCAGCAGGCAGACCTGCCACACCCCTGTAGTTCCTTCCTTGTGACTGAGTCCCAGGAACGCAAGGTGGGGCCATGGAAACGTCCCTCTCACCTTGGATAAAGGTCACAAAGAGAGAGATCAGGACAGAAAAGTGCTCAACACAGGGAGTCAGGGAAGGTTGAGAGGCTCAGCTGCAGAGAAACAGGCTGTCCAAACAGCAGGGTGCGGGCCCCCTGCAGGCAAGGTGTCTTCACGGCGTCCTGGTGGTCACTCCTCATGGACAGATGATTTCTGGTGGCAGGTTCTCAGCATCTGTTCCTTCTTGGGCAACTCAATCCTGCAGCTGTGAACTTTTAGATAGTTGTAGACTGTCTGGGGAATGGCTCTCGTCTGTAATACCAACATTGAGAGGCTGTGCAGGTATGGAATATTTTTACATAGGCCATGACTCAAAACTGGCAGGGCATCATGGCATTGTATGATAGGCGCTAACAAGGTGTTCTAGAATAGAACCATGACCGGAGAGTAAGCATGCTCACAGGTAACCAGTACCGCCCGACTACTGCATATACATATAACATGTATACTACAAAGCTGAGACCTTATCTCCAAAGAACAGCAGCAGGAAAGGAAGAAGGTGTCCTCCATGGTAGCAACTAAGACCGAGCTGTCAGTAAATACCTTGCCGGCACCCACAACAACCCCACCCCCACCTCAGCCTCTGTGGGCGTCCCAGATGCAAGCCACCATCCAGACAGACTAAAATTAGCTAAGATCTCACAGCTGCAAAAGTGAGCTGCTCAGTGAAGAGCAGATGCTGAGAAGCTGCTGCTGCAAGACATCTGCCCGTGAAGAGCAGCAGCCGTCGGACGCTGTGAGGGCACCTTGTCTGCGCTCACGACAACCTGCAGAACAAAAGGATAGAAGACCCTCTGCCTGGAGCTCCTTCCATGCCACTGAAAATGGAGCCTGTGAAGACCCCCACCCCAACACCACTGGGTACCAACTGAAAACCCTCCACAGCACTGGGGACAAAGTCTGGAAGCCCCTCATGCCACAAGGGACTAAGCTTGGGAGCCAACAAAAGACCAACCCTGGAATCCCCCACATGGCTAAGGACAGAGCCCGGGCACTCCCCATGCCACTGGGAACCTGCAGCCAAGACAACTGTCTCTGTTAAGGTTCAGTTCCTGTTCCCAAAACACAGCCTGGGAATATGAGAAATGGAAGAATTTCTGCCCAAGAGCCCCGGTTACCGGTCAGCTATTTATTCTCACCCTTCACAAAAGGCTACATCAGATCCCCTCTGCCTACTAAAGGCGAGGTTTGCATTTGAATCTCTGCCAACGAGCTGTTGTGTAAGCCGTTTACTTACAGCCGCTAACCTTTCACTAGCACCCTACAAAGTCTGTAGTAGTTCTGGGGTAGAGTCCTTAGAGGACACACACACACACACACACATGTCAGGCCCTGCTGTTTCCATGCATTTGAAAGACTCCGATCAGCTCCCACTCAACCTTATAGCACTAAGAAGTCAGATAACACAGCCAACTGGGGCAATAAATGGGAACGTGGAAGGGAACAGAAAAGATGGGCTTCTAGAGAAAAAACTCAATGACAAGTCACACTCAGTGATTCATAAGCAGATTGTGTTATAGCAGAGACACACATGGTAAGAAGTGGGAAGCCCGGGGCTTCCTACCGCCTCCAGTTGGCTCTCATAGAATGAGAATGTCTCAACGATAACCCAATCAAAACAAGAGAGATCTGTAAATAGGATACAAACTAGCAAACTTGCAGGAAGACCTCCCAACAAGGCCCCTCCTCTTCAACTCTGAACGTCTTAGGTCAATGGCTGATGGGGCCCTGTTGGGGGAGGGGTGGGTTACCAACACAAATCACTGATTGGGGGATAAGGACAGGACCAAAAAGCTGGGGCCCCAATTCTAGGGTTTGCCTAACTGTATCTAAGGACTTTCTGAGAGGCTTATTAAAGTACTCAATAGACAGGACTGGGGAGATGGCATCATCGGTAAAGTGATTGCTGAACAAGCATGAAGACCTGCGTTCAAATCCCTGGACCCAGGAAAAGCCTGGTCCTGCGGTGCATGCCTGTAAATCCAGCACAGGAGAGGTGGAGACCAGACAGCCCAATGAGCAACTCCAGGCTCAGCGAGAAACACTGTCTCTAAGGTAGACAGCGAGTGAGGAAGAACCCACTTATTTGCTGTTTTCTCAACGGCCATGTTGCTGTGCTTAGCATAAGGTTCCCAGACCGTCATCTACCTTACAGACCAGAGTCAATACAGGAGACACCAATGCAAACCTGAAAAGGGCTAGGCTAACAGATCCGCCATCCCTGTAGGAAAGTCACGAGTGACATGGAGGTTGCCATCTGGCACACTGGGAACCTTGACTGTCGCTGTGAGAACAACAGGAGACGGTTGTCAATCCTTGGCAACCCGCATGCAAAGCACTGAGGTCCTGTCACTGGGCCCTATTAAACAATGGCCCCTTGGTGGTCCCACCCACCCTCAGCAAGCTCCCAGGCCCAGGCCACCTATTCAAGGACACAACCCCTTCCCTTTTCCCCTTAACAGGAATGAGCTCTCTAAAGTCACCAGCCCGATTGCAAACAAGTACTCTAATCATAACAGGAAGTAATCACCTCCTCACCAAGCCCTTGTTCCCTGAGAGGTTGGTGCACTGCATGAACCACCGTGTAAAACAAAAGGAAGGTCCATTTACAAGGGCTGCCGTGTGCTCTCATGGACTGACTTTAGCAATGGCTGTGCCTGCAGGGCAAACAGGGAAAAGTGAAAGCACAGGGCAAGCGTGTTTGACTTCAGCTGTAGCTACTCTGGAGACAACAGCTACACAGAAACAAAGAAACTGGAGGTGGCCAGTCAAACAGAAACTTTGCACCATGAAAATGGCTCTTCAGATCCCCAGGTGTTACGTTCTGTGTAAAGAGACATTGGCCACAGATCACCGGCTAGTAAAGGAGAAAGGTGAAGTGAAAAATCAACAGAAAGCAGAATTCAGCGTATGCAAACAAATGTCAGTAACAGGCCATTTGTGCAGAAGGCCAATGCTTGGGGACTGTGTGGTCACCAGGATTCAACTCGGCTACCATTAGGAAATGGTTGCCACAATTAAATAGACCTATAACTGCTGAAGATATAGAAACAGTCATCGAAAGTCTCCCAGCCAAAAAAAAAAAAAAAGCCCAGGAACAGATGGTTTCAGCTCTACAAGATTTTCAAAGAAGAACTAACACCAATACTCCTCAAATTATTCCACACAATAGAAACAGAAGGAACATTGCCAAAATCTTTTTATGAGGCTACAATTACCCTGAAACCCAAACTACATAAAGTCATTACTAAGAAAGAGAATTACAGACCAATCTCATTCATGAACATTGATGCAAAAATATTGGCAAATCGAATCCAAGAACACAACAGAACCATCATCCACCATGATCAAGTCAGCTTCATCCCAGAGATGCAGGGATGGTTCAACATATGAAATCTGTCAACATAATTCACCAAGTAAACAAATTGAAAAATAAAAACCACATGATCATCTAGATGCTGAAAAAGCTTTCGACAAAATACAACATCGCTTCATGATAAAGTCTTGGAGAGAGCAGGGACACGAGGAACATAGCTAAACATAATAAAGGCGATATACAGCAAGCCAACAGCCAACATCAAACTAAATGGAGAGAAACTCCCAGCGATCCCACTGAAATCAGGAACAAGACAGGGAAGGAGAGAGGAAGGGAGGGGAACAGAGAAAAATGTATAGCTCAATAAAATCAATAAAAAAGAAAATGGTTGCCACAGAAAACAGAAAAGTTGCTAAGTTTAGCTAAGTCCAAACTCTGTTCTTTGAGTAAGAAAATAAACCTGCTGAAGAGATAAATCTGAACATTTTCTAAGGCAGGGAAATGAGGTGAGTGAAGTATCTGGACATTCTAAGAAAATGGAAATAAGCCAGTAACTCAGAATAGGGGAACTTTTCAGTCAATCTCCTTTGGAGGAGACTTGAGCCTCAGCAGCTGAGAAGAGAGTGAACCCAGTGGACTTAAGGCACTAGGTACAGTGGCTCACAGGGAGGGGTGGCACCCGTTGCACACAAAGGCAGAATCTCCAAGGCTAACACTGCAGTCTGGCCAGGCACACTCGGAAACTGATTCTCATTTCAGCTTAGAGGAATGTGGTCATCTAAACCACCGTGGCCAGGGTGCACAGCAGATGTCGGGCTGCTCCTGAAAACTTGATTCCCTAGATGGCTCAGTGGTTAAGAGCATTGCCTGCTCTTCCAAAGGTCCTGAGTTCAATTCCCAGCAACCACATGGTGGCTCAAAACCATCTGCAAGGAGGTCTGGCGCCCTCTTCTGGCCTTCAGGCATACAGACAGAATATTGTCTACATTATAAAAAAATAAATATTTGGCCGGGTGGTGGTGGCGCACGCCTTTAATCCCAGCACTTGGGAGGCAGAGGCAGGCGGATCTCTGTGAGTTCGAGACCAGCCTGGTCTACAGAGCTAGTTCCAGGACAGGCTCCAAAACCACAGAGAAACCCTGTCTCGAAAAACCAAAAAAAAAAAAAAACAAAAAAAAAACATAAAAGACATTAGCGGGTTGAACAAAGAAAATCCTCTGTCATCTGATGGGGTGCTGCAGGTGAATACAATGCAGCACTTAATTCTGGGCAGCTCTTTCTGTCATGGATTTGTTTAAGCATATATGCGTGTGTGCACGCTCATGTGTCTAAGTCTGCGTGTGTGTATGAGTGGGTGGAGGACACTCAGCCTTGCCTGCCCCTAGAGAACATTGTCCACCCTATATTTTGAGACAAGAGCTCTCACTCAGATAAACCTTGTTTAAATGCCAGCATGCCCATCCAAGTGTCTCCAGCTCTGAGATTACAAACCCACACCATGACCTTCATTTTAAAACAAAACAAACAAATAAAAAAAAAAGGTCTCTGAACACTGAATTTAGATCCTCCACTGAGTCATCTCCAAAGACTGTCAACTTTTATTTTAAATGCTATTTATTTATGTTTACAGGTATGGCTATTTTGTCACATGTACATAGGTGTACCATATATGTACAAAGGCCTGAAAAGGACATTAGAGCTCATGGAATTGGAGTCACATATGGCTGGGAGCTGTCACGTGGTACTGGGAATTGAATCTGGGTCCTCTGCAAGAGGGGAATGGTTAGTGGTGTTCAGTGGACTGCATATAGGGAGGGTTAGCTCTTCTTACACATCCTCTACCAAGCACATCTGAGATGGATGACTGGCTTGTAGGGTGCATCACGGGGCATCTGTGCTAGGAAATGTTCATGGGCAGCCCAGGATTATCTACTGGGAAATGAGCCTTTAATCCCAGCACTCGGAAGGAAGGCAGAGGCAGGGAGATCTCTGTGAGTACGAGGTCAACCTGGTCTACATAGCGAGTTCCAGGACAGCCAGGACCTATCTCACAAAATAATAAGTAAAAGAACCAGACGTGGTGGTGCACACCTGTAATCCCAAACTTGGGGGCTGAGGCAGGAGGATTTTCAGGAGCTCAAGGCCAGCCTGGGCCATAAAGAAAAAGCCTGGGGGCTGGAGAGATGGCTCAGAGGTTAAGAGCACTGCCTGCTCTTCCAGAGGTCCTGAGTTCAATTCCCAGCAACCACATGGTGGCTCACAGCCATCTATAATGAGATCTGGTGCCCCTTCTGGTCAGCAGAACACTGTATACATAATAAATAAATAAATCTTAAAAAAAAAAGAAAAAAAGAAAGAAAAAGAAAAAGCCTGCCTCAAAACACAAAAAATCAGCAGTAAATGCACCTCATTCCATATACTGTTTGCACAGTGCACATGAAGGGCTGGGCTCAATCCCCAGAAAATAACAGGCATGGTGATACAGTCCTATCACCCAGCACCCAGGAAGTGGATACAGGAGGATCAGGAGTTCAAAGTCAAACATAGCAAGTTTGAAATCATTCGGGGCTGCAGAAGACCTTGCTTCCAACAAACAAAAACTAAATATTGTTTTAGATTTTTAAAGTGTATGTGTGTGTCTGTCTGTGTGTGTGTGTGTGTGAGAGAGAGAGAGAGAGAGAGAGAGAGAGAGAGAGAGAGAGAGAGACTACATGACTTTATGTGTACCACACACATGCAAGTGACCTTGGACGACTGAAGAGGTCTTTGGATCCCTGGAATTGGAGTTACAAGCAGTTGCAAGTCACCCAAGGTAGGTGCTGGGAACCAAACCTGGGTCCTCTTATAGAGCAGTAAACACTTTTAACCACTGAGGCAAGGCACCAGCCAATAAACAGTGCAGTTTCTTTCATTTTATAATTCCTACTCTGGAAACCTCCCGGGAGAAGCACTCAGACACAATGCAAAGACACAAACACATTCCTTAGGGAACAAACGAGCTAAAACCTCCAACCCATGAAGTCAATACAGAAGGAACAAAGCAACCCAAGAAGCACAGACGACAGAAACAAGACAATCAGAAACTGAGACAGTGGAAAACATGAAGGAGCCAGGAAGTGATCTGACAGTACCAAACGCTAGGAAGACTCACAAAAACTCCAGCACAGCTGATCAAAGAAAGAAAAAGACATGGGGAAAGGGGAAGTGGGAAAACAGAACACGAGAGGGAGGGACAGAGAAAACAGGAATAAAATATACAGCAGGGTGAGGACTGGGACCAAGAGGAAGGGAGAGGCAAAATGTTAAATCAACGCAGAAGGAGAAGATAAAGGAGACAAATGGTTAAGATGGCACCTCACGATATACTACACCGAAGCACTCCATCAAATAGATTCCTAGAGCACTCCAAACAGTCAGAATGTACACACAAAAACCAGAAATCCTAAGTATGGATAGCACAGAACGCAGTCAGAAGCGGACGAATGGCCCCTCCGCCGCTTTCACAGGTGGCCAGGCGCCTTTGTCACCGACAGTTGTCGCTAACGACCACTCTGGTCTTCAGAAAGGCTTCCGGTAAACTGACACAGTCCCCAAAACAGATGCTCTGTTTTAGAGAAAGGCCATTAATGCCAGGCTCGTTAACCAAGCCTCAGGATGCACGGTAGCCAGGCATGGTACCGCACAGAAATGAGGCAGGAAGGTTACCATGAAGCTGGGGCCAGTTTGTGCTGTCCTGTGAGACCTAGTCCAAACACAAAGCAAAATGTGAGGTCCGTAATAGGGAAAGTCTTTTCTTGTGTTACAGGTATAGGCTCCCACCTTGCCTGAGTCTTAAGGTCCAAAGCTGAATGTGGACAGTTTCTTATGAGAATAAAACCACACGACCAGCAATGGCATTGGTTAGTACACAAGCAAGGTAAGAACCCATCAGTGTAAAACCTGCACACCACTGTTTATAGTGGCTTTATGCGCAGCTGCCAACACTTGGAAGTGATTATGATGGAGAAGCCTCAGTAGCTTCTCCACTGGGCCTGGGCCTCATTTTAGTTTCACTTTTGGTTTCTGTACTCTTTTAAAGTAAAAGAGCCCAGCCAATCAGGTTCGGGATGACCTAATCCCCAGCCAATTAGGTCCAGGATGGTCTAACCCCACCCTCCTCGCCCTCTCCTGATTGCCTATAAAAGGAGCCGGTGGGCGCCAGTGGGTGGGGTGGTGTAGCCATTTTGTTGTGGACTGTGGCATGCTGGAATAAACAAAGCTGTTGTTGATTGCATATGTGAGCATAGACTGTCTTTGTTTTGTGGGAGAGTAAAAAAGAGACAAAGATGCGGGTGAGCTTACTTAAAAGGGTAATCCTGTGCATATGAACAGAGTCCTATGCAGCCATGCAACGCATGACGTAGCTACGTAGGGTCACAGGGCCCCTGGGCCGGCTAGAGGTTTGCCTGAATGCTGGTGCGCTGCCGGGTGGGGTCAGTATAACGCTGGAATCCTGTATGTCCAGACAGTGGAATACTATTCAGTGCTCAAAAGAAGGGAGCTGAAAACCAACACCTGGGTTTGATCCCCAGCACTGCATAAATTGGGTAGACAGCCCACACCTCTAATCTCAACACTGGGGAGGTGGAGGCGGGAGGATCCGAAGTTCAAAGCCAGTCTAATGCTGCCTGAGACCTGTCTCCAGAAGGAGAGAAGAAAGGGGAGGGGGAAGGAAAGGAGCTGTGGAGCTGTGAAGGTTTAAGTCCCCTCAGTGCTTTTCCCTAGATGAAAGAAGCCACGCTTAAAAGACACACGCTATGAACTCCAGCCCCATGGCATTCTAGGAGAAGGAAACCGATGGCGACAGCAGAGAGACCAGAGGTTTGGTGGGTGAGTTGGCAGGATGGAACATTTCTGAGGGGACACACTGTTGTGTCATATTCTAACGATGGACGCATGTCACCCCCACGCCTCTCAAATCCACACAGTATACAATACCCAACAGACAGCTGGATCTCTAATGTAAACTGAGGAGATTGGCCAACAATGCTGTCAGACTCAACAGGACAGATTCACCCCTGTGGGACTGGACATTGACAGGAAGTGGCACACGCTAGAACTCGGGCATTTGGAAGCTTTGTCCATGCTATTCAGCTTTACCCCAAACCCGAAACTACTACACAACAAAAATCTTTTCAAAAGGGAAAATCTTCACACAATAGGGAGTTACAAAAAAAATGGCAGTTATTATTTTTAAATCACAAAACTTCAGGATCGCTTATCACACAGGAAAAGACAAGTAAGACAGCCATCTATGGAAGAGACTGACACACTGGTAAAAACTGCAGCCATCTAGGGAAGGCACTAGCTCACTGACAAAATCTATCCCTGCTTTCTTCCACTCCAACAGAGCGCCTTAGTGCCCTGGATAAATGCCCCGCCCCCAGACAGCCTCGCTGAGCTTCTCGCTCAGTGAATGAGGCCCCAGGACTGCGCTAGTGAACACAACGTGAACAGATATGATGGAAGCATCCTTTGGTTCATGCTTCCCAAAGGAGAACGTAACTTCACTTTCTCGTCCATCTTTCCTGCTGGGCAAAAGGCAAACATGCGAACTTCAGCCAGAGCAGTGGCCTCACTTGAGGCCTGGCAGAGGAGCGGGGCATCTCATGCTGACTAGACTCCTCATAACCTAGGGACCTGTTTATCTTGGGCACTGCTGCCAAGCCTGACTTCTGAGTAACACTTCCTTTCACTGTGCCCAGCTAAAGTGTCCTAAGACAAGGGGAAAGGACCCAGAGTGAAGCCAGACTTGGAGTTCCTTCTACTCTGACTCTGAAAGCTCAAGGCTCCAGGAAAGGATGAGGCTACTTGGCCAGTCTCCACCAAACATGGAGAATGGACAGCAAAGTCAACCCTGGTGAGCTATAGGGATAGATATCTGGGATAGGCTGCCCAGAACCTGTTTGTCACTGTGTTTTATCATGATCTGGGGATTGAACCCAGGACCTGACCAATGCTAAGCTTACCACTGAGCTACAGCCCAATCTTTGCCATTCTAAGCGACTGCATCAGCTTCCCCCACACTCCCCTGCCTTCAAGAAAAAGCCCAGAAGCTGGAGAGATGGCTCAGTGATTAAGTGCACCGGCTGCTCTTCCAGATGACCTGGGTTCGATCCCTAGCACCTACAAGAGAGCTCACAACCCTTATAACTCCAGTTACAGGGGGTCCAACACATTCTGACCTCCACGGTACCAAGCATGTCATGCGGGCAATGCAGTCATACACATCAAATAAAATTTCAAAAGTATTTTTTTAAAAGACAGAGCCCAAATCTCTTCATGGATTTTAATAGCTGTCACACTCTTAGCCAGTTCTTCAAGCTGAGGTCAGGGCTCCCCATAACCCATCAGACCCTGCACCCCAGTTCTGCTGAGTGATCTGTGGCTCTGACCATGCTGTGTTCTCCCTCATCCCGATGGCAGATGCAAGCTTGTCTACAGCCTGCAACCACCTCTCTGTCCACGGGTCCTCAGCATACTTTGCTACCTTTTAAAATTATATTTATTGTTATTATATCTGTGTGTGCGCGCATTTGCGTGTGTGCATCATAATGCACACACAGAGGTCAGGAGACAATTCTCAGGAGTCAGCTCTCTCCTTCCACCTTCTGTGAGATCTGGGGACCAAACCCAGGTGATCAGCCATACCAGGCAGGTGCTTTACCTGAGCTCCCCAGCTCAGTTCCCGCTCCTCCTAAAGACCAGCTGAGCAGCCCTGATGATCGTTCCATCTTTAATCCATTAGGAGGTCAAAGCAGGAAGACTGTGTGAGTTCAAAGCCAACCTGGGGCTACCAAGTGATTTCACGACCTGTGTGAGTAACTTAGCACGATCCTATCTCAAATTTAAAAAGTAAATAAGAGAGATGGGGAGGTGGCCTGTGGGTAGAATGCTTCTAGCATGGGGTACAAGATCCTGGGTTCAGTTCCTAATACAGGAAAAAATTTTAAATTAAACTATGAAAGTGGGGTGTGGTGGTGGTTTCTGTAGCTCCAGTTACTCAGAAGGCTGGAGTGGGAAATCCTGGAATGTGAAGCTAGCCTAGGCAACACAGCAAGACAAAAGAAACAGAGAAAAACACAGAAGGGGTGGGCGTGGCTAACACCTCAGACCTCCTCCGGTCTCTGAGATAAGCCTGCAAAGGAAGCTGTTAAAAGAAAAACAGTTTACTTTGGATCCCTTCAGGGCCTTGGAGAGAAATTGGATTAAAGGTCCCTACTGTTTGTTGTCAGAGCCTGGGGGCACTGCTCGGTGGCAGGTCACATGCTCAGAGGTCCTTCCCAGGACCAAAGAGAAAAGCAGCCACTGTTGGAGAAGACAAACCACCAGCTCCTGTAAAAGACCAGGAGGGACAATCCTAGGCTCTGCCACGATTCAAAGTGCACACATCCAGGAAAGAGAATGTAGCAACAATCACATGGCACAGCAATGTCCTCCTGAATCCTCATCTCGGACACTCCCTTCCCACCCACTCCCTTATGAACAGGTCATCAGAAAGCCTTGGAGTCTTACCCCTGGAGACTTTGTAAACTTCATAGAAAGAGTAGAGGTGGAAGCCCAGGGAAGCAAGCAGGTAAAGAGTCAGTTCCCATCGGGGCAGCATTGCCGGAGTCACTCACTAGATTCCAGTGTAGCGTGCAGGGTATCTAGGAGAAAAACAGACAAGATGTCAGAGGTGACACTGGACATTGGTCTCTTGATGTCCACTGCATTAGCTGGCACTCCCAAGCACCTTCATTTTTCAAGGTGACACCAATGCAATCCCAAACAAACATCCCCTCCCCCAACCCCTGCCCTGTTCCCATTGACGTTACCCCTTCCCACATTCAACACACAGACGCAGGACAGTTATACACACACGCCCCATTTGCCTAAGTCTTTCTCTAGATACAACACAGAATACATCGAAGAGTTCCCTTTCTTGTGTGACACACTTTCTGAAAAACAAGGACCGTGATTTCTAAGGCCCCAGCACTAAGCAATTTGCCTGGGATGTAGCAATAAGGGATGACCGTGTCCATGAATACCAATGCCTTTGGAAACCTGTAGGAGCATTTTAGTTGTATTTTAACAAGTAAAGCTTGCCTAAAGATCAGAGAGTAAAGCAGCCCCACTGGTCAGCCTTACAGACCTGGCAATGGTGGCACACACCTTTAATCCCAGTAACCACGCTAGTTTGCCATAGAAACTGGCAGTAGTGGTGCATGCCTTTAATCACAGCCCTAAAGAGGAATGGGAGATGAGAGGAGACAGCTCTCAGAGACAGTCTCATTCTGAGGATTCCTGGAGGTGGGATCACCATTTCAGACTGAGGTAGAGGTAAGAGCCAGTGGCTAGTTGTTTTGCTTTTCTGACCTTCATGTTGAACCCCAATTTCTGTCTCTGGATTTTGATTAATCATGCTACAAAAGCCCACGTAACAGGAAAGCACAGATAACCTCCCCCTCCTCCTCTTCCTCCTCTTCTTTCTCCTCCTCTTCTCCTCCTCTTTCCTTTTTTTTGTTTATTTTTTTTGTTTGTTTTTCAAGACAGGGTTTCTCTGTGGTTTTGGAGCCTGTCCTGGAACTAGCTCTTGTAGACCAGGCTGGCCTCGAACTCACAGAGATCCGCCTGCCTCTGTCTCCCAAGTGCTGGGATTAAAGGCGTGCGCCACCACCGCCCGGCCTCCTCCTCTTTCCTTTGTTGCTACTCCTACACACACTCGGCCTCCCTTCTCACAAAGGAACTGGATTTTTATATGGACACATGAATTCCACACACAACGCCATGCTTATCCCCCCATGCATAGAGAGGGTGAGGCTGTGGGTAACCTCCTTTTTTCCTCCCTTTCATGCTGACCAAAACTGGGACAGACCATGGAAAATAAGTTAGAAGGCACCCCAGTCCGTGACTGCACAGACCCCCTCACCCCAAAGCTACCCTGACCACACCTAGCTAACCTGTGACAAGAAACAGAACACACGTCTTGGCTGGCAAGTCTCCAGTAGGCCAGCACTCTCTGTCATGAAGGCTGAGTCTACATTCCAACAGAAAAGGTAACCGAAAGTTGAGTCCTAAATTCTGCAAATTAGGGCTGGAGAGATGGCTCATAGGTTAAGAGCACTGGCTGCATCTTCCAGAGGTTCTGAGTGCAATTCCCAGCAACCACATGGTGGCTCACAACCATCTGTAATGAGATCTGATGCCCTCTTCTGGCATGCAGGCATACATAACACTGTATGTGTGTGTGTATGTATATATATATATATATATATATATATATATATATATATATATATATATATATGTTTTTTAATAATTCTGCAAATTAAATGACTCCAAGTGTCCCTAGACAAAGCATTAACTAACTTTAAGCCCTTTTATACAAGCACCTTAAACACATGTTATGTTAGACACCAAATTAAATGACACAAACTCTTAAGTCCTAAGCAAACACTTCTAATCAGGAGCAGTAAAGTTAGAAGCAGGATTTCACTCTCCCACTCTGTTTCCCTGGTGGCCCAGTGAGGTCGGAAGGGCAGAGGAGGGAAGCCCTTTGCGGATGACAATGTGACAATGCCTCACAGCCTGAAGAACTGAGCCTGGCCTGAAAAGCAATCACTCTGTCGTACATTTGTGGAGTCATGGCCAAGTCCTGGGGTGAGCGATCCAAAGTCCCCCCTCAATCAAGTGGGTTAAGACAGTGTGCAAGGTAATGGCTCTGTGGTTGCCTGGATTTTACTACGTCACCAAGAATGCTCACATGCAAACAGCACAGTACATCAAACAGACATCATTCTCCAAGTCAAAATGAACCACCGTGCCCTAAACCAAACCCAGGTCCGCCCCTGCTTCCTCCCACCACCAAGGTTGGCCCCAAGCAGGCAGTACAGAGAACCCCTTTTTCTCAGAGCCTGACTCGGAACCTGATACAAATTCCTTCCAGACTTCCAGGAGACAGGCAGGAAGGGCCATCTGGGCCCTCGTGAGGCATGGACACAGAGCCAGTATCCCTTCACCCAGCAACCCTATGGGCGTGACCAAGACCTTGCCCAGGGAGGGTAGTCTGGTTTCTCCCATGAGCAATGATGGCCTCTGCTCTCTCAAGGGCCCAGATTTCACATATTTCACCTTGCTTTACTATTGCCATCTCCTAGACAGAGTTTCCGAAATCCTGTAGGAACAGAGCGTCCATCTTCCCTGCCATGGAAGGGAATTTGCTGTTGGCATGTTAGCATGCCTCCTACCACAGAAGACCGAGGTTACACTGGACACCTGCCTCATCTCATTGAGAATCGGGGAATTGGGAAGTACTCCTACACGGATATAATTGAACGTAATCTTGTATGTCAAAGGAAGGCACTAGAAGACCTACTTTTTCCAAGATACTCTGATGTGGAATTTCCCCTCTGTATGCTGTGAATATCATCGGTTAACAAAGAAACTGGCTCGGCCTGATAGGGTAGAGCAGAGCTAGGTGGGAAAAGCTAAACTGAATGCTGGGAGAAAGGAGGCAGAGTCAGAAGAAGCTATGGAGCTGAAACTTTGCTGGGAGGCCACGACCTCATGGTGATGCACTGATTAATGGAGATGGGTTAAATTAAGATGTAAGCGTTAGCCAGTAAGAAGCTAGAGCTAATGGGTCAAGTGGTGATTTAAATAATACAGTTTTTGTGTGATTATTTTAGGGCTGAGCTGCCAAGCAGCTGGGAAACAAGCAGCCTCCTTACAATAATACTCTATATCTTTTTAATATTTATTTATTTATTCTACATCCTAACCTCAGTTCCCCCTCTCTCCTCTCCTCCAAGTTCCAAAAGATACTCTATCTTGAGTAATGCCTCTGCATGAAGGGTTTACACCTGGAGAAGTACAGGGTTCATTTTTATAACTTTTTTTGCTGTATTATAATTGTATATGATCTTAGCTGTATTATACATTGGGTGCTCAGACACACTGACATGTAGTATTAATCATTATCAGAAAAGCAGTAGGACTGTCTCCTCCATCACATCTCAGACTTGGATCTGGTCCCTACAGTTTCCATGCAACAGTTCAGGGACAAACGCCAGCACCCGACCCTGCTAGAAGTCACCACTCTGCCAAGTGCTGGTTCAACAACATGGGAAGGTAGCCAGATCCCAGCTACAGCTCCTCATGAGGTTGGTGAATGAGTTATGTGCAAACTGCCCAGAGCCAGCCCTGAGCACTCAATAAAACATAGGTAGCTACTAGCTGGTGAATTAAATGCATTGCGAGCCTACCTACCTGTGGCCCAAAATGGGAGAAATCCAACTTGGAACATCTAAGCAGGTCACAGCCGTCCAACCTGTTCCTACCTCCCTTCCAGCAATCGGCAGCCCTCAAATCTTCTTTGGGGTCATTCTTCTTCCTTTTCCCATGCTCAGCCAGGGGCTCCCACCCTTGGCCAGCATGGAAATAGTCTTGGGGTCAGCTGGAAGCTTTCTTCCTAGGGTTTCTTCCCTGCCTCATCTCATCCCATGGGAATTGTGCTTGAATACCTCCTCAAAGCCACAAAATCTACATGGAGACAACGACAAATCCTTCGTAGCAGATCTTCCCTCCATCTCTCTTTTCAGCCCTTGCCCATTTATCATAGGTCCTTGATGTAGGCAAACCACAACCACACATGAATACATCAGTCCTTGTCCATATATCATAGGTCCTACGATGTAGGAGGACCACGACCACATATGAACATATGAACATATGTGCATGCACACACACACTTCTTTCATTATTTATTTGCAGCAGCTACCTCTTTGGAAGAGAGATTAAAAGGAAGGGCAAAATGGTTAATTTATATATAGAGCTGGACAGTAAGAAGCCAAAGAGTATGTAAATAATACAAGTTTCTGTGTGATTACTCAGGATTGGGAGGCCAGGAAGTGAAAGCACAGCCTCCAGCTACATCTACATGCACCACGGCTGTGAGCTCCGCAGAGCACAGACATGCACCACGCCTGTGAGCTCCACAGAGCACAGACATGCACCACGGCTGTGAGCTCCACAGAGCACAGACATGCACCACGGCTGTGAGCTCCGCAGAGCACAGACATGCACCACGGCTGTGAGCTCCGCAGAGCACAGACATGCACCACGGCTGTGAGCTCCGCAGAGCACAGACATGCACCACGCCTGTGAGCTCCGCAGAGCACAGACATGCACCACGCCTGTGAGCTCCGCAGAGCACAGACATGCACCACGGCTGTGAGCTCCGCAGAGCACAGACATGCACCACGGCTGTGAGCTCCGCAGAGCACAGACATGCACCACGGCTGTGAGCTCCGCAGAGCACAGACATGCACCACGGCTGTGAGCTCCGCAGAGCACAGACATGCACCACGGCTGTGAGCTCCGCAGAGCACAGACATGCACCACGGCTGTGAGCTCCGCAGAGCACAGACATGCACCACGACTGTGAGCTCCGCAGAGCACAGACATGCACCACGACTGTGAGCTCCGCAGAGCACAGACATGCACCACAGCTGTGAGCTCCGCAGAGCACAGACATGCACCACGGCTGTGAGCTCCACAGAGCACAGACATGCACCACGGCTGTGAGCTCCACAGAGCACAGACATGCACCATGGCTGTGAGCTCCGCAGAGCACAGACATGCATCACGGCTGTGAGTTCCACAGAGCACAGACATGCATCACGGCTGTGAGTTCCACAGAGCATAGACATGCACCACGGCTGTGAGCTCCATAGAGCACAAACATGCACCACAACTGTGAGCCCCGCAGAGCACAGACATGCATCACGGCTGTGAGTTCCACAGAGCACAGACATGCCACGGCTGTGAGCTCCGTAGAGCACAGACATGCACCATGGCTGTGAGCTCCGCAGAGCACAGACATGCACCATGGCTGTGAGTTCCATAGAGCACAGACATGCCACGGTTGTGAGCTCTGCAGAGCACAGACATGCACCACCACTGTGAGTTCTGCACTATGAGGTGCAAGAGCAATGTCAGTATTGATTTAGTTTTACTCCTCTTTACAATTTCATGAACAGAAACTGTTTTGTTTGTTTGTTTGTTTTTGTTTTTTACACAGATCTCCGCAGTTCCGATTCAACTCTTTTTCCTACCTTATTAGGAGCTTTCAGCTTGTCTCTTCAAGCAAACAGCGTGGGGATGCGGCGGCATATCTGAATTGCCAGTCCTGCGCTTTGTGGCCATCGTTGCATTACTTAACACAAGTACTCCGAGACAGTTAATCTAGGGACTGACCAACTAAGGGACAAGGTAGGGGGAGTGCGATGTTTGGACGCAAGGGACACAGGGACAGGCGATGTCCTCTGTGAGTGGAGCCAGACAGCACAGGGCCTTTCCACACCACTCTAAAGTGTTCGTTCATGGAACTTTCCACTTAATAGTTCTGGACCACAGCCAGACACAGGTGATCCTGTGTGACAGGAGAATCCCACTGAAGAGTTAAGTATCTGAAAGTTCACAAGAATCCTATAAACACTGTCCATGGGCAGGGAGGCCTACCGTTCAGGACCTCAATGGGAAGTGGAGACCAAGTGCTGGAACCAAATCACAAACGTGGGGGACATTTAAGTTCTAGCAAACTAGTTCAGGTCTCTGTGGTGGGCTGGGAGTCAAACACAAACTGGTCAGTCCAAAGCTGCAGGCCCAGGGTCCCAACCACGTTATTGACAAGAGCGTGAAGTTGAAGGCAGGAGAAACAGACAGGAAATCGACTTCATAACACATACTGGAAAGAAGAGAACGAAGGTTGATAATGCTTTTAAAGTATCTGGGGTTTATTAAACCAAGAGACCCACACCATAGGAAAAAATCTCAATCACAAAATGTTGAGAGCTCTGCCGCTAGAACGACTTCCTCCACTCTGTCGCTTAACACCCGACTCACTGATGCTGAGGGAGAAACAGGGATCCACACAGGGACAGACAGCAGTGACCATAAATGGGGACCAGAGTTCCTAGCTCCCACCCTCTCAGGGGCAGAAACCCTGTCCTGTCCGGGGGAGATCAGCAAGGAACTCCCAACTGTCCGATGTCTTCTCATTCCTCTCTCTCTCTCTCTCTCTGTGTGTGTGTGTGTGTGAGAGAGAGAGAGAGAGAGAATGTCTGTGAGTGTATGAGTGAGTGTATGTGTGTGTGAGTGTGTGTGTGTGTGTGTGTGTGAGAGAGAGAGAGAGAGAGAGAGAATGTCTGTGAGTGTATGAGTGAGTGTATGTGTGTGTGAGTGTGAGAGTATATGGGGTGCCTTGTGCACAAGCGGCTGTGTATGTATACACCCTCATGTAGAAGTCAGAGGGCAGAACTGGGTGCTTTCCTCAATTACTCTCCGTATTTTCTGAGACAGGGTCTCTTGCTAAACGTAGAGCTCACCCAATTTCACCCAGTTTACCTACCTGGCAGTGAGCTCCAGGAATCCTCCTGTCTCCACTCCCCCAGTACTGGGATTCCAGGCACATGCCACTGTCCCTGCCTTTTTCTTTCTTTTTTTTTTTTTTAAAAAAAAATTTATTTATTTATTTATTTATTTATTTATTTATTATGTATGCAATGTTCTGTCTCTCTGTATGCTTGCAGGCCAGAAGAGGGCACCAGATCTTATTACAGATGACTGTGAGCCACCATGTGGTTGCTGGGAATTGAACTCAGGACCTCTGGAAGAGCAGCCAGTGCTCTTAACCTCTGAGCCACAAACATTGATTGGTGTTGGAGATCTGGACTCGGGGCCTCAGACTTGTGTGGCACGTGTTTCACTAAATGAACCGTCTCCCCTTTCCATGTCTAACATGAAAGTGTTCCTTTGTACGGCTTTCCTACTGTTTCTCAGTAGCTCTAACACTTTGCATATTAACTGTGCAGAAAATGCAGTCACAACTATTAATTTTCCCCATAATTACAATCTTGAGGGTGTCGTCATTTACTACAGAGAAAACCAAGCCCAGAAAGGTTAGGAAACACACCCAGTGTCACCCAGCTGAGCAGCAAAGCTGACTCAGACACATCGACCTGATTCCCTAGCTTTCCCTCGGCAGCCTCCCTTTTTCACAGGTAATAGATTCTATTTTTTCCCCAAAATCTATACAGAAATAGGTCTCTCTGAATGATAAAAGATGGTATAAGCTTTCTAAATGTAAATACATTTAAATGTAGGTATAATTTTAGATACTTCCTAAGGAAACCTGAAAGCCAACTTGTTGTAACTAAAACACACAAGTGTGTACCTTGTCCATTCTTCCGGAGACTCGCGACAGAGGGTTGAGTAAGCCCGCTAACTTGTGTGTCTGAGAGTTGGAAGACCACAGAGAGGAAGGCCGAGAAGAGTGGAATTTCAGGAGAGATAAGCACTCCAGAAGCCACAGCGATGAAGCAAAGAGAAGGCATATCGCTGGGACAGCTGCAGCTTTGAGGTGGGAGGCAGTAGAGCAACTCAGGGCCTCTGCTTCTTCTGAGATCCAGCTGGATGGAACGGTCTCCCCTCAGAAACCAAAGTCCAGATTCATGCTGACCCCTCCAAGGCCCACCAACAGGTCTCACTCTTTGGGCCACATCCTATAAAGGGAGCCCTTCCTCCAAACCTAGGGCCACCACAACATGCAGGGGGTGATGGATCGACAGCAGGTGACCCCAGGAGTCAACAGAAAGTGTTTCAACACAGACCGAGGCAGCAGGATGCACCAGTTCCCAGCTCAGCAACCCCCACCCGCTCCACCGTGAGCTTTGAATAGGATCCTATGTGATGGCAGTAGAGTGGTTCTGCTGACATCACCCTGGAGTTACCTGTGTGACTGGAGTCATTGTGAAGCTCAGCCTGTGGAGGGCAGATGTTGGCTTACCTACATCTGCCGTGGGATCATGTTCTTGTACATTGTAAAGATTTGTCACTCGTGTTGGTTTAATAAAACACTGATTGGTCAGTAGCCAGGCAGGAAATCAAGAGCGGCCAGACTAAGAGAATTCTTGGAAGAGGAAAGGCAGAGACACAGTCACCAACTAGATGCCGAGGAAGCAAGATGAGAATGCCTTACTAAGAAAAGGTACCAAGTCACATGGCTAAACATAGATAAGAATTTTGGGTTAATCTAAGCACGAGCAATAGGCCAAACAGTTTATAATTAATATAAGCCCCTGTGTGTTTACTTGGGACTAAATGACTGCGGGACCATGCGGGACAGAAACTTCTGTCTACATACATTTCTCTGTGTTAGCAGAGGCTGGCTGCCTCAATCCTCCCTCAGGTAGGTGGTATGCCCCTTGCAGGGTGAAACTGCAGTTGCAGGCAGTTGTAAGGCACTCTGTGGGAATGCTGGCAACCCAGCTGTGGTCCTCTAGAAGAGCAATGTTTGCTCTTGACTACTGAGCTATCTCTCCCGCCCCTCAAGTGAGCTGGGATTTTTTTAAGACCAATTGTTATTCACATTTTTTTTTTAAAAAAATCAAACCAGAAGAAAATCCCAAAGCAAAATTTTATGTTCAGTCCTCGATTTTGCATTCCCTGACTTCCACACCACCCCAATCCTATCATCAAACACAACCCTAAGTCGTTTTATATGAGCGTTAAAGACCTGCAAAAGAGAATCAACTTTACAAGTCCCTAATTCAACAAAAAATACTGATTTGATATTGCATTTCCCCCCTTGACAGTTCCCAAGCTATCTTGAGGCCTTTTAATCCCCAATAATGTGCCCTCTACATTTCAGACTTTCCAGATTAGAGAAATCTGAATGAACCAAATTTCTCTTACAGCAGAACACTTTACATATTTTTTAAATTAAAGTATACTTTTTAAAATGCAGGCTTTTAAGACACGGACTTGCTGGTAAGGTCAGAATGTGCTCTGCCCTAACTCAGTCCATGTTGTTTAAAACTACTTTTTCCAGGCCAGTGCCTCATCCTGAACTCCGTTTATGAGCAGCTTTGGCTCCATTAGAGAAGGATGATTCTGACCCCTTGTTGTGCCCATAAATGCCACCATTTGGCCAGCACAGACTGTTAATTTATTTCTAAAGGTGGAAAGGTGCCACCCTATACATTTATCAAAGCACGCTGGGGTCACATTAGCATATTAAAATCATATTTGGAAACCTAGACCAAGAACTTACCAAGCACATTGAGCAGAGCAGAGACAAGAGTGCAATCCTCTCCTGGGCCCAGAGAAGAAGAGTTCACCCAATATTTCAACATCAGTGGCCCTGCCAAGCTGTCATCTCTGTTGTCCCAGAGGCTTCAGCTTGGGTCTGTCCTCGCGGCTTACTTATGCCCTACTCAGATTGCTGTCTCTCCACCCTTTCGTCTGCCTGTTCATCCTCCCATCCCTTTGGAGCTGGCTCTGCTCTTCATCTCCAAGTCCATCCCTCATTTTTGTAGCTCGACTCTAGCAGATGAGTCATTACCTAGGGTCCTTTGCATCCCTATTAGCCGCTGCTCACCTACAGTGAGGCGTCTTTGAAGGTCTGTGCACTGGGCTACAGCTGCATGAACCCCTGTCGGTGCTCTGTAGTCTACACACAAATGCACAGAGACAGTAGTCCTGTGTAGGGGTGTCGGGCTGCTGGCTCTCACTGTGACACTCTCTCCCCTGCCCCCCTGCCAAGGGTCTAAGAAGGGGTTCTCCTCTGCCACATGGGCTCTGATTCTCTTCAGAGGCCCTGCCATTCTGTCTCTCTCTGAACCTCCTTGGTGCCCTTCTTCTTGCCCATGGCATTAATATCTCCTCCAGTAAACTCCTTCAAGTAATCTGTCTGTGTTTTCTCAAACTACCCACCTCATCCAACACCTAATAGACAGACAGACTGACTAACTGACTGATTTACTGTGTGCTGTGTAATTTGTGATCTGAGGATTAATTAAGCCAGTAATTAAGATCCAAATGAAAGAATCTGTGTCTGCCTCAACCAGCTATCAAGAAATCAGAACTAATGGAGAATTGCAGCCAATGAAAATGGCACTGGTTGTGAATTTATCATTATTTAGCAAATTCTGACACTATGGAAAGACACAAATGTGCCCATCACTATTTCTAATGGCACACTAATGACACTCATCTAATTACCCCTGTGATAAAACCGACATGTCCAATCAGCCTTGTGGCTAATTGCACCAGACTGATCCCTAGTCCAGACTCTGCCTCCACAGGTCCGTTTGTGTCCAGTTTGGAACTTCACCGTCACACAACATTAACCTTGTATCCTCTTCTCTGTTTCATTGTCTCAGCTCCAGGACTGCAGAGGGTCCCACTGTATAAACTCCTAGACCGCATTCACCCCTCCCCCTGTTGACAAAGAGCTGTTTCCAGCCAGGGGCTACCAGGAAGGCATTTAAGTAGCGCTTTTGACACATGCATATGCCTCGCTGCTACTCTAAGAATGGGACTCCAGCCATAGGAGCTGTGTGCATAAATGCATGCAAATGGTGTCTCAGTTTCTCAGGGCTGCTCAACTCTTCTCGTTTTTCTGTCTTTTCACTTGAAAACCTGGGAAAACTCATCTGAATTCCCCACTGCATTGGCATGATATGGTTTCAGCAGAGCATCCTCAGGTCATCTCAGGGCATGGGCTAAGCTGCAGTAACCCTTTTCCTTCCCTGACACTAGCGTTGAGGTTGGATGAGAAATGTCCCCCACAGGCTCACTGTTTGAACACAAGGTGCCTGATTGGAGGTCAGAGAACCTTCAGGAAATGGAGCCTGCAGCAAGCCCTCATTGCCAGGATGGACTGAACCCCTGAGACCATGAGCCAAAACTACTCTCTCCTGTCTAAGTGGTTTCTGACATGTATTTTGGTCACAGTGACAAAAAGAAAAGAAATCCTGATGCACACACTTGCTCGCCATCGCTGAAAGGAGAGAGGCTGCGGTACACCAGACACATCCACGACACATCCACTCTGAGTGGGATATTCTGCAAGTGTCACTCACAGAAGGAGCACAGGGGGTGGAGGGATAGTGTGGGGTGGGTGGATGGGGTGCGGGGGAGAAGGGGGTGTGGAGGATGGAGGGGATGGAGAGGTGGGAGTGGACAATCCAGCAGTTTTCTGCTAGGAAGCTCTTCCCACCAGAACGACTGTGACCTTGAGACTAACAGAGGTCAGAAGACACTGAGTGGCCAAAACTGCTTTAGCCACAGGGGTCCACATCTCCCTCCCCGCGCTTGGCAGCTGAGGCTAGAGGATTCCAAGTTCCAGGCCAGCCTCTGCTACACAGTGAGACACTGATGCAAAGCAACAAGCAAACCCATTAATCAATCTAATAACAACAAAAACAAACAATTTAGAAGGAAAACCACCTCTTAGCAAGCTGTCACCTGAGGTCACCTGAGGTCACAGCCCTCTGCTCCTGGGGTTGCACTGGGAGACCAGGGGGCTGTGGACTCACACATACATTTATTTCTATTTTCATGTGTCACTACATGAAAAAAATCAGTCTTTCATCTGATTGTTGTTTTGTTTGGTTCCAGACAGTTTCTCTGTGTAGCCCTGGCTGTTGTGGAACTTACCAGGCTTGACCTTGAACTCAGAGACCCACCGGTACCGCCTCCCTGAGTGCTGGGAAATGTGAACTATAAACTTGCAATGTGTCTGATGAAGCTTGTCCAGAGACTTAACACACACAGTCATACCACCGCTGCCCTAAGTCCACGGAGGAGGTGAACTGCTTCAGACCACATTTTGTTATTTTGTTACTTAAGGCCACTAATAAAGAAGAATATTGTATAAATTTGAGTTTTAATAGCATTTTGATGATTGTTTCAATATTATAAGCCCTGTGTTTTTATGTCTTTTACTTATTTTTATGTGTTCTGATTTGTTTCTTGAGACAGGGTCTCATGTAGCGATGACTGGCCTTGACCTCTCGATCCCCTGGCCTCACACAGCACCATCCAGCGGTCTCTCCACACCTTTTAAACAGTCTCCAAGAAGGTTCATGACAAGAACCAAGCATTGTATTTCCTCCAGTCCGGGCTACAATAACTGGTACCTGTTGCCAGGATGTCCTGGCAACAGTCAACCAGGGCCCTGACCTCCCCCTAGCCAGCCCAAACCCCAGTCCTAGCACAGGCTAGTCAGCGGGGTGGGCAGCCTTAAACCCTCTCCTCTGGGGAGGAGAAAAACACAGACTGTCTCTACAGGCCACTGTTCACTTAAATTATTTACTGCGCCTCTCAGGTCAGAACTGTCTTTAGCCAACACTTAATGGATTCATCATACGGAGACGGAAGGCGGAACATGAAGAACAGAAACGGGAAGAGAACGGGATTCTTGGGCCAAAGTGAGAGACCCCACCCCTTTAATGCATCCCACAGCACTGAAGCTGTGCTTCGCTCTAAGAACGAAGATACCACACTGCAAGGGGCAGGCACGCAGCAGTCCCCAACGTGGAAGGCTGGTTCAAAAGCGGCCTCCCTCTCTCAACAGCTTTGTGCACCTAGATCCTGGAAGGTGTCTCCCAGTCTTGCCACTAAACAGATGAGGGAAACTGAGTCCAGTGAGTAGAAAGTGAAAGAAATCTCTAAATTAGGAACTAGGCTCAGTGGTTAAACACAGGCTTGAGGATCCAAGTTCAGATCAAGTATGCACAGAAAATGCCCCGGGGACTGTAATCCCTGCCTTCTCCAGGGGCCCAGCCTGGGTTTGATTGAGAGACCCTGCCTCACTGCATAAAATGGAAGCGAAAAGTTTGGGTCCCCTGCGCACAAGGACGCACATGCACACCACACACACGGAAATAGAAATCTCTGTGCTGGGCCGGGCCGCAACGGCCACATCGGCGCCCTCTCCTGCACGGAGCAGCTGGGTTTGCGGTTCCCGAACTCCGCGCCTTTGTGTCGCCGCCCTAGGGCGCGAGGACACGGGAAGCGGAAGCGCCGCTGCGTTTCTCCCCCACGTCAGCGGTGAGCCTCCCACGACCTGCTGCGGCACCCCGGCCAGCCCCCTGCCTCCGCGCCGGTGAAGTAGTGGCGGCCTCTGCAACCGCAGATCCCCGGCGCCCCCTCCAGCTCCACGCGAGCCCTCCCGCCTGCCTGCTCTACGCGCGAGCCCGCCGACACCTTTCCCCGCACTCGCGCCCTCGCACCCCCTCCCCGCTCTACGCGCGCGCCCTCCGATTCCCCACGCGCGCCCGGCCACACCGCCTGTCTGTCCTGTCTAGCGCCGGCGAAGTCACCTGAGTCTCAGCGGGCAGAGCTGGGCGCCCGGAGAAGTAGGTGTCCCCACCCCCCGCCGTGCGGAGCCGCGGCCGGGGAAGGACTCGCGAGCGCTGCGCGGGTCGGAGGCCAGGCCGCGGGGGGTGAGCGCCTGGCTCTGAGATGCCGCGCCCGGGTTCTCGGACACGGGATTGGCCGGCGCTCTGCACATTTACCGGAGGAAAATCACGCAGATCCCGCCAGAACCTCAGGCTTCTTGATTTTTCCCCGTCCCAAAAGTATTGAGTACGGGGTGGGGGGCTGTGCGGCCTGCTCTGCAGTAGGAAGATGACTAGGCCTGTGAAGGGCTTTTAGCAGTCATGAGTAGAGTCGGGGGAAATCTCTGGAAGTTCTAGCCTTGCACTCCATGAGACCGAAAACCATCCTCAGCCCCACCTTCCCCAGCACCAGCTAAAACAGCCCTGCCAGGAGCGAGTGCCAAGTTGCACAAATGAAAACACAGGGTTCCCAGTTAATACTGAGTTCTCGTGAACGGTGGGTACTTCCTTGTTATTATATGGCCTGTGTCGTATGGGGTCATACTTTTTTTAAGTTCCTGACCGCTGGGGAGATGTGGCTCAGTGGGTAAGACGCTTGCTCTGCGTGAGGATCCGAGTTTAATCCCCACACCCAACTGAAGAGCCTGGTGTGGCGAGAGTGGCCGCATAGTTGAAAGTAGCAGAACCCCGGACCCTGGCCAGCCAGTTTAATCTAAACAGAAAGCCTCCAGTACAGCTAGAGACCCTGAGCCAAGGAAACAGGGTGAGGAAAGAGGAAGATGTGGAAGTCTCCCTCTGGCCCTTTCAAGAGCACTCAGCAAGCATACAATACTCGCGTCCTGTTTATCCGTAGTAACTGTGTGTCTTGGTGTTTGGCCACTGTAATGAATCCCAGGGTTTGGCAAGGAAGGTGGCAAAGTGTGAACTCTGTTCAGGAACAGTCAGACCAAGACGTGTGTGTGTGTGTGTGTGTGTGTGTGTGTATAAGAGAGAGGGGGAGGGGAGACTCCCGTGTTTCTAAATGACCTCTGTGGCTACTAGGGTGGGTTTATCATCATTTATACCCAGACCATTCTTAAAAGTGCACAGTGTTCGTCTGAAGATACAAAATAAAGACATGTTTGGCTATGTATAAATCAGAAACATCAGTTTAAGAGAAAACGCCCAAGATTTAAGCATTGCCAGAGAAACAGCACAGTGGTTGGGGCCTTGCCTCACCTGGGGAAGAACTCCTCCAGAAAAAGTTTAAGCAACAAACTAAAGAATGCATTTGCATGAATATGCAAAGTGTTCCTTTTTATTACACATAGATTTAATACAGTTGATGAAAGCGTTAGAATTCAGTTGCAGACAGACAGGAGACTCAAGTGTAACAATGCATTGTGGTATAATTATGTTACATTCTAAGGGACTGGAAACTTGGCTGGGCCTCACAGCCTAAACTAATGCTATACACTGAGATCACTTAACACTGCTAGCCTACTGTGTACTCAGCCTCTTTGTCTAACTCGCCTTTAAGAGAACAATGTAACAATCAACTAGTGGCCTCTGTGTGTTAAAGCCTGGCAAGTGTCGGAGAACTGTCTGATGTGTTAGCTCTTCCATCAGTTACCTGAGAAAGACTATTTAAAGTAGCTTTGAGACTCGGGATTTCAGACCACAGTCACGCAGGGACTTGGTTCTGTGGAGCAAGACAGAATGGCAAGGTAGGAAGCAAATGGTAGAACAAACTGGAAAACTTCATGATGGACAAGAGGAACTGAGGGGGCAGAGAAGAGAACAAAATGATAGGGACACAAGGACATGTCCCTGCGACTGACTTCAGCGTGCTGGGTCCCAGGGATTAAACTTTCAAGCAGCTGGAGAGCAAACCTTAAACACACGAGCCTGTGGGACCAGTTCCTACAGGAAGCAGGAATGAGTGAGCAGTAGACCTTCAGCAACTGTGCTAGAACAGTCAAAATTTTCCAGCACTTCACCCTTTAACGGGCTGTTGGTTCTGTTCACAAGGATAAATATAATGGGGCTAGTCTATCATAGAGAAAACACTTTCCAACTTTACTGAAGTGTAATCGACAAAACCGTATTCTCTAAGGGGCACAACTCGAAGCCTTGATACATGGACACATTATGAAATGACCACTATAGTCAAGCTGATTAACATCTATCATCTTGCAGTAACTGTTGTGTGTGCTTGTGCGTGTACGTGTGATACTTACGATCCACCCTAGAAGATTTCAAGTCTACACTATTTTTAATTGGTTTGTTTTATTTCACTTTTTTGAGACCCCAGACTGGCTTCAAACCTTGAACTCTTGATCCTCCTGTCCCCACCTCCTGAGGGCTGAGGTTATAGGCAGGCGCTACCACACCAGGATAAAAGTATGTTATGAGTGACAGTCACCATGTGAGACAGTTGATCTTAAATTGCCCACTTGCTCTATTCTGTCTTTTGCTGTTGACCCCAAGATCTGCACATCTTTAGAGACTGTTCTGACTGGGGTGACCAGGGAATGAAGAAATGGCAGACATACAGACACATGTACAGAAAAGCTGGGGTTGAGCGGACCACGCGCTCTAACGGAAATGTGCCAGTGGACCCAGAACTCAATGTGGTTATTATCTACCACGAAGCGAGGTTTATTGTGTACAGCAGAATGAGGAGGCGGATTAGCTCATTCGGGTAGGAGGTCTCGGAGGGAGCAGTCTCAGGCTGTAGATATCCTGGAGGAGGAAGCTGTGGATGAGAGTTTCTGCATTCATTTAGCTAAGGTCTTGTCCTTCCTCAGCACTCAGCTGGGCCAGAGGAAGGCTTTGACTGCACCTACACCTGTCCCGGGAAAGGCTTTGCCACTCCCAACAGTCTGAGGCACTGGCATTGGCCTTGCTCATGTCAGTAATGCACTTCACTCAGGATTTCCTCTCTTCCCCGCAGCTGTCTCCTGTGCTTTTCTCTTGTGTACTCCAGCTCTTCCCACTCTGTGAATGTCTCTTGTTTGCATCTTTATTATTTATGTCAGCATTATTCAGGCTACTGGCAAGACAATACATTAGTAGATTATAAGACACAGTTAATGGGCCACGGCTCAGCTCAATTTTTAACGAGATGAAAGGGAAGAAAACACGCAACTGGACTTTTATTAAGAATGACGACGCCTCTGGTTACAATGAACCAGATAAGAGAGATAATGGGCGATTAGAATGAATGTGATTGGCTGGTAGAAGTTGTTCTGCACTCTGAAGACAGACGTTCCATCTGCTACAGGATGTGCATACAGCTACCAGCATTGGAAAACAGCTGACCGTTCATATTAACGCTACTCCTAGCTCATTACAAGACGTTCTCCATTTAGTTAAGTAAACACGAATCTCCCTTTAATAGAGTTTCTCCTGATTGTTAGAAGGAAGAATGATGAAATCAAAGCTGGAGAAATGCGCTTGGTGAGATGGCTCGGCCAGTAAAAGTGCCACAGAGTGGAAGGAGAAAATAAATAATTGTTTAAAAGTTAGAGCAATGCAGGCTGGGCAGTTGTTGTAGGGAGGGCCCGCTTGTTTGTCCCGGCCTCCCGGCTAGCTTAGCCCCAAAATAATCATAAATTGAAGAAATGAAAATGTTCTCCTTTGATTGTAAAGATAAACTCAAGCCATGTTTGGTGGTCCAAGTCCATAATCCCAGCTATTCAGGGGCTGAGACGGAGGATCCATGGCTTCTCCCTGACTGTGCTTTCTTCTTTCCAGCATTCAGTTCTGTTTTCCCCTGCCTACCTAAATTCTGCCCTATCAAAAGGCCAAGTCAGTTTCTTTATTCATTAACCAATGAAAGGAACACACAAACAGAAGGACCTCCCACACCAGGCAGTGGTGGTGCACACCTTTAATCCCATCACTCAAGAAGCAGAGGCAGGCGGATCTCTAAGAGTTTGAGGTCAGCCTGGTCTACAGAGGGAGTTCCGGGGTAGTTAAGGCTACACAGAGAAACCCTTTCTCGAAAAACAAAAAAAGTTAGAGGAATGCTCAAATTCAACTACCTATTAACTAGAACTATAAACCAGGGGAAATCTGAAATATCATTGATTGACTTTAAAGCCTTACACACTCTCTTGGCAAGACTCTACCACTGAGATAAATTCCCAGCCTTTCTTTGACTGTTTTTTGTTTCTTTGTTTCTGTTTTGGGGAGTTTTTTTTTTGTTTGTTTGTTTTGTTTTTAGATAGGGTCTCACTCTAAAGACCAGACTAGCCTAGGAATCTTAAGATCCTCCTTCCCCCACCCCTGAATAACTGGGATTATAGACTTGAACCACCAAACATGGCTTGAGTTTATCTTTACAATCAAAGGAGAACATTTTCATTTCCTCAGTTTGCTTTATTGTGTATGAGTGAAGCTATATATCATCATCAAACAAAAAATCATTTTTATGTCGGACTATTTCTACACATATTTGCAAAAGCAAAAATAAACAAACAAAAGGTTTCCACGGATACCATCCAGATTGACAGCTTAGACTGAGGGTTTAGTGTTCTATTTCCGTCCAACAACAGCAAGGCTGTCTCGCGCTGAGTCCCCTCCCCCCACTGCACTGTGTGCATAGGCCTCTGAGCGTCTGACCCTAGCAATATGCTCCAGGAACTCCTGAAGTTGCTTCCCCTTCTCAGCTCACTGAATGTGCTGTGTGCCCAGACTCAGGAGAGTGCTCCTCACGCTGCTCTATGCACTGGGCCATCCAAAGACGGTGACTTCAGCAAGGGTCCCAGGATCGGCTATGTCCACCCTTAGCAAGCCTGGCTCATCCACCGTGCTTCTGGAACTATGGTTCCATCTGGGCCAAAGATTGTGTCTATCAACCAGGCCTCCAAGTAAAGCTTGGGGGTGCAGGCAGGGCTGAGCAGCCACTGGGGGAGGAGGGACTGGTGACTGTCTATCCCAGCAGGGTACTATACATACATGCGGAGGCTGATGACTGTCTGTCCTGACAAAGGGTGTTGCACACTACATGGGAGGCTGGTGGCTGTCTGTCCTGGCAGGATATGGCACACTTTGTCCTGGGCTGCTCACAATGCCCACAAACATCTTTAAATAAAAAATACAGAACAAAAATTCCTGGGCTTGACTTCTAAGTTGCTCTGTGAACTATTGATGAGATTTTGCTGCATTCGAGTCATAAAAAGAAAAGATGACTTGCTCAGTTGTTAGAGAAATCACTCCTCTAAATGAGAAGAACTGGCACAGATGGCTTTAATGCTAAATCAGCTGATAGAGTAGAATTTACAGTTATGCAGGGCAATACGGTTCCTAGTCAAATCTGCCCGACGACAGAGTCCTCAGAGTCACGCTGTAAAAACCAGTCAGACCTTGAGGCCAAGGCACTGCAGATATTCAACCCTTCTAGTGTTTACAAAATGACAAGATGTGTGTGTGTGTGTGTGTGTGTGTGTGCACGTGCGCGCATGCACGCACACAAAGGACATATGTGAGAGTCTGGGGAGAAGACTGTATCTGAGTGTGTGTGAGAGTGTGTATGTGTGTGTATGTGCATGAGCATGGCGATGAGTGATTCTGAGTGAGTGTTAGTATGTGTGAGAATATGTACGTGGATGAGGGTGGTGTGTATTTGAATGAGTGTGTGTGGGGGGGGGTGAGACAGAGAGAGAGCGTGTGTGTCTACATGGATAAGTGTTAGAGGTGACATTTGCCCTGGCAGCTTTGGTCTTGTTTTGCCTGTCCCATCACTGCATGTTCAAAGTGTGGAACTTGTTCTTTGGTTTTATAGGGTGTCTTCTATTGCTGTGAAGAGACACCATGACCAAAAAGCAAGCTGGGGAGGAAGGGGTTTATTTGATTTAGACTTCCACATTGTATAGTCTATCATTAATGGAAGTCAGGACAGGAACTTGGAGGCAGGAGTTGATGCAGAGGCCATGGAGGGGTGCTGCTTACTGCCTTGCTCCCCATAGCTTGCTCAGCTTGCTTTCTTATAGAACTCAGGACATCTGCCCAAAGATGGCACCACCCACAATAGTCTGGGCCCTCCGCATCTATCACCAATTAAGAAGATGCCCTACAGGCTTGCCCACAGCCTGATCCTAGGAAGGCATTTTCTCAATTAAGGTTCCCTTCTCTCAAATGACTTTAGCTTGTGTCAAGTAGACACACAGTGGATGTGACCATGGACAGAGTTTCCTTTCTTTGCTCCTCAAGCTCTGTCCTTCCATAATATCCCACACACATAATGCCCAGTCAGGGAGCAGTAAGGCTGAGGAGAAGGGTAAATCTGCTGAATGTCTGAATGGATTTATTTTAAACACATCGTAGAGACAACAGCTTGAAAGACAAGACGTCCTTTTCTTCCCAAAGCCGTGCATTTTGAGAAAGAAGAAAAGAAATGTATGTCTGCCTCCAAATGTTTGGTATAGTGCCCACACCCACCCTCCGGAACCCAATAAACCTACTATGAGGGAGACAGTGGTTTACAAACTGTGTGCTACTCTGGGGATGTCAGGTTGACTTACTGGGGAAAACCACACTTTTCAAAGCAGAACATAATTGAATAGAAACTCACTGAGGACATGGCAAGAGTGGTAAACACTGCTCCTGGTGCTGGCTGTTTGTGTTACAGGCATGTCCTTGGCTGCGATGAAAAAGGCTTCCTACTACATCACAGTTGGGCGCATTTGAACATCACTGCAGGGCACTCGTGTGTATCCCTCTCAGAGCCAGCCCAGGAGAAGCGTGACTCCAGTAAACACCTGTTGCTCAGACAGGGGCAGCCATAGCCTGCACTGATGGCAGAGCTGGCCTCATAGGGAAATAGTCGAAGAATTTCTGTGGCTTCTATGGCCACAAAAAGGAGCACGATGCACAAGGTTCCAAAGGAAGTAAGAGCCATGAAGCAGGAGTAGAGAGATGGGAAAACTGAAAAGTGAGGGTCTGCGGGAAACAGAAGTCAAGTTGAGCATCGAGAACTCCCGCGCAATCCACATTTGCTGTGAGCCTTGCTAACACACAGCAATATTCCTTCCGTACAGAGAAACCTTGTGCTAAACATCAGTGAGCCGTGCTGAAGGACTAAGCCCGATGGTTTCCCAGTACAGCCTCACTTCTTTTCCAGATAAGTTCCTGGCAGTCACACGTATAAGACTAAACTTGTTTACAGTTAAAAAAAAAAATCTTAACTTGGCCTGTAACCCGTGACCCAGGGTTTTACCTTTTTCAGCTGTAATTTTACCCTCTGCCTAGGAACCGCCTGTGACTTCACTTATGCCCCTTATCAATCCTTCCAGTGTGGCTTCAGAAGCCACCAAACCAGCATGTATGGCTACCCTGAAGACACTTGCCCCGACTTTTCTCTGAAAGACCTACACCTATGTCCTGGGTTATGTTCATAGAGCTCATTGGTTAGAGCAGACTGAGAACTGGCTGTAGGAAAGACAAACACGAGGAGGACTGAAGACTGAGCGGCGGGCAGAATGAAGGAAAGACAAGGTCTCTGGAGGCAACATCTCCTGCCAAGGTGGGAAGGGCGGTCCAGTTAAAAGACCCCTGGGGACTCCCATCTTCTCTTCCCTGCTGTTCATCCCTGAGACATTTCCTCCCAAGCTGTCCCCTTCCCTGCCTATTCATCCCTTGCTGCGTCACCACCGCCCACACTCAGGGTGCAGCTTGCCTCTTTCCCAGACTCCTCTTTCTCACCTCTGCCCTCATACACAGATGTGTGTAAGGAACCCAGCTCTGCTTCACGCCAGATCTGCTTCACGCCAGCTCTGCTTCATGCCAGCTCTGCTTCACACCAGCTCATCCCGAAGGCCTTTTCTATAGCAAAATCAAGCGACTGACATTTCCTGAGTCAAAGTCGCTGAAAGATGGAGGGGACTCCTTAGGCCTCTGTGGACGAGAGCACAGAGTTGCATCCTTTGTCCCTGCTCTGCTGACAGCAAGAACATGGTCAAGGAAGAATGGACTTGGAAACCCTAGCCATCAAGGTCTAAGCCTGAGCAGGTATGGTGACACGCACTTTAATCCCAACATTCAGGAGGCAGAGGCAGGTGGATCTCTTTATGTTCAAAACCAGTCAGGGCTCTATCATGAAACCTTGTCTAAATAATGATGATGATGATGATGATGATAATGATAATAATAATAATAATTAAAGCTGGAGTTAGAAAGATGACTCAGTAGGTGAAGGTGCCCACCAGCAAGCCTTTGATCTAAGTTTGAATACCAGGACCCACGTGTTGGAAAGAGAGAGCCAAATCCCCACTAGTTGCCCTCTCTCTCTCTCTCTCTCTCTCTCTCTCTCTCTCTCTCTCTCTCACACACACACACACACACACACACACACACGCTCACATGCACACACACAACAAACAAATAAATAATATAAAATGAAGAAAGATCAGGATACACACTGAGTGGGATCAGGCACTGGCATACAGAAGCTGGTATGGATAGGGTACCACCATGGACTGGTACTGCCTTCCACCCCATTCTGGCACAATGTACAGGCTCTGCCCCTCGACACATCTCCTTTGCAGTCAGACACCAAAAGAACATTGGTCAATTAAAAGGCACTTAGGAGCCCCTGCTGAGAGAGTATGTGTGCCAACAGGGTCGACAGAACTGACCCTGAGTGGAGAGGGCCCCCTGTTCTGTGGCTGAGCTATAGCAGAGGCTAAGATCATGACCTGAGACCAGTTCTAAGAAAATGAAAGTTCCTTTCTGAATGCCAGGGGCTGGGACTAAAACTTTAAGCCCAGTGTGTTATCAATGAGGCCTTTGGACCTGGCACTTGGAGACACGTGAGCAGTCCCCAGAGGGTACTTGCCTGCTGTAGAACAGTTAGGACACCACCTGGGCTTAAAGACATCAGGACAGTGTGGTCAGACTTTGGTAGTCAAAGCAGCAGGCATGAATATGGACAGCGGAAAAACCCGGAGTCTAAAAGGAGAATCTGACAGCTTCTGAGAAAGGGTGCACAGAGCTATGTCTGGTCCTATGAGAGCCAGGGCATATGTGGTGGGATGTGATGTCACACTGATGTCACATGGACGCGCCTCTCACAGTGGAGCTCACAGGTTGTGGGATGTGATGTCACACTGATGTCACATGGAGGCACCTCTCACAGTGAAGCTCACATGTGGTGGGATATGATATCACACAGTGATGTCACACAAAGGTACCTCTCACAGTGAAGCTCACATGTGGTGGGATGTGATGTCACACTGTGATGTCACACAGAGGCACCTCTCCTGGTCGTGCTCACAGAAAGGATGAAATAGAAGGAAGAGATTCCCAGAAATGTGTGTCTCACCAGGGCTGGTATTTTATTTTCCATTTTGGAGCACAGTGCCTGATACTTTGGAAGATTCATGACCCTCTGAAAAGTTTCAAAGTCCCTCCTATAAGCCTCAGTACACATTTCTCTGCTATTGTTGTTGTTGTTTTGGTTTTTGTTTGTTTGTTTTTCAAGACAGGGTTTCACTGCGTTGTGCAGCCATGGCTGTCCTGGAACTCACTCTGCATACACCAGGCCAGCCTTGAACTCACAGAGATCTGCCTGCCTCTGCCTCCCCAGTACTGGAATTAAAGGTGTGAGCTCCCACCACAGTCCAGCCCACATTCCTCTCTACTTAAAGCTCCCTGCCTGGAGGAGTTCTGTGGTGTTGGATTTTTCTCAGCTACCCCTGTCTTGGATGAGCATCTTCCTTGTCCCCAGTTGATAAGGACAGGGGATAAAAGTTAGCTAGAAAAGGTGGCAGGAACCCTAAAACTAATGGACCAAGCAGTGATTTAATTGATAAGTTTCTGTGTGGTTATTTTGGGGCTGAGAATGGAAACAAACAAGCAGCTTTTCCTGATGTTCCTCAAAGGGTTCCTCACTCTTTGAAACAATGCTCCCTGCTTCCACCATGTGGCTTCCTTTCTTCTCCGTCTTCCTCCTCTGGGAAGCTGTGACTGTACACAGCTTGCCTGTTGTCTTAGTTATGGTCTTCTTGCTGTGAAGAAGCACCACGATCACAGAAACTCTTATAAAGGAAAACATTTGGTTGGAACTGGCTTACAGCTAAAAGGTTTCATCCATTATCATCGTGGTGGGAAGCACGGCGGCGTGCAGGCAGGCACGGTGTTGGAGAGGTAGCCGAGAGCCCTACATCATGATCTGCAGGCATCAGACGTGAGCTCTGTGACACATTGGGTGTAGCTTGAGCATAGATAACCTCAAAACCTGCTCCCACAGTGACACACTTCCTCCAACGAGGTCAGACATCCTAATAGTGCCCCTCCCTATGAGGCTATGGGGGGAATTTTAATTCAAACCAGTACACCTGTCCTATTATTTTTCCAAACTCTGATAAAAAATTATTCTTAAGCTTCCTTCTAATCCTCATTTCAAATTCTTTTATTAACCAGAGTAAGAACCAGAAAGGTAACCCAAACTTTTCCAGTAACATAATCGTCCCAGTTCATGCTCACCTTGGTATCAGTAGAAGTCAGGGTCCCCTAGAAAGGCTCCTCTAGAGGGGTTGGACCAGGAGCCGGGACAGAGACAGGTGGGCAGACGTGGACACAAAGAGGGTATATCAGAAGATAGTACACTTCTGAGGAAGGAAAACAGGATAGAGCCCAGAGAAATATTTCAGTAGCTCAACTCATGATGCCGTACATGGGGTGTAGGCTTTCCAGCTCACTGGACAGCATGGGTTTTCACACGCATGCACTCTCCGTACACGGGGTGTTGGCTTTCCGGCTCACTGGACAGCGTGGGCTCTCACACACATGCACTCTCTGTTACATGGAGTTCTATGTAAATGGAGACTGCTCATTTGTTTCCTGGCTGCCCAGACCCAAATAATCATACAAAACTATATCAATTACCACACGGTTTAGCCAATGTGTCAGGTGTATTTCTAGCTAGCTCTTACATCTTTAATTAACCCATTTTTATTAATCTATATATCACCATGAGGCTGTGGCCTACTGGTAAAGTCTGGTTTCATCATCCTTGGACACCAGACACCTTGGACATCAGACACCTTGAACAGAGTAGGCATCTCCTTGACTCTGCTTACTCTTTCTATATATCTCTAGTCAGGTTTCCCACCTGACTGTACTCTGCTAAGTCATTAAGCAAAACAGTTTTATTCACCCATAAAAGCAAGACATATACAAAAGGACATCCCACATCAGCTCTACACACAATCTTGTTCTTGAACGACTCATTAACATCTTAAAATTACACCCAGGGGTGATCAGTTTACAATATGTGCCTAATCCCCTTTCAGATGCCGTGGGGGTCCTGTGAACCTGCTGGGTGCCTGGTCCAGGCCACGGCAGCCACTCCTAACAGTCTTCCTTTCTGCCAATGGGTTATTCTCACGGCAATTTTGCAGCCTTCATGTAAGGTGCTCTCATCATTCTCCACGGGGACTTGGATAAAGAGATCAGAACCGAAGCAAAGGATGTTTGCCAAATAAATCTCCCAAATCCCTGGAAAACAAGGGCTGTGCCCACCCTGGCACTCACTCCTGCGCTCCCACCCACCTGACACCCTTGGTGTCAAGAACAACTGAAAAGGAAGCTGTGACATCACTTCCTTCCGTGATTCTGGGTTATCCAGTCTTACTCAGGGAAGCCTTTGGCACAGACTTCTATGCAGACCTCAGTCAAAGCTGACTGGCCACACCCCAAACTCACCTCCTTTTCTGCCTTGAGGAAGCCCAGTGCTTCATTGCCCTTAGAAGGGGAAGGGAGGGCCTGCAAGGAGAAAGAACACCACTAGGTGGCTACCGGAGACCTTGTTTGTTTCTGTAGGTGCTGAACTGGAGGCACAGACCATGCTATTTTAGGCAGGGTGTGTGTTTGTGTGTGTCTGTGTGTCTCTGTGTGTCTGTGTATATACACTCTTGGGAGGAAACTGCCCAATAGGGAAAATGAGGACATATGCAAAAATAAGAATGTCATAATAAGCCTATTATTCTATACAATTAATACATACCACAAAAAAAAAGAAAGGAAAAAATTATGCCAAAATGCCTGAATTTGCCAAGCAGGTTAAGCTATAGCATAAGTGGGTCCTTCTAAGCCCCGAGGCTGGAAGGCCCACAGAGCCACAGGGGCAGGATCCCCTTGGTGTTGGTCATTACTATGCAGTCATTAGCAAAGAGACCGAAGTGCTAGTCTGCTCACATCTCTGGCTACCGGAGATGAATCAGAAAAGGAGGATGCTGCCAGAAATCCAAACTCCTCTAAGGAGCTGACTCATTGCCATTTCCATTCATAATCAGGAACGTAATGAGTGCCTAGTCAGGCCACACCTGGGCAAGGGGCTGAGGACACAGCTGTGCGCCGCAGTGACAAGTCCCTGGTGCTCTCGCAGAACTGGCATTTTAGATAAATTGATATTCACAGAGAAAAATGTGTACAACTTTTCCATTGGGAACCTGATCTGTGTTTCCATGGCAACGCTCTTCTTTTGCCCAGCCCTCATATGTAGAAGAGTAGGGTAATAAGATCGGCTTTATCTACCACAATTAGATGCCACACAGGTTTCCTGGAGAGGGGCTGTGGTGGAATTTTCGAGCCTCTCGCCTCCACCCATCATCTTCCTCTTGGTCATGGGGAGACAAGGCATACCATCTACGGCATGGGCTGCTCCTGGGCCAGAGAGCCCAGTGGACACACTGAAAACCAGAGGCTTGGATACACCACCGAGAAATACGAAGGAAAAATGTCCCAAATCCAGAACACCAAGAAGACTGTCGAAAAGCTCAGAAATTAGAGGTGTGGCTTTGCTGAGCCTCGCCAACTTTCTCTCTTTCTCCAGATAAGCCAAACATGACACAATGTATCCCGACTCTCAGACTTCCCTCAGCAAGAAGAACACACTGTAAACTCCAGCAGGGAAATCACAGCTGAGGCTAGAAGATGTCTAGTTTGAGCTGCAGGAAGGTGGATGCCCCGAGGTCTTGGGCAAGTTCATGAGCACACTGGAGAACCAGCTAGAAGACAGGCTATGTGTGCGGAATTGCAGGCCACCACAGTGGAGAGGGGAGCCTACGCCTCTGCCAAGGAGCCGCTCTTGTTCAACACCCAGTGTCTACAGTCGCAACCCTGAACTATAATAGTGTCTGTATCGTCTGTTGTTACAGTGTTACAGAAGTGGTTCTTGTCTCCTTTATTTTGCATTTTCTAGATTTTTCTCCGACCTGTGCTGATTACACGGTGCTAAGTAACCGTGCAGGAAACAGTGTGCTGGGGCTTGTTTGCAGGAGTCAGTGTAGGTGTAATTGTTAGGGATTTCAAGATTAAATCATTCTTGATTATGGTGGCATCTGAATTCAATATCAAGAGAAGAATAGGAGAGAGGAGGGGGAAGGAAGAGGAGGGGCAGGGAGGAGGCAGAGAAACAGGTTCTCCATGGAGACAAAGATTGGGTGGTTCATCTACAAGTCACTAACTGAAGTGTGGTGTGGACTTTCCCTCTGACTTTGGGCTTCTTGCCCCCAGAACTCTAAGTTACGGGACGTGTAGCACTGTGTCCTTATAATAAACCCATAAACACACATTTCTCAGTGCTGGTTCTCTGGCTTTGATCCCTCAGCGGGGAGTGGAGAGTTCTCTGTCACGGGGACACAACAGTGTTGAGGGAGATCAGGGCTGTTGAAAAACATTTGCTCAAGGGTAGTCCTCTCATAACAAGTAAAAATATTGGACTCAGCCTCTGACTGAAGCTACCCCAGGACGTCCTTATGAAGGGCTTCTCAGATGTCCTACGGCTGTCCCCAGAAAAACCCAAAAGGGCACTGGGTGGGAACAGAACAAAGTTTCTCCACCCTTGGAGCACAGTATGTTTGTGACTGGCTTTTATTGGAGTTGTGTTCTTTCTGTAGGAGGAGAGGCTGTATCTGTGTGAACAACCTTTATCTAAGTGATGTTACGTGGTCCAAGGTATAATAATTTGAGTGAGTTTAAGAGAGAAGTGGAATTTAAAGTAACAGCTTGGAAAAACCTCTCACACACTGCCTTGCTCTTAAGAACATTTTCTTGTGTGTGTGTGTGTGTGTGTGTGTGTGTGGTTGTCGGCAAATGCCCACAACAGGAAACAGAGCCATCCTTTCAGGACTCTTTCTCTATTTGTCAATGCTACAGAAATAAACACATAGCTATAATTTGTTCCCCAAATGAAGGAATAATAAAATTTAGAAAACACTCAAGACTACTCAGAGTAACTGGAAGAGCCAGGAAATGGCTTTGGTTTTGTGTAGTGTGTGTATGTGTGTGTACATGTGCACTGTGTGTGTGTGGTGTGCATGTATATGTGTATGTGCATGAATGTGTGTGTGTCTGTGTGTGCGCACCTGCGTGCATGTGTTTTCATGTATTTGTGTGTTTCTTCATAGTTTTCGAAAATACTTAGTCAAGACTGTAGCTGGCCTTTTGGTAACACAACCATCCCAGCAGTCAAAGAGATTGACACATTTGCTGAAATTACTTCAGGTCCTGAACATGCCTTCCCATCGGAACTAACAGCACCCATGGACTAGACTCCAAGTGTGTCTTACAGAAGTCAGGGGTGGGCTAGAGAGATGGCTCAGTCAGTAAAGTGCTCACTCCACAGACATGAGGACCAGAGCTCGGAGCCCCAGCACCCTGGTAAGAAGCTGCGTCCAGCAGTAGGTCCCTATAATCCAGAACTGGGGATTTGGGGCATAGGGGTGGGAGCATCCCTGGGGCTTGCTGCCCAGCTATTCTAGTTGAGTCAGTGAGTCCCAGGTTCAATCAGAGACTATGAAAAAAGTAAGGTAAAGGGAAAGACTCTGGACATTGGCTGCTCTGAGGCAAAGGATAGGGGGCAGCAATGTCTTAAGACAATCACAACAGCTGGTATCCAACATGGAACAATGCCATCTGGTAAATGCCATTTGGAGCCCTAACTGGAGTTTGAACATGTCAGTAAATGTACCCACCCTTCTGAATGGACATGAACGGGCGAGTTTCAACCTCAATTTGTATATCTCGACGTGGATGTGCTGGCTTGAATGTTAGCACTCCCAGTGCAGTAGCAAGAAGATGAGACAATGGAGAGATGCCCTCAAAGGCCTGTGGACATGGGACACTGGAAGGCATCAGGCCAGAGAACTTAGGAGAAGCTGCACGTGGGTTGTGAGGACAAGATTCCGGTGCACAAGGTCAGTGAGCATTACCTTGCAGAGACTGGCCAGAGCGTTGCTGAACTAGATAGATGGGTCTAGTCTAGCACATGGCAACAAGAACCTATAAATCTTTGATTATTAAGGTTAAGGCGACCCCTCTGGGGCCAATGAGAACTCTTAGGCAGCAAGAGTTCAATCCTTGGAATCCACATGGTAGAAAGTGAGGACCAGCTCTGCAAGTTGTCCTCCAGCCTCTCCCTGTGTGCACATACACACACACACACACATACAATAAATGTAAGTTTTAGTGACATTGGACACAAGTGGGGCTCCACACTATGGCTTAAAGAAGTTGGGTGTGTGTCCTCAGGGCTGGGATAACACACCACCTACAATGCTGCAGTTCTCAAACTGTGCTGTGTAGTCTGCAGGTTCTGAGGACACCCCAAGGAACAGGCTCCATCACACAACCCCTGCACCATCTCTCTCCCTTTGGTGAGATCTCAGCATTGATGAGAAAGGTCCTCACAGCTTAAGAGAAAGGCCTCCATGGCTCTGTTTTAGGATTCCTTTGGCTGAGCCCAGATACTCGTTCACAGATCATCAGTGAATTTATTTGTACATTTAATCTAACTAGGAGAGAATTTGAAGCTATCATAACTTTTTATTAATGATAATACCAAAAAAATCAGTGATTTATTTCTAAAATGCTCCGAAAACAACAAAGTTATTAAAATGGTGAAGTGTCTGTCAGGAGGGCCGTTTTATTTCTTTTGCATGTGCCGGAAATGAACAAATACAAATCTTAACGTGGGGTGTTTATATTGATCCTATCTATGGGAAATAAACAAAATAGTGGAAAACCATGCATTCCAGAGCATCCCTAGTGCTATGGGTCTGTTCTGCAGCTGCCAGCTAATTTCCCATAGCAGTGGAACGCCAGCTCATAAATTATGTTTCTGCAAGATTTTGATGAGCAGAAATTATTAGTGATCCAAAGAAAAGGAGGTTTGAACAATTAAACTCCGTTCACAAATAAGAGCCATCTGATAGCCATCAGCAGTTGAGTGTGGCTAACCTGACGCCACACAGTGCTCAGAGCCACAAGTCCTTTCCTTCAGGCAGAAGGACACAAGTTCAGTTAGACGCATAACTGAGGTCTGTCTCTATGGTGAGTGATGGACCATTCGTGTCTAACCAGACCGGCCTGCTCCAGGGTAGAGCATTCTTTTGCAGGCCTCAAAGCTACCCAGATCAACACCTTTGAAAAAGGCCTTGTTGTAAATCTCTCAAATCCTAGGTGACTCAAGCTAAGCGGCTGGGAGGCATGGAGCAGGGAGGGTGGCGGCGAGAATGTGATCTTCTAGAATGTTCTTGGGAACTTTTCACTTTGAAGATTTTGAAAGACAGATAAAGTTCTCAGAAAGCCCCCCCCCCCATAAGATTTCTTTATTTTGTTTAGCCTGGGTCAAGGCCATTAGCAACTATTCCGAAAGGGGGCTAGCATTATCAGAATTCCAGATGAGAGTCAATTGCTCTAGAGGCTGAGGGAGGAGTCGCTACTGTGAAGCGGATCCTCTGGACCAGGCTTCAGCCCTTCCCCAAGCCACCACAGACGAATCCAAGGGACACACCATCTGTTTCCAAGCTGGTAGAGCTATCCAGGAGGGTCTGATCAGAAGCGGCCAAGTGGGAATTGGGTTTCATGAGGTCTTGGCAGTCTCAGTGCCCGCTGTTAGGGGCAGACTGAAGCACTCAGAGAAACCAGCCAGCCCCTTGTGAGGCGTGAGACTGGGATGAAGCCCAAGTCCTGGGAATCTAAACTGGCAGCAGCCAGCCGGGTGGCTGGAACCCAGGCGAGGCCTGCTTCAGTGCCAAAGATAGGACAGAAGGGCCCGAGCAGACGGCCTGGCTACCCTTGTGCCTGGCAGCCAGCTGAGAAGCTGTGCTCACAGTGCATCTCAGACAAAGGCTAGCAGGAAGGGGCTCCAGGCCTTCAGGGCCCTGCGTGAGCACAGAGCCGCGGGTGATGGTAGGTCTAGGAAAGCCCTGACTTTAGAGTTGAGCACAGTAGCACATTCCTGTAATCCCAGCACTCAGGGTCTCTAAGGTGAGGAAGTTGTGAGTTTGAAGTCAACCTGGGCTAGGTCACGAGCCCTACATCAAAACAAAAACAAAGAAAAAGTTGGGCATAGAGGCAGGCAGATAAATATCTGTGAGTTCGAGGCCAGCCTGCTCTACAGAACAGGTCTAAGTTCCAGGACAGACCCCTAAAGCTACACAGAGAAACTCTGTCTCAAAAAACCAAAAGGAAAGAAAGAGATAGGAGAGATAGATATAGAAAGATAGATAGATAGATAGATAGATAGATAGATAGATAGATAGATAGAAATAGATAGGAAGGAGAGGGAGGGAGGAAGAGAGAGAGACAGAGAAAGAGAGAAAGAGAGAGAGAAAGAGGGAAAATAAAGATATTAGCATGGCCATCTGGCATCTGAGATGGGAATATTCACAGAAAAATGTGCATGCTCTGGACCCAGCACCACCAAAGCTCCCAGTTCATGAATCTCTGACTGCATGTGAAAAGGCTTAGTCTACATTCTGCTCAGGTAGACCACGAATGCTCTGAAGAACTCTTGAGGAAGCGGCATTAGCTGTGTGCCTCCATAAGCACATTCTGGCTTTGCTTCTGTGTTCTTCACAAAGCCTGGGAACCAGGCCCCAAAACACTGAGGTCCGCGGTCATCACGGCAGTTGTAAATATGTACGATCACAATGGCCTCACAAAATGGGTCCTGTCAGTCTGAACAGCAGGCGTCCAGAAGTCCAAAAGCTGATCCAGGTCCTAAGAGTAAAAGCAAGGACCTCTGATGTCTGGAATCAGTTTCTGCCACGTCACATAACCCCCTGGAAGAGGAGCCAAACTTGCTTTCAGCTTACTGCTTGCAGCTGTTCGGAATTGTGTGTTGCGGCTCTGCTGGGAGTCAGTCTCGCTGGGCGCACTGTACAGTAAACAAGGGAACCGCTGCCAGCACTGGCATCCGGCAGTGGTAAGATTTGCAAACGTGGTGAATTGCTATTTTATTCAATAAACAGAACTTACAATAGAAAAGGGATTTGGAAGTTACTTATTTATGCTGTTACAGTGGGCTGGGGAAAGCACTTGTGTTTAGGGTAGGAAGGATCCGAGACAGCACTTGGGAAGTCGAAGCAGGAGGACCCTACGTTCAAGGCCAGCCTGAGCTGTATATTGAGACCTTGTCCTGATTTTTAAGACCTCTTGGGGCAGGAGGGATGACCCAGTGGTGAAGATCACCGGCTGCTCTTCAAGAAGACCTGGGGTCCGCTTCCAGCTCCTACAAAGCGGGTGACAACCAGCTGTAACTCCAGATCTAAGGGATCTGCCGCCCTCTTCTGGCTTCTATGGGAGTTGCGTATACAGGTATGCATGTAGGCAACACTCACACATAAAACGAAATAAAATTCTTTAAAAAGACCTCTTTATCCATAATTTACTTCATAGTTTGAATTGACAAATATTATATGTGTCCTGTCTCCTAGTCTTATGTTGTGTATCAAATGCCATCCTCCTGTTCTTAATAAACATATATGTGTACATGTTAATAATATCTGATAAAAATGTGTGACATGTGTGTATGCATGCATGTTTATATCCACGTGTACATATATACACATGAGTATGCACATATAAATATACATGTGTGGCATATATGCATGTTCATGTATGTGCATGTGTGCGTGAGGATGCTTTTATATGTGCACATGTGTGTAAATGCATATGTTCAACTGTGAATATGCATGCATGTGTGTACATATGCGTATATGTCTATGTGTATATGCCTGTTTATATGTGTGTGTGTGTATGTGTGAGTTTCCTCATATTAGGGCTGTGTCTTCCCCATCAGCTCTCCACGGACAACTGGCTGGCCTAATCTTTTGAATCTTCCTAGAGGTTCTAGAGGATTCCAGAAGTGTAGCACGAATTCTAATTGTTCTTAATAAAAACTCGGAGTCAGATGTTAGGAGGTGAAAGCTGAGAGATCAGAGAAGCTGAGCGGCCAGCCACTAGAGAAGACTTTTCCCTCTACCAATGCTCTGACCAAAGGGGTGACCCTCTCTTCAGACTGCCTCCTCAGACCTTGTCCTCAGACTAAACTGAGGAAGAAGTCCTGTCTCCTCCTGTCTCACATTCCTCTCTCTGCCCGGTCACTTCACTCCTGTTTCCTCCTCCTAAGTGCTGGGATCACCTTTGTGTGAGCTCTGTTTCTCTCTTAGACAGATTTAATCTCGCATAATCCATGGCGCCCTTGAACTCACAGAGATCCCTCTGCCTCTTTCTCCCAAGTCCTGGAGTTAAAGGTGTGTGCCACCGCTACCTGATCTCAGTGAGTGGTTTAGCTCTGCACTCTGACCTTCAGGCAAGCTTTGTTAAAATATAAGCAAAATATTACCACACAGAAGTGTCCCTCCTTAGAAGGACAGGGATCTGTCTCCTCCATCAGTGAAGAGCACCTCCCCTAAATGGGGTTCTCCTGACCCCTGTGGGGGACTTCAGGGTAACAGTGAGCACACAGGGAACGTTAGAAATCTGCCCATGCTAACAATAGCTGTGTTTTACCTGCTCTATGTCTGAGCAGATGGGTGTGGTCATTAGGAGCAGGCGGCTGCTCCCCTCGCTAAACAAGCAGCGCTATTTGGTGGAAAGGGAAATTGTAAGAGAAAGTGTCTCATTTCTGCAGCTCGAAAGCAGATAATCTCTGTAGTCTGGGTGTCTATTTACACTGCTTCTTAGCGATAAAGGGTAACATTACCTTAATAACCTGCTCGTTTGAGATGGGAGGACACTTAGAGCATCAGGGGAAATGGCATTTACTCTGATGAGCCACTTTCCCCAAGAGCAACACCCTTCACCCAGGAGCGCAAGACCTGTATCATTCACCCAGGAGAGGGTTTTCTTTCTTTTATTCTTTTACCCTCATTTCTAAAAATACTTCCTGGTTCTGACATGTGATCTGAGGCACAGACACCCCACCCCACCCCCACACTGGGAAAGAGGGGAGATCGGTGCAGCTCTAGACTTTGAGAGCAGCAAATTCTACAAGCTAAAAAACTCAGCTAAGAAGCAGAAAATGGCTTAGTAATTTGATCTCGGTGGCTCCAAGAAGCACCCCCAGAAACAGCAGGAGAGCGGGCAGGGGCCTGGGCCTGGGGAAGCTGCTTCTGGCCTTCTTCTCAGAGACCTCTGGACACTGCTGACCTCCACACTGAACTCTTTGAGGCAACTGAAGCGTTTATTTTAAAATGGCCTCTTGTCACCTGCTCAGAAGCGGGGGGATGGCAAGCCACAGCCCTTCCCACACCCACAGCCGCAGGCCTTTATTCCAGTCAGCTAGGGACCTCTAGTCTCAACTTGCGCTTTAAAAGGATCTGAGGACAGACTCAGAGAAGAATGTTTTCATAGATGTAGCCCGAGGCATACAAGGATTGGTTTTTTTCATCAACAGCAAGTGCCCACAATGCCAGCTGATGCCTGTCTGCCTGTGAAAGCTGAGCCAGGCATTGAGGTGGGGAATGGGTCTGGGACTCTGAACAGGAAGGCCATTGACACAGAAGCAGCTAGTACAAAATCAAAGTGTTGGGACCTTTCAAGAAAGGGCAGAGTCCTTGTAGGTGTTTGTGTGTGTGTGTTTTTAAGCCTTCTTTTTTCCTTTATTTTTTAACCTGTTTTTAAAGGTGAACTAAAGGAATAACCAATGGTTGGGTATGTCACTCTCACTTGTCATCAGAGTATCTGCCTGGCATGCACAAGGCTCTGCTTTCAATCTTCAAGCATAACCCAGGTGTGGTGGTATACATCTATAACCCAGGTGTGATGGTATACGTCTATAATCCAGGTGTGGTGGTATACGTCTATAACCCAGGTGTGGTGGTATACATCTATAACCCAGGTGTGGTGGTATACGTCTATAACCCAGGTGTGGTGGTATACGTCTATAACCCAGGTGTGGTGGTATACGTCTATAACCCAGGTGTGGTGGTATACGTCTATAACCCAGGTGTGGTGGTATACGTCTATAACCCAGGTGTGGTGGTATACGTCTATAACCCAGGTGTGGTGGTATGCGTCTATAACCCAGGTGTGGTGGTATGCGTCTATAACCCAGGTGTGGTGGTATGCGTCTATAACCCAGGTGTGGTGGTATACGTCTATAACCCAGGTGTGGTGGTATACGTCTATAACCCAGGTGTGGTGGTATATGTCTATAATCCAGGTGTGGTGGTATACTTCTATAATCGAGGCACCAGGGAGGTGGAGGCAGAAGGGTCAACATTTCAAGGTTACCTTCAGCTACATAGTCAGTCTAGGCTAGCCTGAGTTATGAGAGACTTGTCTCAGGGGGAAAAGGGCAGGCAAGGTCAGAGAAGTCATGTCCAACCTGCAGGGCCTACTCCTAAACAGCATGACCTTGCCAGCAGAAGAAGGACCACAGCTCAGTACTGAACAGCCTGACCTGTTCCTTAGCAGTCTCCACAGAACCACAGAACACTCCCAAAATCCCTACAACTAATACAAGTGGATCGTGGCGGGAGCCTGGCTCAGTGGTACGGCTCTTGCCCTGCTTACATCTTGGCACCAAAGAAAAATACCGTGAAACTAAAAATACTTGAAATGTCTTTAAGTTGTGGCTGGACTTCTGTATGTCCAGACATTCAGCTCTTGCTCATTTGCCCCATCACTTTGGTCTTGGGGTGAGGCAACAGCACAGGCAGAAACATGTCCACCTTGTGGTGACTGAGAAGCAATGAACCCAGGATGGGAAGGGACAGGACACCAACAGATCAAGACAAGAAGTAAGATCCAAACAGCTCTTCAAAGGCCTGCTAGACTAACAGTTTTCTTCCCAGTAGATCTTGTGCTGGTGACCAAGCCTTTAGCATTGGCCACTTATAAGAGATGCAGTATTTTTGGGGTGATCCTGTCTCTATGAAACATTAGTTAAATTACCTCCCAGAGCCTGAGCTGCCTCGCTCCAGGCTGTTCAGCTACGAGGCCCTTGGAAATGGCAATTTCTAACTTTGGTGTCTAGGAACCTTTTTCAACACTATACCCCAACTGGGGTCTTCGTTGTGGGGAAACACTGGTCTTTGGATGGCAAACTTACTGGAAATGTCGACTTGAGCTGCACCTGACTCTGGAATCAGCCACAGCAGCTTTCATAAGGAAAACATTGAATTGGGACTGGCTTAGAGATCAGAGGTTTGGTCCTTTATTATCATAGCAAGGAGTAGGGTGACAGGAAGGCAAACGAGGTGCTGGAGCTGGAGCTGAGAGTCCTACATCCTACAACCAACAGGAAGTTGACAGAGATACTAAGCCTAGGAAAACTCAAAGCCCAGCACACAGTGACCCACTTCTTCCAACAAAGCCATACCTCAAACAGTGCCACTCCCTCTGGGGACCATTTTCTTTCCAACCACCACAGTGAGAGAAGGTCTTCCATGGCAAGGGAGCAAGCTGTTTTAACGTGTCACTTGTGTTATGTGACCAAGACAGAGGACCCCAGTCGTGTAACTTAGTCTGTGTGGAGGTATTCTCTCTTTCTTTGGGTATAGGAGCAGTGGGTTAAGGCATGGTCTATACCATGCGACAGTGGTCAGGGTCACCTATGTCCTTCGGAGTAGCAAAGAAGTGAGTGTGTTCCCACACAGCTGGCAGACCTCTCCATTTGGGGCCTGATTACTTCAAGGACCTGCATTCTTAGCAGACAGGGAATTCCCAACCACACAAGATTGAGGACTGTGGCCTGGAGCATCACTTCCCATCCCGTAGACACTGTACCAATTCCCCGGAGGCCTTGGTAATATGCCAGGAGCCAGCTACAGGGAAAGCAGAAGGGGCTGTGTTTACGACACCCACCACATTTTCAGTAGTGTGAGACGGGAAGACACCAGAGCCGTTCAGCAGAAGGGTTCCTACCCTCCATGGCCACCTCAGGCCAACATCAGAGATTGTAGATGCTGCTCCACAATCCCTCATAGCGTGGAGGCTTGGAAGTGTCCTTCTGAGTTGCCCAGGTTGGAAAGGGTACTGCCCTGCTGTAACCCTGACTTTCCTTCTATGGGACTGGACAGGCCGGTTGCGACAACAGCTCTCAAGACACACCCTTGTTCTCATCTCAGACCTGTTTCGTTCCCTCCTGGAAGAAGCTGACCAGCGTCTCCTAGAATCTTTTCTGTTTTATTTTTTTAATTAAAAGAAAAAAGATATGTGCATACAATGCTTTGCCTGAATATATAGCTGTGTACGACATGTAAGCTTGGTGCTTGCAGACGTCAGAAGAGGGACTGGGGTGACAGTTGACTGTGAGCCACCACACTGGTGCTAGGAATTGAACCTGGGTCCTCTAGGAGAGCAGCTAGCGTTCTTAAGTGCTGAGCCATCTCTCTAGCCTTTCTGCTTTGGATTTTGAGACACGGTCTACTCTGTAAGCCCAGGCTAGCCTTGAACTCACTATCTACACCAGGCTGACCTTGAGCTCATGGCAATGCTGCTGCCTTGCCCTCAAATTGCTGGGGTCAGCACCCATCAGAACCCCCTCCTGAAGTCATTTAAGAGAAGGTTTCCTTCTACAGTACTGGGTATCAAACCTAAGGACTCTATGCCAGGCAAGTGCTTGCTCACTGAGTCGCACATGCGCCAGCCTCAGAAAGCGTGTTTAATAGAGGGCTGGACAGACAGAATGCCCTCAAGTCATTATTTAACCCCACAAGCTCTTGTCCCCACTTTGTTACTCTCTCGCTTCAGGCATCTGGCCTCTGCAAGAACGTGCTCAGACGCTGGAAATTTCCAGAGATGGGAAACACAGACCCTGTCTGTAGTCAACAAAGAGCAGGCTCTTGGCAAGCCTCAGCCCCATGCACCCCTATTTCCCAGGCTCCACGCCTGCCTCCCTGGCACGGCCCCTGCCAAGGAACAGGGTGTTGAGAGGAGGTTCTTCCTGAAGGGAGAAGCAGCTTTCTGGGTTTTAATGAGATCATTTATTGTCTCCTTGCTCTGACGAAGACAGTAAACGTGTCGGGTGAAGTATAAAGAATAATTAGTCCCAGAGGTGAGCCCATCCCCTGCAGTCCGTGCTTCCCCTCAGCCTGTTGAAAAGTTGACGGCTTCCAGATGCCCCTGATTTCAACAGTGAACCAAACCGGTTCTTCTGAGCTGCAGGCCTGTCAGGGAAAGCTGGCTTCTGAGAAGGGTCGGCTGAGGAGGAAGCAAGGCTGAGGGGAAGCCCTGCAGGCCTGGACCCCATAGGGAGGTAGAGGAAGACCAGGTCAGCCTTAATTAGCTGTTAAGGAATCTGGCCGTCTGGAAGGAGTCAGTGAAGAATGCTCTCTTGGTTCCATTCAGCTAGGCTTCCAACAGAGTCCGCCCAGTTAGGGGCTTCCTGCTTCCCCAGAATCCACCACCACATCTGGGGCAGCTGATGGGAACTGCACATCAGTCTTTGATAAGCACCTGCCACTCCCACTTCAGAGACAAGCTCTTTTGTACAGTCAGTCGCCTGGAAGGGAGGAAAGAACCCTAAGAGCCGGGGACCCTCAGAGACTGCTCAGGAGCCGGTGACATGGAGGAGGAAAACTGAGAGTGTGTGCCAGGCTCTCCTTTATTTCTCTTGCCCACTCTCCGGGAGCTGAAGGGCTCGAGAGATCTGCTCCAAGGAGGGGACACACGGCCATATATTCCAGATGTGCATATATTCCAGATGTGGGTTTCAGGGCACTAAAGAATGCCAGGGCCTGCCGTCTCCTTTGGCAAAAGGTGCCAACATACCTGCATGGCAATTGTCTACGGAGAAGGACTGACTATCGATGGAGGCAGGCCTCTCTCTGCCAGCGTGGGTAGGGGCAGAGGGGGTGAAGATGGGGGCTGTAGGGGGACACCTAATGAACAGGAGGCGCCCCAGGACAGCTCCTGCAGAGGAGGAGGCCCGAGTTTACAAAGGCTGTTCCTCTGCTTCCCCACACTCGTTCAGGCTTTGAGCTCCTCCAAACAGCACAGGACAAGCAAGACTGAGACTCGCCCACAGTGCTGAGGGCCCATAACAGTTTTGAAAGCCCACGAAGTGTTTTAATTTCTTTTTAGAAACAGACAGGGAAAGAAATTTCGAATCCAACGTGCTTTAATGATGATGTCCATATAGTCATCTTTATACGGTTACAACATGTTTATAATTTTGCCGTATTCTTATGGGGGAGTATTTTGTTTCTGCTGAGTGTATGTATCTGTATGTATGAACACAGGAATGTTCATGCTTCAGGCTGTCCTGAAATTCACAATGTAGTCCAGGCTGATCTCAAACTACAGCAATGCTCCTGCCTTAGCCTCCTAAATGCTGGGATTACAGGGGTGATCTGCCATGCCTGGTTTATGAAATGCCGGGACCCAAACCCAGAACTTTGTACATGCCAGGCAAGCACTTCATCAACTGAGGTACAGCCCCAGTTTTCGTTTGTTTTTGTCGTTTGTTTGAGATAGGGTCTTTCTCTGTATCCTGAGCTGTCAGCAACCCCCTGATGAGAACAGACCTGCCTTGCTGTGGTCTTGTTTTCCATGGAGGGACCCACAGTCACAAAGACAAAAATGCCTGGGAAGCCACTGAAGCTTAGCGTCTTATTCACACTGCATGAATCTGGAACCTGCTTTTGGCCTGGCCATGCGGCAGGTACAGAGTCAGGCTCAGGCAGGCAAGTCCCTTGCTGAAGGCCCAGCTACCTAGCTGTGGAATCTGCGCCCCAGCCAAGCTGTCTGACTCCACTGCTCTCTGCAGAAACTTGAAGGGCTCAGGGGTGGCAGGAATGGGGCCAGGAAGGCCCTGAAGTTCCACAGTCCGGCATCTGCAAGTGCCTCATTGTGCAACTCTGTGTATTCTCTGAGCTGCGCCGTCTGCCTCCACCAGATGCGAGTTTGTGGCTTTCCTCCTTGGCTCCCTTTCCCAGGTTTTCATTCCTTTTTATTCTGAAATGGAGCTGAAATTTTTCCAGCAGAACCCAGGGTGGACACCCTGAAGTCAGCAGGGAGTCCAGAAGGAAGTGAAGGCTGGGAAGGGGGCCAGGAGAAGGGGGCCCACCTGAAGCACACAACACTCAATCCTTTATTACACGCATGTGGCCTGACCACAGTGGACGAGCTCCAGGAAACTCTGAAACCCTGACTGAGCCTCCCCAAGGCTGTCCAGGCCTGGATGCCTTCACCGGAGCCAGATTTATTTTTCTCATGGCTTCAGAAAACCCTGAGCTGGGCCAGAGAGACCCTTCTAGTTCCAGCAACACAGCAGACTTGACCTTGTTACCTTGAGCACAATCCCAAACCTTTCTAGTTTGCAGCTTCCTGGGCCTGGTTGGTGTAAGGAGCACAGCTGTTGCAGGCCGGGAAAGACACAAACAAAAAGCCTGTACTTCCGGTTACCGGTGGAAACCATATAACACGCTTGGAAAAACAGCTGCCAACCTCCAGGCCGCTGAGGCCAAAGGGGAGCTGCCCCCTACATCCTGGTCATTAGGAACTATCTGCCTTTATCCAACAGACCTTCCATTCATTTTCTACCGGGATGGGAGAAGGCAGGCGGGCTTGTGAAGAGTCCTTTAGGACAGGCCAGCAGCGGTCTGCAGTAAGATAAGGCTCCCCTCTTGGGACACATGAGTCTGGAGTCTGACCCAGCCCTGTAGCTCAACCCCAAGTAGACACAGATGGAGGCCAGAGTTTGCCGTGGCTCCGCCTGCAAGGGACCAGGCTGGCAGTCCCCAGAAGCCAGAACTGAAATCTGATCGTGGAATGTCTGGGGCAGGTCTCAGGTCCTGTGGCTGGGCCACTAACGTTAGATATTACAGTTGCAGGACCCAGAAGGAGGTGGGATGAGCTTTTTGTGTGCTGCAGTACGGGGTAGCCAAAGCAGAGGGCAACTGATTGTAGAATGGGTGCAGGGGAGGCATAGGTACCAATATACTTGACAGCTCTCAGGGTCCCACCCCCAAACTGGGGAGGGGGTGCCATACTAAGCTCTGCTGGAGAGGAAGCTGATTTCCGCAGCTGAGAGAAGCGGGATAAAAGCAAGGGACGGGACCCACACACACCAGGCCTGGAGTCTTGCTATTTGCTGCTAATTTAATATAATTATATTACCTAATACAGAAACTACGTTCAGAACTGAGGCTGGCTCTCCGCTCCATCTAGGAGCTTCTGATGGGTTAAAGGCAACATCTTGGTTTAATTCCCTCCTCTTCTTTTTTTTTTTTTTTTTTTTGCCACTCCTCCCAACTAGAAATGTCAGAGATGAATTATCGAAACCAGATGTGAGGTTTTGGGTGCCCATTTTCAGGCTAACAGATGCCTTGTACTAATAACGTTCAGTTGTGACAGGAAATACGGTTTAGAGTCCTGGAAAAACATGAAAGCTAATTCCATTACCCCTTTTCATGGTACCTACTCCTTCTCAAACGCTTGACTGGTTTGGATTATAGTGAAATTCTAGAGGAAAACCAGTTTGGTCGGCAGTGACGACTTGGCTCTCTCCCTGCTCCCCTTTTCCCTGGTGTGGCACCCATCTTTCCAGACACCTGCAGACCTACATTCTCTGTCTCAGTAATGCAAAGCAGAGGAACTTCAGGCCCTGGGGAGCAGGCCAGTCCTCAGGGAAAGTGCCACCAAGACTTAGGGATGTGACGCTTTACACTGTCGCTGGGGACAGGCCCCTTAACCCTGCTTACATTTTACCTGGAGCAAAAGTAAAAAAAACAATAAAGCATTTTTATGCATGCTCAAAGAACCAGATAAGCCCTGGAAATTGTTCTCGAGAGGGGCTATTAAGGGGCTAATGGCAATGTTTTCCAGAACTGGGGGCGTAATAAGCACAAAGTCAGACGAATGCACAGTTTGTTACCTGTATTTTCACCTGATACACTGAAGCAAGCGCTTGATGACGGCTTCCCTCCAGGAGCAGACAAGGCACCAAACCAGCTGTGACACACCCACTGGCAGCTCTGAGCGGGGAGAAGCATGCACAGGTCCTCTTTCACACAGGCAGGCTCACTGGGGAAGAGGCGCGCTGGTGGTGCCTGCCCTGCCGCTCTTAGGGATTGAGTCCAGTGCACCGATCCCAACCTGCACGGGCTTCCCTGATCTATACCTATGAAGAAACAGCCAGGTCCAGACAGGGCGTCTAATGACTCTGAACCTGTGTGCACCAAAGGCTTCTCCATCTCAGACAAATAAGGAAGAAAGGAGAGCCAATGGTTCGGCAAAGTAGAACAGAAAAGGTCCGAGGTGCCTGAATGAAGAGGGAGGGCTGGAGAGGTAGGTGTGTTGGTGCCTGTGCGTCCACTTCACCCTTTCTATAGTCAATTCCTCAGTGGCTAAGAGCACTGGCTGCTCTTGCAAGAGGATCCAGGTTTAGTTCGCGACACCCACGTAACAGCTCACAACTGTTCCAGGGAATCCAGTGCCCTCTTCTGGCCTGATGTGGGATTTCATTGGTCAATAAAGAAACTGCCTTGGCCCATCTGATAGGGCAGAATTTAGATAGGCGGAGTAAACAGAACAGAATGCTGGGAGGAAGAGGAAGTGAGCTCAGACGCCATGCCGCTCTTCTCCAGGGCAGACGCTATGAAGCTCCGACCCAGGATGGATGTAGGCTAGAATCTTCCCGGTAAACGCACCTTGGGGTGCTACACACATGAATAGAAATGGGTAATCAAGATGTAAGAATTAGCCAGTAAGAAGCTAGAGCTAATGGGCCAAGCAGTGTTTAAAAGAATACAGTTTGTGTGTTGTTATTTTGGGGCATAAGGTAGCCAGGTGGCCGGGAGCTAGGTGGCAGGAACACAGCCCACAGCTCCTTCAACACTGGCCTCCATAGGCAATATCTAGACAGACAGACAGACACATACACAGTAAAAATACACACATACAGGCAAATGACACACATAAAGTTAAAAAATGTAAATTTTAATAAAATAAAATAAAATAGGGAGGAATGTTTATTGAGTTCTTGCTCCTTCCCAGCCCTTTCCGCTGTCTGGCCTGAGTCATCCTCTCAACCATAGCTGAGAAGGTGCAATAGTTGGATTCCTAGCTTCCTAGCTTGTGGATGAAAAGACGGGACTGTAGGGATGCTGGGTCATTTGCTGAAGGCCACAGTGAGTGGCAGAGTCGACACTCACAAGTAAGCCTGACTTCAAATACTGTTCTGTTTTTGTGTTTAACAACCGTGCTGTGAATTACAGGCAAATCCAAGTTCTGCCCATCTTTCCACAAGCTTAATTTTTAGGTTTTTTAGTTAATGACTAAATATATTAGTAACAAGTGTCATGGTGCAGTTCTGTGTGGATGATGCTGATGCTGAGTTCGGGTCCCAGAACCCATTAGAAGAAGCTGGACATGGTGTGTATGTTTGTAACCCCAGTACTGAATGAGAGACAGGCCAGTCCCTGGGGCTTGTTGGCCAGCACCCAGCCACCCAGTGAATTTCAGGCCAGTAAGAAATCCTGTCTCAGAAACATGGTGAGACTTGAGAAAACACATCAAGGGTTGACCCCTGGACCTCCCTGTGCTCCCACGTTATGTGTATGCTCACACAAGCACACACCCACCTACATCCAAGAGCCAAGTCTTGGCTTTGCGCCTTGCGTTAGCTCTTACCACCCATGACACGAAAGCACTAAGTCTCTTTGGCTTCACTCTCTTTGCTTTTAAGGCTGACATCACAATGTTTGCACTGCTTGAGAAGATCATAGAAGCAGCGACTACCCGAACGTTCATGTAGTCAAAGGCTGTGTGACTGTGACCTCATCACTCTTCCTCCTTTAATCCATCTGAACTATAAACCTGTAAGGATGGATTAAAGATCATTTCGGTCTTCCTGCTCTGGATGCTGCAGTGTATGAGTCATATATGGCTGGTTCACAGGGGCGAGCTGGGAAGGCTGAGGGGCGCCTTCCCAGGACGACAATGGACCGTGGGATCACACACGTCCTCGGTGGAGCAGCACAACACCAACGAACAACGGGAAGAAGCAGAACTATGCCACACAGCTTGGAGGAATCTCTGGGAAGTGCTGAACAAGAAACGCAAGGTAAGAACAAAGGCAAATGATCCCATCTTGGCGACACCACAAGCTGCAGCTCTGCCCTGGAATGCGTACCAATCCCTACTCCACAGAGAACTACAGGACAAGGAAATAACACAGAAAACAGCATGTATTAATAGATTAAGGTGGATAAAACACGGGACTAGTGCTGATCAAAGCAAAGGACGTTGGGAAGAAGGGTCGTTGAAAATAACAAGACAGCCTGTATTTTCTCAACACATGAAACTGGGTAGACATCTCCACAAATGGATGTAATAGTTAATCTTCATTGTCGACTGTCTTAGTTTGGGTCTCTATCGCTCTGAAGAGACACCATGACCACGACAACTCTTACAAAGGAAAACTTTTAATTGGGACTGACTTATAGTTTCAAAGGTTGAATCCATTCTCATCATGGTGGGAAGTGAGGTGGCATCCAGGCAGACATGGTGCTGGAGAGGTAGCTGAGAGTCCTACATCTTTATCTGCAGGCAGCAGAAGGAAAAATTGCATCACACTGGCCAGACTTGAGCTTAGAAAACCTCAAAGCCCACCTCCCCAGTGACACACTTCCTCCAACAAGGCCACACCTCCTAATAGTGCCACTTCCTATAGCCAAACATTCAAACACGTGAGTCTCCGGGAACCATGTCTATTCAAACCACCACATCGACTAAATTGGATTAACCAACACCCAGGGCGTCAATGAGGCACACTTTGGGTTTATCTATGAGTGCATTTCCAGAAGGAATCAACCAAACAGCAAAAACCCGTCCTGAACGTGGTAGCACCAACCGTTGACTGGTGTCCTAGAGCAAAAAAGGAGAAAGTTGGCAGAGGAGCATCATTATTTACCTCTTTCTGCTTCCCGAACCATGAAAACATGAGAAAGTCGTGAACTCCTCCTGCTGCCGTGTCTTTCCTGCCATGACGGGCTGTACCTTCAAATCCTAAGTGAAAATGAATCTTTCTTCCCTCAAGTTGCTTCATATCAAGTGTTTTGTTACAGTAACGGGAAAGCAGCTAACAGAGAATTCATACCACAGAGTGGAGTCCCTCCAGCAACTACCTGACCATAAGGTTCACAGGCCTCTAGAACCAGGAATATGGAAGCCCCAGGGTGCCACTAGCAGAGCTTATTTTGGCTGTTCTGGTGGAAGACCAGGATACTGAGAGAAATACAAACAGCAAAGGCTGCATTCATGCGGTTTCAGAAGGGAGCAGGGGCTTCAGGGAGAGCAGCAACAGCAGCTATTCATGCTGAGTCCTGGGAGAGGATGTGGCTGTGTCCGAGTCAGGGTGACTATGGCTATAAACACCATAACCTAAAGCAAGCTGGGGAGGAAAGGGTTTATTTGGCCCACGGGTCTACACTGTCGTTCATCCCTGAAGGAGTCAGGACAGAACTCAAACAGGGCAGGAGCCTGAAGGTAGGAACTGATGCAGAGGCCATGGAGGAGTGCAGCTCACTGGCTTGCTCTCCATGGTTTGCTCAACCTGCTTTCTTATAGGACCCAGAACAACCAGCCTAGGGATGTCGCCACCCACAATAGGCTGGGCCCTCCCCCATCGGTTACTAATCAAGAAAATGCCTACAGAATGGCCTACATCCCAGTCTCAAGGAGACATTTTCTCAAGAGGTTCCCTCCTCTCAGATGACTCTAGTTTGTGTCGGGTTGGCATAAAACTGGCCAGCACAGACCATGTTTTGTTCCATTCCTGAAAACTTGGGTAAGACTGAGCTCAAAAGCAGGGCACTACGCTCTCTGATGAAGGAAGCTTAAGGGAGCATGAAGTCCAGGCTGTGGCATGGGTACTGCTCACTGATTTACCCGGATTTACAGAGTAAGACTGGGACACGGCGCAGGAAAATAGGAAAAAATGCTCAGCTGAGCCTGGAAAGGAGCTTGAACTGGTCCAGATTCAGAGCAGCGTGGGCTCAGACAAAGTGGCCATAATTGTTAGAGATTAGAACCATTGAGGAGAAACCTCACACTCTGCACTGGGATAAAGGGACCCTGAGGGGAAAACTCCAACTTCGCCTACTAAAAGCTCAGTGTGTAGGAGTGCAAAGCTACCTGAAAGCCTCTCCCTGGGAAAGCCAGTGCCTAAACAGACAGTTCCAGTCAGTCCCTTCAAGCAGGACAGCCTAGAGGAGAGTTTCCCAGGTTCAGCTCAGAAACCACTGCAGCTGTGAGTCTAGAGGGCCAGGCTTCACTCTGAGCTGGAAGCAGACCTTGGCATGAAACGGCAGGAGTGAGGGGGTCCCGGGGGCTTGCATCGGGATGCCAGAGAGCCTCAGAGGACAAGTCCCATGTGGCGGGTGCTCCTGATGGGGCTGTGCATGAAGCTGTGAGGAGGACTCCTAAGTGTCAGTAGAGACCTCAGAATATTGAAAATGCCAAAGCTTGGGCCATCCACTGAGGAAAGCCATAGGCCCTAAGGGCACCTGGTCCAAGAGAAAGGCCATGCATGCTACAAACGAGAGAACTAACTGGAGGGGCAGAGCAACCCGTTAGAGCCCAGATGGTTCCAGGACAAACTCCAGACACCAGATGACGGGCTGCTGGGCTGGTGTCTGCCCTGTTGACCTCTGTCCTGGCTTTAATGTGAGTTGTTCTCCCCATGACGCTCTTCCCTCTCTCGGAGCAGGAATGTCTCCTGCGCCACTAGACAATGGACATTAATAACTTGTTTTATTTTGTTTTACAAGGGTTTTCCGTCAAGAGATCATCCTGAGTCTCAGAAAATACTTTTGAATTCTGCTGGGACTGGTGAGGCTTTCCACGCCCTCACAGAGACCTGAACTCCTTCTGAGTTATGAGTTGGTATGGACCTTTGGGGATCTGGCGTGACTTAACGTATTAGGTGTCATCTGATCGGGGTGGACAAGAGATGATCTTCATCAACAACTTGACTGAATTAACAAACACTAAGGAGTCAAACCTTAGCGCGTGTCTGTGACAGCATTTCCAGACAGAGCTAACAGGGTGGGAAAGACCCTTCTTGTATTGGGTGGCACCATCCCTTGGGTTGGTGCCTTATACTGGCTTTAAAAGCAGACAAGAAAACAAATAAGACCAAGTGGCAGCATTTGTCTCTTTCTGTCCCTGACCTAAGAGGATGTGAACAGGCAGCCTTATGCTCCCGCCACCACAGCCGAGAGCGTGCTTCTCCTACTATATGACCGATATTCTTAAACTGTGGGTCCCTACAAACCCTCCTTCCACCAAGCTGCTTCTGGCTGGGGGCATCTAGTCACAACAATAAGAAAAGTTATTCAAATAACCGCTCATTAGTTATATAGATGTGACAGTTCATACCTGTCATCCCAGCATGTGAGAGACTGAGACAGGAGAATGGCTTTGAGTGGGCCTCAGACATAGTAGATTACATAGTGAGTTCCAGGTTAGCCTGGACTATAGTGTTAGAGTCTGCCTCAAAAGACAAAAAAACAATATTTGCTTCATTTAGACCCATGTCTGGGTACAAGCGGTTGCTTTTGTGGCTGCATCCTCCTGGGGTGTCTGTCCCCAGCGGACGGCAGGTCAATGGACAGTTCCTAATGTAAAAGATGCTCCATGTATCTTCTTCACTATGCGACCCCTTTAACAGTGTTTGTGCGGTGTGTTGCATCTGCAGCTCTTTCCTGGTATCGTGACCTTCATGCTACCTACCCAACACTGTATTCAGTACATTTCTGCAGATGAGCTGTGTACAGCCAGGCCAGGAGTCTGCAGGGACCCAAGCCAACCTCAGAGAAATCTGGGCCCTGACGACGCTGATAAGAACAGTGGGAGATACAGAGAGAGAGACTCAGTACCATCATCAGGAGAAGAGGGTCTCGGGGGATGAGAGAGGAGGCACACATGTAGTCAACAGTGGGCAAAGCTCGTGTTGATCAGGAGGATGAATGATCTGGCAAGTGGGAGATGGCTATTCTGCCCCATCCCTCCCTCGGCCTCTCGCCTGGTTCAAACCACTGAGGATCTCCTTCAGCGTCTACAGTCCTCCCCCTCCCAGGCTTGTTTCTTGCTTTCTGTGTTTGATCTTCCATACAGCAGCCCCATGATCCTTTTCAGATGCAAATGAAAGCATGTTAGAACAACACAGGAACTCCCAGAGCTTGTATGTTCTTCTTCACCTTGCCTGGCCAGTCCTATGGTCAGCCGCCAGCCGTCTCTCTAACCTCAGCCCTGCCTCCGGTCTCCATCCTTGCGCAAGCCAAGCGAGCGAGCATCTTCCACATAGCCGCCGGGCCTGACAGCCGCTCCCACAGTGAACTATGATTCATTCTGATTCTTTCCCTCACATTCCGCAGACAATCCCTTGGCAAGTCCTGACATACGTCCCTGCTAAGGAGGTTAGCTCCTGAGCCAAGGGCTCTGCCGCCACTGTACTTTGTCCGGAAGGCCACAGACAGCCTGCTTGACATCCTCCTGCACCACGAAGCTAAAAGAATCCTCTTTTTAAAATGTATCCTGGCTGGAAGTGGAAGTGTGCGTCTGTAGTCCCAACACTCAGGAGGCAAGAGAATCACAGCAGGTTCGCAGCCAGCCTAGACTCCTTAGTGATAAGTCCCTGCCTCGAAATAAAAAGGACTCAGTAGGAAAAGGTGCCAGCTTGCCACGCCTAATGCCCTGAGCTCAATCCCCAGATGCCTCCGTGGTGGAAGAAGAGAGCTGGCCCTAGCAAGCTGTTCTCTGACATCTACACACATGTTGTGTGACATGCATGGGCCCACAAACATACAAACACACAAACAAACAAATGTAATACAATGTTTAAATAAATAGAAAGTAGAAAAGAGAGCTGGAGATACGGCTCAGTGGTAGAATACTTGCCTCACTTTATATGAGGTACTGGGTTCAATTCCTGATACTGTATAAAAATATCAACATATAAAAATGGATATTGAGATCAACTACATGCTAGGGTCTAATTTAATAGCTATTCCACAAACAGACACAGAAGAAAAGATCTCCCCTTCCCCTAAAACCCTGGAAAACAAACAGCTGCAGTAGGAGGCTACTTGTTCGTTTCCCAGCCGCCCTGACTCCTGAAATAACCACATAAAAACCATATTAATTAAGTCACTGCTTGGCTAATCACTATAGCATATTCCCAGCAAGCTCTTACATATTGAATTAGCACATTTCTATTATTTTATATTTTACCATGAGGCTCATGGTCTACCAGCAAGTTTCCAGCTGGCAGCTACATGGCATCTCCTGACTCTGCCTTCTTCCTCCCAGCATTCAGTTTAGTTTTCCCCGCCTACCTCCACTCTGCCCTGCTATAGGTCCAAAGCAGTTTCTTTATTAATCAATGGTAATCACAGCATACAGAGGGGAATCCCACATCAAATAGTGGAGAAAAAAAATCTGCTTTGGACATGAAAAACAAGCATGCATTTAATTAGCTAAAACTGTGAAAAGCATTTGTATATAAATTGGCCCTCTACTGCCATCTCTAGAAGCAGCATATGAGCAGGGCATAGTGACACTGCAATCCCAGCAACTGCGAAGCTGGAGCAGGAAGACCAGTGGTCAACCTTGCCTGGACCAACAGGAGGATCTTATCTTAAAACAAACACGAAAACATGCATGCTGGCTCATGAATATATTCCCAGCCCGTGGGAGCTGGAGCAGGAAGATCAAGAATTCAAGGGCAGCCTGGCTACACAAGACCCTGCTGTGGTTTGAATAAAAAGTGTCCCCCATATATGTATGTGTTTGAACACTCGGGCCCCAGTTAGTGCCATTTGAAGAGACTGTGGACCATCTTCCAGGTAAAGCCTTCATGGAGGAGGTATAACATGAGGCTGGAGGGCTTGTAGCTTGGTGTCACTTCTGGTTTGATCTCCGCTATCTGCATGAGGCTGAAGATGTGATCGCTCATCTTCCTGCTCCAGCTGCCTGCCCCCACTCACCCCCACCCCCATGGAACTCTAGCCCTCTGGAACCATAAACTAAATTAATGTTCTTCCAGGTATTACTCTTTGTCCTGGCATTTTATCATAGCAGTAAAGCAACCAGCACAGACCCTTTTCAAAAACAAAAACCAAGCCCTTCCCTGCAAGAAAACAGAAAGCAAACATAAACGGTTAGCATTAAAGACTTTCTCCCAGAGTTGGAATGTTCTATACCCAACTGCTTGGAGGTACCTTGATACTGCACTGCCAACTGGCTTGGATGATAAAGTTTCTGGACCTTTTAGAAGGAGAAAATGTAATTTTTTGTTAATTCGTGTGAACAAAACCTTTGCACCTGGGAAGGATGACCAGGAAGCCAGCTTTCTGGCAAAACAGGCAGAGATGTGCTTTCTGATTCTCTGTGGTTCCCAAAAAGATTTGAGGGGAGCTGCTACACACAATTGTGTAATTTTAACTGTCATCAATCACTGTCTAATCTTCCCAGGCTTTGATTACAATGCTTCTCAGAGCTATCTTTAATTTTACACTGTTTGTCCCCAGCACCTGCAAGGTAAACACTGTGGCTCTTCTTTCATTTCTCAAAGGGCCTGGTATGTGCTCCCTGGAAGAAAGTAAAGGTTTGCAGAATGAATAGACACAGGGTGTGCAGGGGGCTGCTGGCAGGGGCGGGGGGAACCATTAAATCTATGTTCTCTGACCAACTGAAATAAGTATTTATATATATATATATATATATATATATATATATATATATATATATATATAACCTTTCCAGGACTGGCAGGCTGACCCAGCAGGTGCAGGTCCAAGGCTAATAACCTGAGTTCCATCCCTAAATCCATATGATGGAGGGTGAGAATTTGTCCTCTGACCTCCACACAAATGCAGTGACACACAACCCCCCACACACATACACACAAGCATAAATAAAGAAAACATTTCAAAAAAGAAAGAAACCCCCTTAGCTTTCCATTGCTTCTTTGGCATGAGAGGTATTGGTTGTCCCCTTTCTATGGCCAAAGGCTCCATGACTTTCAGCTCTTTTTTATTCTCAATGTCTCTTAATTTAAAAAACAAAAATCTGTTGCAGGATACAGCAACCATCATATTCATTTTAAACACACATATTATTATCGGTAGTAGGATGGCTAGAAATGGATTGGCAAGATGGAAGCCATGGATCCAGGCTATTCCTGTTGAATGTCTCCCAGAACAATACAAGACTGGAGAGGAAGAAGGGATGCCCCATGAAGGCGAAGGCGTAAGTCACAAACAATCCCACGCTAGTTTGGAATTATGATTAACATAATGGTTATTTATTTAAAGGGGAAAAAACTTACAGATCACCGTCCCAGACAACAGCCCTCTGCGCAATCAGGAAGGGAGTCTAGTCGCCGGAAGCGGAGCAGGAAGTAAGAGAGCGCGAGGAGGGAAGTGGCCACTTTTTTAAAGAGAGAGAGACCACGGCCCCAATGGGCTGGTATCTCAGCGGCTATTGGCTGGAGGAGCCGAAGAACCTCCCGCAACAGCCCCACACATAGAAGAGTTAAAACATCCATGTAGGGCTGGGGATGTTGTTCAGCTGATAGAGCGTTTTCTATCACTCATAAAGTCCTCACTTTAATCCACATAAACCCTGTAATCTTAGCACCTAGGAAGTTGAGACAAGATCAGAAGTTCAAGGTCATCCTCAGCTACGTGGCAAGTTATAGGTCAGTTTGATCTAGAACCTTGCCTTTAAAAATATATGGCGGGGGGTGGGCACTGAAGAGATGGCTCAACAGTTAAAAGCACTGACTGTTCCTCTAAGGGACCAGAGTTCAATTCCCAGTGTACGCAGGCACTCACAACCATCTGTGTTCCACGGGAATCCAGGGCCCTCTTCTGGCCTCTGAGAGCACTGCACATATGTGGTACATAGGCACACACACAGGCAAAACCATCCTACACATAAAATAATAAAAAAAATAAACACATGTGACCAGGTCCCTAGCTCTGACCAGAGTTTTAGCTGTGGCCAGATCCCCAGCTGTGGCCAGGGCTCTCCCTAGCTGTGACCAGGTCCCTAATTATGGCCAGGGCTCTACCTGTGGCCAGGTCCCTAGTTACGGCTAGGGCTCTACCTGTGGCCAGGACTCTACCTGTGGCCAGGGCTCTAGTTAGAGTCAAGAGTCAGGAATCTGTCAGACTAGCTGTTCTGCTCTCTAGTAGGCCCTCAAGAGCTGAAACTGTAGGAAGAGGGGCCTGTTTGGGTTCATAATCATATAATAAGCCACGCTCAGGAGGATGAAGTAACACTGAGAGCGCACTAGCCATAACCACTGGGCAGTTCAGAGACTGGAGAGCTCTTGCCGTGCCCATGGCACAGAGCGTGAAGCTCCCCCGTGAACAGCAGCCACCCACTTTGAGAGGGAGGGGAATTAAAACTGGGTTAAGACATAGTCACCCCACCTTACCAGGTGGGAGAAGGAAAGGAAAAGCAGAGAGATGGTCTAGGCAGGAGGGCAGGCAGCCATGAGAGGAAGAAGGCTCCATCTTAAGTTGGCATCTGTGGCTTTGGATTAACTGTGGTCACACTGGCTATCTTCAGCTAGTTCACATGTGGGGTATCCCCAGGGTGAGGCTGGGTCCCCAGTCCTCTTCACAGGGAGCCTGAGTGTTCTCCCTTGGTAAGCCACTGTCTGTTGTAATGTGTTTTCATTAAACACAAAACTTGACAAAACAAAAAACAAAAAAAAAAAAACAAAAAACAAAACAGATAAAGATGGAGAAGGCTGGAGTGTAGGCTGGAGGACCATGATGGAACCTCACTCAGGGAGGACCCTGTGATGTGGTGCACACGGAGAGCGTGTGCCTGAGTACAGTGCAAGGTCATGTGAATGACACAAACCCAAAAGAAGCTGGACAGTCTGGGCCCCACAGCTCCTCAGTTTGGCTTGGCCCCACCTCTCAGTTGAGGTCCTGGCCAGATCCATGGCTGGCAGCCACCCAAGGTAGGCTTTGTCCACCCCGGATTAAGGCTGTGAATCAACAGGTACTTGCTAAACTAAAGAGCTCCAGGATAGGGATTGGATAAGGGCTGGGGAGAGACAGGGCTGGATTAACGTGAGATTTAGCCTGGAGGAGTTACAGAGATGGTGCAAAGGCAGGAATTCCAAGTGTGGGGAGTCCTCCAGCCTGTCCGAAGGAACTCAACAACCTGGGTCAGAAGATTTACCAGCTCACCTGTCCCATGTCTGTGGTGATTCTGGTCAGAGGAGGCTGAAGTACCCAGGTGGCTTCTGGGGCCACCATGGAGCAACCTTCTCTAGTGTCTTCAGTGACCTTAATGGCTTCTCTGCCCTCACTTACCTCACCCATTCAGGACCCATATCAGAACGTGTGGGTGTAATGCCCTTTCTTCTCTCTGAGCCACCATGTGGTTGCTAGGAATTGAACTCTTTGGAAGAGCAGGCAGTGCACTTAACCTCTGAGCCATCTCTCCAGCCCCCTTTCTTCTCTCCGTACCCTGGATTCTTCACTCCAACTTGCAGGGAATAAAACTACACATTTCAGAGGTCATGGCAGGGTTAAATGAGATGTAATTAGATTACACACACATTAATATAAATTATCTCACAGCAGTGTTAGTGCTAAGAAAACACTGTCGACTTCCGTTGTTCTGTTGTGGCAAATTCTTTTCAGACATTGGGGATCACAGACTACCTAGAGACAGGCCATGATGAAGCCTGGATGCGGGTGGGAAGGAGATCAGGTGAAGAAACGACAGTACCTGTAGCAAATGCCTGTGGGGAAGACAGAGCCTAGAGGAGAACAAAAGTCATTAGGCATATAAAGAAACATGGCTGGAGCCAACATGAGTTAGGACAGATCTAGCTGCCATATCCAAGGCCAGAATAAAATTATATAAAAATTCTGGGTAGTTGGTTCAGGGTGGGTCTGGATCTCTTCTGCCCTGTGAATGTCTCATCTAAGATGGTTGCTCCACCTTCAGTCAATGCTTCCACCTTCCAGCCAGTGGAAGGAAGGAAGGCCATAGTGGTCACATGCTTTTCCTAAAGGCATGCCCTAGAGGATACAGGGATAGCGTCCAGTCACAGCCTGTGTGGTGACACTCAGATACTTGTATGACCAATCAGCAGTAGAGGTGGACACTGGGGAACAGACTGTGTCTACACTAGGGTTAAAGTGTGTTTGTGGATCCGGTGGAACTTTCATTTCTAAGGATCTCAAAAAACACCTGGCAGTTCCATACTGGGACCAGTGTTGGAAAGGCCAAACTGTGCAAAGACACGCATGCCGGCAAGATCCCCTTCTACTTCCGAAACAACACAGCTTGACCACCGTTGGTGGGAAAATGACTTCAGTTGTCCAGTTCTGCTCCAGGAAAACATGATGGTGTCTAATTAAGTCACACAGCCATTAAACAAACTTCCTCCTCCTGATCGATTCCATGACCACCGAGGTTTGCTAAGCAGTTCACCTCTTCCGAGAAGGGATTTAAAAAGACTAGACATGCCAAGGTTTTTTAACTCTGACAAAAATATTCTGCAGTTATTGTTGGATTCAGAGAGAGGTGCTGAGAGGCCCTGGGAGCGATGAGAGAACTGGAGCAGGGCCGGATGCTGATGGTGCTTTCCACAGCGGAGGGGGGCTGGTGTCCCTCCAACCTCCCCACTCCCCCATTTTGCAGCTTAATCACCAAGATCTGGTGCTCTCTCTGAGGGACTGATGGAGCTGCAGAGTATTTCCTTCACAGTAGATCCCAGCTTCCCAATGCTCAGGCCTCTTCAGTCTCCCAGCATGGCCCCTTCCTTGAAGCTGTTGCCTTTCACAAGGTCTCTTGAGCTCCCTGGACAGGACTCTGTAGGAAAATAAGATGCGGGGAGTGGGGTAGGGTGGTTCACACGTCGGTAATCTCCGCACTTTGGGAGGCTGAGGCAGAATCTTTGCAAATTCAAGGCTATCCTGGGCTACTTGGAGAGTTCAAAGTCAACTTGGGCATTAACAGAGAAGACTTTGTGGAGAGTGGGAGAAGGGAGAGGAAGGAGAAGGGAAAACTACAGACCAACATCTTTCATAAATATTTGCAAAAATCCTAGCTGTTGGAGGTGGTGCACTCAGGAGGCAGGGGGATCTCTGTGAGTTAGAGGCCAGCCTGGTCTACAAAAGCTAGTTCCAGGACAGGCACCAAAACTACAGAGAAATCTTGTCTCGAAAAAACATATAAATAAATAAAAATAAATAAGTTTCTTTTCTTCCTTTATTTTTCTGCCGTCCTGCATTAGCAAATGTAATTCTGCAACATAGGACAGAGAAAAGAAGCCCTTTTCTCTCTGAGATGGTTTCAGTTACCCTGGGGCCTTGGACTTTTCATAGGGATTTTAGAAACAACTTATCTAGCACTACCAAAAGAAGCGAGATAATCAAGGACATTAGTTAAGAAAACTGATGGGCACACCACAGGAGAAATTTTCGGATTACTTTCCTGTGCACACTCCCACTGGTGCTGGCCGAACAATGCCACTCTCTGGAACACATTGCTTTATTGAACGAAAGTAAATTAGAAGATAAAATGGAATTAAGGATCCGGAGATGGAGAAGATGACCATGGATTATTAAGGTGGGACCAGTGTGAGCATCAGGGGGTACAGTGTGAGCATCAGGGGGTACAGTGTGAGCATCAGGTGGGACCAGTGTAAGCATCAGGGGGTCCAGTGTGAGCATCAGGGGGTCCAGTGTTAGTATCAGGGGCTCCAGTGTTAGCACCACGGGCTTCAGTGTTAGCATCAGGGGGGTCCAGTGTGAGCATCAGGCAGGTCCAGTGTGAACATCAGGGGTTCCAGTGTGAGCATCAGGGGGTACAGTGTGAGCATCAGGGGGGTCCAGTGTGAGCATCAGGCAGGTCCAGTGTGAACATCAGGGGTTCCAGTGTGAGCATCAGGGGGGTACAGTGTGAACATCAGGGGATCCAGTGTGAGCATCAGGGGTTCCAGTGTGAGCATCAGGGGGGTCCAGTGTGAGCATCAGGGGTTCCAGTGTGAGCATCAGGGGGGTCCAGTGTGAGCATCAGGGGCTCCAGTGTTAGCATCAGGGGGGTCCAGTGTGAGCATCAGGGGAGTCAGTGTGAGCATCAGGGGGTCCAGTGTTAGCATCCGCCGCCAGCATGCTGGAGTAGAGGGGCCAGCCTGGCCATACTCGCAAACTAAAACAGAAATCCCACAGCCTGTGGGTGGAGGATAAATGAGATAACACAGAAAAGGCTCCAAACAGGGGTGCCCAGCACTCAGCAGGGGGCCTGGGAATGGCCCCTCAGAGATCAGAACTGTCTGGCACTCCATAAAACCTTGGGATGAATGAATGGCTGAAGTCTGGGAACTGAGTGCCAGCTCACAGAGCCTGTCCCAGACTTCCTGCTACGAGGGGGTCTGGACAGTTGAAGTGGTTCCTAAGGTATTTGCCCTCTGACCTCTCTAAAGGAGCTGCTACGCAGCCTGACAACGCGTTCATTCTACTGTCCTCCACGTTCTTTTCCTTGTTAAGGAAAGAGGTTGAGGGCAAAAGGGAGGAGAAACAGAAACTTCAAATTCGTTTTGCTCAGTCCTTCTACGGTTATGAGGAGACACCTCCACAGCAGAGCTGTTCTGAGGAAAATGGACGTCTAGGTGTTAAGTGGTTGTAACGGTAATAACAGTAATAACACACTGTGGTTGTTACCATCACCATCATCATCATCATTATCTTTTTTTTTTTTTTTTTGATAACCTAGACTTGGCATGGTCTTGGCTGGCCTGAAACTCACTACACAGTTCATAGCAATCCTCCTGCCTCAGCTTCCCAAATGTTGAGATCACAGTTGTGAGCCACCCCATGCAGCCACGTTTGCTTTGCCATTACAGCCTAAGCATCTGTAAAATGGGGTGTGGTGGCACAGGCCTGCAACCCCAGTGTGAGAAAGGTGGAGACAGGAGGATCGGAAGTTCAAAGCTATCCTTCCCCACGTAGCAAGTGTGGGGCCAGCCTAAGATACGCTATGCCCTGCCTCAAACAAGCAAGCTGAATCAGATCAAGCCTCCCTAATCTGAAAATATAAAATGTTCCAAGTGCAAGGATTTTCCCCCAACACCACATAGCAACCTTGAGTGACAGGTTGCAGTCAGAATGAAGAATTAGAGGGATGCAGGTAGCCAAGGAAGTAGAAAGTGGGCTCCTTGAGACAGCAGCTTCTTGTTCCTAGAACACAGTGCAAGGAGACAGGACAGGAAGGCATGGAGGTGAGTATCTAAATAGGGGAGGGGAAAGAGGGAGGACCCAGGAGTCCTATAACACACCATCTGCTCAGGAGACTCCCAGTCATGGGCCTCTCCCATCCTGAAGTAACAAAGCTGTTACTTTCTTCTCTGAGGCCTGGTCTTCTGTCTTCCCGGACACTCAATTCTTTGTCGTTGCATAAAACGAACATAGCAAACGCCTAGAAAACTCCCAGAGCCCCCTTACAAGACTATACTGCACCAAAAGCGCCGTAAAATGATCTTTAGGCTTTGTGGACAAGCATCTCAAGAATTCCTTCCCTGGGGAGACAGAAGCAATGTCTCTCTTTGCTTACAACAAACCAAACTATGATTCTGATGCTTGCATGGAAAACTGATGAGTTCTGGAGCCTCGCTTACAGGGCACGGGTGAGGGGTTCCTGAAGGAAGCACAGCGACTCAAAGCAGTCTCTCTGGAAAGACTTGGCCCAGCATGGGGGGTGGCTTCCCCAAAGCAGCACAGACAGCTTCAGTTGACCTCCCAAACGATACTCCCCAGCACCTCCCTGTGTAGTTAGGGCAGGATTGTGTACCAATGGCTGGGAGGAGCGGCTCAGGTGAGGGTCTATGACCCTCTCCATCCCTCCTTCTTTGAGGGAATGTCAGCAGTCACCAAGTTCTATCTTGATAGACTCTTGCAGGTAGGCACAGCCGGTCTTATGCAGACAGCGGCTGTTTTGCTCTGAGGACCGAGTTCGACAACAATAAGGTACACATGAAACACAAATTCATTCTTTCAGACCTAGGTCCCTTCCCCAAGATACCTTGCTGTGTATTTGAAAATATTCCCAAGTCTGAGACCCTAAGCATTTACATAAGGGGTAACTGTGCTCTCCTTTGTTATATTATATTGTTATACTGTTATTGCTCGTGCTTGCTTGCTAAAGCCAATTGCAGAACATTGGTTTATATATCCACCATCTACATCCTTCCCTGCAGAGAGCATGAGAGAGGAGGTGGTGGTGGGGGGCGAGTCGATGCTGGAAAAGCAGGAACAAGGTCCACAGACACCCGCTGAGCACCAAGCTCTCTGCAGGCCCCTCCAGATCCCCCTCCCTATCCCGCCACTAATAGAATCAGAAAGTAACACAATCCTTGGATTCTGAATTCCTGGAGGATTCTGGCTAGGGGCTCTGGCAGCTGGCAGGAGGCCTGGGGTGGAGAGAGGTCTGATAAAGATCAAATGTGCAGGCCTCTGTCTGCCCCAGGCTGCCTGCTTAAACCCAGCCTCAGCTCTGGCCTGCACAGGCTTCCTGTGGAGAGAGGGTTCAAGGCCAGAGAGCCTCAGCCATAGCATCTAACCAGAAACACATGTGGAGAAAGCCTCTGCCCCCACTCTTTTGGTTTTTTTCCTTTTTCTTTTTAGGTTTTTCGAGACAGAGTTTCACAGCCCTGGTTGTCCTGGAGCTCACTTTTTAGACCAGGCTGGCCTTGAACTCCTAGAGATCCACCTGCCTCTGCCTCCCGAGTGCTGGGATTAAAGGTGTGCACCACCACCAGGCTCTGCCCTGATTCTTGTTCTTGCTTCTCCCAACCCTACCTGGAGGATGCAGAAATAGCCCACAGGGATTGGTTTAGGGACCTCACCACCCATCACTACAGGGAAACACCGGATCAAAATAGAGCAGACACTGAAGGTCAACCCCTTGGGACAGAGAGAAAAAGGGATAGAAAACACAGGGAAAACAAGATAGCGTCCCCTTTAGTCCCACGTGCCAGGACAGGGACTAAGAGCAAAAGCCAGGCAGGGCTGGAAGAGTTGCTGCTGCCGCCACTAATGGAGAGGGTGTTGAGAGGGTGGGAGATGCCCTTTGATCTTCCTGGGAGAGCATGAGCCGCTCTGGAAGTCCTCTCTCTACTGAATCAGCCGAAGCTACCTGGCATTTCATGAGCTGCTGCACACAGTGGCCCTTACCCCACAGTCTCTGTGAGCCCCGACCAACTCCACACTGCTTGCTCCTTATGAACCTTTGGTCACATTTTGTCACATGACTTTGTAGATGCTTCTGTTTCCTTTAGCCCGTGGGCATTGGCATCTACTTCATAGCCCTCAGGCATTGTTGTCACACTGACCTCTGCGAGGCCCCTCACGGCCTTCCCCCACAAATCAGCAGCAGGCTCTATTTCCACAAGACACTCGGAGACCTCTTTAAACAGTGACGTGGACCCAACTCTCAAGGCATTAAATATAGCACTATAGAGACGGAGAAGATAATCAGGAGAGAGCGTGAGACCTGAGAGGCTCAGGGCCCACCTGGCTTGACCTTAGCTAACAGAGTGTGATAGGTGATCCAGATTTCTGCTGCATGTGCCTGTAAATCACATACACATACACACACTTCACAGATATGCATAGAGACAAATATTCCACACATAAACACATATACATACACACCCATCAACAAATATACACCATGCACAAACACAGACACAGACACCCATGCATACACATCCATCCACACACATACAAGCACACACACACCACAGACACACACACAGATATACCACACACAAAAACAGGCACACACACATCAATACACATATACCATAGACAGACCATATACAAACACAGACACATCCATACATGTTGTAATAGGAGCGGGGGGTTGCGTCCCGCCACCCGGCTAGCTTTACCCGAAATAATTACACAGAAACTGTATTCTTTTAAACACTGCTTGGCCCATTAGTTATAACCTCTTATTGGCTAGCTCTTACATATTGATCTAACCCATTTCTATTATTTGTGTAGCCCCATGAGGTGTGGCTTACCAGGAAAGATCTTAACCTGTGTCTGTGTTAGATGGGAGAATCATGGCGACTGCCTAACTCAGCTTCTTTCTCCCAGCATTCTGTTCTGTTTACTCCACCCACCTAAGGGTTGGCCTATCAAATGGGCCTAGGCAGTTTCTTTATTAATTAACCAATGAAAGCAACAGATTAGAAAGAAATCACTCCCAAATCACATACACAAACATTCACACAAATAGGCACACACAGAGACACTATACACAAATACATACATATAAACAAACACACACACACAATCCATATACACATACAGCACACACAAAAGACACACACACCATCCATACACACATACCACACACAAACACATACACAAAAGTAAACATCCCATTCATACATATACACTATATATAGACACACACACTACACACCACAACATACACCACACACATACCACGCACAAATACATACATAAATGCACACACGAACACACACACACTCCCAACCCAGGTGTGCAAAGCCCAGCAAATATTGACTTAGATTATAAACAAATATTAATTTGTAATCAGTCTCACAGATACATAAAGTCCTAACTTACAAGATTGACAACATGAGTCACAGTCTTTTAAGCATCCCATAGTGCCAGGACCTGTGTGTGTGGTGGGGGAGGTAATTGCTACTATTCCTACTTTAAAGACTAGAAAACTGAGGTCCAGGGGTTTTTTGTTTGTTTTTGGTTTTGGTTTTTCGAGACAGGGTTTCTCTGTGGTTTTGGAGCCTGTCCTGGAACTAGCTCTGTAGACCAGGCTGGTCTCGAACTCACAGAGATCCGCCTGCCTCTGCCTCCCAAGTGCTGGGATTAAAGGCATGTGCCACCACCACCCGGCGGTCCAGGGGGTTTTATGATTTGTACAAGATGACAGAGGCAACAAAAGATGCTGTGTGTCTTCGTAACAGCCAGAGGTGGATACCAGTTCTTTCTTCATGCTTTCTACCTTCTCTCTCTTTTTTCTTTCTTTCTTTCTTTCTTTCTTTCTTTCTTTCTTTCTTTCTTTCTTTCCTTTCTTTCTTCTTTCTTTCTTTCTTTCTTTCTTTCTTTCTTTCTTTCTCCCCCCCTCTCTTTTCTTTCTTTCTTTCTTCCTTTTTTTCTCCTTCTCCTTTTTTGAGACAGGGTTTCTCTATCTAGCAGTCTTGGCTGTCCTGGAACTCACTCTGTAGACCAGGCTGGCCTTGAACTCACAGAGAATTCTCCTGTCTCTGCCTCCCGAGTGCTGGGATTAAAGGTACGCACCACCATTCCCAGGTTCTTTCTTCATATATATATATATATATATATATATATATATATATATATATTAAACTTCAAGCATTTGGCTTGAAGAAAACATCACCAGAGGGGACCACCCTGCACCACACGGTCCTTGTCTGTCTGTCCACAGTCCTAATTGGACCTGTCCAGCTGTCACCGGACATTAGGATGCTCTGCCTAACTGCTTTGGGGATGATTCTGGGGAGAGGGCCTTCTTCCCTCTTTCCCCATCCCATAATAAGCTCCAGACTTCCCTAGTACAGAGAGGACCTCTCTCCGCTGTTTATTGTGTAGATGTCTTGTAAGTAGTTCTCAAAAAATCCCTATTGTACATACAGCTGCTGCTATCAGCTCACAGGCCGTGATCCACAGCAGTCAAGGGAGGCCCCGGAGGCTCCGAACCATATTCAACAGCAAGACACAGACTAAAGCCTGCTGTTTACACTGTGGAGACAGGAGCCAGCTCCTCTGCTCTTCTTTCAAGGTAAAGGTCACCTCATGGTGGGAAACTGACCAAGACATAGGCCTGTCAGAACCACGCACAGTGCAGAGCCAAGTCTGGGGTGGCCTTTGGCAGCTCAGGTGATCTGCAAGGCTGCTCACACTGGCCCTCTCATAAAGCAGAGATGGTAGATGCTCATGCTAGGCTCACTTCTCTCTTCTGTCCAGTCGGAGAGCCCAGCTGTGGAATGGTGCTGTTCACATTTACAGTGGGTCTTCCAATCTCAATTAGCCCCATCTAAGAACACCCCCACAGACATGCCCAGGGGCTTTGCCCCCTAGCCGATTATAGCTCGTGTCAAGTTTGACAACGGAGATTAACTGCCACAGTTATATTTCAGTTCCTCCCAAACACCAAGGAGCACGGGAAAACACCATCTTGGTTCTCTGCCAGTCACACCGGGCTTCGGTCTTTTCTATTGTTGAGTCCTGGGGCCAGAGAAGCCAGAGCAACCCCTAGACTGATATCAGGACATGCTACAGAGAAGAGGAGGTGTCCTGATAGATGGGGTCCCCTCCATCCTCAACCCAGAGCCGTCTCTACCGCCCAGTGCATGCGTTGCTCTTGGCACTCCCGTTTATTCCTCATTCCACCCCAATCACTTCCAAGTACAACCTTCTCCACTACATCCATACCACACTCGTCCAGTCCTTATGTAACTGGATGTGATGTCTAATCCTGGATCAACTTGACTTGGTCTAGAATCAGTGTAGAGCTAAGCCACTGTGGCACGCCTGTGAGGCACTATTTTGATTGGGTTATTTGAAGAGCCAAGAAGCACCCTAAAATGTGATTGCTGCATTTCCTGTGGACCTAGCCCAGAAAAAAGGAAGTTTGAAGGGTAAGCTCTGCCTCTCTTCTTACTGCCTTTGTGTCTTGGTGTCAAGTTCATCTGTTCATTTGCCCTATTGATGCTGCCACCATGCTACAGGTCACTTTAACAACCCAACTTCTTTGGGCTGACTGGGTCTCTGGGTATTTATAATGTAGTGTTACAAAGTCAGGAAACGAAGTCTTCACTGTAACATTCCTAGAGTCTAGGACAGTCTGGTACAACAAGTGTTAGATAAATGCTCAGTAGGCAGAAGCATGAAGTCCCAGTGGCTTCTTTGGCCCCACATCCTCCAGTGTTCCTCTTGTTCCTTTCCTCCATCCTGCCATGCAGTCACCCAACCTCCATCCTGGGCTCTTCCCTTTTCTTTTCTGATGTGAGATGTCCATATGTATATGTGTTGCTTTTATTGGCTAATGAATAAAGCTGTTTCAGCCAATGGCTTTGCAGAGTAAAGCCAGGTAGGAAATCTGAACAGAGATATACAGAGAGAGTAGGTGGAGTCAAGGAGATGTCATGTAGCCTCCAAAGGAGAAAGAGAAAGATGCCAGAATATTACTGGTAAGCCACAGCCTTGTGGCAATACATAGATTAATAGAAATAGGTTAGTTTAAGATGTAAGAGCTAGCTAAGAATATGCCTGAGCCACTGGCCAAACAGTGTTGTAATTTATATAGTTTCTGTGTAGTTATTTGGGTTTGGGTGGCTGGGAAATTAAAGTGCAGTTTTTGTTTGCACATGTCTGTATGGATTCTCCCTGACTTCAGACATGGTTGCATCCTGCTCAATTCATGCTAGGTTAGGCATAGGGTACATGGAAGGTGCATTTAGTTCTCAGGTACTCTCCTACTGAACATCAGAGCTACGCCGGCCTGCCTTCAACACTCTAAGAAGCTCAGAACATTTTTACTGGTCCACATACAATTGGACAGTCTGACACTCAGTGGATTTTATGAGTGTTGGCTGAATCATGTGCTAGTTGAAGGTACTAAAGATGAAAAGCAGGGAGTGTGTGACGAACTTTTACGTTGTGTAGATTGTTCCCTCCATTTAAAACATTCTCTTAAGACTCTGAAAATGAACACAACTCACAAGTCTCAACAAGTCCCTGAAACGAGATTCTCCAGACCTGCTCCAAGGTCATGCAAGCAGTAACAGTCAGGAGAGGAGATTTTCCTAAAGGCTGAACTGCCTGCAAGCTGTGCAGAAGTTCCCAGGGGTGCAGATTTGGCAAATCAACACCCACACTGAGGTGGCTTTGGGATGACATAGTTTCTTTCGAGTCATCCCTGCTCATAGAAGCGACCCCTTAGCCATTCTCCTGTAAGAACCCCAACACACTCACCGGCTCATTGAACTAGACTAGAGTGGAATTGTTTCTTTTGTCTGTCACCAGTGCTCTGTGTGGAGTGAACAGACATTTGTTCATGTCTCCCCCGAAAGTCATACAACACACACTGCTGCAAAGCCAAAGACTTGTAAGTCGTCGTCTTGAGGTAGCCACCGCTGGCAGTCTCTCCTCGGGAGAGAACATTCATTCCCTTTAATCTGCATTGGTGGTTGATTACACTGTACAAGGAATGTCACCATTAGTTGTCCATCAAGAGACAGAGTCTAAATTTCACAGTCCAGGTGGCAGATCACGACTTCAGTCAAGGAAGTATGGCAGACTTGACAGCTCCTGACTTCCAAGGTTAGGTCGTTCACAGGACACAGTTTCTACTTGGCACTCTCCTGGGACTCTCACTTTTAGAATCAATCTGTCCTGTTGTGAGAAAACTTCGGCCACATGGAGATGTTGCAGCCAGCAACCCCAGCGAAGCTCTCGGCCAACATCAACAACAGACAGCTCCAGCTCCCAGCCACCGAGACCTCGGAGATTGTAGGGCAAAATGAAGTCATCCCCTCTGAGCCCTGGCCAGTTTCCCAGCTTGTCCAAACCGTGCACAACAAAGGAAGGCTGTGCTCAATCACCAAGCCTCGAGGTAACCTACCACTCAGCAAGACAATTGCTACACTGTCCCATCTGGATGCTGACACTGCCTGGATTTGCATTTCCAGTCCGGCCTTCTGCTTTGATCTTGTATCTGGCTTCCCACTCACCATCTCCACTTGGTTTCAAAGAAACTGATCTCACCACTACCAAACCTAAACTGATTTTCCCACAGCTCTGTCCCTATTCCAGTATTTTTTCCCCAGTGAATGGACGCATTTCCAAACTCAGTCCAGAAACTAGGGAGCCGTCTCTAACCCTTCCTCCTCGCCCAGCAACTACCTTGGTCTTCTCTTCAGTGTTTCTTCTCACTCGTGATACTCCAATCATGGAAGCCCCGTGCTTGTGGTACCTCCCCGTTCTTCTTGGTGGGGCTCGATTCGCTCTCTTTTGTTCACCTCAAAGTGAACCTTCTGTAGGGCACTTCAATGACTTCTTCTTGCTTTTGAAATCAAGACAAATCCTTTAATATGCATGACAAGACAAGAACCAGGAGGTCTTCCTTTGGCCAAACTCACAAATCCTGGAGTGTGCTTTGCCTGGTGGCTAGTCTGATCTATGGGGATGCAATCTGCCCCCTGCCTTTCATCTGGGTAAGTTTTGTCTATTCTCCAGATCTTAGGTTAACCAAGGAGTTCCCCCATCTCTCACACCCCTGTGGAAGGCTCTTATCTGCCATTGTGGTGCCTATGGAAGAGCTCTTTCATCTGACCTCATGAAGCCCCGCCCTTTCTATCTACAAGGTATCCTTTAAAAAAAAACTTTCTATAATTGTGAGGTAGTTTGATCGATTTCTCTCTTACAAGAACCAGACTCTAGGTTGGCAGGAACCATGTCTGTGGGTGACCCTAGCACCATGAAGAAGCTCTCTGTCACTGGCTGTGTCAGACTGAGGAGCTGGCTGCACATGAGCAACCAAACAGCCAGGTCCAGTCTGGAGGTCACAAGGTCACCAGTCCAGGTCACAAGCATGTTTTACAAAGTTCAGCAAGCAGCCATTCTGTCCCCTTCAGTAGAAGTACACCGTTTTCTAACCAAACATAAAATCCTTCAGATTTCAGCTACCCAGCGGTCCCTGTGGATGGGGTGGGGGGATATATGCAGGATCTTGATGAGACTAGTGGTCTCTGCCTTGCTCAGGGGGGAACTAGACGTGGGTGGGATGCATGGATGGAAGAAGCGGTCCTCAGAGACAGTAGTCTTGTGCCCCCTGAGCAGAGACTCTGTAGAAGCCCAGGAGAAAAACCTAGCTCCTCTGTGCCCCAATAAACCAGTCAGTGAACCCTGAATTGCTCACTATGTAGGACAGTAGCTTCAAGGCTTCTCAGCAGCATTCTGCTAACCTCTGAAGCACAGTGTGGGTAGCTGTGCTGTGCACCCAGGATGATGCCAGCATCCCTGACTTCTGCCATGTATGTCACCTCAGCAACACCGCCCATCCCACTTAGGACACAGTAGAGTCCACCAGCCTGCCCTGAGCTGATGCTGCTGGTATGTTTTCTATTGGTTGTTTCAGAAAACCACTCTTTCTCCTTGACTCCTGATTTGTTCTCCCCTCACAAGACTTTTTATTATTTGAGGCAAAGAGAAGTCTGACCAAAGTAATTATGGTTCAAGCACCCAAAACTACTTTAGTGGCGTGATTTTTAGTTCTTTGGTTTTTGTTTTTCTGAGACAGAGTTTCTCCGTGTAGCCCTGGTTGTCCTGGAACTCTTTAGACCACACTTCATCCACCTGCCTCTGCCTCCCGAATACTTAAAAGGCGTGCGTCACCACTGCCCACCTAAGCGATTTTAACTATAGATCTTGAACTTCTCTTCAGTCAGAAAAGGGCACTCAGGTTAAATGTTTCCTGGGCTCCTGGGTGGGTGAGAAGAACAGCAAAGAAAAACTGGGAGAAACAGAATCCACAGACACCGCTTTTTAGAGCACGCATCGTGCTCTTTGAGACACCGACCAGTGTGCTGAGTGGCACAGGCCACACCACACTTATAAGGACTGAGACAGCAAGGACAGGAGGGAGTCGTGCAGGGGAGGGCAGGCAACTATCGTTTCTAACGTCTGCATGTGCCTTTGGCACAGCTCATCATAGCTTAGACCCCTTAGCTCCCGCTGTGACCAAGTGAGGTGGTCATGCCCTCATTACCCAGCTCAAAGGAAAAGCCATAAAGTTCTCAGCAATGCATGCTGGTGTCACAGACTTGGGTGTTCACCAACAACTTCCTTTATGGGGCACCAGAGTAGAATCTGTTTAAAGTGTCCTTGTACTTGACTGCAATGGCCTTGGTCCTGGCATCCTCCGGGAGAGAATGGCAATGCTAGGACAAGTTAGGCGTGGGCGGCATCCGATCTGGTCAACGGCAGGTTGATACTCTAAGCTGGGTTGATGGATAGCCTCTCATCATGGAGAGGGTTGAAGGTGGAGATTCTAATTCATTACACAAGACCTTCGTCCACCAGTCATTCCATGGCCGTCAAGGACCCACAAAAATCACAGGGTCACTGGGAGTCACATTACCTGATGCATCCAATGAGGGGGAAGTAAGCCCAGGCTTAATGCCTGGCTCCAGGTCTAGTTCACCTTATGAACTGATCCTTGCTCACCGACACCATTTAATTCTGTGTCCTGATGTCTCCTATCACTCAGTGCTACCGCGCTGGCCTTTGCCTTCTGCTTCTCATTCTGTGTGTGGTGGAAACTGGTGACAATGCTCTCTGCGGGTCCCTAACTTTCTGTTGCCATTACAAAATGCCCTAGGGGATCATCTTACTGAGAGGAAATGTTTATCCTGACTCAGGGGTGAAACAAGTCTACTCAGCTCACAGCCACACCCAAGAGGGAAAGAAGAAAGAAGACTAGGGGTAGGGGCTGGCTCCATCTAAAGTGATGGCTACACACACATAAGGACCTGAGTTGGGATTCCCAACACCCACATAAAAAGCTGGGTGTGGTGGTCCACCCAGTGCTGAGGAGGTAGGGACAAAAGGATCATGAAGGTTCCACGGCCAGCTGTCTAGCTAAATCAGCATGTTCAAGGCTGTGAGAGACTTCATCACAAACAATAAGGAAGAGAGTGATGAGGGGGATACCGGATGTCAACAGCTGGCCTTTACACACAGGCACATGTGAACACATACCCTCACATACACAAACAACACATACCACATAGCACCCACTCCCCCCCAGAGGAGAGAGAAAACAAAACAGAAGAGGAAGAGACAGAGGACCCCATGCTCCCAGCCCCACATCCTCTTCAAAGCACACAACTCGTTGTCTGAAAGTGTCCCATTTAAAGCCTCCCTGTTTCCCAACAGTGCCCAGAAGGGGATAAAGACTCCCAAAGACCTTAAGGGATATTCCTCTTCCAGACTACAGCATGACACAGGTATGAGCTGGCCACACTTAGCAGGTGAATAAAGGTTTCCTTCAAATGTTCCCACCAAGGCTCTTTTCCAGTCCTACTCTTCCAGTGTCACCAGTCTCACTCACCCATCTAAACATCATCCATCTACCCATCTATCCACTCAGTCATCCATATATGCAGTCCTCTATTCATCCACCCATCGATACATCCATCTACCTACCCATCCATCCATCTACCCACTCATCCATCCATCTACCCACTCATCCATCCATCTACCCACTCATCCATCCATCTACCCACTCATCCATCCATCTACCCACTCATCCATCTACCCACTCATCCATCCATCTACCCACTCATCCATCCATCTACCCACTCATCCATCCATCTACCCACTCATCCATCCATCTACCCACTCATCCATCCATCTACCCACCCATCCATCCATCTACCCACCCATCCATCCATCTACCCACCCATCCATCCATCTACCCACCCATCCATCCATCTACCCACTCATCCATCCATCTACCCACTCATCCATCTACCCACTCATCCATCCATCTACCCACTCATCCATCCATCTACCCACTCATCCATCCATCTACCCACTCATCCATCTACCCACTCATCCATCCATCTACCCACTCATCCATCCATCTATCCACTCATCCATCTACCCACTCATCCATCCATCTACCCACTCATCCATCCATCTACCCACTCATCCATCCATCTACCCACTCATCCATCCATCTACCCACTCATCCATCCATCTACCCACTCATCCATCCATCTACCCACTCATCCATCCATCTACCCACTCATCCATCTACCCACTCATCCATCCATCTACCCACTCATCCATCCATCTACCCACTCATCCCTCTACCCACTTATCCATCTACCCACTCATCCCTCTACCCACTCATCCACCTACCCACTCATCCATCCATCTACCCACTCACCTATCCATCTATTCAGTTTTCAACACATCCTTTCATGATTACTATGGGATAGAAGATACATTAGATACTGAGAGACAAGAACCTGTTATTACCACCATCCAGGTGAGATATTTCTCTGACCTAAATGAGAAGCACCATAAGTGTTGAACTCTAATCTCCAAGGAAAAGTGTGTCTTTAGAGCTGGACATGGTGTCACACATTTGCAATCTCAGCCCTTGGGAAGTGGACAGAGAAGGACCTGGGTTCAATGCAGGCTGAGCTAGCTAGCGACATGAGACCCTGTCTCAAAAAAAAAAAAAAAAACTAAAAATAGAGAAAATAAAAAATTACAGCATGTTTTCATACCCAGAGAAGCCCTCCTGCTAACTAGCTATTCAAGATGACTTCGCAAAAAATCTGTCTACTTGGACTGAGTCCAGCAGGACCATATCTGTCCACGTGATTAGGACCAGTTCCAGCAACTGAACACGCTGGGAGAAGTAAAAGGCCTCTGTGTAGCTATGCTGTCAGACTTCTCTTCCGCTCTGGACTTTTCCCCCAACTGGTCTGAATTAGTGAGGTCTAACTGTTTCTATTTAAAGAAAAAGGCAACAAAATCTCCAGGGTGTGCCTTCGAGGACCTTGCCAACAGACACACACACACAACCAACTCCATCAGCCGCAGTCTGCCCTCGGGACACGGACACATAGTGACATATACTGTCAGGCAGGGAAGGGAAAGACAGAAATTGGGCATCCATTCAAGCAGTGTGATGCTCAGAGCTGGAAGGGCACAGCGGGAGGGGTGGGGCCAGGGCTTTGGTAAGAAAGTATTCCAAGGACAACAGCAAAGCTCTCCCCCAGAACAGTCTGGGTTTCCTCTTGGCTTCTTTCAAAGAACGCATCTCTGGTTCTGTTTGGCCCGGGGACTCGCACTCGAGGGGTGTGGTTGTGGGCTCCTCTTCCCCTGCACAGTAACCCTATTGTTAAGAGACTGAGGAAATTTATGGAAAGAGGTGGGATGCTTATGTAACTGACTCCACTTTAGACAAGACGTTTGAAAGGGGGGAAAAATGACGGGTGGAAGGAGGCCAGTCCAAACAGGGTTTTTCTTCCTTTCTGGACACAGATGTTGGAAAAATCAGGAGAGAGGAGGAGGGAGGAAGAGAAGAAAGGCAAGGAGTGGAGCGGTGCCAACGTCCAAACTGGCCAGAGACAGCCTAGAGACCCTCTGTGGCCAGGGGCAGAGCCTCCATATTTGAAAGCTGCTGTTTTAATTAAATAGGTCAGCACCAGAAGAGCAGCTCTGGTGTGGGCTCTGGAACTCATTAGTCTAACATGGGTGGGGTGAGGCTGGCTGTGGAGGAGTGGACCCCCTGGTGAGCGGAGGGCTAGGGGGCCTGGGAGGAGGGACTGCCTTGACTGCTTTCCCCAAAGCCAGGCCCCAGGCAGCTGGAGTCTGCCAGAGAGGGCAAAGCCACAGATGGAGGATGGAGAGCTTGCTTCATTAAGCCCAAGTCCCACTCCACAGCCTGGAGGCCTGGAAACATCAGGACTGCTTTGAAGGGGGAGGAGCAGGGACAAATTTCACCGCTGCCCGCAGCCCAACTGGGGGCTAATTAGAACAAGCCTCATACCTCTGCTTTCCCTTGAAGCTCTGGAGCCATGGCTGGGTACAAGGCCACAGAGAGCAAAACAAGTCTTGGTCCTTCAGATCACAGGAGCCCTGTCCCTGTGAGTCTCGTCTGCTGGGGGAAATTGTTCTACTCTTGAGAACCCTCACTTGATGCAGTGATTCAACCTCTCCCTTAGTGGATACCCCCTGACTGTATCGGCGGGTGTGTGTGTGTGTGTGTGCGCGCGCGCGCGCGGGAATCAAAAGAGTCATCAGATTCAAAACTGGCCTGAAAGGCAGCACTGGTGAGCATTTCTGTGGTGACAACAGAGCACCAAGTCCAGGACAGCAGGATGGCTCTGGACTTGGCTAGGCAACACCGTGTCCTTGACTGTGTGTCTTCCATATTCTTAGCTCTTTATGTGGCCGGGAATTAGAAGCACATGTCCCTGTGGCCTCAGTTCTACTGGTTTTGGTTATGAAGCAGGACCTGTGTGCTCCCCCCACCCCCACGCACACACACAGACTGCAATGTCATCCTGTCAACATATCCTAGGGGCTGGGGACAGTCAGCTGTCCCATGAGAACAAGATGACCGTCTAATTTATCATCTAAATAGAGACACAGGTCTGGAAGGAGTCATGTTGATCACAGGCATAAATGGGGCCTAGTCCAGATAAATCAGGACAATTAGTAACCCTCTTTCTAAAGATCTAGAGGGGCCAGGCTGTGCACACACTGAGGCCTGGAGGAGTCCAAAGGATTACCTTCAAACAAACAGCAACAACAAAAATCTCAAATGTATTTTAATAAGTATCTAAGTATCTTTGGACCCTGGCAGTGGGTTTCTCTGCCAATGCAATAAGCCAGATCAAACCCAATTAAAAGTCCAGGTTTAATGAACAAAGCGCTCCCGGGTGACTCCCAAGTCCCCCAAAAGTGAGGCAGGGGAAGGAAGAAGAAAATCACACGGCAGGTCTAGGGACAGGAGCTTAAATACCCTGTAGGTATGGTCTCAAGCAGCTCCTGGGGAGGGCCCACTGCTCGGCGGACTTTCTGAGAAGGGTGAGCTTGGAATGGGGCAGAGATGGAGGCCATGGGGAGCTTCCAACTGAGCATTTTTGAATGAGAGGCCCTGTTCCAGCCCCAGCAAGCAGCAGAACTTAGCAGCTTCAGTTACATGCTCTGGTTTTAGTTTAAAGATATAAGAAAGGGGTTATGAAATCTTCCTCCATCACTAAGTCACTGAGGCCAGGCATGTGTCAGGGGTGTCCTTGAATGGAGGCCTGGAGAGGCTGTGAAGGTGACGCCTGGGCTGCCTTGGAGACGCCAAGATGTTGGAGATGCCAGCACCATGGGATACCTGCTGAGAAGAGCTGCCAACAGGGAATGGAACCAGCCCAAGAGAGAGAAGTGTGCTGCAGTCAACAAAGCTGAAAGGAGTTGGAGATCTGAAGAATTCCTTGACATCAGACATGGAGATGTGAAGTCTGAAGTTTGCCCTTCTGGTTTTCAGTCTTACTTCTGTCCAGTATGTCTTCCCTTTTGGAACAGTAATGTATATTTTGTGTGGTTGCATGTTAGAAGTACGTAATCTCCTCTTTGGTTTTGATTTTACAGGGGGCTACAGTTAAGAGATTGCCATGAATCTCAGAAGAGACTTTGCACTTTTAAACAGGGTTGACACTGTGATAGACTATAGGGACTTTTGAAGTTGAACTGAATTCATTTCTGCATTATGACATGGCTACAAGCCTCTGGGGGCCAGGAAGTGGAATGTGGTGGGGTGAATAAAAATGGGCCCTGAAGCACAGTAACTGCCACTACAGGACCCCACAGACTCATTTGAATGCTTAGGGAGTGGCGTTAAGAAGTGTGGCCTTGTTAGAATAGGTGTGGCCTTGTTGGAGTGGGTGTGGCCTTGTTGGAGTAGGTGTGGCCTTGTTGGAGTAGGTGTGGCTTTGTTAGAGGAAGTGTCCACTTGGGGTAGACTTTGAGATCTCAAAGCCCAAAGCAGTGGGCAGTGGCTCGCTCTCTTTCTTCTTACTGATTTTATTGAGCTATACATTTTTTTTTTCCGGCTCCCCTCCCCGCCTTTCCCTCCCCTTTAGCCCTCTCCCATGGTCCCCATGCTCCCAATTTACTCAGGAGATCTTATCTTTTTCTACTTTCCATGTAGATTAGATTTATGTATGTCTCTCTTAGGGTCCTCTTTGTTGTCTAGGTTCTCTGGGATTGTAATTTGTGGGCTGGTTTTCTTTGCTTTATGTTTAGAAACCACCTATGAGTGAGTAATATGATAATTGTCTTTCTGAGTCTGGGTTACCTCACACAAAATGATGTTTTCTAGCTCCATCCATTTGCCTGCAAATTTCAAGATGTCATTTTTTTTTCTGCTGTGTAGTACTCCATTATGTAAATGTACCACATTTTCCTTATCCATTCTTCAGTCGAGGGCCATTTAGGTTGTTTCCAGGTTCTAGCTATGACAAACAATGCTGCTATGAACATAGCTGAGCACATGTCCTTGTGGCACAATTGAGCATCCTTTGGGTATATACCCAAAAGTGGTACTTCTGGGGCTTGAGGAAGGTTGTTTCCTAATTTTCTGAAAAATTGTGGCTCTCTCTTTTCTTGCTGCCTGCCAATCTAGGTACAGGGCTCTCAGCTACCTCTCCAGCACGGTATCTGCCTACACACAACCATGCTTCCCACCAGGACAATAACGGACTAAACCTCTGAACCTGTAAATCAATCCTAATTAAGCATTTTCCTTTATAAGAGTTGTTGTGTCTCTTCACAGCACTAGAAACCTTAAGATAATGCCTATGGGGAAGATTTTAGTATGTTAAATGAAACATGTATATATGTAGTTTATATGTTCTTCTTAATAGATGTGGGTGCATGTATGAGCATTTGTAGCTATGTCTAGATACATTATGCTTGTGTAACAAATGAATGCTTTAGAACTGTCTTTAGGGGGCAGAAGAGGTGGCTCAGCAGTGAGGAACACTTGTTGTTCCTGTTGAGAACCCAGGTCAGTTCCCAGCATCCACATGATGGTTAATAACTCACTATAACTCCAGTTTCAGGGGATCTTCTGGTCTTCTGTGCACATGTGGTGCACAGATATACAGGCAGGCAAAACATCCACACACATTAAAAACATACATATTTAGGGCTGACGAAATGGCTCAGTAGTCAAGGCACATGTTGTTAGGACTGAAGACACTAGCCAAGCCTCAGGATTAACTGACTCCAACAAGCTTTTCTTATACCCTCAGAGGTGAGCCATAGCCAAGTGTGTGTGTGTGTGTGTGTGTGCGTGTGCGTGTTATTTAAAAGGTTCAAAATGTAATTTTTGTTTGTTTGTTGTTTTTATTGTTGTTGTTGTTTTCCCCAGACAGGGTTTCTTGGTGTAACAGTCCTTGCTGTCCTGGAACTCTCTTTGTAGACCAGGGTGGCCTCAAACTCACTGAGATCTGCCTGCCTCTGCCTCCCAAGTGCTGGGATTAAAGGCATGCAACAACAACACTGCCCAGCTAAAATGTAATTTTTAAAGGTTTAAAAAATGTATTCAAATGAAAACAAGAGACCTGAAAACCCAAATTCATTAGGATTGTGTTCCCAGCATCCCAAAGGGTACTGTTGTATACACAAACATCCATGGAGACCCACATTTTTTCAACACACCCTAAATATGGTCACCGTTCTTCAGAATGTAAATATCACCTTCACGGTGAGCGTGAAAGCCACCTCCATTCCCATTTTCTCAGCTGCTGGGGCCTGCTGAGTGATGCAAATCTCAGACAGCGACCAGGGGACAGGGTGTGGGCAGAGTTGGCAGAGGCCACAGCCGATCAGTTGTGTGGCTCTGGGTGTCTCCTGCAGCTCAGCCTGGACTGGTTCCTACTCCTCCCAAGTCCTAATGAATCACTTCATGCCTAGACCCGATGGGAACTGATTTTGTGTGGAGAGACCCTGGCTAATTCAAATGAAGAGGTGCAGAGTTTGAGGAGACTCATTATGAACATTCTGGGGCCGAAATGAGAACCGGAAACAGATCTCCATGCTTCCCAGGGCACAGCCCTAGGGTGCAGCTGTAGTCTCCAGCTCTTATCCTGTGCTTACTCATTCCTTCTGACTTCCCCCACTCTCATCCATCGTGCGGGACTCTGTGGCTCCATTCCTGCCTCTCCACTGCCTTCAGAAGCAGCGAAGTCGGGGAAGGGGTGTTGTGTGTATTGTTTAGTGAAATGATGCCCAGAGAGGTGGCACCCTGGTTGTGACCGATGACTGATGGTGGGACTGGGAGATCACGTCCACTCCATCCTTCCTCTCCATCCCCCTCCCTTTAGATTCCCTGGAGCCCTGAGCTGTCTGGGCTGCTGCACAGAGGTCAAAGGGCAGCCCTCTTGGGCTCTGAAGCAACTGTCACTGGGGCTTCAGTGTCCAAATGTGTCAAACAAAAGACTTGGACCCTGGCCTTTTGATGTTTTGGGTTTTTGTTTGTTTTTGTTTCTTGTGTTGTTGTTTTGTTTTGTTTTTGTTTTGGCTTTTCAAGGCAAGGTTTCTCCTTGCCTTGGCTGTCCTTGAACTCACTCTGAAGACCAGGCAGGCCTCACACTCACAGAGCTCTGCCTGCCTCTGCCTCCTGAGTGCTGGCATTAAAGACCTGTACCACCACCCACCAGCTAATGTATTTTATTTTCAGTTATGTGCATGTGTGTGCACGTGTGCGTGTGTGCGTGTGTGTGTGTGTGTGTGTGCCTGTGGAAGCCAGAGGCAGAGATGGACTGCATCAGAGGGGTACAACAGCAGAGTCGGTGATGGTTCAGGGTCTGCCACAGCTTGGCTAGGCTCGATGCCACCAAGGCACTGCGTCAGAGGGAAGCAGCAGAGGCAGAGGTGGCACAGCATACCAGGCGGCTCCCCTTCCTGCTGGGGTTTTCCCTGACAAGACTTGACTTGCTGCCCACATTCTCTCGCTCTGCTAATAGAGGATTAAAGTCTCCTGTCTGTTCCTAACAATGGTTTCCACCACCCAGGGAACACCCTAATGCTCCTGTCCTTGGCGGTGTGCAAGCTTGGCTCTGCTCACTCTAGCGAGCCCTGTTATGTGCAGTGGAGATGATGAAGGTGGGCATGGGACCCCCAGGCCACACAGGACAGTAACTGGGAACAACAGCAGTTGCCAAAGCCTTTCTATGCTCCCACGGCCTTGAACTAGAGGGGCTCTGTGTAAATCCATGATGGTACCCTGAGGACAGATGGGAGGAGGATTGTAGTTGGGGCTGCATGACCCCCATATCAGGGATCACAGGGCTACACAGTGACCTGGTCTAATGTAGGAGCCACTGTCTCATTGCCTTGCTCTAACTTATATGCATTGTGAAACACACAGGAGACTGGCTAGGGGGAGGGCTTAACACTTAAGAGCACTTGCTGCTCTTCCAAAGGACCTGGGTTCATATCCTGGCACCCTCAAGGCAGCTCACAATCATCTGTACCCTGTTCCAGGGGATCTGACGCTCTCTCTGACCTCCGTGGGCATGACACACATGTAGTCCACAGATACACATGCAAACAAAATATAAAAATATAGAAATAATATATAAAATGGTTTAACTACACAGTAGATTTCAGAATCTGGGAACCAAAAAGGATGCAACATGCCTTACTTGTAGATTTTGTATTGATTATGTCTAAGTAAAGACGTCTGGTGAAGGTTTGGGTGAAATAAAACATCTAATCAAAATCAACATTACCTCCTTCTTTGAATGCTTTTTAAAAATGGGATTACTAGAACATTTAAAATCGTGTCTGTCTTAGGGTTTCTATTGCTGTGAAGAGACACCATGACCACAGCAGCCCTTATAGAGTACAGCATTTAACTGGGGCTGGCTTAAGTTCAGAGGTTTAGTCCATTGTCATCATGGTGGCCCAGAGGCAGACATGGTGCCAGAGAGGTAGCTATTTAAAGATGTACGTCCAGACTGGCAGACAACAGGAAGTGAGTGCCACACTGGGCCTGGCTTGAGCATCTGAAACCTCAAAGCCCTCCCCCAAGGACACACTTCCTCTAATAAGGCCACATCTACTCCAACAGGCCACACCTCCTAACTAAGCTAGGCCATTTTCACTCAGACCACCACAATGTCTGCAGTTCACATTATCTTTCCACTGAACAGTGCTGCCTGACATAGCAAAAGTAGGAAGTCCACTCAGGTATCAGCCACAGGGCAACAGCTGCTTCTCACTATAAAAAGGATAAGGGAGGGGATGTGGGGTGGTTGTGTCTGAACAGCTTATGGGAAAACAAGTCAGGTCAGACCCAGAGTTGAGCCAAGGGTGCTAACTCATACTAAGGTGTTAACTATGGTTTCTGTCCTGCCTGGTTCCTGCATTAATTAAGTCCCAAAGAAATCACACAGAGAGTCCACATTGGTTATAAAGCAATTTGCCCATTAGCTCAGACTTCTTATTAACTCTTATAACTTATATTAGCCCATAATTCTTTCCTATGTTAGCCACTTGGCTTGGTACCTTATTCGGCAAAGCAGTCACATATTACTTCTTCTGGGGCTGGGTCATGACAGCAGAATAAGCTTTCCTCTTCCCAGAATTCTCCTGTTCTCATTGCTCCACCTCTACTTCCTGCCTGGTTGTCCCGCCTCTACTTCCTGCCTAGCTACTAGCTAATCAATGTCTTATTAAAATATAATTGACAGGGTACAAACCATTGTCCCACAGCATGAAGGCTCTCCCCCCACCTCCCAACCTCGGCAGGGTTTCTCTATATAACAGCCCTGGCTGTCCTGGAACTCACTTTGTAGAGGGGGCTGACCTCGACCTCACAGAGATCCACCTGCCTCTGCCTCCTGATTGCTGAGATTAAAGGTGTGTTCACCACACCCAGCCTGAGTTTGCTTCTGGTCCCAGAGGCCCCAGCATCTCAAACCTGGGGCTCACGGATGTCAGTGGTTCCTGGGGGTGGGAGGTGTGTGCCTCTCTGGGACCTTCACTGCTGGACTCAGGGAGCAGGGATGCTGGTGGCTATGTTTTCCTGCTGGGAGTGCTTGTCTTGGTCTCCATACTTGCAACAGAGAGGCTCTTTCGGGTACAGGGCATGCTCTGTTATGTATTAGCCCCGAGGAGACCTGCCCACGCTAGCCTTTCAGCTGGCTAATTGGGTTTCATGACAACTTTGTTAAAAGGAGCATCCCAAGGAGCCTGTGTCCTGCCCCAGGGGTCCTGTGCAGTTTCTCTAGCTCCTTGAAAGTGAAGCCACTGTCGTGTAATTCAGGCTTTAATCATGCCAGCCAGAGTAGCTCCAGCCCCTGTGGACGCTTACAGTGGGCAGACACTGCAGGGAAGACTCAGGGAAGGAAACGTGGCTCTTGTGATGGAGAAAAATGACCACCACGCTTGGTGCATGGGGCAGGCATGTGCTGTTTGTTTTTTGTGGCACTTCTGCGCCAGGTACAGCCCTGGGAAGTCAAAGTATACAGAGGTCAGAATCCAAGTGCCACCTGCTCGCCTTTTCCTCTAGGGAGCATTCTTTCCTAAGCATTTTCTGGTGACAGCAGCTGCCATTCGGGCCTCTAACTTAATGACCTCTTCGAGAATCAGTAGCTAAACACTTACCCTGGACAGCTTTGCCACCACTAAGGTTTCAGCCAGGGAAATAGGAGGGTGGGCTGGGGAAAGGGCCTCCCTGACTCATGGTCACTCTCTGTCTGGGGCCCCAAGCAACACCTAAGGAGAAATCCAAGATTTGCCATACAAAGCCCACCAAGCTGGATTTCCAAGGACAGGCAAGAATTTTGGGGGCTGTAGGGGATTTTTCTAGGGAGCACTTTGTAAAGGAAGTCCTTTACAAAGAGGTCCTCAATGGAAGGAGGTTGGAAAACCCAGAACAACGAGGCGAGGCGGGGCTGGAGAGAAACAGCTATTAAGAACATTTGCTGGAGATCCTGAGTTCAGTTCCCTGCACCCACATCAGTCGTTCACAACAGCCTGTAACTCCAGCTCCAAGGGATCAGCTCCTCTGGCCCGCAGAGGCACACACAAACGAATACAAGGCACACACACACACACACACACATTCTTTTTAAAAGCTTAAAAGCGAAAGCAAGGAACCAACCCTGCCCTGTGGCTTCTTTGCAGAGTTCTGACTTGTCATGTGGACGGGACGAGCAACTGTAAACAAAAAAACTGGGACTGCTGGAGAGTCTGTCCAGGCCTTTGGAAGGGACCCTGGTGAACAGGGACAGAAGACAGCCTTGAGGATCTCTAGAGGTGAGGCTGGAGCCAGTTCAGACGCACTCTTCCATGTGAACTCACGCTTCCTAAACTGTCCCGAAACTGCCTTCGACAATGAACGCCTGCAGTGTGGAGAGGTGTGCCTGCATGGTGGCCCACACTCCAGGGACATCAGGACATCTGCTGTACAGATATACAGATATCCTCCTGAGACGAGCCTCCTCTCCTGATGAAGACCAGAGCTCAGAAGACGTGGCCTGTGTCAGCCCTTAGCCGGAGCGAGGCCTGTGCCGCCCCAAAGCTATAGTATTATGTTATTCTAAAATAACAGCCCCTTGAAGCAAACACAAACAGGACTCTAGCGTTAGGTCATGGAACGCGCCTATGGAGACTCCTAGAGTGTGACAGAAAACAGTTTCCGTTTGCTTGTGTGTTTGTGATATGGAGGCTGGGAGAGGTTATCCCAGGCTAAGTGGAAAGCAAGGGGAAGGCCAGGCTGAGGTCAGCTGTGGAGGACATGGAAGTCCCCACAGCGAGCAGTTTTGCTTGGGGAGATACCTGGGCTAAGGTCTGGAGGACACAAAGCCCAGTTGTACTGACATCTTGTTGATAGTCTAGCAAATAAAGCATGCTTGAAGATCAGAGTGCAGAGCTAGCCACAGTAGTTAGTCTAGAGGCCAGGCAGCAGTGGCAAACACCTTTAACCACAGCACTCGGGAGCAGAGGCAGACAGATCTCTATGAGTTCGAGGTCACCCTGGGCTACATGAGACTGAATCAGTCTAATGTCTCAAATAAACAGAGCTTACACAAAGGTGATCCCAGCACTTGGGATCCCACACCTTTAATCCCAGCACTAGGGCAGTGGAGATGGGAGTGATATGGCTGGGCAGAGAGAGGAATATAAGGTGGGAGGAGACAGGGGTGCGTTGCATTCATTCTGAGGACTTGTAGAGACAGGATTCCCCATTTGATCTAAGGATTTTGTAGAGGTAAGAACTAGTGGTTGGCTGCTTTGCTTCTCTGATCTTTCCGTTTTTATCCCCGTTTTTATCTGACTCCGTTTGTTTTGAAGACCCATTTGAAATCACACTATGTCAGGTCCAAGAGGTTCTAAGCACCTGGGAAGCTTGTGACACAGGGTCGTCACCCCACAATGGCTGGCAGAGAACGCCAGATGGAGGATGTGCCACTGGGCAAAGGTGAGACCTGGCGATCTCCAGCAGCTGGTACAGTGTTAGGGAACGGAAGAAGAGTGTCTACTTTCTCAACAGAAAGACAACCCTCAGGAGAGGACTGGCAGAAGGGGAGGGTGGGCAGGTTGGATGTCTCTAAGATGCCACAAGGAAGACAGGGACAGAGGATCCCCCCCTGTACTGTCCTCGGCTACACCTAAATGTGGGATTCGGTTCACTGACTGGGTACCCCTATCCCTCAGAACTGCCGTGGGGGTTAGAGACCTTTCCAGTTTCTCCCTGCACCCTCAGCATGGAAGTTGGAGGCATTTCCCATTTCTCTATCCTCTTGTTGCTTTAATTTTATGATTGTATGAAAATAAGGTTCCCAAATTGCCTTTAATTAGCTTTAATAAGACAGCCTTTTTGCTAATTAAAACGATTATTAAGAAACCATTTATTGAGAATAAACACAGTGGTTAGGACCTGCGAGAATTCTGAACTCAACAACAGTAGCCAACACCAAGTCCCAGCACAGCGATCAGGTCACCTGCCTGGCTGCTGACCTCGGACAAGGTTATTCTCAAGATGAGGATCAGGGGTTCCACCTCTCCCCTTTTCCGGATTATGTGACACCCTAAAATGGAAGTTTATAAAGCAAAATAGGTCTGGGGACATTAGCACCCAGCATCCTCTGGGCTCTGCCCGCAAGGGTAGCTACTTGAACTGTAGTGAACTCTGCTGGCTCCCCCGGGCTTACATTCCTAGTCGAGGCAGGAACGTGGTCCTGGGTGGTGACCTCGGGGGCGCAGCCCCTCTTGAAACTGCGATCTAAGGCATTTAGAGTTCATCCTCACAATCCGGTCATAAGGGTAACACCGCGCTTCTTCGTGATGGCAGAGTCGGGCAACTGCTTTCAGTCACTCTCCTCCCTCTGGGGAGCAGTTCAACCAGCCTGTGGCAGTGGGATTCACAGACACTGTCCCGCCAGGAGGAAGCGCACCATTGGGTGAGGCCGGAGGCACCGAGGTGCACTTCGGTCCCCTCAGTCCCGAACCCCGCTGCGGCGCTTCCTCCCCACCTTCCTGGGGGAAGTCGGTGGGGAACCTGCCCTTAGTCTTTCTCCGCGGGGAAATGGAGTGTGCAGAGGATCCGGATCCGCGAGGGGGTGGTCACCGGGGTCAAACGATAGTGGCGCAGCGCATCTGGGCAATGTACGCTTCTTGAGTTGCGGGTCCTGCTGAGCCTGACTCCTACAGTCCCCACGGGAGACCTCCAAGAGAGCTGGAGGCCTGGCGTAGCCTAAAAATAGGTTTGTTTTTCTTTTTGTCTGTCTGTCTACCTAGTTCAGTTGAACTTTCCCATCCCGACAGCTTTCTTCCTACAGGCTATTGCAAGGCTTTTAGCAATAAGCGAGGTGAAACGGACTAGTCGGACGGAAGCTTGCGACGGACGCTCCAGTCAGGAATGTGTTCTTGACCCCTAGCCAGGCGAGGCGAAGGCCAGGCTCTAAGGTCTCAAACCCGAAGGCTCGAGCCTGGGCTCTGATGCCGGCCTCTCGCTTTGGGCCAGGGTAGGGGTCAGGGCGCGCCCCATGGTGTCCAATTCTGGAAAGCTAGAACCGCAGCGGATGCTTCAGTCAACAACTTCGGGGGCCTTGGCTAGGCCAAATAATCTGGAGTATGGATGGAGATAAACCAGTCCTGGAGCTGGGGAAAGCTCCCCAGGTGGTTCCGAGGTGCGGACCCTAATGAGAACAGGCGGTGAAAGTCAAAGCACTGCCTTTGGAAGGGAAGGCCCAACGGGGCCCACTTGGGCGCCACGATGCCAAGTGGATGAGTGCCCAGTGTCTGCAGGTGAGGTTCAGGCATCCGCATCCCGGGCCTGGGACGCGGTTGCAGGCAGGCGCGCACCCGCAGGCACTCACATGCACACGCCTCAGGGACACACGTCTGCACCCACTGCCTGCGCCTCGCGTGACCGGCTGCCCGGGTGGGTACCCGACAGCAGGCGACCGCGCGCTCCTCCAGCCCGGGGCGCTTCGCAGACCCCGGGCCCGACCGCACGGCGTTTGCTCCGGCTCTTTGTTATGTTAATTCCCTTCCCAGCTGGTGCCAGCTGCCTGCACAATGGGCGCCCTGAGCCCCGCCAGCCCTCGCCAGTCCCCGGCAGCCCGCGAGTGGGGGCGGGGCGGACCCAGTGCCCCGTGTGGAAGGGGCGGGCGCGTCCCGATGAGAGCTGCGGAGCAAGCAGCACCTCCCCCCACTCTGGCTAGACCGCGCCTCCCCGAGCCTGCCGAGCGAGCTCTGATTCTTTCCAGTCGCCCGGGCTGCCTGCCCTCTAGGTGCCAGGGCTAAATGGAAAGTAAAAGGCTTCTGGGCGGCTCCGGAGCCATAAGGATGAAAGAGGACAGCCGCCTCCAGACCACACAGCTAATCCCGCCATAAACCTCGAGCAAATACCGGGAGAGAAAGAGCAGGCCCGCTACAGATGTGGAGTGCAGCCTCCGGGGATCCCCAAATTAAAACCCGGGCAGGAGAGGCACTTGGACCACCACCAAATGACACTAATTGGGTTATGGGACCATAATCTTAGCTGGTAAGGAAAAACCCAGTTACAGTCACAGCTGCAAGGACTGTCTTCATAAAGCAGCAGAGGGAACGTGTGCTATTTTATTACGCATAAACATGAGGAAGAGACGCAGGGTCCCCCGCCTGCTTGGTGCAGGGAGGCGAAGAAGCTCTTGTGCCAGGAGCAGTAGCGCTGTGCCTGGCTGGCTCCGCGTGTGCCGGGCTAATGGGCTGGGGGAAGGTGGGGTAACATTGAGCTGGGGGAGTGAATCTGCCTGCAGGAATGTAGTGCTACGAGACGATTATGGCTCCTTCCCATCCCACCTCACACACGCGCGCGCGCTCGCGCGTACGCAAAAGAGAGAGAGAGAGAGAGACCCAAAACAGATAAGTAAAAGGTTAGAAGATACTAGAATGATTAAGATTAAATCTATAATGTTTGGAGTTGTAAATGAATTAATTCTTAAAATTTCCACGCCAGGGGGCATCTCAGTGTGTATCTACTTACTCCTTCACTAAACACCCGGATGGACAAATGACTAGGGGTTCCTTTAGGAATCTTTCTGCAGTTAACTTCCAGAGAGCGACCCATGCCACCCACCCCCATTGTGTGTAGCCATCTTGACTAAAGCCAGTGAAGGCCGTGCTGGCTACAGGTTGGAGTTCTAGTCATTGGAAAATGCAATTTTTTATTCTTTAGCTGTTGATTTTTCAAACAGAAGACAGAGAGAGCTTGGAGATGACCATTCTGGTTTCCCTGGGCAAGCTGAGTGTCTTCTGCCTGCCACCCTCCATTGCTGGCTCCAGCCACCCCAGGAGACACAGGACCCAGCCTACAACACTCCCTGACAAAAGGGTCTGCAGGCACCTGACACTCCAGCCACCCTGAACCCCTAGCTACACATGGCCTTTGGGGTTGACTAGGGATGGGGACTAGAGTGATGTTGTGTAGCCACCCTTACAGGGTGGGACATTTAGTCACAGGGCTGCCTGAGCCACTCTCCTCCTGTAAAGCACCCGGGATAAATCTATTGGTTCAGCAGTCTGGACAGTTCCTCCGAGGCACTGTCTCCTTGACTTGCATTTCTGTAGGACTCTTCCAGGAAAACCTGCGACTGAGTGGTGTCCTGGCGCCTCAGTGTCTCTCAAAGGACATAAATTGCAGGTATGCGTCATGCCCTTCCTAAGGCTAGTGGTGCAGGGAGGGATCTCACTTCTTGCTGAGAAGTCCCAGGGCTACCGCATGTAAAGATGAGCTGAACTCTGGTGGTGTTTCTCACTTGCAATGACAAGACTCTCCTTTCTGCTCTCCGGTCCTCCCAATCAAGCATCGCTAGAAGTATGCCCACCTTAGGGAAAACTACATAGTTGAGAAACAGGTGAAAATGGGATTTCTGTGAATAGCATACTAACCTGACACCATCAGCTGAATTTAGTAGAGATGACATAAAAAGGAATGAGAGTCTGGAGTAGGGACCAACCTACTTGATCTGATTGAAACTTCCCTCTTACAAAGCAGAAAACACAGGGTTGGGGTGTATCTCGGTTGATTGCTTGCCTAGCTTGAACAAAGACCTGGGTTTGATTCCCAGCATGGCATAAACCATAAACCAAGCGTGGTGGCGAATGCTTATAATCCCAGAAGAGGTGGACACAGGAAGGTCAGAAGTTCAAGGTCATCTTCAGGTACATAGTGAGTTCCAGTCTGGGTGGCAAAAGACTGTCTCAGGAAGGGAAAAAAAAAACCTACCACCAATAAAACCCAAACAAACAGAGCAGAATATATCGTAGTTACTTTGTAATAGGGCAGGGCCTCAGAGTTTTTTTGGTTTTCCCCATGTAGTCCTGGCTATCTGGAACTCAGCCTCTAGACCAGATCAGCCTCTTCTGCCACCATCACCTGCTGTTTTGACTGTTCAGGATGCTGCTTTGGTTTCTCCTGTGAAGTCAGGCACATAGGGGGACCACTGAGCTGAAATCATCTGACATGTTTAACTTAGCACCATGTTTTGGTGGCATTTATTTTTTCCTTAATAAAGACTATGTCTGAATGAACCAACCATTGGATGTAGTAACAGAATTAACTTGAACTTTGGCAAATTACATGGCAAGTCAGGAGATAAGAGAGTACATCTTTTCCCTTGTAAGGGACACCTCTTGGCTGTAGTGGAAGAGCTTGGCTCTGTATCCAGGCTGTCAGACCCCAAACCTTGCCTCACACTTCTGGCCTCTGCTCTAGTCCAGCCTTACACAAAAGCCACTGCCTCTCCTCTGTGTCTGAACTGAGGGGGAAGGTGTCTTGGGGCGACACCTCCATCTCAGCACTGAGAGATTCCGGGGTATCTGCAGACTTGGAGAACAGAACAAGCCTCTTTCCCAGCTCTAGAAAAGGAAGGCAAGGAAAGAAAACATAGTCCTCTGTATACTTTCCTGTCTTCTGAGGTTTGACAAAGGGAAGACGTGTCTTCTTCTGTCTTCTCACATTTCCTCCTGGGCACACAGGGAGCCTGTTTCTCAACTTCCTGTAGGGATGTTTGAATGCTGCCCCAGGTACACTTTAGAACAATCCATTCATGCTTTGAAGCAAGGAGGCCAGAATCACACAGAGAACAGCTCACTTCATTTGGGCATTCACTCAGAGGGCACCTGCAGATGCTTCCCGAAGCATCCAAGCTGAGTTCAAGTAACAACACACGTTTGATGCCAAGACTCAGCGACTCCCATGGAATGGCCTGAATGGAGCCCAGGCTAGCCTGGGCAATCACAAGCCAAAGGGTACCTGTGTGATTCCTCCCCACAAAGTTGTCATCTGCCCATTCACACCCGCCATCTGTAACAATTCTTTTCCGTATGTGTTTTCCCCAAAGATAAAAACATCTAATCAAATTTTTGTCACTTTAAATCATGGGACTAGTTAAAAAAAATAAGACTGAGAAGTAAGGAAATGACATGAAAAAAGATTCATTCATCTTCATCACTGTGGTCAAAAGCAGGTGTTTCGAGCTATGAATCAGTAGTTTGCATTTTCAAAATTAACAAATTGGATCAACATCGGGAGGGGGGCACAGCCCGGCAGAGAGCTGTTTAGAGAAGCTGCAGCCGCTAGGCAAGGGTTGCGACCAGCAGCAGACTAGGCTGTGTGAGTCTCCTGTTTAGTCATCCTTCTCCAGCCGGTCACAGATACTGAGGGGAAATGCACACAGGAAATTACAGGCTATTTTAGACAGCATGTTTTATTAAACTCACTCGCATTGCACTTCAGCGCAGGATGTGGGACTCAAGTACTCATGGCTCCATCCTTGCGAGTACTTTCCCAAGTGAGTTCTCCCGCTAACGTACAAGCCGATTCTAAACAGTCCCACCCCGGGTCATGGAGCACACCTCTTCCAACAGGGAGGTTTTAGTCAAGTGCTCACACAATGTAACTGCACCCCGAGAAATCAACAGCTGGTGCCTGGTAGCAAGCGACAAGATCCCAGATGCATTTGTCGTAACCACAGAATCAGCTCACGGGAATGGGGCTGGGGCGAGGGGGACAGGCTCAACACACAGACAGGAAGATCTAGTTAGGGATACCCAGCGCCCATGTCAAAAGCCAAGTGGGGCGATGGGTACCCGCAATGCCAATGCTGGAGACAGTGTAGACAGGAGACCCCAGGGCTCGCCTGCGGCCAGCCCGTCTAGCTAAAATGGGAAGTTCCATGTTCAGAGAGACACCATCTCAAAAATTAGAGGATCTAGGATGATGGCTCAGTCAGTAAAGTGTTTGCTGCAAAACACGGACCTCAGCTCCCTCTTGAGCACCTATGTAATAGCTAGGCATGGCAACACATGCCTGTAATCCCAGCGCTGGGGAGGCAGAGGAGGAGGTGCCGTGGGGCTCACCGGTTAGCCAGTCTAACCAAATCAGCGAGCTTCAAGTTCAGTGACAGGCCCTGTCTCAAAAGATAAAATGGAGAGTGGGCGGGGTGAGCCCACCTTAGGTGACCTGGTAAGTTCCCTGTGTGTATGTGACCTGCATACTCATGTATACGTACACACATAGCACACACACAGCAATCTTAAAAGAGATTGCCAAAAGTCATAGCTTCTTTTCCACCTAACACACCAACTTCAGTGTTTTTGCTGGATTGTTTCGTGGGACAGAGATGCCATTACGATACTGACCCTTGGCTTTGCAGAGGCCTAGAAAGATTGGCCCAGATGTGGTAACCGTACTACGAGTTCATTTAGGGATCCGTTACAGACATGGGTTTAAACAGCTCATCTTTTCCTCTGCTTTCGGCTGCATGAGACGGACTCCTAACCACCGTGGAAGAAGCCACCCTTGTCTGCTGTTCAGCTCTGACGCTGGCATCTCCTGGAGCCTGGGTCTTCCAGTTCTCAGGAAGGAAGCAATTGGTGCAGCTGTGTTGAATGCTTCTGTCTGGAGAGGCTGTGGCCATGCTCGGCTGGAGTCTGCTTCCTGTGTACTCTTGATACCCAGCACAGTCACACCTGAACACGCATGAAGCATGACACCTTTGTTCGCATGTTTGACCACTTGGTGACAAAGCAGCAGGCAGAACCTTCGAAGTCTCCAGGACTTGAAAGATTACATCAAAGATGCTTTGCTAATTATGACAGGTTATTAAATGGCGATTTCTACTGCTTTTAAGCTTTTCCATCATCCTCCATGTTCCCGGTCCCTGCATCCTATGCCTAATCCACCATCCTCCATGTTCCTGGTTCCTGCATCCTATGCTTAAGGCTGTTTCAGGGTGTAGTGCAGGTAACAGGATTTTAAGAGTGGGGGCAGTTGCTGGGGGTGGCTCACTCCTTTCAACTCAGGACTTGGGAGGCAGAGGCAGGAGGATCTCTGTAAGTTAGAGACCAATATGTCTGCATAGTTTCCTGCCTAAAAATAAATAAAAGAGTTGGAGCAGACAGTGCCTTTGTGAGATCCAGCTCCTGCAACTACCCACTGTCAGAGAGGAAGGACAGGGACCACTGGGCTGCAAACATGAAGCAGAAGCTGCAGGGGAGCAGTGTTGGGGAACAGAATTTTTTTTCCCGTTTTTAGACCATGTCTCAAGTATCCCAGGTTGGCTTCATGCTTGCTGTGCAGCTGTATGCAACTGCCCCAGCCGGGATTAACAGGTGTGGTCCATTCCATGTGCAATGGTGAGGATTGAGTCCAGAGCCGTGTGCATGCTGGGCCGTGTGCATGCAGAGTCCTGTGCATGCTGGGCTGTGTGCATGCAGAGCTGTGTGCATGCTGGGCCATGTGTATGCAGAGCCGTGTGTATGCTGGGCAAGCGTTCTTCTGACTAACAGCCTAGGACCACTTTGTTTGTGCTCTCATGCCTGTGTTCATGTGTGTACACATGTATCCGTGGGGGGATGGTTGTGTGTTCATATACATGCCTGTGCCTGTGGAGGCAGAGGTCAACTAGTTCTGGGTTAGAAGGTGTAAGCCACCACATGTGGCTTATTAATATGGGAGATGGGCTGAACTTCACAAAGAAACTAGTTAAAGGGGTCACTCAGTGTTGGGGAGTGCCTCAGGCACCTGGGAGATCTGGCCAGGGCTGCCTGGGCGTCAGGAACTATACTGGAAGCATTCACACGCTCACAGTGACCACAAAAGGTTTCTGTCATCTGAATGCTGGGATAGGGCCTTTCGTTTTTCTTTGTTTTAGAAAAGGAGTTGTTATTATTATTATTATTCTGGCAATGTCCTAACACAAACCCCAGGAGACTAACAACCACAGATCCCCACACGTGAATGGGAGATTCTGCTGAGTGGAGCCTGCTCCTGCTCAGGAGTGCACTGTCCGACACTGCCAACTCCAAGGGCTTCATCAGCACCTAGATCCCAACACTTGGGAGGCAGAGGCATGAGGTGGGGGTTTGAGTCAGCCTAGGCTATGTAGTTAAGACCCTGTCTTAAACCCCCGCCTCCCCTCAAATAACCCAAGATGGATGTATTCAGATCATGGCACGGTCTGGAAATGCTGGGGTTAAAAAAGCAAAAGGGCAAATCCATTCTTTCATATTTAAATCTCTGCGCAGCACTACACTTATAATACAGTTGATATGTTTGACAAATTAATTTGCCTTCAACTAGACCTCCCCTTTATCAAATACAACACTAGCTTCTAAGAAACACGGATGCAGGGTTGAAGGGAAAACCACTCTCGATCTCCGGGCTGTGAAACGGCTCGCTGACCTCATCTCGGCAAGTGTCCAGTCACAAAGCCATCCCCCACGGCTCGAGGCCGAGCTCATTCTTAACAAACACCTGTGTGGCCACCATGCATAGTCTCTAGACATTCTGATGGGTTTTTGTTTTGTTTTAAATAGAGAGAATCGTGGAAAAGAGAAATAGCCATTAAAATGAAATTTGTAAAAACTTAATGATTTTTGATCATTTTAATAAATATATATCAAGAAAAACCTCACTTTTATTACAACACAGTCATATACTAGCAACTATCACCTAAAATTTCAACACCGAAATGTTCATCAAATATTGAAAATAAGGGACAAAACATTACTAGACTATTTAGCCATAACACAGGAACATGATTTAAAAATTGGTCCTTGCGGACAATTTCCAAAATGATCTACTCATACACTGTATGAATGAGACCTATTTAATATTAATAGCAATAATTAAAAAAGCTTCATCTTGGAGAAACCGGGAGGACTTACCTATCTCCTCCATTTGGCATTTGGTTGCTGCGAACAATAGTTTTTAGAAAGCCCAAGTCAAGTAGGCCAGTGCTTGGCCTTGGAAATGGGAATACGTTTTACGAGGAGGAGCTGGCCGGACTGGGCCAGAGAACCGCTGAGGACACACGGCAATGTGCAAATCCAAGGTCTTGTTTGAGCAGTGTGTTGGCCAAATACCCAGGTAACAATGACGGGAGAGTCCCATTTCTCCAAAATAACGTTTCACAACCTACAGTCTTTACATTCTTTAAGATAAAAACGTATTGATCACCACGTCATCTATTAACATTGTGCTTCTCAATCAACAGCAAAAGTCATATATAGAAACCACATGCTCTTAGGAGTCTAAACTCATGAAATGATGCAAAACAGGTCAAAGTGTGACGCACAGAACGCATGCCACGGGCCGTGTACGTCACTGGACAAGGAAACAGAACAGCCCAAAGCCCAGACCCAACGACGGTATGTTTCCATGGAAGAGCCTAGGCGCTTCCACTCTTCCCATGGCTGTCCCACAGCCACTGGGCGTTAAAAACAAAGGAAGAAGAGGATGGTGAATCAAAAGTTGAACGCAATAGTTCAAAGTTAAGTTTCCAAACCGCATGGATCCACCCTGTGTGTTTTTTTTACTATTTGTTAAATCCCTGCTGTAACTCTGATTTATCCTTAATTTTCACATTGGCAAAAATTAAGATAAGTAAGGCACCCAAGATCGCCCTGTACACCACTTTCCTTGTCATGACATCAAGACGGCCGGCCCGGTCAAAGACGGCTGTGTCCACCTCCTCCCTACAGAGTCCATCAGAGACGGCCATATACACCTCCCCCCTACAGAGTCCATCAGAGACGGCCGTGTCCACCTCCTCCCTACAGGGCCCATCAGAGACGGTCCTGTCCACCTCCTCCCTACAGAGCCCATCAGAAACGGCCATGTCTACCTCCTCCCTACAGAGTCCATCAGAGATGGCCGTGTCCACCTCCTCCCTACAGGGCCCATCAGAGACGGCCGTGTCCACCTCCTCCCTACAGAGTCCATCAGAGACGGCCGTGTCCACCTCCCCACTACAGAGTCCATCAGAGACGGCCGTGTCCACCTCCTCCCTACAGAGTCCATCAGAGACGGCCATATACACCTCCCCCCTACAGAGCCCATCAGACACGGCCGTGTCCACCTCCTCCCTAACAAGTCCATCAGAGACGGCCGTGTCCACCTCCTCCCTACAGAGTCCATCAGAGACGGCCGTGTCCACCTCCTACCTAACAAGTCCATCAGAGATGGCCGTGTCCACCTCCTCCCACAGAGTCCATCAGAGACAGCCGTGTCCACCTCCTCCCTACAGAGTCCATCAGAGATGGCCGTGTCCACCTCCCCACTACAGAGTCCATCAGAGATGGCCGTGTCCACCTCCTCCTTACAGGGCCCATCAGAGACGGCCGTGTCCACCTCTTCCCTACAGAGCCCATCAGAAACGGCCGTGTCTACCTCCCCCCTACAGAGCCCATCAGAGATGGCCGTGTCCACCTCCTCCCTACAGAGCCCATCTGAGACGGCCGTGTCCACCTCCTCCCTACAGAGCCCATCAGAGATGGCCCCATACACCTCTCTAGTCACCCATTACCCCGCACAGGGAAGCGAGGAGCTCGCAGGGTACAGTCTCCACAATTCCTACACTGCTGCCCACCAGGTATGTTTCATTTTGTCTCACTGTCCAATACAAACACGTCACAACTCATGAAACCCTTCATCTATCTTCCTGTCTTCAGCCTTTCACTCAGAAGGAAATGCTGTATCTATGGAAGAAGCAGACAACTCTGCTGTTATATTGATTTGTTTGCCAATAACTACCCACTTAACCGGCAAACATGTTGAACTTGGCTAGGGGTGGGCTTCTTGGAGGGGCAGTGGGACTATAACAAGGGCATGTCGTCCTCAACCTAATCTACTAATTTTTTTAAAAAGGAAACTAATACACTTTCAAACACAAAATTGGCTTTCCTTGGAAAATCACATTAACAGGCGGCTTGGGATGCCTACTGTACAGATGTTTGTGCAGTCTGCTCTCCAGGCAGTGAGACAACAGAGAGTGTTCACTGCACACTGTTATCAGTTGTACAAAACTACAGAATCCATTCGAGACAGAAGTTAGTCATGCTGCGCGTCCTTGCGCGTGCCGGCGGGAGGACGGTCACATCTTACTTCCTTTGCTGCAGCATAGTTTGGTGCCTGGGGAAAGCTCCTTTTTCCTCAAAGACTTCTTCCAAGACTCACTCACATGGCTTTTCTCATTATACCCAGTCTCAAAATAGTCATAGAATTGGCCTTTGCACTCAAAGTCAAGGTCGCTCCCCAGAGGTTCTTGGCCAAGGGCGTCACTGTCTCTGCTGGCATCGTGACTTACTTTCCCATCGCTGAACTTGGACTTTTCCTGGACACCAAGTGACCTAATGTTAGTGACGAAAATTTCATTGGCAGGTATTTGGCCGTCGCTCTTGTAGATGGGGGCGCTGCCTATATCAAAGTCCACATGGTGGGAACAGCTGGGCAATGGCAGAGGGGAGGAGGAAGAGGAGGATGAGGAGGAGGCAGATGGGGAGGAGGAGGAGGAGGATGGGGGGGCGGAGGGAGATGCAGCCGGGGCAGCAGCAGAATTGCTTCCAACACCAACATTGACAGAAAGGGGTAGATTCAGGCAGTGGCCGCCACACTCTTGGTACAAACAGCAAGTGTGGACTTTCTCCCACTCCTCTTTGGCCACCCGGGGCCGTTTCCGGTAAGGACAGTCTTGGGCCAGGAACCACTCTTGGGCGGAGGTGCCGCCGAGGGAGCAGGCAGGGAGGCACCAGCTGTTCTGCATGAGGATTTCCCCGTGGATCCTCTTCATCAGGTTGTTAATGAGGACGGATCTCCGCAGGTACACTTCCGGGTCATCGATGAACCTGAGCTTCTCCAGGGACATATAAAGGATGTGGGCTCGCTCTTCAAAAACAGAGATGGTCTGAAAAAGGATCAGAGACGGGAGAAGGCTTAGGAAGTGACGTTTGTGAGAACGCCGTCGCCCATGTAGAAGTCGGCCCCGTGGCTGTGGCTGTCCGTCGCCAGCTGTGTCCTGACTCACTGGCGTGGCAAAGAAGATCCAGTCACTGGGTGGACCTCAGCAAGGCCCAGCCAGAAGGCTCAGTCCTTTAAGTCATAGCGAAGGAGATGCCAAGACCGTCAAGCAGAGCTGTCGGAAGTCAGGCCGGCAGCTGCTGTGGGGCTGGGGACAGGTGACCCGAACCCGCACAGGCAGGGTTCAGGTTGACCTGGCTGTTGGGGACAAGGTTTGTGCTGGTGGAAACGTAATCCAGCCGTGTTTCACACGTCTATGGGCAGAGGCACACTCATGCATTTCACAGCAGAGTGTTTTGAATTTAGTATCTATTTTTTAAAAAAGATTTATATTATTATCATTATTTTACTTTCTTTGAGACAGGGCCTCTTTATTATATATCCGTGGCTGTCCTGGAACTCACTATGGAGACCAGCCTGGCCTTGAACTCAGAGATGTGTCTGTCTCTGCCACCTGCATGCTGGGATTACGGCCTGTGCCATCCCCATCAGCTGAAAAATTATTTTTATGTGTTTGAAGGTTTGCCAGTGTGTCTGTCTGTGTACTATGTGAGGCCCCACGCAAAAGAGGCCAAAGAAGGGCACGGGATGCTCTGGAATTGGAGACATAGTCAGTCGTGAGCTGCCAGATGGATGCTAGGGACAGAACTCACATGGAAAGGCAGCCAGGGCTCTGAACTGTGGAGCCATTTCTCAACCCCAGTACACGTTTTTTAAAGATTCGAGATGCAGGTTCTAACGGGCACATGTCAAAGCCAGGACTGGGCCACCAAAGAACACTTCTGGGCTTCCACACCTACGACACACCATTTGCTAAGAGGGCAACGGCAGTTAAAGAGGCTGGGATAGGTAGGGCCTGTTGCCTTGTGGAGCTGACAGAAAGAGATGCAGACAGAAACTGGAGATGCGGATACGGTGCTGGGCTGTGTGGGGCTGTCACTGTTTACAGGATGGTCCATTCGCAATTGTTATTATTGTTAATTTGCTTTTGTAAAAAAACAAACGAAACCAAAAAACACAGCCTTGCTATGTAGCCCAGGCTGCCCCAGAACTCACAAGGTAGCCCAGGTAGGCGCTGAACTTTCTCCCCTCGCAGCAATCCTCCTGCTCTGTCTTTTAAGAGCTGGGATATCAGGATGCACCACACATCTGGCACATCCCAGTAGCAGCTGGAAAGCTGACACAGACACAGCATAGAGACTAAAGAGATAAACATGGTGCCTCCTTACCAACAGGCAGAGGCAACTTCTAAAGGCGGGGCTGCGGGGCAGAGAGTGGCTGGAAGCTTGAACTGAGGAGATGGGTGTCTGCCTATGGGGCTCCAGCCTCGCCTCACGGATGAGGTCAGAGGAGATCTGGTGGGAGGGTACCACCAAGGAGAAAGAACAGACGCTTAGACGTCCAGTTCTTCACTCATGCACGCTCCCCCTGGGTTATCTCCTTACTTTGTGTGAGAAGAAAAAGAGCTATCTCTGGTCCTTCTTGGGAATTAGCTCTGAATTTCAACAAGCTTGACATGGGTCAGGATGTTTCACAAACAGCATGCCTGCTCTACGCACACATCCAGGGGACGATACACTGACCCCCCCAGGAGGTAGGAAAACCCCTGGACAACCACCCCAACCAGCACACAGCAGCAGCCTCCTGGGCCGAGCTCAGACTAGGGTTAGGAAAGCCGAGTATTTGTCCCGACACATGATACCACAGAGCAGCCCTAGCCCTCAGGGGACCCCGGGAATATTAAACCATCGGCAAAAAGATGTGAGCTTCCTTGCACACTCGAATTATTTCTGGGCGGAGGATCTCTTTCTGGTTCTTTCTTCAAGTACTTGTGAAAAGTAACACAGGCCCTGTCCTAGTCGGGGTGATTACACACGACCAGAGCAGCTTGGGGACAGGGCTGTTTGGCTTACACTCCCACGCTGTAGTCCATCACCTACGGAAGTCAGGATAGGAACTCCAACAGGGCAGGAACCTGGAGGCAGGAGCTGATGCAGAGGCCTTGGAGGGGTGCTGCTTACTGGCTTGCTCAGCCTGCTGTCTTATAGAACCCCAGCCCACAGCCCACAGATGGTACCACCCACCCACGATGGGCTGGGCCCTCCCCCATCAATCACCAGTTTAAAAAAATGGCCTGCAGGCTTGCCTGCAGCCTGACCTCACAGAAGCATTTTCTTGAGGTTCTGTCCTCTCAGATGACTTTAGCTGGTGACAAACTGACGGGAAACTGTCCAGGTCAGGTTCCCCCGAAAGTGACAGTGACCCAGGTAGCCCCACAAAGTGGCCCTTGAAGCAAGTGTGACGAGGCATTGTAAATGTTAACAAAATAACTATTTCAAACCTACTGTATGGCTGCAGCTGCTGAGGGGGGGGTGAAGATCCTCCTCTGGGGAGTACTTCCTCTTGAAGTATGTGACCTTGGATGCGCCGATAGGACTTGGAATTCCCCTGTAGGGCGATCCTGTGGCAATAAATCAGATCGACAAATGACACGCAGCCTGCCAGAGGCTCGCCAAGCAAAATACTTTCATTTCCTTTCCCTCTAGTGGATAGCTCGGCTACATCCCTTCCTGTACACGCAATGATGAAAAACAAACATTTGTCTTCATGGTTGCTAGCGGACTGAATCCTGCGAGCTGCGAAGGTAAGGATTTCCAAGCAGCATTAGAGGAAAATGTCACCCACCGTTCAGCATCTGCTAAATGCTCGGGATCTTAACCGTACAGGCAAACAGTAGATCCATGGGCTGTGGGGGACCAGCATGGACTCAGACACCTCATGCAGGTCGCTGAGCAGAAGCATGAAGCACGTTCAGGATTAATAAACACACATACATGGAGTTTACAATGGCTCTTCTTATATAGTAATGCTTAAAACCTGGAGCAATTCCGTTTCACTCTGGAAATGCTAACACACCAACCAGGAATAGAGCAGGGCCTCCTTGGAGGACTCTCAAACTTTTTCAGAACTAAACTTTCATGAATTTTTTATTTGTTTCTTTTTAAAAGAGAAAAAAAAAGACCTATCACGTCATAAAACCTCAAAGGAACTTATTTGAGACTATTAGAATTAAAGCCCAGAAGAAGATATTTCTGTTTTCTTGTCAACCGTGAAGAGGAGCAGCTTGAAGCTGTGGCAGGGGCGCAGACTCCTTTATGCTTGTGGGACAGAGCCCAGCATGTAAGACTGTGATCTGTATCTCCCTGAGGGCCATTTATTTTCACGGGATAGAAAGCCCGAACCCAAACTTTTGGTAACTGGTTCAGTTCCTTTAAAATACAAACAAACTAAAAAACACAAAAGTTCCAGGACATCCACAGCAGGTAAGGCTGCAGAGCAAGTTAAGTAGAATTTCCCAAGGGAACCCAGCCCCAGCTCCTAAGGAGAAGGCCAAAGGCAGTACCTGCCAGTTGTGGGCTGGCTGCTCGGTCTGTCTGTAAAGGAACCTGTGCTGGCCCTGGGGGGCTTGCACCTCGGTAGCTGTCAGCCTCCCATAGCGTCTGGTACCCGGCGATTTCAGCAGCTCCTTCTGAGACAATGGGCTCGCAGAATCTATTCATGGACAGAACCAGCGTCATCTCTGACAGCCTTAGATCTGGGGGGAGAAAAAAGTGGTTGGGTGGGCGGGACAGACAAACAGCCCTGCCCCGCAGCCAGCCTGAGGACAGCCTTGGCATCTTCCTGGGCTTGGGAGGCTTTCCCTGCCCGTCCCTTCATCCCAAACCAGCAGACTATTTTTCCCAAGGACACCTTAGCAAACTCCAACAGCTCTCAGTTTAGCCACCACTGCAGTGGGCAGCCTGCATCTCAGAGCGGGTCTTCAGAGTTCTCTCCTTATTGTTCTCAGATTCCCCGCAGCCCCTCAGACAGCTGCTCTGCCTCCCAAACACATTTTCCTCCCGACCTTACAAATGTACCTCTTAGAGGAAGGGCTAGAAACCCTGTGCCTGCCTCCTATTAATAAGGTGAAATCAATTTTCTATTCAAGCCCCTAGGAGTCCCCTTTGATGAAATCAGCTAACCAGTGGGGGGCGGGGGCAAGACAGAAGTCCCTAGGGTCCTCCCAGCGCTCTTCTCTTCCCAGCTCCTTGGCCACACTCTCTCCTCCCGGGGTGAAGCAGACAGACACTTGGTAGTTGTTTCCACAGCCCTGATCGGCCTGAACTGGATCTGCCTCCAGTCAAAACACTGCGAGATGAAGACAGAAAATTGGCTCCAGTTTCCAGCCGTGAGTTGCAGTCCCATAGGAGCCAAGCACAACATCAACCAGGCAGCAGAATATTAAACAGGAGCCAGGGCTCCGGGCAGAGGCAGCCAGCGACTCTTTACACTGCAAAGCCAGATGCAAGGCAGGAACTTTCCAAGAGTCAACACTCTATAATCTCGGGTTCTCAGCCTGACCTCAGGACTGCAGGGAGCCAGCCTGGCTTCTGATGCTCTGGGATGCTCCCGGACTCTGACCCTGTGTAATCCAGGCTATGAGGCCACTTCCGTGGGGCTCAGTGTGGACCCTCAGGACAGGGAGAAGAGTCTGGGGCCATAGGTCAGAGAGCAGACCCAGAACCTCTGATTCCTGTTCCTTCAGGACAAACTCTGTGCCCCTTTAACACAGCTCCTCTTGCTGTGGTGACCCCCAACCATAAAATTATCTCCTTGCTACTTCGGAACAGTGATTTTGCCACTGTTATGAACTGTGACATAAATGTCTCTATTTCCGATGGTCCTAGGCGATCCTTGTGAAACGGCTGTCTGACTGCCAAGGGGGTCGCGACCCACGAGTTGAGAGTCACTGCTGCAGGACATCCAGACCTGCACGGCTCAGCTGTTTTAAGGACTGAAGTGATGTCAGGCCTGCTTGCTGAAGATGGATTTCCCTCCAGGCACAGCAAGAACCAGTTCATTCTTTGGCCTACAGGCTGGGGCAAGGGTGGACCTGTCACACATGCCAGGACACCTGTGTACTTCCGGGGGTGGAGGTGGAGATCTTTGCTTCAAATGGTGGTAAAGTCTTCCGGCTACCAGAGCAGCGACTGGCAGCAGCTTGTCTCTCTCTAGATATCAGTGCTTTCGAATTCAGCCTCAGCCCTGCCTCAGACAGGTTCTCTAAGCAAGGGGTAAAATCAGGGTAGAGCTGACTTGGGCTCTGGAGTCTACTCTTCCATTTTTCTTCCTAAAGGGATATCAGAAATGCCTTAGGGAAGGAGTGTGTGTGTGTGTGTGTGCGCGCACGCGCGCGCGCGCATGTGTAAAATAATTCTCTATCAAGAAATGGTGGAAGATGTCATTTATTTTACTCTTTCAGTCATCCACAAGGAAATTTTGTCTTTGTCAACTTAACAAACTCAGCCCTTTGGTCTCTTCCCCCTCCAACTCTTCAGCCAAGCAAAGACTCACTAAAATGCTCATAAAGCCGTCCAATTTCTTAACCTAGTCTAAAGGGCAGCTTGAGATTCACACCCGCTTCCGGGGCGGGGTCTGGGAAGAGGATGCAAACCTTTGCCTGGTACAACTTTTACTACATATAAACAAAAGCAGGTTGACAAACCCATGCACCTTAAGACAGAGGAGCTGCCAGGCTCCTGGCAGCAATTACCTTTGCTTAATAGGACATTAATGGGCCCTGGGCTGCTTTATGATAGTCAGAGTTTGTTTGTATTCTAATGACTCGGGGAGCAGCTTTTCTGTTGTTAAGGCTCTCAGGGCTTCTATTTGCTGGCATTGTTCACAACATATGAAATTCCATCGTTATGATTTGAACTTGAAATGCGGCATAATAGTTGGTTTTGTTTTTTTTTTTTTTTTTAGCGTGGCTGCTTCTTTTGTTTATAACATCTAATTTCAACAAGTTTTTCTTCTTCAAATTAGAAGCTGTTACACACGAGATCCTAAATGGGAGAGGCTGGGTTCTGCAAGTGATTTATTTAAGCTGGAATAAAACATGAATGAGCTGGGACGACTTGGGAGGGGGGAGGAGAGTCTGCAATTGAGCCTTCTTGGTCTATTTAGAACTCACACTGATGCTAACCAATTAGGGAGACAAGCGTAGTGTTCATGAGATACTGTGCTGTAGGGTACTGGGCACCCATGTTTAGCTTGGGTCTTCTGCTATGGAACCCAGAAATCCAGATTCACAAGTTCGTATTGTTCATAGAAATACAGCCATGGTGATGTATATGATAGAGATTTTGTTTTAATATCAGAAATGAGTGAATTAAAAGTGAGAGTGTTAATGCACTAACTTGTAGCCCTCGGGCTGCTGTGCCACTGTTTGGTCACTGGGGTGATGCTGTGGGATGACCCTCAACACCCTCCACAAGGCTGAAGGCCAAGCGTCAGCGTTCCCACCGAGTGCTCCTCACACACGCATGTCTATACCGTTTGGCTGTTCCAGATAAAGCCATCACGGTGCTCAAGGAGGTGCCAGGAAACTAATGGGGGCTACTAGACATAAAACAGCACAGCAGAAGGATCATCCCTCTTCTTCCTGACATTGGGAACTACAGAACGCATTATAAAGGAGCCTCTAGGCAGCTGGAAGACAGAGTTCAAGCCTGGATAGCATGAAGGAACCGCTGAGATCCAGGCAGGTCCAGAGAACCACAGAGCTCTGTCCTGGGGAGCCAAAAGACTTCCTCACCCACGGTCTCCAAACGGTCCCAGACAGGATCTCAACAGTTTGTCTGCTTTGCCCAATGGTGGAGGTAGAGGCTGGATGATTACAACAAAACCCTTCAACGCTTTTTTCAGGTCCCTGTGGTGTCCCTGGAAGTGCGCTGGCCAGCTGCGGTCCCAGGAGGCTAAGAGCTCTAAGTCCGGTATTGGGGCTGGGAACGCAGGTGTGGGGGGACTAGGGCGGTTAGCGGTTCCCCACTGGGAGCTTGAGGGTCGGCTTTCTCAGTCCAGGCTCAAGGTGGGGTGCTAGGGTGTGACGGGTCCCTTATCCAGACGCACCCTGGAGACTGGTGCCATGCCCTTAAGCCCCTTTCCGGGACAGAGGGCACGGTTCGGCCAGCCGCAGGCCGCAGGGAAAAGTAAACAGCCCAAGTGTCTGGGAACAAAGGCAAGTAGTCTTCCAAGGTACCGAAGCCCAGTGCCTCTCCTGAAGAATAAGGGCTATGATTATTCGCTCTCCTTCTAAAAACCAAGTTTCCTTCTATGGGAAATACACGCCAAGGTGGGATTCCAAGGCTATGACTCACGGAGGCTGGCGGGGCCGCACTCCAGCCTGCAGCTGCCCGGGTCTTTAGCCGAGCCCCGGTCGCCCGCGCGGTGCGCGCCTCTGGAACCAGGGTGGACCTTGGCGCCCCGCTCCTGCGGCCGGGCGCACGGGAAAGTTGCGGGGCGAGAAGGCTGGCAGAGGCGGGGGCGTGGGCCTCGCAGCCCGCGGGAAGGTGAGCCGAGGACAGCGCCGCCCGCAGCCGGTAGCAGGGGCGGGCGCGGAGGTGGCGGGGGACACAAGGTGTCAGCTTCGGGAGCGGCGCCTTGTTCCGCGGAGCGCGCGCCCCTGAGACCCGCAGGCCCTCCTTCCTACCCTCCCGGCCTCGGGCCGACCTTCCTGCCACCCGGGGACACCCGACTCGCTGCTACGGGGGTCTCCGCCGACCGCCCGGGTCGCCTCGTGCGCGCCGCTGCTCCCGGGAAGGGCGCGCGGCCCTAGAGAGCGCGCGCCGCCCCCGCACCCCGCTGTGTCCAGCTGCGCCCCGGCCCCACGCGCGACCCTCTCCGCCCCCGCACGCCCTGGGGTCGCGGCTCTTACCGCGCGCCCCGCGCTCCAGCCGCCGCCGTCCTCCGCGCGGCCGCCGCTGCCCACGCGCCTCCCGGGCCCTGTTGGCGTGGCCCGGTGCGCGGCGGCCGAGGTCCCCGCAGGTCCCGCCGCCGCCGCCGCCGCCGCCGCAGACGGTTATGGAAATGAGCCGCTGTGTCTGGCGAGGAGCGCGAGAAACCCGTCAATCCTGTTTGCCATTTCCCCGCGGATTTCCTAGCCGGGCTCTGCTGGATGCCCCCGGGGCGAGAGGGAACCTGACAAGCGCGCTCCCCGCCTCCCTCCGCTCTGCCAGCTCGCAGGGCGCCGCGCCCCCGCCCGCCCTGCCTCCGCCCCCGCTCCGCCTCCGCCCTCGGGGCCGCGCGGGCTGCTCCCGCCAGCAGACCGGACCCCACGCGCGCAGCCCGCCCGGGGCAGGGGCTGCAGCGCGCGAAGCGTTCACTGCAACCTGCTCAGACGTCTTGTCTATTTTTTAAAATTTGGTTTAGTTTTCTTATTGTGTGTGCGTGTGATTAAAAAAAAAAATCTGTGCCTTTCCCACCCTTTGCTAAAGACTTTCTTCCCCTCTCTACAGCACTCGGAGATGAGAAACAGATGTCGGAGCTGGACTGAGCGGTTGCGCTCCCCCGCCTGCCCGGTCCCTTCCCCTGCAACCCGGGTGTAACAAGGCAGCTTTCGTCCTGCATCCACGTGAACTGGCAGCTCCTGGGTGAGGAATCCCCGTGGGGAAAACCTCCAAGAAAACCAAAAACCAAACAAAAACAAAAAACTAAGAAGAAGCTTGCCCTTGGTGGAGAGTCTGTGGCAGAAACCAGAGTCACTTTATTTTGCAGATAGTGATCCCCTCACCCCCTTGTTGTGGATTCAATTAGAGTTGGCTTTTGCCTGGGGTTTTGTTGTTGTTTTGGTTTTGAGACAGGGTCTTACTGTGTAGACCAGGCTGGCCTTGAACTTAGATTGCTTGCCTCTGCCTCCCAAGTGCTACTATTAAAGACTTGCGCCACCACGCGTGGCTGGCTTTTTTCTTAAAAACAAAACAACAGCAGCAGCAACAACATACAAATTTAATTCATAAATCCTGTCTGGGGACCCTCCATCATGGAGAGGTCAGTTGAGGAAGGCAGAGGCTTACAAGAGGCAGACCTACTACCAAAGCCAGGAAGAGAGGCACGTGCGGAAGTGTTAGGACACTAGAGCCGGAGGTTGTGCCAGATGTCCCTCTTTGAAACAGCGATCCTCCCGCCTGGGGGAGCCAGGCCTCTGGCTGCCTGGTTGCTGCAATCCAGGAGGTCCGGGCACTGCAAGCCTGGGGAAGAGGGGCAGGAGCAGGGATGAGGATCAGCGCCTGCAGATTGCGCTCGTCTGATTTGCATGTTTATTTCCTAGAATTGTAATTAAATTTGTGTAATAAATGTTTTCCATTTCATTTGTACACTCAAAATTTGGGTGACTGACATGCGGCTAAGTGAATTTCCTTTTTTTTTTTTAAAGCAAATGTGCTTTATTCAATAAAGCAGCAAATATTAACCATCATTAGGACTAATCTATTTAGGAGGTGTTTCTATTGAACTTTGTGTATCAAAGACGCAAAGAGTGTTAGGGTATTAGGATGCCAGGAGAACAATTCTGGAAACAGGAGGCTATAGCCAGCATATTTCAGTTTTTCTGAAAGACAGCCCAGGGTTGCACACCAGAAACACTGGGTATCCATCTTGGCTTCATTCCAAAATGTGTTAAATTGCCCCGGCTCATGCCAACATAGACAGTTAAATGATGATTTCAGAAGTTTAAAGATGACTTTTCCCCCCATCAATCAGTGAGAGCCCACGTCCAGGTTGAGGGTGGAGCTTACTTTCCATCTGAGTGAAGGGAGGCCAGGCAAGGTACAATCGCAGTTAAAGCAGTGTGATATTTGGGAATTAAATACAGACCTAAAACTGCTCATCCCATAGCTCAAATGAAGGACTAAATGTGGGGCTTGGAGGCGTGGCTTGTTATTGTTTTTATCTCCTGTGTTAAAGTTTTATAGCATTTAGTAAGGACTACAGGGAATCCACTTACACACTTAGCTGTGTCAAAAATACATAAAACCAAAAGGAGCAAATTAAGCATCAAATTGAGAAATAACATAAGACTAGGGACCAACATGAGCTGCCCTCTGAAAAACAAGCCTTCCGGGGAAACGCCACAGCACCTAGGGGTGCAGAGTCTCTTGGCTTTGCTGGTCTAAGAGTCAAATGCCTGCATTTAAACCCTGCACCCTTGTGGATCCATCCGCACATGAACTTGAGCCTGTCCTGTCCAGATACCTAGGTTAGCACGTTTCACTGCCAGCTTTCCTGTTCACGTTGAATGGCAAGGTGAGAGTCACTCAGTGTCCAACTGCTATAGCATGCATACGTGTACCCTGCAAAAGACAGTCAAGTGTCCGTGGGGTGTGGAGCATCATTTCAAGATCCAAGTTGTGGCTCTGGCATAAGAGCCAGAAATCACTAGTGAAGTGTTTGGAATGAGTGGATGCAATTTATAAACAAGAGCCAACTGAGCCCTATGATGTCATCATTCAGGGATATGTGTACCCATACATATGTCTGTGAGCGTACAAGAAAAATATTTGAGTATAAAATTTAAAATACTAAGAGCTGCAAAGTCACCGAAATCTGAAACTGTTTTTCAGTCTAAGAGTGCCAGTCTGAGTCTCCTGCCTTATACAACGCCCAGCAGACGCACAGATTCCCAGTCCTGGAAGCTGGTTCAAAGTTTCCGCCTCAGAAGTGTGTTAAGTGGCTTCGAAGAACTCTGTCGTTTCTTGGCAAAGCTACCCTCAAAGCAGCCAAAGGTGTGGGGGACATGAGCAGGACACCATCCCGGACTTACTGAGTTGCCAGTATAGTCAGAAGTATAGAGGAACATATAATGGTGGAGCGACTTAGTCATCCAGGCAGAGTAGATGCACGGGGGGTTCAGGGACGGGACTTGTAAGCGCGGACAGCAGATGAAATCAGATCACACTGCACTGGAGGACCGCTCAGCTACTCTCTCAACGGTATAGCAAGAAGACTGGACATGCCTTAGCGTGTAGCCCTGGAAGGAGAAGAAGGGCGTGTGATGTCCCAGAGTGGGAACCCCCCAGGCTGTTATCGCTGATTGGAAAGACAAGAAGCATGGGAGAGAACTAAGGTTATTGGTCAAGTCACTACATGGCTGAAAGCAAACGCATGAGGAAAGAGAAGGGACAGGATGGAAAGGACATGTGACCTGCTGGCTCTCGGTCTGATAAAGAGGAGCCGTCCAGGGAGCAGACAGACGGAGATACACAGGGACAGCCAGATGTTCTGGTTCGCTGAGAGACCATGAGAGAGAGAGAGAGATAAGAATGATGTGTGCCAGGTGTGGCGGTCCTGGCGCAAGCCTTTAATCCCAGCACTTTGGAGGCAGAGGCAGGCAGATCTCTGTGAGCTCAAGGCCAACCTGGTCTACAAAGTGACTTCCAGAAGAGCCGGGGCCATACAGAGAATCCCTGTCTCGAAAAATAACAAGAAAAAGGATGATGAACACTTTTCTATCTGTTGGACAGAATGAGTCAGCTAAAGGTATTTTTTTGAGAATTAGAGAAAGACTTAGGTCAGCTCTTTAAAGAATCTGGCAAATGTGTTTATTCAGAGCTGAAAATGACATTTTGGGTTCAATGAGTAAACTCTCTTAAAGGATATGTATCTCAAAGAATACAACGACCCCTTTGGCTTAGAAGGAACTTGGTTAGGAGGCAGACTTGGCGGCAGTCAGCCTCTCCTCCATGGCCTGTTAGTGCGATACAGAAGTAACTCCATACTGTGCTTGTTCAGAAACCATTTATGCATGAACCTTCACAAGTAGAAAGTGATTCATTTCATCAGATAATCCTGAAATAATCCCCCAAAGATGGAAACTGTTGGTAATGAGCTTTGCATGTTATATCTCCCTCGGGGATATTTGTGTTTTAATGGGAGTGTCATAACATTGCAAAAACTTTAATCAAAGCAGCTGATAATTAATTAATGGCATGATTTCAGATGTAAGCTGGTGAGGTTTTATTTCTGAATGCTAATCCTGTAACATATATGGTCCCTTGCTCAGGATGTTGCTTTTGGAGACCTGCGTTAGTGACTACTCAGGAATGATTGGCAGTAAATATCCCGACTAGCGCAGAGAGAGAACTGTTCTTCTCATGCTCACTAACTTTCTTCAGTGAAAAATATTCTATGGAACTTTTTTTTCTTTCTTTGATGCTGTCAACATTGTATCAGTGTGGTAACTGAGAACACCAACATTCGCCCCAAGACTTCAGGGGACAGCTGAATCATGGGACACACAAGTTCTTTGGATGGGAGCTGGATGGCCAAGAGGAGATAGGATGACACTGTGCACACCTTTGGTCACAGCACCTGTGAAGCAGACACCATCCTGGTGCAGGAAGTTTCCAGCCAGCCAGAGCTGCTACACAGTGAGGCAAAGCAAACAAGATGAGCACATGCAGGGTTAGGGTGCAGCCGTGTAGAGCAGCCTTGTACAGTAAGCGAGGCCCTGGGTCCAATCCGTAGTCCTGCCCAGAGTGGCAGGGAGAAAGATTATGAGTGCATGAGCTTGTGTGTGTGTGTGTACACTGTGTGTCCTTCTAGCCATGTGTGCACCTGTGTGCCCCCCTGTTACATGTGTTTGTGTAGGTTTGTATGACACTGCACCAACACTTCTTTCAGGAGCTGGAGGACCTAGACATACCAACAGTATTTTCTTCAACTCATAACAGTATACATAGGTGATTGTTGAAATCTTTATATTTTGTTTTTTGCTTTTTTTTCTTTTTGACATCAAATCCCAGAGAAGAATTCTGGTAGCTTACAGGAATATATGTTCCAATGAAGCAATAATTTCAGCTATAATAAGTGTGTAGAAAACAAGTGTGGACATAATTATATTTGTTAGATATTAAATGTTATTGAGTTTAAGTAGTGTGTTCTCTATTTACTAAAATAATCACTACCAGGTTGGTTGAAACACATCTACTTTCCACAAGTATGTACAAGGAAATTATTTTAATAAAAACATGAGCATTTGCAAATTCATGTTCCCTTCTCTTCATTGCAGATATTAGCCTGAATTCGGAGCTTGATACAGTGTGTATACATATATCACACGCATGCTGAACCCTGCCCCTCACTGGCACTGGAAAGGAAGTAGGGGTGAGGGTGGACCTGGAGACACCTTCATCTTGGAGTTTCTTTGTAGCAGAAAATGTGCAGCAAAGTTAAAAACAAAACCTGCTTATGCCACTGGGAAGATATATTTATTTCCACCATGTAAAAGGATAAAAGCATAAAATCAGGGTGGAAAGATGGAGAGGGAGGAAGGCGGGGGTGGGTAGAGAGAACCTGGCGCAGACATCACCTGAGTGGGAATCACACATCCCGCACACACAGGCGCTCTGCACACATATGCACAGATTCATCTCTGACAATTTAATTGTTTAATGGTAGGACTAACAAGGAATCCTTTCTGAAGTAATGGCATATAAAGGCTTCCCAGAGAAGTTAATATCCTGTTGCATTTGATGGGTGTTTCCCATTTGTGCGGTTCTGCCTTAACAGACTCTCCGTGCTTGTGGAGGGGGTGGGCGGGAGGGGAGGTGATGTCTGCATTCAGCCGCAGAAACCTGGAGGCTGACTTACCCTGCCAGCTTAGCCAGAGAGGCAATCAACCCGAGGCCCCAGCTGACCTTAGACCATGGCTCACATCACTGTAGGGTCCTGGCTTGCAGGCCTGAGATCCGGCTCCTGGGCTACTTCTGGGTGCTCCCTGTACAAGCCAGTGCCTGCCTGCACAGTCGGCTCCAGTCCTTGGTCAAACCCTGGACTTGGGGTTTGGCAGCTGTCTGTACCGAGGTGGCAGGGCTTCCTTGTGGCCAGTCTTCTGCACAATGGCAGGCACGATGCCTCTGAGGCTGCAGCTTGTATTTGTGCCTTTCTGTGGGTTCAGCCTTGCTCAGTGAGTACCTGGAGAACAACATGCACTTGAGGAAGCGAAGGGTTCTCACTGCAGGCTCTGTAGTGATCCAGGCTGTGGTTTCCATTCTTAACGAATACTCTTTATTAATTACATCTGACTGCAGTTACTTGGTGTGGCATTAGGCTTTTCTCCGTCAGGAAAGCAGCAGTGGGGAACTTAAGCATGTAGTTTTGTGTGACCCTCCAGCCCTGTGCCAGCTTCTCTCACCGAAGCCCTGTCTGTGTCTCTCGGTCAAGGAGAAGGCGTAGTAGGCAGGACTGGAAGCGGCAGACTATTTATAACACGAGCTTTCTATCCCACAGCTCTGCTCTTACTTCTATTATCATTACTTATTCATAGACTTTTATTCCCAAATATCATTACCCTTTACAGTAATAGGATCAGGAAAGCAACCACTTAAAACCAAACAAACAAATGTGGGCATCTCATCTGTATGTAACGGGCAGGCGGGCACATTTTCTCTGCTCCCTCCGCTCCCTCTCTCCCACCACCTGGGGAGTAGTTCTCACCAGCCACCAGCCGCTCCCTCGCTGACTGACAAAGGGGCTGGTGTAGGGAAGGCATGGCAACCGTGGTGACAGTCTTCGAGAGCAGGAGGGTGCAATGAAGTCTGAGAGAAATGGGGAGGAAGGTGAGAAAGATATGAAATACACCTGAAGCTCTCAGCAGAGGAAGACCCTTCAGGTCAGACCCATTCAGTAACTGGGGTGCAATCACATAGCCGTTCCCTATCTGCTAATGTTAGCCGAAGACCTACTATGTGCCATCGATAGTTACTGTGCACCCAAGACCTACCGCATATCACCAATAACTACCATGTACCAAAGGTCCACTGCGTGCTACCGGTATCTGCAGTGGGCTGAAGACCTGGTGTATGCAACTGATAGCTACCATGTGCCAAAAGCCTACTATGTGCTACGGGTATCTGCAATGTGCTGAAGACCGAGTATATGCAACTGATAGCTACCATGTGCCAAAGGCCTACCGTGCTATGGATAAAACTGTCATGCACAAAAGACCTGTGGTATAGAGTCAATAGTTAACAGATACAAAGACCTGTTATGTACTAATGATAGTTGTCACGTATTGAAGACCTACTGTGTGTTGTTGCTCAGGCTGGCCTTATACTTGTTATGTAACTCAAGATGACCTTAAACTTCTGATCCTCCTGTTTCCACATCCTGAGTGCTAAGCTTACAGGCATGTGCTGCCATACACGCTTTATGCAGTGCTGGGGTCAAATCCAGAGTTTTGTGCATGCTAGGTGAGCATTCGGCAACTGAGCTACACCCCCAGTCTCCTGGACGTTATTTGATTTGCGTACCTTTTAACAGTAGGTATAGCTGCTTCCATTTACAGTTCAGGAAACTGAAGTTTAAGAAGGCCAAGTGGCTTGTCCAAAGTTGTATGTTTTAGCCAGGCACAGTGGTGGTGCACACCTTTAATCTCAGCACTCAGGAGGCAGAGGCAGGCAGATCTCTGTGAGTTCAAGGCCAGCCTGGTCTGCAGAGTGAGTTCTAGGACAGTCAAGGCTACACAGAGAAACCCTGTCTTGAAAAACCAAAAACCACACCAAAACAAAGTTGTATGTTTTAATTCAAGGAACCTGGAACGTAAACTTAGAGCCTACACTGCCTTGCACTTCATTGCACCTCGTGTATTGCTTATGTGCAAGTCGGCATCAAAAATGATTAAAATGTGCGGTGCCGTGGAGCTACTCGCCCAAGGCTGGGGTTAGTGCGTGCTCTGCCTCAGTTTGCTCAGCTCACTGAGTGCAGAGCCTTGGCTCTCAGAGTTCAGAATGTTTTCATGGTGGAAAGACTTCTTTTTCTCATGTTTTAAACTTTTAAAAGGACAGTCGGAAACTCATCTGTGGATTGGGCTACTGGGACAAGAGACTGGAGTAAACTTTGTTTCTCTTTGGTAGACCCGTGCCTCTGTAAAGGAGCAGCTTCTCATGCATGATATGAAGATGTGTAAGAATGTGTCAGGGGGAAGTATGAACTTACTAAAGGGGAACATGACTACTGCATGTGGATGGCCATGGTTAAGGCAGCAGTGGTAACTCCAGTTGTAACATGTATGCTTCATGCTTTTATCCCTAGAGCCTTCTCCCTCAAGCTCTTAACTTCATTCTAATCCTGAGAAGAACGTTAAACAAATCCAGACTGAGGACTTCCCACAAAGTACCTGGCAGTCCTCCTCAAAATGGAGGAGTTGGAAGACTGACAGTTAAGAGTGGACCAAGGAGACAGGATGACTAAACGCCAGCCAGTATCCATGGAACAGGGAACATACGCTAATGTAAGTGTAGTGATAGTTTGTGTTTTAACAAATAAAGCTTGTCTGAAGATCAGAGTGTGGAGCTAAGCCACTAGCGGCCAGGAGGTGGTGGCTCACACCTTTAATCCCAGGATTTGGGAGTCCCAGCCCTTTAATCCCAGCACTAGAGAGGTGGAGACAGGAAGGGAATATGGCTGGGTGGAGAGAGGAATATAAGGCAGGAGGAGACAGGAGCCCAGTGCAGTCTGAGGAGACAGTCTGACACAGGATCACCCCTTTGGTCTGAGGATTCAGTAGAGGTAAAATGTCTCTCTAGTGGCTGGCTGCACTGCTTCTCTGATCTCTCTGCTTTCACCCTCTAATATCTGACTCCGAGTTTTGTTTAGTTAGACCAATTAAAATTTATGTTACTTGCAAGATGTAAATAAACAATAGAAACTGCCTTACTTTCTTGGTATTTCTGTAAATCTCATACTGTTAAATATTATAAAAATATGATGCCACAAATACATGCAAAATGCGTGTGCACATCCTCACATACACACATACATATGCGCATGACTAGGCAGAATATATGAGAAGCCAGGCCAATCAAAATGAGTAGTTTTTTCTTGAATCAACAGCATTTTGTGTCTACTGATCTCTGAGATTTTATAACTACTTTTGAAGTCTGGAGACAGAACCAAGGGGAAAGCGTCAAGTGATTCAAACAGACAACGCTTGTTGAATAAATGGGTGTCATGGCAGGCTCAGCAGTGTCTTGGCCCCTGAATGTACGAAAGATGGCTTTGGTTTCAGATCTTCCATACCATCACCCTTCCCCAAGCCCAAACTCAAGCACTCCAAGGTCTGAGTCATATTCTTCAGAACCCAATAGAAGGTGCTTAATAGCTCCAGAAACTGATCAGACGGTTAGCTCACGGCCACATCCTGTCTGGACTGGGATTTGTGGGGAACTTCTACCATTGTATGTGCAGAAATACCAGTGGCTTTGTCACCTGCAGGAATCACATGTAGGTGCATGCATGTCTTGTAGATGCCGTAGTTGGAATATGAAAAGTCTCCCACAGGCTCCTTGCTTGACTGAAGAGCTGGTCCCCAGTTGGGGTTGGTGGTGCTGATTTGGAGGAAGCCAAGCATCTGGGGCAGGCATTGGAACCGGAGCTTTACACCAGGACTTCCTGATTACCCTGGGCCACCTGAATGCAGACCCCAGGTGACCAGCTACCTCCTGCTCTGGCCACCCTCCCTTCTCCACCTTCCCTGCCATGATGGACTACACCCTCAAACTGTAAACCAAAATAAATTCTTCACGTTGCCTTTGCCAGGTGTTTTGTTACACCAATGAGAAAAGTAACTAACACCATTATCTTGAGATTTGTCTACTCATCACTGCTCTGAGACTATGGTAGTTGTAGTCTCTTTGCTGAGACAAAAGACTCAATAAAAGCATTATATAAGTAAGGGTTTGGCTGGATCAAAGTTAAAGGCACAATCCATTATTGTGGAATATTTAAGTATGCAAAGATGTGTTGCATTTGTTTACTTATGGAAAGATGTGCTGCTGTTTACCCTGCCTGCCTAAGGCTCCTGATTGGTCTAATAAAAAGCTGAATAGCCTGTAGTGAGGAACAGCAGGCTACGTGCATTTCTTCTGCCTGGCTCCCGGCCGCCCGGCTAGCTTATGCCCCGAAATAACAACACACAAACTGTATTCATTTAAACACTGCCTGGCCCATTAGTTCTAGCCTCTTATCAGCTAATTTTCACATCTTGATTAACCCATTTTTAATAATGTGTGTAGCACCATGAGGTGGTGGCTTACCAGGGAAGATTCCCAGCATTCTGTGCAGTCTACTCTGCCTATCTAAATCCTGTCCTATCAAAAAGCCAAGGCAGTTTCTTTATTAACCAATGAGAGTAATATATAGACAGATAACCCTCGTCCATCAACAGCCATAGGTATAGGCGGGACTTCTGGGCAGGGAGAGTAAGTAGAAGGCAGAATTTAGGCTGGGGGTGGGGAAAGAGACTCCAGGGAGACACCAAGGGTCAGACACACAGACACAGAGGAAGTAGGACATACAAAATGAAAGGTTAAAAAGCACTAGTGGGACAAGTCCAAGCTAAGGCAGAACCTTCATAATTAATGAGTCTCTGTGTCTTTACTTGGGAGCTGGTGGGGAAGTCACAGTGGCAGAAGTCTAATATCTTACATTGAATCCCCAGCCAGGAAGCAATGAGCAAGGATACTGTATGCTGTCCTTGCAGTCTCTTTTTCTTCACTTTTTTCTCTTTTTGGTTTTCAAAACAGTGTTTCTCTGTTTAGAACAAGCTGTTCTGGAACTTGTTCCATTGACAGGCTGGCCTTGAACTCTCAGAGCTCTGCGTGCCTCTGCTTCCTGATTTCCGGGATTAAAGGTGTGAGCCACTATCACTTGGCCTCTTTGCTCACTGGACAGTACTGCCCACATTCAGACATTCTGGACACGCAGGATTTCCCACCTGGATTAACCAGCTCTAGAAGACCCCTCACAAACATGCCCAGAGGCTTTGTTTCCATGGTAATTCCAAATCCCGTCGAGTTGACAAGATAAAAACATCCCAGTGATTGAAGTATTCACCATTGCATCCTGATATTTAATATGTCAATAGTGAAATGCACATGCTGTAGGATCACAAATTTAAAAATATTTTAGAAATTGCATTTTAATGTGATTGGCTTCTTTCCTTTAGTTTTGTATAATTTTTCGTTTTAACACATTATTTGAAAACTTTTCAGATAAGGACTTCATAGCTTCTCTGGATTCCTGAGGAGATTCACAACACAGACCAGGCTGAAAGCCTCTGAGGTTGAGGTTGAGGAAAGAACTGAGCCAGCTGCGCCTGACCTGTGTGCCGTCCACCACATGGCTTCTCCCAACAGTGCCAATCCCATCTGTCATCACTGTTGTGATGGTATACATGGCCATTAGATAAAAATTGTCTTCTTTTCCCCCCAAGACAGGGTTTCACTGTAGCTTTGGAAAAATGACCTTTTAACAAAGGTTTTAAGGGCTATTTTTTTACCTTATGGTTTAGATCATGCTTATATGAACCAAATGAAATGGAAAATTGAGTCAATTTTATGGATAATAATTTATGCTCATAGATTCCTGTTTTTGCCTCCAACACCAAGGTTAATCAAAGAAAAGCTGTCTTTCATCTTGAGCTAGTTATCAGTATAGCTGTATCACAATCCTTAACTTGGTTTGAACTTACACATTCTAAGGTCTGAACTGAAGTTCTTAACACTGGGAAGAAGAGGAAGGCTCTTCCAGGTCTTCAGGCTAGGCAACTGTGCACAGAAATGGTCCCTAGGTCCTAGAGATAACTGTAGCTTACTGTGAGATACATTCACTAATGATTGACACCTGCAGTTTAGTGGGAAACAGTCACTGTTGATTGACATCTATGGTTTAATGTGCACAACACACGCACACCATCAGCCAACATCTGTGGTTTACTGTGCATGAAACACACTCATTGCTGATTGACATCTGGTTTACTGTGCATGAAGACACACCACTGATTGACATGTGTGGTTTACTGTGTGTAAGACACACTCATCAAGGATTGACATCTAATTAACTGTGCATGATACACAAACTTATTAAAATTTCTTCTGTGCTACATAGACATTCTCAATTCTGTTTGTATCCACTGATCCCTAAACCAATTGGACTCTGAACAATTCACAGGTCTTAGGAGAGTGTTGCCTAGCTTAGGCCTCTGGCACCTAACAGCAGGGAATATTTATTTATTTTTTATTTTTTTAGCAGGGAATATTTATATGATTCAAAGGCAGGCTTACTCTTGCCTGAAAGGATAGAGCCTTGGGAATCCAAACACAGCTGTATGCGGTTGGTGGGATTTTAAGAAAACTTACAAACTGCTATGGCTTGGTTTTTTTTCTCTCTCTCCAGGGTCCATATACCAGAGTCTTGGTCCCATTGTAGCAACATTAGGAGCAGCGGATGCCTCAGTTTAGTAGAGTGTTTTCTGACAGCGTGAGGACCTGCGTTCAATCCCCTGTAATTCATGTAAACCAAGGTCTGGTGCGGCACGGCTGGAATTCCAGCACTGGGGTGGCAGAGACAGGGGGATCTCTAGAGCTCACTGATCAGCCAAGCTGAAGGGGCCTCAGTCCCAGTAGGAGAGCCTAGCTCATAAAAGTAGGTGATTGTCTCCTGAGGAATAACATCTGAGATCAACTATGGTCTCCACATAAACATGCATTCTGTCTATCTGTCTGTCTGTCTGTCTTCCTCTCTCTCTCTCTCTCTCTCTCTCTCTCTCTCTCTCTCTCACACACACACACACACACACACACACACACACAGAGTGGAAGAAATGTTTTAAGGGGTGGAAATGAGAGACAAGGCCTGGTAGAAAGGAATCAGGGCATTGTCCTTAGACGGGATTAATGATAGTCTCATGCAGGGAGTTAGTTCCCATGAGAAGTTGGATATTTATAAGCAGAGATTTTTCTTATAGCTCTGTATACTACAGCAAGATGATTATGTCTGCTCACTCCAGTGAGGGCCTTATGTCTGGTCTCGCCTTTGGATATACATTCTTTCCCATTATGTCCTCTGCCCTCCCCCACCAGAGTCAGCAGATCTGAGAGAAATCTTTCCTCTTGGTAAATTCCCATCTTTGGTATTTTGTTGTAGTGACAGAGCGTGGATGGATTAAACTAAGAGAAAAGACTGGAACTTCTTAGAAAGGAATGGACAGTTTGATTGAGTCTTATCTTTTACAACCCTAGTTAATAAGCAAATGTAATCAGTCCGAATAGGTCATGTTCTTTGTATTTTCTCTCCTCATAACTTTCCACAATAACTACACGCACATGCATGATGCTATAAAGAATTTCACTCAGTAGAGGCATGCTGTAACTATCTTGATTCCGGATAATATTTGCAACACAGAAAGCTCTGTGAGGGAGTGGGCTGTCAATCATAATGACAGGCGTGCCGAGACCACTGTATAGGACAGTTCTTATCATCTCATGGCTCTGCAGGCTGGAAGTCTGACCCTGACTGGGTCCTTTTGACCGTCAGGAAGAGAAGTTACTCCACACCCTTCCTTGCGGTGGCTTGCTGCCAACGGTTAGTGCTCTGGAATTATAGAAGCACCGTCGACGTCTGCCTACGACTTCCCAGGGTTGCAGTGTCTGTCTGTCTCTCCTTCCTTCTTCTCTTCCCTCTTTTTTTTTTTTTTTTTTTTTTTTTGGTTTTTCGAGACAGGGTTTCTCTGTGGTTTTGGAGCCTGTCCTGGAACTAGCTCTTGTAGACCAGGCTGGTCTCGAACTCACAGAGATCCGCCTGCCTCTGAGTCCTGCTTGCTCCCACCCTTGCCGGATCTTCCCTATCATCATCCTGGAATTCACCTCACCTTCTTCTCGTCATCAGCCTAAGTGTTCTCTCTTGCCTTTGTCCTGCTTAGTTAGGGTTTGTATAGCTGCGATAAAGCATCGTGACCAAAGATAACTGGGCAGGAAATCAGGAGACAGGAACTGAAGTGGACCATGTCATCTGGGTCCTTCCAAACCAATCATCAATGATGAAAATGTACCACAGGCTTGCCACAGGCTAATTTAATAGAGCATTTTCTCAATCATGGGTCCCTCTTCCCAAGCTGACACAGAACTAGCCAGCACGCCTTCCTTCCTTCTTTTCTTTTTTGACAGTCTCATGTGACCTAAGCTGGCCTCAAACTCGCTAAGTGGCAGAGGATCATTCTAAACTTTTGTACCTTCTTCTTCTACTCACTTAATTTATCAGCACATTTGGTGTGATGCTGGACATGTAAGTCAGGGCCGTGCCAGGCAAGCACACTATGGATTGAGCTATATCCCAATCTTATCCCTAGAATCTTGTTTGTTCCTCTTTCCTAATTTACTTCCTTTTGGTGGATTGCCATTTCTATTAGCTCTCTAGGAACAGGCTTGTATGCTGGAATTGGATCCTGTGAACGTTTCTCCACTGCAAAACAGGGCAGGAAAGGGCTTCTCTTCATGGTGCCCGGGTTGCACTTCCCCATCGGTTCCTGTCTCAACCCAGAGGTGCTTGCTCCACGTCACCACATCTCAGTGGGTGGTCTCCTGAGGACCTGCTGTGGCCCCAGACACCCAACTGTCTGTTTCTTTGCCTGTTGTCGTGATAAGCATCCCCTGACAAAAGGAACACACGGAACAAAGGGTTTAACTCACAGTTCCAGGCTGGGAAACCATGATAGCACCAGGAGCTTGAGGAGCTGTCATGTCACGTTCATGTTCATGCTCCGGAACAAGGATCCAAGAGTGCCTGCCTGTGTTCGGTTCACTCTCCCCACTCTTCCACAGCCGGGGACACCCTGCCTAGGGAATGGTGGCATTCACAGTGGGCGGATCTTCCAACTTCAATCAACATGATCATGAAAGTCCCCCACGGACGTGGTCATCAATCTCTTCCCACAATTTGACGACTTAGACTAAATACCCACAGCCAGTGAACTTTTCCACTGCCCACGGGTGGTGCCACACCCTCTGAAATGAGGGCTGAATTCCAGCTTTGGCTGGGGGCTCTTCCAAACCCACTCCTTCTTGGTGTATAGATTCTCATCATCTCTCTCCTCCTCTTGTCTCTCCCCTTCCCTCTTTTCATCTTCTCCAGAGAGAGCAGTTCCTCCCCACAGTTAACATTCCCAGACTCCTTAGAGTTCTCTTCTACTTCTTAGTAATGAATCTCTGCTAACAGAGGAAGCTTTCTCTGTGTCAGTCATAATATCATTCTGGCTGTATGATGGAGGTGGGTCTTGTATTTATCTGTTGCTTTCATTGGTTAATTAATAAAGAAAACTGCTTGGCCCTGATAGGACAGAAAATTAGGTAGGCGGAGTAGACAGAACAGAATGCTGGGAAAAAGAAGCCGAGTCAGGAGTCGCCATGATTCTCCCACTCCAGACAGGCGCAGGTTAAGATCTTTCCTGGTAAGCCAGCTTGTGGAGCTACACAGATTATTAGAAATGGGTTAGATCAATATGTAAGAGCTAGCCAATAAGAGGCTGGAACTAATGGGCCAGGCAGTGTTTAAAAGAATACAGTTTCCGTGTAATTATTCTGGGTATAAAGCTAGCCGCGTGGGCGGCCGCTCCTATTACAACAGCTTCACACTGTCTGTCTGAAAATGTCATTATTCCACCTTTTCCCTGATTGAATACACGGCTAGGTAGACATTTTTGAGGTAAAAATAATCCCCCACCCTGAGTTTGAATACTGTTGCATTTTTCTAGTTTCACTGTTACTGAGAAATTTGATGCTATTTTGATTTCTGATTCATTGTACACTATATGTATACACACACACACACACATTAAATTCCTGCATGACTTTTGGGTCCCTTCTTCAAAGGGTGCTAACATTGCACCACAGACCCAAAAGACTTTGATGCTGAGCCTAGAAACATCTGGAAATGCGTGTTGCTAAAGTTGGGGCATTCTCTTGAGTCAATCTTTAATAACTCTCTCCTTACTTCTTCTGGGATCCTAGTGTGTGGATATTAGGCTGCCAGTACTTCCAGTTTTCTAAATTTCTTCTGTTTTCTCCTAATAGATTAACTTGATATTATTACATAATCATCTGCTATTGTGTACTTAAGAGTGAGGCACAAGCTGGCAGGGTCTACACAGCTAGTTCTAGGACAGCTGAGGCAACACAAAAAAACCTTGCCTTGAAAAACCAGAGGGGAGACACTGAGAAGGTAGTTGGAGTTTGTGGTGATTTGAAAGAAAATAGTCCCCAAAGGGAGTGACACTATTAGGAGGTGTGATTTTGTTGTTGAGTGGGTGTGGCTTTGTTGGAGGAAGTGTGTCACTGTGGAAGCAGGCTTTGGTCTCAGAGCCAAGCTTTGAAATGCTCAAGCCACACCCAGTATCTCAGTTCACTTCCTGTTGCCTTATGATCAGCACCAAATCTGCCTGCCTGCCACCATGTCCACCATGATGATAATGAACTAAACGCCTGAAAATGTAAGCCATCCAAATTAAACGTTTTCCTTTATAATATTTGTTGTGGTCATGGTGTCTCTTCACAGCAATAGGAACCCTAACAAAGCAGCGCCTTTGAGTTGTGGTGGAGTTTTGGGAAGGATAGCCTGGGCAGGACAGGGCTAGTACCCTCCATAGTGGGTATCTGTGCCTTTTCTCCTACGTTGGTCAGTTTCTCCAAGATGAATCTTCCAGTCTGCCGGAGGGTTTCAGATTGGACGCCATCACCAACAGGAGCCAGATACACAAGGATTGTGAGGCCCTTACCTTTGTTATTTGACTCTCATGGGCTGGTTGCACTATTCTGGAAGCTGTGAAGCATTTAGCAGCTGGGGATTAGCTGGTGGACTCATGTTGAGATCAAGGTATTTCCTACTCTTCATTATTTTGTACTGTATAAAACACTGGTTTGGGGATGGAGAGATGGTTCAGCAGTTAAAAGCACTTGGTGCTCTTGCAGAGTACTTGGGTTTGGTTCTCAGCATCCATGTAGCGGTTCACAACCATCCTTAATTCCAGTTCGGGGTCATCCAGCACCTTCTTCTGACGTGCATGGGTACCAGGCATGAATGGTGCATTGTAGCTGGACTTTTCTTTTGGCCACCAGCTCACAAATAACGAAATGGAGAGTTATTATGGAAGCTCAGCCTTAGCTTAGGTTTGTTCTCAACAGCTCTTAAATGAACCCATTTATATTAATCTACATTCTGCCATGTGCCATTACCTCATCTCTGCACTGCCCACCCTTCTTCCTCCAAGTCTGACTGGTAATTGTGAGCACCTAGACTCCTTCTCCCCTTCTGCTCTCTCCCCAGAAATCCCGCCCATCCTCTCCTGCCTAGCTATTGGCCATTCAGCTCTTTATTAAACCAATCACAGCAGTACATCCTCACACAGTGTAAAATATTCCACAACATTCCACAACTGTTCATGCACATAAAACATTCATGCGTAAAATAAACAGAAAACAGTGGCTTTTGGGGCCATCTTTCCCTAGGAGACTCCATTTTAAATGCAACTTCTGGCTCCATTTTGAGAGAGAAAGATGATTGCTTTCCCTGGGTAGACCCAGAAACTGCACCATCTGTCAGGTACCACACTTCACTAGAGAGTGATAAATGACTTATTCATGGGAACAGAAAGGCATCTACCCTTGTAAGTTTACTTGGGTGAATTAGAACTGTAATGGTACATACAGTATGTTAAAGCTGCATCATGGAAACCAGGCCCCAAACTTTTCATACCTACACCAACCTATGTTCTGCATCAAAGGTTGACAGGCAGTGGAGTCCCTAGTCTCTGGAGCTCTGGCTTGACCAAGTCCTCTGCTGTTAATGCACCTATTCAACTACCCTCCCCTGTTTGCCTGTCTGGATCTGCACCCAGACTCCCAGTTGTAGTAGGGGCTGTGGGCCTCTTCCCACAGCCCGGCTCATGGTCGCCTGGCTAGCTTATGCCCCGAAATAATGACACACAAACTGTGTTCTTTTAAACACTGCTTGGCCCATTTCTATTCATGTGTGTAGCACCCCAATGTGTGCTTACCGGGAAGATTCTAGCCTACGTCCATCCTGGGTTGGAGTTTCATCGCGTCTGCTCTGGAGAGGAGAGCATGGCATCTGTCTCTGAGAGGAGCTGCCTTGCATCTGAGCTCACTTCCTCTTCCTCCCAGCATTCTATTCTGTCTACTCCACCCACCTAAAGGGTAGCCTATCAAATGGGCCAAGGCAGTTTGTTTATTGACAAATGACCTTCCTCCATCACCCAGTTTTCTGCTCTGAGTCTTCATCTTTCCCCTCACAATTGAGCTCTGTAGTTTCACTCTCTAAGCCTGTCCCCACCCCCCGGGTTCAGCAGCAGCTCCCTCTTGACACTGGTCTGGTCTGTTGTCAATACAGAATTACTTCTGAAACCCTTCAAGTCTTCAATAGGTTCTCTAACGCGTATACATTTTGTAAACCAAATGTGCATGCATGTAGACATACTTACTGTGTGTGATGTGTTGAGAGTTAATATTATCAATTAAAATTAGGATAAAAGAACCTGCATTCATCTTGCCCAGGTAGGCAGATTACATTAAAAAATTGCTTTCATTAAAACTGCTAAATACTATGCATTTATTGTTATTCAACAAATGTGGACTCTACAGAAAGACACAAACATGTCTGTCTGCATTTCAAGCATAGTATATTTATGATAAGAAGGGATAATACTGACAGTATCCTTGGCTTCCCGGTGTTGACCCCAGTTGCTAACTGCAGAAAGGCTGTCTTTATTGGTGGAGGAGCAGGGACTCTGGGGTCCTAACTGATCCTATGCAGACTCATTCCATCCTTCCATCTGCACCACACTTAGGTGCAATGCCACTGATCTCTGAGCTTCTGTCCCTTTGCCTCACTGCAGGTTGTTTCTGCTCTTTATTAGTAAGCACCTCTCCTTACGTTTCTACTTCCTAAATTCTGTTACACTGCTCTCCTCCTTCTCATCGCTCTTTCAGGCTTATGTCTTTTAGGCAATCTCTACTTTTGCATGAGCAAAAAAGTGAAAGCAAACACAAGAGTTCAGTCTGGCATGTTTGATCAGAAGTTTCTTTTGTGTCTTAAAGTTTCCTTCTATGAGTCATGCAATAGTAAAACCAAAAAAATCTCCCACTTGGCCTGTGGTATAGATCTAGATGGAAACGATACATTTTCTACATGCAAACTTACACCCAAGAGGGAGAATAGAAAATTTGAATCAAGATATCCTTTTAAGATGTTGGATTCTAACGATAGTGAGCTAGAAACTCACTGAATTAATAGATTAAAAAAAAAAACAGACAAACAAAAGCACAGGATTCCCAAAGGTAAAAGCTGTACATATTTCCTAACATCTTTTGGGGGTCTTGAACGATGGCTCAGGGATTAGGAGAGCATGTAGATGAATTATTCTGTATCCTGAAAGGTAACAGTTGGAAAGAAAGAGCTATGCCCTATGATTCTCGGGGCATGGGTCTTACACCATCATCATTGTTATTTATGGAGAAGACAGTCACTTTCACCAATGTTTTCTGTTTGGAAAATCCCACCGACTGTCACTTCTGTTGAGTTTAGAGAGAAACAGAACGGGCTGAAGAGAGGTATGGAGAGAGACAGCCTATGTTTGGTGCAGACATCAACTTGAACTGGTAGGTTTGGCTGTTCAGAGTTTCTGAACCATCTACAGTATATGAATTTCTCATTCACCAGTCAAAAATATTTTTAAATCTCTCCATTATTTTCATTTACAGCACTTTTTTCCGTTGTACATTTATGTATATATGTATACATGTGTATACATGTATGTATATATGTATACATGTGTATACACGTTTATTCACGGGGGATTTTGATGTCAGGGATCATCCTTGATCACTGTCCCACTTTATTGAGGCAGGCTCTCCCAATCAAACCACGTTAGCTTGCTCTCAGGATCTCATTCCCACCTTTTAAGGCTGAATTACAGGAAAGTTGCTTAGCCTACCCAGCATTTCCGTAGATTCTGCGGATCCTAAATCAGGTCTTCAGGCTTGTGAGCAAGAACCGAGCTGCCTTCCAACCTCTTTGTGTACTTGCCACAAATATGAGGACTGAAAACTAAAACCAACAAAGTTTAGCTGTCCCCTAAGGTGCTGCTCCATTGCCTGCATCAGTGTTTTATGGCCTAGAAGAGATGCGGACACCAGGCCACACAACACCCACTGCTCAGCTCTGCCAAATGGTTTTCCTTTTTTTCTACATTCTTGAAAGTCCAGAGAGAGCATGCCACCTTTCTACCATTTCTACCATCCCCTCCCCCGGCTCCCCAGTTCCCCAGGTGTGGTGCTTTGACTGACAACTGTCTCCTGTAGGCTTGAATGCTTGGTCTCCAGGGACAGCAGTCTGGGAACCTTGCTGGAGGAAGCATGTCACTAGGGCAGGACTTGTGTTTACGTCTCACCTTACTTCCTGCTCATAGTTGAGATGTGAGCGCCCATCTTCCCCTTCCTGCCGCCATGTCTGTCACTTGTTGCCATGTCTTCCTGCCATGAAAATTTGACCTTAAAAAGGAGCCGTGATGGACTCTTATCCTTTGTAGAACCCGAAGCCAAATAAATTCCTTCTTTCATTCATAAGTTGCTTTTGGTCATTTTTTTTTTCTTTTTTTTAAATCAGGCAAGAGGACCAACATTGGAGACCTGAATGCAGAGCTCTGGACAGGAGGCCTTAAAACACGACAAAACTATAGCCCATGCCTGGAGAATGGAGCAGTAACAGGAGATTCCAGTGAGGTGCACGACTTGACTCCAGATAGGAATCCCCCCCCCCACCTTTGTCAGTCCAGGAGCTGAAGACTCTGTTAGCACCCAGGCTTGCACAGGGGTTAGGAAGGATAAAGATGAACCCTTTCCAGCTGACAGAATATCAGAAGTCCCATTTGCAAATTTTGCAAATTAGCGGCACTTTGCAGTTTTGTCTTCTATGTAAAAATTGCTGTTTTAAATAATAATAGGTTATTTAAAAACTCTTTATGGCCTGGCAGTATGCTAAGTACTTGCCTAGATTATCTTTTTGTTCTGTTTTCACGTTATGCAAAGGCACTATTTCAGAGACATACTGGAGATCTGGGGATGAATGCCTCACTCCTGGTGACCTGTTCAGAGTGTAGGAGGCAGCGTCAAGATCAGCTAAGATCTCAGCCTCTGCAAGGCTGTCTCGCCTCGGATGCCTTGTCTCTGTTCTGTTCTCCATCTTTCTGTTATCCTTACCTGCTCCCTAAGCGGGAGAGGATAAACTAGGTACAAGCCATTTACCCTGGTACAGAGATTTGCGATGTACTGGGAGACATGCACTTTAAACTGCTTCCAAAGCAGAATGGAATTTGTCTGAGAAGGCTTCAGACAAAGACTGCAGAATTAGGATTTGCCAAAAACCTTTCGGTAATAAGGAATACTGGAACCCCCTAGACAGACCAGCTGAAGCCATTGGTACCAGTGCAGAGACACTCCAGTGTATCTGAAGGTGACGTGTGGCTCATTCTGATACTAAAATAGATTTTTGGGTGGAGATTTAAGATGCTAAAAAGACAGGTGATACATGAAGTTGTATGCTGAACCGCATTTAACACAAGATGTACAGAAAAGCACAGGTTATGTGAATGAGCCAAAAGACTCAAGCCCTTATATACCACCTGCTGTCTGAACTACCAAACTATGGCAGCCCATACTCTCCCTTGCATGAGTGTCTTCCTAACAAACTGTCCCTGCTGATTCAAGGTGTTATCTAGTTGTCTGTCTCTATGACACAAGAACCTGGAAAACCTCTGGAGATGGTCACACACCCCAACATTTGCTTGATGTGGGATATCCTTCTGTATATGTGCTGCTTTTATTGGTTGAGGAATAAAGCTGGCTTAGCAGAGTAAAGAATAAAGCTGGCTTAGCAGAGTAAAGTCAGGCAGGAAATCCGAACAGAGATGGAGAGAGTAGGGGGTCAAGGAGATGCCGTGTAGCCGGCTGAAGGAGTAACATGCTGCACCGGAAAACCACAACCTTCTGGCGATACACATATGAATCGAAATGGGTTAAGTTAATACTTAAAGGACAGCCAGTAAGAACACGAAGACACTGGCCACACAGTGTTGTAGTTAATAGTTTGGTTCTGGGCAGCTGGGAAATGAAAGCTCGGTCTCTGTATATTTGGTGGTAGTATTACGGTATCCTGGGTCTCAGCACCCAACAGGCTGGGCTCAGCACACATGACTGACAGGCCAATAGCAAAAGAAAGCAGAGACATTGACTGAATGTGGCCATACTGGGAAGAGAAACAAACACAGGTATGTGGTGACACCAAGCCAAATTTCAGGGGCCTGATAGAAAATTCGACTTTAAAAAGGAGAATTAGGGCAGGGGCAGAGGTCTACAGAGTCAAGCAGTCCTGGTCAGTCGGGCTGCTTGACTGTTCCTTAGCTCTGGTTCTTCAAGATGGTCTACAAAGTTCTGCCATTCCTCAGGGGATCAGTCTGGTTTCTGCTCCAGAGCTCAGCCTCAGCATCATGGATAATTGACCGTGTGTGTGTGTGTGTGTGTGTGTGTGTGTGTGTGTGTGTGTGTGTGTGTCTGATGCTTGGGGAATGTCAGGTGTCTCTGGAAAGGCTAATTAAAATGACTTACCTCTGTGCCTTCAGCCAGAGTAAAGGAGACAAACACAAAATCAAGGCAGACGCCAGGCTTTCTTCCTGCTTGGCTCCTGTAGGCCCAAGTGAGGAGCCAGTGTTTTCAGCATAAGCAGCATCTCAGTGCCCATTTCCCTACCTCAGTTAGGCATTTGAACTTTAAAAAATTATTAAAGTAAAATTTATACAAGAGCCAAACCATGGAAACATATGGTTTGATGATGACTTTTAGTAAACGACTGAGTTCTGTCTCCGCCCTGTATCCACGGTGGAAGGTTCCCCCGCCCCCAGCATCCTCCCACATGCTCTGTGAGTGCGACCATGTTCTCGCTCCAACCCTAGACCATCCTTACACCTTCTGTCTGTGTGTGCATTTTCCTGTTTAAGATGTTGCATGTCAACAAGCTCAGGAAGGCCGTGGCATTACTTTACACCTGGCTTCTTTCCTGTTACTCCCCATTGGTCAACAAAGCTAAAGACTCCCTCTGTGATTTCAAGGCTTACTACCTAGGAAGCATAGTATCTGGCAGGCTTGCAGCTCAATAGGGAAAAACAGAGCCCAGTAATCCATCTCCTCTTATGCAGTCATTCAATTTCTGATACAGGCAGAGGCAACTTGATGGGAGTCTTTTCAAGAAATGGTTTTGGAAGAATTGGACACTTGTATTCGCCAGCTCCCCTCCCATGTGCACACAAAGAGCTGAAAAGCCCTGCTCTCTCCGCAACCCTAAACCCCTGCTCCAAACGAGAGCTTTCAACCACTGTTGAAAAAACAAAGGAACCACAGACTGGAAGAAAGTATTTGCAAGCCACACATTCCCCAAAGGACTAGCAACCACATTACATATATAAAGAGCTGTTTTAAAGCCACAATTATAGGAAACAACCCAGAAAGAAAATGGGCAGAAGGTCTGAACATACAGAACACCAAACATCAACATGTTCAACACTTTAGTCATCAGAGAAATGCAAACCAAGTCCATAGTACATTGCTGATGTGTTAAGCTGGCTAACATTAAAAACAACAACAAAGCCAGAAGAGAACAACCTTCAAAATCAAGTGCTTGCAGGAAGGCAAAGAACTTGACACCCCCACATGTTATGGGAATGTAGTGTTATAGTTCGTGATGGCTAATCTTGACAGTCAACTTGACAGGATTTAGAATCACCGTGGAGACAAATGTCTAGGCATGTCTGTGAGGGACTTCCTAGACTGGGTTAATTGAGATGGGAACACCCACCCTAAATGTGGTGGGATCTAGGACTGAGTGGAAAGGAGAAGCAACCTGATCACCAGCATTCATGTCTGCTTCCTGTGGAGGCAATGTGACTAGGCACGTCGTGCCGCTTCTGCATGCCTTTGCCCTGATGCCTCAGAACTGTGAGCCACAACGGATTCTCCGCTTCTTGCCATGCGTTTGTCAGTATTTGTCACAGCAGAAGAGAAACGGATAATACACAGGGAAACAACTAACACTCTTTGGAAGCCTGGTCTTTTGCGATACTTAGCATGTGACCCAACAATTCTACTCCTAACTATTTCTCTAAGAGAAATGAAAATTTACATCCCCTTAGAATTGTAGACAATTGCCTACAGATCTTCTATCTCTAATTGTCTCAAGCTGGAAACAAATGCCCGTCAAATGGTGAGTGGTTACATACTCTGGTACACCCACGCCAGTGAACACTACTCAACAATAACAAGGAACAGACTTTTGTGTATGGCCAAATAAATTCCAAATGCCCAATGTGAAGAAAAAAGAAAACAGGCTTAGAAGATCACATGCTGTTTAATTCCACTTATATGACATTTTCAAGAAGGGAAATCACAGAAAAAAGATCAGTGGTGGGGTAGGGAGATAGTTCTGCAAACAAGAGGATTCAAGTTTATGTTTGATACCCAGAGTCCATGTAAAAGAGCTGAGCGTGGTGGAGTGCTTATAACCCCACAGCTGGGAAGGCAAAGACAGACAGACCCCGGTGCTTGCATGCCAGCCAGGACAGGGCTAAGGAATGACACCTGCGGTTAACCTGTGGACTCCATGTGTAGATATATACACACATATAGGTGCCTGCACACAAATATGCACACACACACACACACACACAAGATTGCAGGCTACTGAGGGTTGAAACTAGGAAAAGAGGTTGGAAAAGGCACAAAGGAAAACTGAGAGATGCTGTCCTGTGAAAACTGAGAGATGCTGTCCTGTGAAAACTGAGAGATGCTGTCCTGTGAAAACTGAGAGATGCTGTCCTGTGAAAACTGAGAGATGCTGTCCTGTAAAAACTGAGAGATGCTGTCCTGTGAAAACTGAGAGATGTTGTCCTGTGAAAACTGAGAGATGCTGTCCTGTAAAAACTGAGAGATGCTGTCCTGTAAAAACTGAGAGATGCTGTCCTGTGACTTGACTGCAGTGAGCAATGACTGAGGTCGGGGCATCTGCTGACCTCGAAGGACTGGACACGGCCTTTAGGTCACCCTGTGCTAAGCCTGAAAGGATAAGCCCAGAGCTCTGCTCTGCAGGAGCACTTACCAGTTAGCAGCCCCACATTCCGGTAACCTTGACATATGGAGAAAGTATCTTTCCTTAGCTAATTATTAAGTATTCAATATAAGAAAAGGCAGCCTACCAAATTTAGCTTGCCTAGAAGACACGCGCAATTGTATTCCTCCAGCACGGATCTAAATAGGGCCTCTCTGGCCATGTTTCTAGGCATGCTCACATTCGTTTCCCTCTCTAATATAGCTGTTAAGCATGTGAGGGCCTCCATCCCTGCTTCTGCTCTGAGCACTTTTCACTCAGGCTTGCTAGTGTGCACACAGTGTAATTCTGTTGCCTCACTTTACACCTTTTGTTGTGCCGAGTGCAGCGTTTTGCGAATCATGTTAAATTTCGTTTGCCCAGAATAACAATGGAATGCTGAATATACATGTATATTCTATTCACGCATCCCCCCTCCCAACCCTTACAGTAACTGAAGAGCCTAATGCACTCTCCTCCAAGGAAGCTTCTGGTAAAACAGGAGAAGCATTATGAATAATTAAAAATGTGATATTTACTCCAGGAGGAAGATAAATCTTTGAAAAGTCTCTGCCAGCAGAAAGCTTCAGTCAGATCTCATAACCTTACAAATACATCAGCAGCCATCTCCGTGTCAGGGGATTTCAGGCAACTGTTAATGAGATCAAGATGCTCAACCTGATCATCAGGGTGAGATGGGCTGAAGACTTCCTGTTGTATCTCATCATTCTCCATTGTGAGCAGCAGGTACCAGATGTCTAGCTAGTGCCCAAGCCAGATATGTATATTCGATAGATATATAAAACCCAACAAGCATATTCAGGCTGAGAAACATATTGTGGGATCTGACTTAATGTCCAGATCTTAGGTAATTAATTTTATTTATTAGAGAGACAAATTTTTGATGTTATTCGTCATATAACCTACTATTGTTTACAATTGTGTGTGTGTGTGTGAGTAGAAGCCAGAGGCTGATGCAGAATATCTTCCCTCAATTGTTTTCTACCTTTGGGTTTTGAGACAGGATCTCTCACTGAATCTGAAGCTCACTGATTTGGCTAGGCTGGCTTACCAATGAACTTCATGGATCTGATTGGCTTTCCTGGCTGCCTTGCCCCCAAACTTAGGTTTTCAGGTACAAGCTGTGTACTGGGAGGGTGGTGAAGCGGGATTTATCAGAAAGCTTAAAAATGTCTGCACTAATACTGTGATCACCAGCATGGCAAGGTCCTGAGCTCCATCCCAGCATGGCAAACAAACAAACAAATTTAAAATAACAGATAAAATAACTGATTATGAGGCAAAGATTCAGTTCCTAGTGCATGCACCTTAGGTTGTCATGATTGTTGTGACCTCTAAATTTGGCAAGATGACCCTTTTGTCTTTATGCAAAATCCTGCTTTCTCCCTAATATGATGTGGGATTGATTCCCCTTTGTATGCTATGAATATATTTTATTACCACTGGTTAATAAAGAAGCTGCTTTGGCCTATGGCAAGGCAGAACATATCAAGGTAGGAAATCCAAGCAGAGATATGGGATGAAACAAGGCGGAGTCAGGCAGACACCATGCAGCTGCAGAAGGAGAAGGACGCCAGGACCTTACCGGTAAGCCACAGCTTCATGGTGATAAACAGATTAAGAGAAATGGGTTAACTTAAGATGTAAGAGCTAGCTTATGCCTGAACTATTGGCCAAACACTGTTGCAATTAATATAGTTTTTGAGTAATCATTCCGGTCTGGGTGGCCAGGAAACAAAAGCACAGTCTCCATCTACAGAGCTAGCATCTGACAGCTGTTTAGAGAAAACCAACACATAAATCACCTGCTCTAAGAAGTGGCAAACTGGAAAACGGTTCCATTGCACACTACTGAAAACTTGCTTGGATTCTGTATGAGGCTGAGCAGGTACATTGCACATATAATTAAGAAAGAGCTTTCTATTATTAATAGTCTGAGATGCATGACTCCAATTAGGCCTGAAACAAACACACAAACCTTACCCATTATTCATAATCGCATTAGCGGTTTATTGCCATATAAGTAGCTTGTGTAAACTCCCTATGATTTGCTATGATCCCACTGGACAAATTTTATAGCTTTCCCATGGTTTCACACTTTGTCTTCCTATCATTTTCGAGTGCCCCCGTGAGCTTCTATTACAGATTTAAAACCTCAGCACATTTGAGCAGGCAGCGACGCACTGCTGTCTTCCTGCCCTTCCTCGTCGGGTTTCTAGAGAGTTAACTAAGCTAGGATCTGTGCTGACTGACACCTTGTGTCTAAGACCCAAAGGGACTTTACCACATCAAGAGAATGTGTACTAGACAGACCTACATCGACCTCTCTAGCGCGTATCTGTATTACAGGGCTCCTCACACACCTCCACTATGTACTGACATCCCTTGAGTCTAATATGTACCTGTATTAACTTCACCATTCTTTGGGCTTGAGGTTTTTCTAGTTGTCTTCAGTGTTCAGTGGCTCTTGTCTCTTGTGCTATATGGGAAAATGTCCATGTTTCAAGTCCTAAGGACCATACTGCATAGATCTTCCTAAAACAAAAGGAGCCAAAAATGCTTCACTTTTTTCTGTCTCTCTTTAACTCATTAAATATTTAGAAATTGAGAATAGGAACCCCACCTTTTACTAGAATTCTGTGTAAAATTCAGCAAAAGTACTTTTGTGTGTGAGTGGCATGTATGCGAGTATGTGCACAGGTCTGTGAGGAGGACACTGGTGTCCCACACTTACATTCCTCATGTCATCCCCCAGGACGCTGTCTCGCTGAGCCTGAGAGCTGAGCTGGCACCACCCAGTCCTTGCACCCTCCAGTACCTGCTCTCCCCACCTCTCACCCTTAGCATGTTAATGCACAGTCAAATTTTCTTGTGAGTCCTGAGGACTTATACACATGTTTTCATGCACAGAGAATTTATGTATTTTAAACTTCATCAGTTAATAAACAAGATCCAGACACAGAAATGTCACTTGCAGGGTCTATCAGCACTCCTCCATTAGGTACCAGAACATGTCTACACTTTTAATTTTTATTGTTTTAAAGCAGGCTCTCACTGCTTTAAACTCAGGTTGGCCTTGAATTCATGTTCCTCCTGTGTCAGCCTCTGGAGTGCTGGGATTATAGGTGCACAGCACAAATCTAGCTGTGTCTTTTTGCACATTACGAGCTAGTCTCGAAATAACAAACACTCCTGATCAGTTTGAGGGTTTTGAAAAGGGTCCTGAATTAGTTTCTTCTCTTACTGTGATGAAATAATGGAGGAAAGTTCTCTTGTGAAGAAAATAGGTTAATTTAGCCCAGAGTTCTGGAGGTTCAAGAATACAAACATTAGCTGGGCTTTAGTAAAGGCCTCAGGAAGGAAAACACTATCATGGCAAGAGTGTATGCGGGAGGGTGAGGCTACAGTAGAACCACGGTGCCCACGCCCCTGCCAAGAGTAAGCCCTCGACTGACCGAAAGGGCTCCAACTCCTTTTTCATTTGTGTGTGTGTGTGTGTGTATGTGTGCATGCACATGTGTACACATATCACATGACACACATGCCATAACACATGTGGAGGACACCTTTCAGGAGTTAGTTTCCTCTTCTCACTTTGGGCTCTGGAGATTGAATTCAAGTTGCCAGGCAAGTGCCTTTAAATTAGCCCAGAACCTCCAACTATCAAAGGTCCCGCCCACCTTTCCACATTGCCTCACTAAGAACCAGGTATCTAATACAAGAACTTTTGGGGGAAATATTCAAATTGTACCCGAAGCAGAAGAGTTATGTTCTCTAGACATTCTTTTCTTCTTCTTCTTCTTCTTCTTCTTCTTCTTCTTCTTCTTCTTCTTCTTCTTCTTCTTCTTCTTCTTCTTCTTCTTCTTCTTCTTCTTCTTCTTCTTCTTCTTTTCTTTTTTCAAGACAGACTTCCTCTTGTAACAGTCCTAGCTGTCCTGGAACTTGCTCTGTAGACCAGGCTGACCTCAAACTCACAGAGATCTGCCTGCCTCTGCCTCCCAAGAGCTGGGATTAAAGGCGTTCGCCACGACCACCTGACCTTTCTAGATATTCTTGAGAATACTTAAGAATATATATATTGCTGGGCAGTGGTGGCACACGCCTTTAATTCCAGCAGAGGCAGGCAGATCTCTGTGAGTTTGAGGCCAGTCTGGTGTACAGAGAGAGTTTCTAGACAGCCAGGGCTGTTATGCAGAGAAACTCTGTCTCAAAAAACAAAACAAACAAAAAAGAATGCATACATACATATGTACAATACACACATACATACACATACACCCATACATACACAATCTTTGACTTCCTCTTGAGCTGCACTGATCTGTGCATAGGAGAATGCCAGTCTTTCTCTTTCTGGATCCTCAACCTTTGCATCTATGATCCATTTGATGCTACTTGTAAGGTCACTGGTCATGTGTAGAATTCAGCAGAGTTCTGTCAGTGTGCACTGTCTCTGGGACATCAGTAGCCCAGGAGGTGAGTGGCAGAACGCTCTGTTTCCTTATGCTCAGGAGTTTCCTGTACCTAAGATGCCTGTACTCTGCAGGATGTTTCTATATATACTCATAAATACATAATTTCCACAGAATGGTTCAAGTTCAAAGGCAATTGGGTTGGGATGAATTATTCCTTTATAGTTGTAGGAATCAACCACCTTTCCCCTGGACTTTATACTTCTTGGGGTTTATGAGACACTCAGTCAGGGAAGCACCTGCTGTGAACGCATGAGAACTTATGTTTGATCCCATCACATGTCAAAACCAGGTACAGTGACACCCATCTGCCATCCCTGTGCTGAGGAGGTGGAGACAGGAGGTCCCATGGGGCTTTCAGGCCAGTCTAGCTCCAGGTTCAGACAGGAGGACACTACCTGTACATATGCACACACACACACACACACGCAGCACGCACGTGCACTCTTGCTTTTGGAACCTGTGGTTGTTTGAATAGCTATGGCTCCCATGGACTCGTGTGTGTGAATGCATGGACCATAAGGAGTGGCACCTACAGGAGGTGTGGTCTTGGTGACAGAAGTGTGTCAGTGTGGGGGTGGGCTTTGAGGTCTCATATCTGCTCAGTCTGTGCCCAGTGTGGTAGAGTTTACTTCTTGTTGCCTACAGATCAAGATGTGGAATTCTCAGCTCCTTCTCCAGCACCATGTCTGCCTGCATGCCATACCATGATGATAATGAACTAAACCTCTGAAACTGTAAAATGTTTTCTTTATGATAGAGCTGTCATGGTCACAGTGTCTCTTCACAGCAATAGAGCACTGACTGAGCCAGAACCCTTGGAAAAGAAAGAGGAGACCCCATCTCAGCTACGCTAGGCTTTTTTTTTTGGGGGGGGGGCCACCAACCAGCTCCCAAATCACGACGTGGAGACACTTCATTAGTTTTGAGTGTTCGACCTAGCTTAGACGTGCTTCTGGCTAGCTGTTTTAGTTTTAATTTAAATCAACCTGCTTCTTTTTTATCTACCTTTTGCCTCAGGGCTTTTCACCTTTTCTTTCTGTACAATTTACTTTCCCTGCTTCTGTGTCTGACTGGCTGGAGGCTGCCTGGCTTCCTGCCCTAGGGCGTCTCTCAGTCTCTCCTTCCCTTTCTCCTCCTCCTCCTCCTTCTTCTGTTTGTTTGTTTTTCAAGACAGGGTTTCTCAGTAGCTTTGGAGCCTGTCCTGGAACTTGCTCTGTAGACTAGGCTGGCCTTGAACTCACAGAGATCCACCTGTCTCTGCCCTCTGAGTACTGGGATTAAAGGCATGTGCCACCACCATCTGGCCTCTTTTCTCTTTTTGAGCCTAGATATATTCTCTTCTCTATTCTCTCTGCCTGTGAGCCTTGCCTGTCCTTTCTCCTGCCTAGCTATTGGCCATTCAGCTCTTTATTAGACCAATCAGGTGCCTTAGGCAGGCAGGGTGAAACAGATGCAACACATCTTTACATAATTAAATTCACATCCTTACATCATTACATAAATGCAGCATAAACAAAATAACACACCTAGACACAGCTAAAGTAATATTCCACAGAATAAACAAACGTAACACTTCTTTACCCAGTTAAAATAATATTCCACAACACTCAGCTTCAGAAATTACCATTTCTTTTCCTTCTGTTTGAGCGGAGCTGGCCTAACTTGCCTGACTGCTGCAATGGCGCAGAAGTGACGTTCTGGACTTAGAAGTCTAGATCGGGACACAGTTTGCAGCTTCCACCAAATTTATGAGACACTTGTTCCTGGAGTCCCATCTATTGCCTTGTTAACATCAGCAACATTGCCATACTCTACAGAAGCTGAAGATACCCATGCAGCTGTGTGTGGAGAGGGGGATGGGTACCTGAGAAGGCTCGGGTGTTATGGTCAAAGTAGTGGGATCATTTCATAATGGATTTTATCCTTCCCTAACTTCTGACTCATAGATATATAAGCAAAACAAAAAAATTGTTTTAAGATAATACATCTTGGGTTTATTAGTCAATAGATAAATAAGATACAGTCCCCTTTGCTGTTGAGATCTCATTCCTGTTTCCTGGGATCAAGACAAATTCATCAGAAATGCTACTTCATTCTTAGTCCTCACTGGGTTGTAGAGATGTATTTTCTCTTCTTGCCCTCATGTGAAAAAGCAGCAGGCACAAAGAGACTGCCCAATTCCATAATTTCACACTTCTGAACCCAACTCAGCCGAAGAAGATTCTAGCAGTAACAGTGATAAAGAGAAGCTTCCGCCCAGGGAAACATTCCGTATAAACAACTTTGTTCAGTGAATATGTACCAATATTGAATTTAAGTGTCTGTGTATATACACGCTAGAAGGGAAGCAAATGTGTTTAGTTGTGTAGAGGCCAGAGATCACTCTTGATGTCTTCCTAAATTGCTGTCAACCTTACTTTTTGGAGTGTCTCTCACTGAATCTGGAGCTTACCAATTTCCCTAGCTCGGCTGGTCAGCAAGTCCCTGGGATGCACCTGTTTCTGCCTCCTCAGTGTTGGAATTACAGGCCTGTGCTTGATTTGGCTTCTGTTTGAGTGCTGGGAATCTAACTCAGGCCATCATGGACACATAGCAAGCATTTACTGACTAAGCCACCTCTCCAAATTTTACTGAAGTGATTTTAGAGAATATTCAATGTATTAATAAACATTCCAATCTTTAGTAAATACGAAAGCTAGGCAATGTATTTTAGGTCTGTGGAGGGCACAGTTTTTCAGTGCCCAAGGCTGCTAGAGTACATTTGGTGCCAAGAGTTTCTTGATGACAACGGTTTTTGGCCTCCAGTTCATGGTACTCTATTTAGCCAGAGTTCCTCCTCTGGAAGAGACCAAGAGAGGACATACTGGGTTTGTCCCACTGTGACAATCACCTGGGAGAGCCCGCCTAAGATGAGACTGCTTTAGGCTCACAGGTCAGAGCCTTCAGATCAGGATCAGTTGGGGTCATTACTCGGGGTGCACAGAAGCACAACGTCGTGGTGGCCACCTAGTGGTGAGGACAGAGGGAGGGGCTGAGGGTCCCAATGTTCCTACCAAACTCATGTCTGCAAGGTCCCACTTCTAAAAGCTTCAAAAACTCCCAGCAGCACCAGCAACCAAGCTTTTAATGGGTCTTTAGAGGACTTTAAAACCCAAATAAGGGAATTCGATCACAGGGAAGAAAAGCATGCACGATCCAGTCAGAATTGCTGTTTGGGATGCGCTGGGATGCGTCTGAGGTTGAGGCCTGGAAAGTCTGTGCACACAAATCATGAAGTGATTTTTGAGGTAAAGCAGTTTAAGAGAAGCTCGCAGTCTCATCTTATGTGGCCACACCCTCACACTCAGTTGGAAAGGGATGGTTCCTTTCCACACTGGACACTCCTGCTGCTCTCTGTGTGTAGAGGGTATTTTTCAACGTGCCTTTTACCAGCAGTTGCCCGGCACAAGAAAGAATGAGATCCATCAACAGAACCAAGAAGCTGCAGTCTTCTTGGCACCCTTGGTTCTCAGCACCTGCCCCCCTGGATGCTTAAGACACTGCACTCTGCTGGTCCCGGGGCAAAGTCCAAATCAAGAAGAGATTAGAAAAACTTTACTGGGAACACAGTGTGCTTGGAGTGACAATGACAGCCATCCACCAATGGGCTTTGAGAAATGAAAACTCAGAGCCATTGGCTTGCCCACGAGTGCTCTTCTTGAGGCATGATCTCATTTACCCTGGACTGGCCTCTAATTCACATGCAGCAGAACTGATCTTCCCGCTTCCATCTCTCGAGTGCTGGGATTATGGGCGTGCAGCACCTCCTGGGTTCCTGTTAATTTTGGTTAGCATTTCATTTTCATATCATGATCCCCCACCTGACATCCTGAAATACAGACTGTGAGTCATGTATGATTTCAGAGGTTTTTGGAATATAATCCTTCACTTAATATCAACACTGCTGCATTCAGCGCTCCAATCAATCCAGTCTGGCAGGCACTGTATTTCAAAACTATCACACAAAGACATTTCCCTTTCAAGACATTTCACTCTATTGCTGTCAAAGAGAAACCCATTTAGAGCAAAATCAAAATCAAGGGAGCAGAAATAACTCCATTGGGAGGCAAATGAGTGTGTTTGTAGCGAGAATGAGAAGACAATGGAAGCACCCATTCGGAGTCAAGCGGAGACCAGAACCCTGAGTAACACAGAGCCAAATCCACTCTTACCTATTAAGGCTTCCTGCAGACTACTGACAACATGGGTAAGTTAAAGGATTCTTGTCTTGGCAATGTTCTCAGTAACGGAACAGTCAACCAAAGATTCACAAAATCCTGTAAGACTTTGAGAAATGGATTAATGCCTAAAGCAAGGAGAGGAGACTTGGGAGCTGCCCTGGCTGCCTGCTGAGGGACTGCATATAGCAGAAGAGAAGGGATACCTGCCTGTGCACTAAAAACATGCCCATGAACCCTTCCTTTGGCTTTTCCTTGCAAGTTAGGTGCTCATGTGATTGCTTCCTTCCTTCTGCCATGAGGAGAGGAAGGACAGGAATTTCTGGTCATAGCCCCGGGCCCATCTGGAAGCAGCCATTCTAGGAGTATTTCTTTGCCATGCAAGCATGTGAATTTTTTTTTTTGAGTCTGTTTTAGAGTCAAGCCCGTGACTGTGGCTGCAATTCACCGACACAGTGAGTGCGCGAGGAGAAACACTCTAGCAAAGCATGCCGACTTTCGGTGACAGGTCGGTAAACGATTATGGAGCAGCTTGTTTTGACTTGTTCTTCTGGAGTGAGGCGCCCTATCTGGAGTGAGCACAATGCCGGGGTCTGAAGCTGCCTGACCACCTACCTCTTGGTGCTCACATGGCTTTCTTTCACTCTCTTAGCAAGTGGGACTGCTCTTCTGTGTGCTCCCAACCAGAAACACTGATTATTGCTGACATTTCTGTCATTTTTCTTGTCCTTCCTGCTGTGAGAGGTAAGGAGCTGACAAGAAGGGAAAAACTCAGTGAGTAGAGAGATAATAATAACAATAGTAATAAGAATAAGAATAAAATAGAAGTGTATATTGAGCACTTCTCAATTTCTTAAAAGTCTGTACTTGAAGCTGGGCATAGTAATACACACCTGTGATTCCAGTTTCCAAGAGGCCGAGACTGAAGGATTGTAAGTGCTAAGCCAATCTGGGCTACACTGAGAGACGCTGTTAAAAAAAAAAAATCAAGAGACTGGAGAGATGGCTCAAGTGGTTGAGAGCACTTGCTGTTCTTGCAGAAGAGCTGGGGTCAGTTCCCGGCACACATGTTGGGTAGCTCACACCTGCGTGTAGCTCAAGCCCCAGAGGATCTGGCTTCCTCTGCTGGCCTCTGTGGGCACCTGCACACACATGCTTCATATACACAAACACACACTCACATACATATGAATACAATTCAGTAAAATTAGAAAGACAGTCTTTAAAAGCATCAAGTCAGTACCTTTTGGATACAGAGTTTGGCAAAAGAGATCCTTACTAGAGTAGTTCTTATAAGAATTATGCATATAATTAATGTCACACTCTGGTTAATTCATGAGAAGTGTATGAGTTGATTTTCTTCACAGTGATGTTCAATCAAGCATGCTAGCATTAATAATTAACAGCACCAAGGTCTCATAAGATTGCTGGCAGGTGCTAGGGTGCTGGAAAAACACTAATTTCTACCCCTTGCCAGCAAATTTTAATTTTCTTCTTGATTGTGGTAATCTAAGCATTGTAACTGATAGTTAAAGTAGACAATGCATTCAATTACATATATAATAATGTTTAAAGGGCTGATGATTAGAACTACATACAGATTCAAACAATATTTCAAGAGATGATTTGTTCAAAATATTGTTAAAGAACTCCTTAGGGGGCTGGAGAGAAGGCTCAGCCGTTAAGAGTACTTGCTGCTCTTGCAGAGGACCTGGGTGCGGTTCCCAGCACCCACACTGGGTGACTTATAACTGCTTGTAGCTCCAGTTCCCCTGGGGAACCACTGCCTTCTTATAGCCACTATGGGCACAAGCATATATACTTAAAATAATAGCATTTAAGAACTCTTTAGCTGGGTGGTGGTGGCACATGCCTTTAATCCCAGCATTTGGGAGACAGAGACAGGTGGATCTCTGTGAGATCAGGGCCTGGTCTACAGAGCGAGTTCCAGGATAGCCAGGACTGTTACAAAAACCAAAACCAAAACTATAATAGTTTAAAACTAAATGACATCCCTCAACAGCAATGTGTGAGTCTTCACTCCCCCATAACAGTGCCATTTTGAACACCTACATTCCCTCAACTTGTACTTGGGGAGAACACTGTGACTATGTCAATGTGTAGTGAACAGAACAGACACTCAGACTTACGACTCCGGGCTGCAGAACGTCCCACACTTCTGTGGTTCTTCTGAGAACTTCTCTTGGAAATTCAGGCACAAAGATTTGACATGCAGGAGTACTACTGTTGACTGCCTGCAGAAGGAGAAACTGCTGGACTTCCAAGCCTCTGTGTTGGAGTATGGACTTGCAGTATGGAGCCGGAGCAGTCTGGCATATGGAGATAGGGTGCTGTTGAAGCAAATCCTAAACCCCACAGCTCTGGGTTGGGAATGGGCATGGGAGAAGCTAGAAGGGCCCTGACCAGGCGACGCCTTAGTGGGACCCTAAGGACCTTTTAGAGTCCAGGAGCGAGAACTGGAAAGAAAGTGAGGAAAGCGTTACTGAAGACTGGGGGCGACAGCAAATCTTAGTCAGGTAGTGGTGCAGATTGGTCTGTAAAGTCGACGGACATCACTCCAAGCAGTCAGCCACCTGGGCCAGGAGATCTGCAGGCAGAATGCTGACTGGCTATACACAAGAAGAGGAGTGAGGGGAGAATGGTCAGACATGAGGGTCAGGACTCACTGGACACAAACATCACACTTCACTTCATCCATAAGCTCTCCAGATGGTCAGTTAAGTTGAAACGGAGCTACAAGGCTGCCACAGCCACACTGGAAGTCAAGGGTGTGACTGCAGCTCTGGTAAGACCTCCCACGGTCTAAACCTTTTCAGACGTAACAAATCAAAGGAAGAGCCTTTCTATTAAACAGCAGGACGCCTGGACCTTCGGGTGGCCACATCTCACAGGTATCCTGAAAGTGCCAGGCAGAAGGCTCGGAGTGACAGGTGAATGTGGCTTTTTCCTGGTAAAGTAGGGTGGAATTGAACACACAAAATCCCCTATGGTTTTAAACAGTTTGTAGCCTGGATCAAGAGGAACACAGAGTAACACAGAAAGGATTCACTGTCTCTCTCCACCCTCGGATTTGGAAATCAGGAAGTTGTCTTGATGTAACTGCACCCCTGAAAAGGTGGACGGCAGTAATGGAAGCAGAGCCTGGCGGGGAGGCAGCCTTCCTCAGCAGGGCTCACCCGGATCACCCTCTACTGCCCCACTCCTGCATACCAGACCTACATCTACAAACACATAGTCTGTCTCTCCAGACTGCAGCTCCTCAGAACACCTCTCATGGACCCTCATGCATACCTGGCTCTGACAAGAAGATGCCACTGTGGAAGAGACCAGCAGTCCTGAAAAAGGGCTTAGGTGAATTTTGTGAGGATATGAACTGTTGTGGCCACAAGAGAGGTGGTGATTTGACTCTCCTCTTAGGGGACATGTGCAGTCTGCTCTGCTCCTCTGGTCCGGGACAGGACTCTAGTGGCTGAGAACGCTTTCCTGAGATGAGGTGCAGGATTGCCGCACACCCTGCTTTGTTCCCTCGGACGCTTATGCCCGGAACTCCACTTCCAGATGTAAGCAGAGCAACAGCCATATGCTCAGCTATAGCCAGCACCAACCACTGGACATAGGGGATTCTCTTAAGAGGAATCCAGTCTGACCATCAAGGTACCTCTAGCCTTTGAGGAGCCCAGGCAATGCCGTGTAAACTGAGAAATTGTTCCTGTTGTAAGATGCACAAAATGGAAGACTTCCTAGGGTCAGTCTCCTAGGGTCACTTAGCTTCAGGCAGCTAGATATGCAGCAACAGAAAACCAGAGAAGGGAGTGGAAAAGAAATCACAGTATGATATCCATAAGGGAATACTGCTTAACCACAGAAATGAATGAGGTAGAAAAAAATGCAACAAAACAGATGAATCTTCAAGGTCTTCGCTTAGTGGAAGTAGCTGAAGACAGCACAGACTGCATGTTTCTGCTAGAGCAACTGAGAACAGTCCAAGGTGAGCAAGAGACACAGGACATGTCTTGTAGGTGTGATTATGCATTACCAAGGGGGCTTATTTGTCAAAGGAGCACAGGTAACACTGGTACCTGCCAAGGCATGTGACTGTTAATTACTGTCCGGTCACTCAACACCAGAGAAACAGCAGACAGCATAACTTAAAGGCGCAGGACGAGAGTGAGCACAACAGAGAGCAAGCGGTGGCTTACGGTCCTGGTGGTAGAGGGGAGGGACCACCTGCGTGAGCACAGTGTTCATCACAGAAGCCCTTCACACCCTACAGAGACTTTCTGGGGTGCAGTCTAGCTGCCTCTTTCATCAGTATTACAGTTTAAACTCAGGGGCTCCCGTAGTCCTGGCAAGTTCTCTACAATGAGGCATACCCTTGGTGTCTTCAATTATTTTACAGTTCTAGTAACAGAGAGTTGGACATATACTATGACATTTTCCGACTGAGCTTCATCCCAAAACATGTTTTTTAATGCTGTCTTTGTAACAGGTATCAGTTAAGCTGTATGCTTCAGGTATGTAACAAATCCCATTCACTCTGGCAAATGTGAAATTTGGTTAGAACCAAAAGGTTTTAACCAGTCAGTCAAAAACCAAAAGGAAAGACATTCATAATGAGGGACAGCAAAGATGTCGACATCACAGACTGAGACAGGAGACGTCTCAGCAGGGGACCTGGAGGGCAGGACACACGGGCAGCAGGGGACCTGGAGGACGGACACACAGTGCAGCACAGTGCGGCTGTGTGAAGAGGATGCATGGGAAATGAGCATCTCTCCACCAAGCAGGAAGAGGCGGAATGAAAACTCCACAGACATGTATCAGGGAGTGCCAGGGGATGAGCCCAGCCACCCACCCAGTGTCACAGTTCCAGGCTTTGTCAGCCACATTTTCAGGTCTGAAAGCTTGAAACCTCCCTGAGTTCCCTGGCTTCTGTTCAACATGGCCAGAGCGTGGATGTCCTTACTCATGCTTAAAAAGGAACAGCAAGCGAGGCCTGGAGGCTTAGGTAGAGACAGGCAGACTCTTGTGCCTGCTGGTCGGCCATCTTACCTGTGAGATCTGCTCCTCAACTCTTAGGGTGGCTAAGACCTAGAAAACTGCCAACATGGATGGCTTGCAGGGTGCTCAGCTACAGACACTAGACTTCGCAGATTTCTCCAGACAACGACAGAATCAATCAACAGCACCTTTCTCAGACATACAACATGGTAAGTCAATTCATGACTGTTATTTATCCCCTTTTGTGTGGCATTTAATCACTTCACATTTAGTAATTTATACTTTCATAATTCATTCTCATGCACCAGCCAAACATATATTCCATATTTTTACTAAGATCTCATAATTTAAGTTGGCAATGACTTTATTTTCAAATAAGAAACATTAAGGAATATTTGGATAGTCTTGCGAGTGAAGAATTGACTTAAATATTGTTTGGCATGCTGGAGATGAAAGGAGTTACAAGCAACTTGCAATTAAGATGTAACCTTCCGAGTAACAAACATGTTGTGGTGATAAATGTATCTTTTTTTTTTCCCTTTGGTTTTTCGAGACAGGGTTTCTCTGTGGTTTTGGAGCCTGTCCTGGAACTAGCTCTTGTAGACCAGGCTGGTCTCGAACTCACAGAGATCCACCTGCCTCTGCCTCCCAAGTGCTGGGATTAAAGGCGTGCTCCACCACAGCCTGGCAAATGTATCTTTTAATAGTAGAAAATGATCACTTATCACCTTTCTAGTGAGACCCCAGAAGGGCCAACTCTCTGCTGGAATTTCACCTTTTATTTATTGTAATTCTCTGGAAAGAGGAAGTCATGACTCATATGCATAGTTTCCAAGTACCAAATAACTAACAAATCAACCCCAATTGAGGCATTGTTTAGGATTTAGAAACTTTGAGAACACTGATAAGCAAACCTTTGGGGTGGGAGAATTAACCAGTGGATACTAGGAAAAGTTACAAAGTACTTTGCTGTCGCTGAGGAGCATGTTATGAATATATTTATTTTGAGAAGAAATGCATTTCCATTGTGTAGAATAAATTACTCCTTACAACAAGAAAAGAGAAAAAAGAAAGAAAAAAAAAAAAAAAAGGAAACTAGACCAAGTAGGCACTGGTTGGTGCTCCACTACCTCAAAAAGCCAAAGAAGCCCGGGCGATGGTGGCGCACGCCTTTAATCCCAGCACTCGGGAGGCAGAGGCAGGCGGATCTCTGTGAGTTCGAGACCAGCCTGGTTTACAGAGCTAGTTCCAGGACAGGCTCCAAAGCCACAGAGAAACCCTGTCTCGAAAAACCAAAAAAAAAAAAAAAAAAAGCCAAAGAAAAAGAAAAGGCTGGTCAGTTGATGGAACTCAGGATTCAGAGACAATCAATCAGAAATAAGGTGATGTAGCAACCTCAGTAACCTCAGTTGCTGTCAGACTAAAGCACCAAATGCTTAAGTATTTGTTAAACTGGTTGTTATCCTGGAAACAAAATAGACATGGTAAAGTAATATGAAAAGAACCTGAACTCGAGGGCTTTGGCAGACAGTATACTGTACACTGCTGCCTTTAGAAAAGGCTTGTTCACAGGAATCCATGGGAGTGAGGACAGCCGCGGCCAAGGGAAGACAAAGCTGGGCGATGGGATCCATGCCACATTCCAGCTAAGGGGCTCAGCTTGTCCAAACAACTTACTCCTTTCTTGATTTATATGAACTTTTAAGGAATCATTTTAAAATGTTTGCCTGGAGTCTTCTTCAGTGGTCAGATTTGACTCCCAGTGAAAAAAATATGATCCAAATATTTTGACAAAAGTATTTGATAGCGTATATGATTCTTTTCAAACCCAATCTTGGGGATATCCGGACCTACTTGATATTTGTATAGGTAAATGACATTAGCTCATTCTGTGTAACAGCCATGTTGACACTTCGTTGCCAGCGAGAATTAGGGATGAATTTTATGTATCATCATCAAAGAAGATGGATGTTTTTCCATTCCACGTGAGTGCTAAAATTGGAACTTTTTTTTTTTTTTTTACAAAAACATGAAGAAAAACAACATTTAATTCACACAAAAATTTATTCTCTGGAAAATTGAACTGCCATTAAAATATCCGTGGACTGGTGTAATTTTAACATTTTTACACACAGGTCAGCAATTTCTTTATGTAATACAATTATACAAAAGGGAAAAGGCACCGTGACAGTCGGTGTAGAGAGCACAAAGGAAGGAATGAGAGTTAAAGGCAACGACGCACAGCGCCACTCCAGCAACACGAAGGCGGTTCGGTCGTCCACGCTACAGAAGGATGGCTCACACACTTGTCAGCGTCTAGTTTTGATCAAGTGCATGTAAACTCGTGACAACAGCACAGCACTGCTGATGACCACATGGACATACGATGTACACGAGAAAGTCCACTCACGGGTGAGAGTCGCTAGCAAACAGGTTAGAGAGTTGAGACACAGGAAACACCAATCGGCAGCACATTTCTTCGGGTTGGTTGAGACAACTCTGCTCACAGAGCAGTTAAATGTTACCATTCGGTTACACCTATTATTAGAAAAATAAGTAAGAAAGCTCCGTAGAAACTAGACTATAAGGAAGCTTCTTGCCTCAAAAACTGAAAGAAAGGAAGAGAGGATGGGGAAGAGAGTAAGGAAAGGGGATACTGAATAAAAAGACCCACTGATTCTGAGTTTTTCTGTAAAAATTACATTAGTTTGAGAAGCAAAGTTCCAGTGCAGAGGTACCAAGCAGTGATGAACCTCTTAAGTTTTAGAAAAAGACTAGGTCCAACACTTAACAGATTCTTAAAATTCATAGCTCAAGCACTGAGAGACAGTTCTGACACACCACCGTATGTCGGAAGTCAGGATCAAGTCCAGCCAAGTTGCTGGGACGTGGCAGTCGCTGCCAGCTAAGGCCAAGGCTGTCCCTTCTCTGTCAGCTTGAAGGTGCCTCGGGATTGCGGTTTTGTTTCATCAGAAAGTTATTGAAACAAAACTATATAGACAGATAATAAGTGAATTTTTAAAATATGTTATTTCCATACCTTTTCTCGTGGTAAACTCAAATTATTTGTGAGTCCCACCACACATTTCTAGCTGTGCTTGAAATAATCCCAACACTTGAGGACAGCGTCAGTACACTTGTCAAAGCTGTCCTGGTTTCCTCTCAGCCAGGAAATGACAGTGCATTACAGGATATAGTAATATCCCCAGTTATTTATCCTACAAAACTGCCAAAAAGACATCATCACCGCTAAAAAGGCCTTTCTTTAACTTTATGGTATTAGCTTTAGTTTTGCATTTTTGGAAATCATTTTCTTAAAGCAACATGAGAGAAATTAGGAGGAGAGAGCAAGACACAATGGCCTCAGATTTTTCATTCCCAAGAAGCTGCCCTCCTCACAATGACTCAGAAACTACAAACCTTACCACTGCTGCACTAAGACTTTATCTATGGGTACGAAACTGCTGCCAACAATTGCAGATAAGAAACAAAGTGTTATTTCCCAGACTGCTCGGGTAGAATTTCCTGGGGAGCTCATTCAGACCTAGACTCTCAGGCTTTTCCTTTACACCTCTGAACAGAATCTCTGCACAGAACCTAGAGAGAATTCTTAGGTACATTACAAACTGGGGGTCACTTCTGTGCTTTCTGGGGTTCTGGGTGGGAGTCCACCTCCTATGTTTTCTCATTGTCTAGTACTAGTGTCAAACTTGGGGTTCACTTTCCTACTCAATGCCAGCCCCTGAACCTGTCTTTTTCTAACCTCGTATCTTATGGGAAGACATCATTCAATGCCAGTCTCAATACCTTAGCACACAGGATCGTGAGGGAGGACTGTCCATCCAACTTGTGGCCCCTACAACAGCGCATGGCACACAGCGGGGATGCTCATACATATACATTAAAGGTAGAAAGAGAACTCATTCAGTGAACAAGATTCACAAACAGTGCCGACTCTACCAAAGAGATTTCATTCATCAGTACTTGCTGTGTGCAATTACTAACAATGGAGGGAAGGAAGCTAGGTGTGCAATCTGTGTAATATCAACAGAACATAAACGTGTGCAGAAAGGCAGCAATCTCTCCTCTGACTCCAACATGAGTGTGGGTTAGCAGATAGCCTGCCATTTCACAGGGTAGGAAAGTGTATACAGATAATGAAAATAGCTTGGTCAAGAAGAACAACTGAATTAATATATTGTCAGAATACAAGTACAGTGTAGACACAGCAAACAAATCTCAAGTCCTTAAAAATAAAAATCACCCCCAAATTATGATACCTAAATACCATTTGTCCTGAGAAGGCAAGCCCCTCAAGCCCCTCAAGCCCCTCAAGCCCCTCAAGCCCCTCAGCTGTCTTTTCACTTTCTAAGCTCTACTCTCTCGGGCCTATCTCTGCCGTTCAGATAAGCTGGGCAGAAATTGCCCCAGCACAATGCTGCTTTTTTCGCCCATAATAAAGAGGGTGAAGATACAATGTGCATAAGTGGGCTTGGAGTGACCCCAGTTCTACTGTGGTTCACTTAAAAGAGGAGCAACCTTAGGGGGTTCAGCTCAGGTCCCCCAGCAGCAGCTTCTTCACAGAGAAAACACTAGTGATGCTACTTGCCTCTTAATATGTAGTGAGAATCAAATAAAACAACCAATTATTGTCTCAGTTCTTGACTAAGTTATAGCTGTAACATTGTCCGCGTTGTAGCGTGTTTGAAGGGCTTCACAGCATGCCCCACCTTGTCTTAGCATCAGACTGCCGGTGACAATGACACGGATGGTCACTCTCCAGTGGCAGATGAGGAGGAAGAAATGGATTATAAAGAGAGTAAGAGAAAGAAACTTAGGAATAACAACCAGGAATGTAAATTTTTCTATGAATTCTCCAGTCTATGGACATAAATATTTCTGCTAATGAACTCTGTGTCTTTTCTATTGATAGCTGAACAAGGATTTTGAAAAAACTGGTTGGGGACCACTGGTCTTCCACCAAGTACACTTTAAACAACTCTCCTGCTTCTTAACTCCCTAGAAAGCTATGATAGCATTTGTATTCCTCATTGTCAAGGACAGCCTAGACTGTTTCTGCTTGTCTAGTAATGTGGTCAGACTCCCAGGCATCACTGAAGTGGTGATGTAACACAGAGAGCTGTGTTTTGCACAGATCAGATCTGACCCCCAGCCAACGCTCAACTTCACAGTAGCACAGTCATCCAGACAGTTTAAGTATTTTTTCTTTTTCTTAAAACATGGTCTGATAAATAACTTTTGTTAGTCGACACAGTACTGAGAACTCACCAACATGCAGCGAGATAATACATAGCTGTAATTTCAATACAAGGTGCTTGGTACTCAGGCTCCACAACTACAGAAGCTTGCTTCTGAGGTCAGACAATACTGCGCTCCTGGACAGCAGCCCACAGCCACACTGAGGAAGCTGAGACTACCCCATATTCCAGTCAGCTGTGGAGTCTGGATATTTCATTTGATTTTAGCAAGACACAAAGAGTGTAGACTTTCATTTTCAAGATTCTGAGTCAACATCTGTGACTCAGATAATTTGGGAAAGTATTTACGTTAAATCACAGGAGAGAAAAAAAAGATGCATATTTGTGTATATGTGACAGAATAGCAGCATTTGGCTCTAAACCTAATATCACATTTAGAAATTTTACAGAGGAGAAACAGCAGCCCATGGCCTGCAGAGAAACACCTTCCTGTCGGGTTACATTGAAAAGCGGTACCTTCGCCTTTGCATGTGCACAGCACACTGTGCTGTGTGTGCAGTTACAGGCATACCCAATTTATAATCACTGAGGACTTGGAAAATGGGACAGAGGGTGGGAGGTCTGTTCCTGAAGTTAAAGAAGACTGAAATCACTTTCCAGGCTGTACATGAAGGAACACTTACACCAGACACCAGATCTTTGGGAGTACATACAGTTCTGGGCAGTCTCCAGAAAGGAGGTTGAACAGGTAACAGGTTTTCCTCTCCACACAGTGAAAGCACCAAGCTGGTCTTATATAGTCCAACTGAACTTCGTCACAAACAAGATCAGTGACTTTGTTAGGAAGACAGCAGTTGTTAGTCATGCGGGTAACTGTTTCAAAGCAGGTAAAAGCTCACTTAGCATCAAATGCCTGCACCCAATTTTCAGAGTAACCTATAGCCTTCTTCACATTTTGCCTTACTATGTTCTTCAATAACACTTAAAAAAAATAACAAAAGAAAGAAAGAAAGAATACCTCCTCTCCCCAAACCAGTCCTGGAATGCTCACTAGTCGAGTGGTAGAAGGGCCTTTTCTTTTTATTTTGGTGGTGAACCTGGCCTTCAGTGGCTGAGCCATATCCCCAGCCCTAATGCTGTCTTTTTAATGCTATTTTTTTAATATACCCCCCCCTTTTTTTGACAGTTCTCACTCTGTAGTCCAGGATGGTTTAGATAGTGTCAAACTCACAGTAATCCTCCTGCCTCAGCCTCCTAAGTACTAGCATTACAGGGATAAGCCACTATGCTGGGCTCTGAAATTTCTGCCTTTTAACTAACTTCATGCTTCCTGTCTGTATCTTTTCCTCTTAAGATGCTGTGTTTCAAAGCATAGAGATGCCTTCTTTTAAACTAAAATGTAGGTGCTCAAAGCCTTCCGGGTGTGTTTAAGGCCTTTCAGTACTACTACATTCTTACCAGTCAGTGTGCAGCTCTGCTAGTCTGGGTTCGATGAATTCTAGCTCACAGTAACAGTACAGAGTGCTCAGCTGGGATCGGAACTGCGACACAACTTTTCATTAGTTGGTAAATAACACATTTTTGTCAGGTTGAACTAGGAATGTGAAAGAGCAGAAGGAAAACCATTTCATGGACACAGAACACGCTCTAGTAAAGCATAAACATACCATTTCTGTCAGGTAAGAAGGAAAACTAAAAGAAAATAGCTTCTGTTATATCCAGTTGGCCTATGGTTTCTAAATATGAAGACAAGACAAGAAAGTGCTCGACCATGAGGAGGCCAGCAAGCCCGCTGCCTCCCACGCTGCAAAGCGCGGCATCGGCATGGCAGCCGAGGGCTTCACTCCTGTGAGTGCTGAAGGCCAAGTTTGCAAATACGGCTTCCCAGCTGTGTAAGCAAGGTCAACTTGCATGAAAGGCACAGGGTGACATCACGCTGAAGACGTCACAAAACACAGCACAAGTCACTAGAACACAGGGATCGCAGAATGCTCCTAACTGTATTAAAGCTGAGAACCACAAAGAAATCGGAGTGAATAAGGACCCCAGGAGCCTGTTCCGATGCTGCCTGCAGGCTCAACACTAGGAACAGATAGTCAAAACTCCTTTAACTAGAATGCCTTCCATTTGCAACAATTACCCACCATGCCTGCCACATCATACAGCTGCGAAAACTGATCACTGAAAGCGATTCCAAATGAGAGTTTGCTCTACCATTTTCTACATTGGGACATAGAGTACACAAAGGACTCGACGATAAAGTTATGAAGTTTCTGCAGTACAGTCAGAAAAGTTTGCAAGGGATCAATGGGGCATAGTCTCTTTGGATCAAATAAATAAATAAATAAATAAATAAATAAATAAATAAATAAATAAATAAATAAATAAATGGAGCAAAGACAAACTTCAAAGAAACCAAGCTTAAACTTTGCTTCGAGGAATTTTGCACTTGGGTTTAGTACTATAAGAAAGGCTGAGGCACAGAGAGAACACATCTGAGATGAAACTATCATCAGCGTGAACGAGCCTGGAGATGTGACCGTGATGGCTGAGCTTCATCCAAGGACTGGCCAACATACGCTTTATGGGTAGTATGTGGACAATGATATGCAGTGCTACAATGGAAATTTTGGTTTAAAAACCACAATCACCACAAAATTCCTAGCCTTTTCACTGAATAAAATAAAATTCAAATCAAAAGCATGTACTTCAATTTCTGGAGGACTGCTTGACACTGACAAGTTTCTTGGTTTCTCACAGAGCTCTACCAGAGACAAAGCCCTGTTCCCTCAGCTCAGCACTGATGGTCCTTCCCAAAGAGTGGAGCATTGTGGCAGGGTGTCGACGAGGACTCTCCAGGGAGCAGCTCCTTGCTCAGGACTCCAGCAGGGCGTGCCACCTGCACACTTGCTGTCCCTTGGACTCCTTCATTGCAGTCCAGTGTCTGAGCTCCTCCTCCCCAGAGCTGTTGAGACCTAAGGAAATCCAGCCTATCATCTCCTTTCTTTTCATGCTGCGCTTGTTATACACAGACAGTATCAGAGTCACATCAGAAAGTTGAAACAAGGCCACTTGAAAAACAAAAGTTTCCTTGTACACCGGGTTTGGCTGCCCTCTGCGGGTGGATGTCTTGCACTTGGACATCTCTTGGCCCATGGAATTCAGCAGTGTTAATTTAACATATGTATCTGAAGGAAGAAAACCAACACACCACAAATATCATTTGAGACAAACTGACAGAGTTCTAATGATAAATGCCAAGATTAGGTAGTCAGGCTTTATAAGGATATGGTGTATACCATGTTTGATGGAAACTGAACTAACTTCGCTTTGATGCAGATGCTTATTAAATATGGGACAAGTATAGAGAATGCTAAGTTGGCTGAAAGTCTTGGATAGTAGCAATGACTTAGCCTCACAGTTTCTAGGAATGGAATTTAAAGGTATACCTCATAATCCTGCCTTCCCCCTCCCACCCCTCAGCAGCCTCCCCAGCCTCCCCTGCCCATCACCACCCTATTCACTCCACTAAGCGGGACATCATAGCATCAATAGACACTCAGCAAGCTCAGTTAGCCACGACACTACAGCATTCCACTGTTCTCAGAGAAGAGAGTAAACAAACAAACGGAGATGGAGGCAGATGGAGAGGAGGAGGAGGAAGACAAGAACGCAAAGGTGACACTGAAACAGCTTAAGATGAAATGTCAAAAGAATCTCTGCATGGATGTGGTTTTAAAATACACATTGAAAATATTCAAGGGTCCAAATGAAGCCAAATGTCTTAAAGGGAATCAATGTTTAGCAAACCAAGTAAAACTTTCTTTCAGTTTCATGCAAGAGTACATTTAATGTGCTTTCTTGGGGGGGTTGGTGGGGGATAGTTAAATACTATTGGGTTTCTTTCAGGCATAATTTAATGTAAAATTTTAAGAATAATATTTTAATTATTTTCATCAATTGCAAAGACACTGGCATGATGTTTAGTGTACAGACTGAAATGTAACACTTCAAGGCCTTTTTACACGGGAGATATATTCTCTTTAAAGACTTTCCAAGTCTGTTAGACTCATGCAAATGGTCTCAGCATGTTGATCCATCATGTGTACTTTATATCACAATTAAAGATAATTGCAATAATCTCATGAGATATCTGTTTCTATCATAAATTAAACTATAAAGAAATAAAAAATAACTTATCTTAAAAGGTTTTTGCTCATTTGTTGATATTCTGAATACCATCATCCATAATCAGAGATAAAGTCTAAGTTAGTTTTATTTAAAATACCACAGATAAAAATGTGCATTGTTTTGGAAACCAACATGGTGGACAGTCTCACTGCTGGCAAGTTTTCGGGCATTTTGTTTTGCATGAAAAGACAACATCCAATTAGCCTCTACAGGAACTCACCTCGGATTATATAAACCTGTCCACCTATCAAGTGTTTTAGACAACAGAACAGTCCATCTGACAACAGGGGGTGGAAAGCAGTAAAAGAAATAATGACCAGATGTCAATCGTTGGGTGAAAGAGGGTCAAAGGTCAGAATTAAAGAGGAAACACTGTGCACTTGAGTGGAAAACACAAAACTTTAGCATTTTAATTCAAGTAGAGGGTTGAACAAAGGGCTGTTTTATAAATTTCAAGGAATGAAAAAAATTTAACATCATTGTGTAATCCTAAACAAAAATTACACTGTTTTAAGAGGGGGACATATTTATAATGGTATCTTCTTGGTCTAAAGCACATTGAACATATAGAATCATGCAAACTATCAGGCTATAAAAGATTGGATACAATCATTATAGGATCACTACTATTGTGCTACATTTTAATTTTACCCATGCAACATTTAGTATTTCAAATAGTCTGATTACTCCCAATATAATCAAGAACTCAGTTATGCAAAACGAAATGCGACTATCAGAATACGTGGTTGTGAGTGCTACTCCTGTTTCTTGGGGGGTCTGAGGTTACCCGGCTTACAGCAGTTCAGACCCCGAGTATCAGCAGAGGGCTATAATCTACGGTTAGGACATGCTGACACACTGTCTTCAGTTTTGCTCAGCAGCTATCTGGCAAGTCTTTTACAAATGCTTTACCCTCATATCACTATTTCAAAAGCTGGCTTCACTTATTTACTAGTGACTTCCTAGCTAAAGACACTGACCAACTGGAGGCTGAGGATCTGATTCTAAAGTATTGGCAACTTCTCTCACCCCTCTGCCCCAAGGACAGACACCATGCAGGCGCACAGCAGTCTTAACGCGCTTCCTATCCACCCCTGCATCTGCTCCCTTCATTCTGACTCCCTGTGCTGCTTCTAGGCCACACTATCATTGCATTTTGCTACTTCTGAGATGTCCAATTAAGAATTTGTCAACATTTATTGAACGGCCATCTGAAGTGGGAGGCACAGACTGACGTGCACCTTTGTCTTGTGGTGCAGTGTTACACGGTCATTGGGTCTGTGTCTTGTGGTCAGATAAGCACATGCGGTTGTCATGACCTCACAAGCTCACATGTGTTCAGGCTCTCTCCCCTTGTGGAGAGAGTCTCAGTGTGTTTGCATGGAGACAATCAAGTAGCACTCCCTAGCCTGCTTGGTCTCAGAATGTCCTTTCACTCACTCGGTTTCCTTTGAAATTAGAGAGTGGATGGTACTAATTCACTTTTATGTGCCTGCGTCAGATCTGATTCTCACAATTACCCTGTAAAAGATAGAAACTTAACTTTACCTATTAAGAAACAGCCCTGTAGGGTCAGGCCATTTGTCTATGGAGGTTATAATTTTTCTCTTTAGATATCTCTTTTAAAATTTTGAATTATTATTCTTTGTGTGTGAGTGTTTACCTACATGCTTGTCTGTGCACCGTGTGTGTATCTGGTGCCTGCAGAGGCCATAAGAGTGGACTGGATCCCTTGGAACTAGAGCTCTGGACGGTTGGGAGCTACCATGTGGGTGCTGGGATTAAACTGAGTTCTCTGGAAGAACAGCCAGGGCTCTTCACTGCTGAGCCATCTCTTTAGCCTTGCCCTCCAGGCTTCCCAATTTAGGGATAGATGTATTCTGTGGTGCATGTCCCAACACTTCTTGGCATAAACCTATTATCTTTTAATGATGTTTCACCTGCACTGAACAATGGATTTTTATGGCATTTAAAGGCAAAATTAATGTAAAGAATAGAAAAAGCTCCCCCTCTGCCTGCACCCTGATTAACAGTGTATTAAGGAAGTCTCTTAGAAATCCGTAAACAAATTTAAGCTATTAATCACTTGCACTTTCTATTCAGAGTTTCAGTCAGGGCATGAACAGGTTTAACCTATAGAAATTTAGAGGAGCTGTTCTGTGCCCATTTAGATCTGGCTCACAGACATCAACAGTAGAGCGGGGTGGGACAATTTCTCTGCACCTCCCACACCTACTCTCTCATCTTCAGAGGAGAGGACAGGGACAATCAGAGCAGACAAATGCCCCTCACTCCCACTCAGTCTTGATCTCATTTGTACTGGGAAGAAAAGGCAGCTGGTTGTGTAGGGTGATGATTTTGTTTTTTACTTTTGTGTGGTGCTGTGCTAAAACCGAGGCCTGCACATGCTAAGCACATGCTACCCACTCAACTACATCCGTAACACCTATGATTTCAAAGAAGAAAATTCAAGAAAATATTTTCTTCATGAGGTGTTAAGGGTAAAGGAAGGGAAATACAGAAGTAGATACATTAGTTCAGAATACTGCACATGGACAAGAAATATGACATTAATTTCTAACTAACAGAAGCTGCATATATTTCTTTCATTGTGAATAGTAGTCACTTTTTCAAGTCCTGTAACTTCTTCTGGCATTAAAAGATAATGGCTATAGTAGGGATAATTTATTCTGCAGACTACGAAAATTTAAAATTTCTGTTCCCATACAATTAATATTTTGAATTTCACTGATGATCCAGTGTTTCATTGTGATTGGTTAAGACTAAAATGATGCGAAGCCCCTAAGTGCAGAAAGCATTAAGTAAACATAGTTGGTTGTCACTCACTGGGTGGTCTGTTTGCTGCCAGGTTTTTGAAGTGGCTGCCTTTGATCACTTCTGCTGATAGCCGTCCCGTGGTGGCATTGTAAAGGAGCCCAATGAGGATCTCTGGAACGGAGCCATGTTCAAGGGACTGACAGGAGGATGTACTTTCACCACAGGACACTTCTGACAAGCTCACCTGGGAGTCACAGCCCTGGAGAGCAAATGTGAAATTATTACAGTATTTTACAAAACACAGATCATAAAGTGTACCTTTGGCTGGGTGTGGTGGACAGCATGCAGGATGGAGAGGCGGGTGGCTCTTTTTTGTCTAGACGATGAGCTGCAGGCCAGCCAGAGCTATGGTGAGACCCTGTCTCAAACGCCACCACCATCAACTACAACAAAAGAAATAAAATGGCAGTGCTGTGTGTATTGAAATTACATCACGAAAAAGACAAGGGTGAGAACACACACCATACTCCCAAATACTCAATTAGAAATAGTCTGTAGATATTTCAGTCATGTGATAGATGATATTCCTGCAATAAACTCTATTTATTTATTTATACATATATATCATTCATTCATTCATTCATTCATTCTTTCCAGTGTGCCTGTGCCCGTGCCCACACAAATGCATGTGGTCAGTATGTTCTGAAAGTCACAGGGCAGCCAGCAGGGCTGGTCTCTCCTTCCACTGTGTGCCCATGGATTGAACTCAGGTCGTCAAGCTGTCAGCACAGAAGCCTTTACCCACTGAGCCATCTCAACAATTCAACAGTTTCTTCAACGTATGCATGGTAATGAGAGTTATCAACCTTAAAACATGGGTGTGAATTTAGATTTATTTACAGTAAACATCTCAACTATATTCTTAAAGACAAAGATTGGCATGTGTTGATAAATAAACAAAATTATCTGCCATTCTTATGCCAATATCTAAAATAGAGAGGCAGAAAAGTAAAAAAATAGTAAAATTTACTATGCACACATAACCATAAGAAAACTGATGGGGCTGCATGTTTCCTTGAAAACTAGACCGTCATTAGAGGTGAAGAAGTGCACTTAGTGATGACTACGTGTTTAGTTTTTAGGAAAACAGAAAAATTCCAAATTTGTAAGCATTTTGTAAAGTGAGTTAAAGACAGAAAGCAAAGACCCTGTAACATTAAGGAGAAACACACACCAGTGGCATAGCAGCCTCTCTCTCAGTGCCTGGCCGTGTGGGCAGGGGAGGATGCAGAAAGGATGTAGGAGATCGGCACATCACAGACAGTGAGGTCAGACTGTGGACCTAGCACAGCATGCCCAACAGCAGAGCAAAAGCCTTTCCTTATAGCAATAAAGCAAGCAATGATAAAATGCAAATGAGGAACAATTTCATGGTATGCTTTTTGTTTATTTGTTTGTTTGCTTGCTTGCTTTTCAAGACAGGGTTGATCTTTGTAACAGCCCTGACTGTCCTGGAACTCACTCTAAAGACCAGGCTCTCCTCGAACTCATAGAGATCCCCCTATCTCTGCCTTCTGAGTGCTGGGATTAAAATCATGTATCACCACCCCCCAGCTCATAGTATGCTTTTCGATCAAATAGAAATAACAAAATATTTTCTAGAAGAACAAAAGACCTATGATATATTTGAATACATTTCTAAGTAATTCTTGAGAAAGCAAATGGCATTGAGAATGAGATAATTAACTGATTGAAAGGATCAACCAAAATGGATAAATTTCTGGATGGTTCAACAAGAGAGTGAGCGCACTGCATATTCTGCAGATCGTGAATACATGAGAGGGCCTCACAAACAGCTCCCAACTAATCTGAAATGTGGATGGAACAGACACATTCTTAGAGAACAACAGCTAACAGAAGGCATACTAGAAGAGACAGAATATCCCAACCGAAATTGTAACCAAAAACTTTTAAAAAATAAAGACACAGAACAATACATTTTAGCTGTGACAGCTTCCCTTGTGAATTATAACTGATAACATTTCTCTTTCCCAAACACATTCAGGCAGTGAAGAAGAAACAGCCCTTAGCTGCCCTTGTACTGAGAATCCAACAACTCCTTAGAAAGAAGGCTTAGGATAGAATTAAAAAGAGTAAGAATCACAGGAGTTGCTCATTTATGAACCTCGACTTAAAATTCCTAAATCCACCATTAGCAGACCAAACCTATCAACATGCAATTAAAAAATTTGCACTGGTGGGGGCAGGCTGAGCTTTAGCACACACAAGGCTCTACAGCCACTCTGCAGCACACGGAAACCGGGTGTGGCGGCACGCAAGCGTGGAGGCAGGAAGGTCAGAAAAGGTCAGGGCTACGCTTGGCCACGCAGTGAATTCCAGGCCAACGTGAGATCTGGTCTCAAAAAATCCTGAGCTTATTTCGCCTTTGACACTGTCACCACCGTGATGGACCTTCACAGCCAGAGAAGGTCCTAGTCTTAATAAACAACAATAAAATAATTGAATTCATCACAATTTAGAAGAGGAGTGGGGAAGACTGCCCACCAGACAATCAAATACAAAGGAAATTTGAAAAAATTCACAAACTGCAGTTGCACAAAAAGTAAAATTTGAAAATATTCACATTGTAAATATATCAGCAACACACCTGAAAATGAAAGGAGCATTGATAGAATTGGACACGGTGGCTCATGCCTGCACCCCAGCACCGTGGAGGAGGCTGAACCAGGTGGACTGCAAACTCCAGACTAGCCTAGTGTACACAGAGAGTTCTGTGCTAGCCAAAGCTACATTGTGAAATCTTGTTTCAAACAACAAACAAAAAATACAAGCAAAGCATTTGTCACAACATAAAACATAAAATATCTAGCATATAATAAATGACACGCTAGCCTGCAAGGTATCTGCAGAAAACATGAGCATTGCTGAGAATGAAAAGTGCTCTACCAGGTAAGCTCAGCAAATGTGTGAGAGTCGTTTAACAACATTCTCCCCTAATCTACAGAGTAAATACAATTCCATTAAAAATCTCAACAGACTTCTTTGCATTTGATTGGCTTCATTAGCAATCAGGGAAATGGAAGTTCAAATTCTGGGGTGACAATAAACAGAGGGTGTGGTGATATTTTGTTTGTACTCTAACAAATAATGCTTGCCTGAAGATCAGAGGAAGGGGTAGCCATTAGCTAACCATAGAGGTCTGAAGGTCTGTGCAGACAGACAGGAAGTGATATGGCTGGGCGGAGAGAGGAAGTCATAAGCCTGGGTGGAGAGAAGAGTGAGTTCCGTTGCTCTTTGGGGGCTGGGAGTCGTAGAGGTAAGGTCTCCAGGGGCTGTTCTGCCTTTCTGATCCTTCAGCTGTCATCCTCTAACGTCTGTCTCTGGGTTTTTATATTAATACCAGTTAGCACTCGTCAACAATCAGCACCCAACCTTATGGCACGAATTCACGAAAAGACCACTTGCCTGGGGCTTTGCAGACACTGGTATGTGTGAGAGTTCCCGCTAGAGACACTGCCCCGCCAGCTAGGTTTTCTTTTCTTTTTTCCCCAAGCCTCTGAGCGAGTTTGGGATTTTCCTGTTGTAGCTTCTCTAAAACAGTCTCCAGCTGCCACCCCAAACTCCAGAAGCGCCTGGGCTTCTAATGTCACAGAGCTTACCTGGCCTAGACCGGCTGGCTCTGCCTTCAGACAGCTCCTGCCACAAGCACTCAGCTCAGTGCTACAGGCTAGCAGCTGTCCTCAGGCTGACTGTGCACGGCCTATGTTCTCCACACACACATGCTATGCAGTGGCAGTCACATGCTCCAACATCGGCAGATTTGGCGAGACAATTGGGAAGTCTTAAAAGGTGGGCAATTAGTTAAAAAGTTTTTTTTCCCCACATTAAAAAATGGGAAACACAATTTTGATGGAGAAAACTAGGTCTCTGTACGATTATACAATACATGATTTAAAATTGGAATAATTAAATCAATTAAATGAAGGGATAATCAACTGGGATTGACATGTTAATTATCCAAAAGTCAGAATTATATGCTATTCTCATGATATTAATGGATTTTATGGAACCTCTCAACAAAGTTACCTATTTTGCAGTAGGTAGAAAGAGTTGTTTTGAATGTTGAAACCACTGAATTGATATTATATAATATAGAACTAATTTTATTATTTATTCAGTTACAAGAAATAATCAGGAAGAGGAATCATCCCATATATATAACACACATCTGATCCCATATGGGTCTGCCAGGCCATCTAGCACAAGGTAATGAAGAACTGATCAACTATTGATTGTAAGTGTGCTGAAGGCCTCAGAATTTCATTAAAAACATCATGTCAATAGCAAAAGTTAAAAAATAGACTTTTCTATCATGTGGCAACAAACCAAGGAAATTATAAGGAAATGTCCTACTTGTTCTTTATACAACCAAACACCACTACCTGCAGGAAGTAACCCAAAGGTTACTCAAAGGAATGAAATCTGGCAGATGGATGTGTTCCAATTTGTAGAATTTGGAAAACTAAAATATGTACACCATACCATCAATACCTATTCAGGTTTTCAATGGGCAACTGCTTTGAATTCAAAAAAGGCTGATTCGGTAATCACACATTTGCTAGAAGTTATGGCTATCGAGGATATACCTGTACAAATAAAGACTGACAATGGTCTAGCATGTCTCTAATAAAATAAAACAGGTTTTTGCTTTTTACAATATAAAGCATATTACAGGCATATGACATAATCCTACAGGACAAGCAGTTATAGAAAGTTCAAACTGAACTCTAAAGGATAAACTAAATAAACAGAAAGGGGTAATAAAGACCATCAAGGAATAGATTGCATAATGCCTTATTAACTTTGAGTTTTCTAAATGCTAATGAGAAAGGAACAACAGTTGCAGAGAGACATTGGATAGTAGGAAAAAACAAAAGAATTAAATCAGCTGATATACTTTAAAAATGTATTGAACTCAGAATGGAAACCAGGACATGTGTTATGTAGGAGGAGAGGTTTTGCTTTTGTTTCCAAAGAAGAAGAAAAGCTATGGATACCATCAAAATTTATAAAGATTTGATTTGAATGAGAGACCTCTTAACTAAAGAGATGATAGTTCATGAAGCAGCATGGCCATTTAATCTAAATTCACCTATAAAACTGACAAATGCTTCTCAGGGTTGGGGAAGAGTTTTGGTTTTGTCTTTTCAGGAGAATAAAGGCATCCAGCTAAGGAATCTGAGGACTACTGGACAAATGAGACATCTGAAGAAAAAGGACAAATCATCCAGAAAAAAAATGTTTCATGAAAAGGATAAAATTTCATAAACCTTCCCAAATGTTTGTTTCTGCTGTTCTCTACAGACATACAATGCAAATGGTCTTTTAATAGTCCCAGTCCAGTTAAAAATTAAAGATGGCTTTGGAGTTAAGAGCATGGGTCTCTCCTTCTCTAAACCCAAGCATGCTTGTTAAAGTAAAATCCAAAATCTCTGTCTCATGTCAGAAGAGCCATATGATATGGAAGAGAAGAAAAACAAAAATTTAGGGACTATTGTATTGACACTAATCTCATAATCCTTTGTTTTTATTTTGATTCTTTAAGGCTTTTCTTAAGATACAAATATTATTTCCAAGTTTATAAGGTTAATATACACATATCTTATATATAATCTTAAACTGTTTGTCATGATATTAATGATCATATAGAGTACTAGTCTCAGAAAAGGGCTTCATCTACCTTCCTATACGTGATTTCGGGTTTGAGTGCCTATTAGGTAAGAGGGAATTAAGTTTTTGCACTCTGGATGCACATAACAAATAGTGATCCTTTAACCTTTTTGAGACCTACTGCATATGACATTTAAAATAAGTTTTCTGCAGTGAGCCAAGACCATGCCTAACAGTGACCTTTGAAATCTCCAAAAGGAGAATGAGGCCCCACAATGATGATTCCTCCAGGACTATGATAATACCACTAAGCTGAAAACACCACCTAAATATTGGCTTTGTTCTGCAAACTGCTTAGGACAATTTCGAGTTGGCTAGCTGAGATGATACAGCCTCACAGATTACTCTAGCCAGGACTTTAGACAAGTCTGTACTTTCCCATTATACAGAGACTGGACAGCAAATGATGCTGTGGTCTGCAGGAATCATGCAGTGAGATTTCAGCTGATATGGCAGAAGGCTGACACACCAGAACAAACATTCTGATGGAGGCAAACCCAGCTCGCAAGGGGCTGGGACCACCACATTTACATATTGACTGATTCTCACAGTGGATCTCTTATGAAACCATTAGCACTCTCCCTTGGTGTAAGATTCAGCAGAGTATGGATTATTGGGCACAATTCTTTCTCATGAATGGGTATATTGGGTCACCCCCCCCCCCAATCTGTGGGACTTCCAGTGGAAAATTTAGCTAAGCACTCAATAACCTTGGTTCCCACAGTCTAATCTCCACTTTTTTTTTTTGTTGTTCCCTGAGATGAATTAGAAGCCACCTCCCTGCAACTATCTTCCATTTGGCAGGACATGCAATTAGGAAAGGAGTCTTTCATATAGATCACATTCGGAACCTTCAAAGATAAAGGGACATCCAAGCTCAGAGAACTGCCTTTATTTTGCCCATGTATATAAACTAAAAGCTTTACAGAATTAAAAGAGAACAGCAGAAGAATAAAGAAATGGATGCAGAAAAGAATGTAGTGTAGGAGAGTTCATTTCACCTTCAGATTTAAGTCCTGTGCTTGCTGTGAGTCTTCTTCTGGACCCTGAAAGGGACTGAGGCTTGCACTCAGAGGTGTAGTGATGAGGCAAGCAGGCCTGCTTTTCATCCCCCGCCCAGCTCCCGCACGGCTAGCTTAGCCCCGGAAATAATAACACAGAAACTGTATTCATTTAAACACTGTTTGGCCCATTATCTCTAGCCTCTTACTGGCTAACTCTCACATCTTGATTAACCCATATCTATTAATGTGTGTAGCACCACGAGGTGGTGGCTTACCGGGAAGATTCTAGCCTACATCCGTCTTGGGTCGAAGAATCATGGCGTCTGACTCACTTCCCTTCTGTTCTGTCTACTCTACCCACCTATGTTCTGACCTATCAGGCCAAGCAGTTTATTAATTAACCAATGAAAGCAACACATAGAAAGAAGACCCACCTACATCACAGAGGTCCCCAATAAAATGGTACATCTTGACAATTAACCCAAAATTTTCTTTTCAGGATCCCCTAAAATGCTGCTGCCCTCAGACAGCAGGAAGAACACAATGCCCACATTCCCAAGAGATGGGATGGGTGGTTTTTGATCTTTCATTGGGTTATAAACATTTGCCACTGTTTAAGGGAATTGGTTCAAAGTTGCTATTGGTAATAGTCTGGAAAAAAAATAGATTCAGAGTTCCTGTTTGGAAAGAAAGAGGGGCTATAGTTACGGTAGGATATAAAGGTAGATTATTGAGTTTACTCTGAAAAGAAAAAAGAGGGATATAGAAATAGGAGAAAATGGAAGATTACTGAATCTACTTTTAAACAAAAAAGCAAATACTTGTTTTAAATATTTTACACTGATATGGATCTTTGTATATTGATACAAATTTGAGATTAATTTTGTTAGAACATAATGCACATACATTTTAAAACTTGTTCAAGGTATTGTACCTGTACAGCTCATTTAATAATGTATTGCAAATTTCTAGTCCTTAAAAAGTTATTATTACCAATTACTTAGATACAAAGAAATGCAAGTAAATAGTTAATAATTACAACCAATTTTTTTTTTGTGATCAAGGTCAAAAAGATATATTTTAGATTAAACAGGTCATCTTCAAACACTTCAGAGATTTACAGAATATAGCATTTAAGGTGTTTGAATAACATAGGTTCCTTTTTTTATGATAATGAGACATGTCTGCTCCTGGCAGCACCAATCTACTTCAGAGAAGATGATGGGCATCAAAGAAACTCTCCATGGAGTTTACTTTCTTTGTGCCAAAAGTTAGCAACTGGGCAAGAAAGTGCCCTTGCCTCGACTGCTGACAGTATGCTGTCCAAATTGGACACGTGGGACACAAAGAGAGTGACTGCTAAGCCAGGACAAGGTAGGACAGTCCTTCAAGAATCCTGCTTTAAAGCTGGGCGGTGGTGGCACATGCCTTTAATCCCAGCACTCGGGAGGCAGAGGCAGGCGGATCTCTGTGAGTTTGAGACCAGCCTGGGCTACAAGAGCTAGTTCCAGGACAGGCTCCAAAACCACAGAGAAACCCTGTCTCGAAAAACCAAAAAAAAAAAAAAAAAAAAAAAAGAATCCTACTTTATAGAAAAGTCTGTAGAATAGTCTAGGCCTGTAAGCTGAAGATGGATGCCCCAATGTTGCAGAGGAACTTTAGGTGACTGTCCAGGGAGTCAGCTGTTTCTGTCATTTCTCACATTTTTTGGAGTTGCTTGCTTGCTCTTCCTGCTTACTCAGTATTATTTCCTTCTCAGGATTCTGATAGAGTTTAAGACTTTGTAGTTATAGTTTTCCTTTGTTACCACATTCAGAAAAGAATTTTACTAGAGAGGTATAAAGTGTATAGTTGAGAGACATTAAAAGATAGTTTTGGTAATGCAATTTAGAATAAAAAGTGAATTAGGTACAAACTTCTAGACTAATCAAGATAAGACAAATATGGAGTATTTTCCTCTGAATTTGTCAATTGCTAATGGACTAGATATTGTTGATGTATTTACCTGTATATATTATAGTTATTGTACTTACAGTTTTTCTTATATTAGTTATAACCTTTTTTATTTTAGACAAAAAGGGGAAATGTGGTGATATTTTGTTTGTACTAAAACAAATAAAGCTTGCCTGAAGAGCAGAGAGAGGAGCTAGCCATTATTTAACCATAGAGGTCTGGAGGTCTGTACAGACAGGAATTGATATGGCTGGGGAGAAAGGAACTCAGTCTCTCTTTGGGGACTGAGAGTCGTAGAGGTAAGGTAAGGCTGGCTGCTCTGCTTCTCTGATCCTTTAGCTTTCACCCTCTAACATCTGTCTCCAGGTTTTTATTATTAATACCAATTAGAACCTGTGCAACAGATGGGCAAAAAGAATACCTAGGGTGGCATGGACATAGAGGAGTGGGAGCCACCCCCTTTTTGGTGGGGTATAGGCAGATGCTACTTTCAAAAATGCCAGAGATACATACCCCTGGCTTTGAAATCCTAATCTATACATTCCCAGTGAAGATGTATGGAGTGCCACCAAGAGATAAGAAAGAATAATGCCCAGAGAGACATCCCTCACCCCAGACCCAAAAGGCAGGACAAGAGAATTCTGGTAAGCTCATACAGTGACTGGTGTACCTCACTGCAGTAAAAACCATTACAATGTTACAAGTGTAATTGAAATGTTGGTCCTAGAAGATCACCCATTAACATCCTTCCATTTGTCTGTTAGAAACAAGTCCAGACCAAACAACCTGAAGGACGGCTAGCAAACTAAACCCCGTGCTTCTCAAGTGTGACAGGCGGCGAGACAAAGAACAGCAAGAAAGTGATTAATATACATGTAAATTGTGCTTAATTCTAGAGGGGTGTGATAGATGATCCCAGAGCAATGGCTTTGTTTTTATTTTACCTGTATATATTTGTGATAAATGGGTGATCTCATTCCTGTTTTTTCCCCTTTTTGAAGTGAACTGGATTTTTATAAGAAAAATGTTTAAGAAGGGATTGCTTGATATAAAGACACACACACATACATACACACACACAACAATAAAACAAATAATCAGAATTTTATTTGAAGAATCCCAGAGAAATGCCATGAGCTAGAATAACAGGAACAGAAAAAGGAAATAATGAATGAAAAGATGAAAGGAAGATAGGAAGGGAGGATGGAGAGAGGAGGAAAAGAGGAAGGCTACTCCATATAACAATGTAATTAAAGAATTTTTAAATTTCAAGCTATCTCTCTTTAAGCTGGAGAGTTGCTTCAGCAGGAAAAGACTCCTGGATGGGAGTTCAGTAACCTGAGTTTGACCCAGGAATCTTAGCTGGTGTCAGGTGAGAATGACTTAGGGCAGCTGCCCACTAGTCCCCAGACCTGCACTGCAGCACATCCACACATAACTGTACATATGCACATACTAAATTTTTTAATCTTCAATTTTTTAATGTTTTAGATAAATCTTCAAATTTAAATCTACTCTTGGCTATGTAAAGCAATAAAAAAGAATGAGCACATATCTAAGCAAACTAATTAGTCTAGCCTTCAGGAAGATAAAATATCATTTTTCAAATATAACTCAAAATTACAGAGCAGGAGCCAAAAGGAATATATAGCTTGTATTCCTAAATCATGGGTAAAATCCCCATGGTTTGATATCTTTCCTGACAGTTGGAGAAGAAAATACAGTTTTAGTTTCAGTCAGGCTATATCATTGCTTCTGAAGATGGTGTCAAAAACATGCTTGAACACACTTCCTGAATCTGCTAGAACACGTGTGAACCCATAGCTGCCTGTCAGCCAAGCATAATGCCACCAGGAGTGCTTCTGGGGAGACAGACACCTCCTTGGCCGTGTTATTGTTGAGCCCGACAGGATGAGTGTTAAGATCCTCAATGATCACAATTTATTGAGTCGGCCTGAGTGTAACACCACAGCACTTGAGTCACAGGAAAGACTGTCCTCTACGAGTTCATCCTGTATTCCACCGTAGAGCTGGGAAGAAAGGCAGTGTCCAAGGAGCCCACAGAGACTGGAAAATGGAGAGGGGGCACACAGAGCGAGGGGCAAGAGTAGACTCCACGCTGATGTGCCTCTTTCATTCTACCTCTGGTCAATCCCGCAGTCCCTGTCATGAGTTTAGAACAGGGCTTGCCTAGGTGCCGGTAACTGTAGGTGATTAATTTGGAGCCACACAAATTTGAACCAATACTAAGCTGGCATAAATGAAGGGCACCAGGAGGCTCCCAAAAGTCAAACATCCCCCACCTTGCATAAGACTTTAATTTTAATATTTCCTCTTTTTGCCAGAGGGTGAAGAATTATTATCAGTGCTGTGAGGAGAGAAAAAAATCTTAAAATTCCAGACAGATGAGTGAATTCTCTAAGGTGTTAATGGCACCCAGAATCATCGCGCAGGGCCTTAATGGTGTTTATAGCTTTAAATCAAGCAAACATCTAGAACAGCCAATTGATGATCAACAGAATTTCCACAGACTAAACATACTGGGCTTCTCATTGGCACTAAGTAGATTTAGCTTACCTGTCTACTTACACTCAAAATGTTAAAGTTTAAACTGAACTGTATAATAATTAATGTAAATTTAAATAATCTCTTGAATTTATTCTCACTGTGGCTGGAAGACAGCATTCATATTCCAATTTTATTTATATATGAAAAGTTTTCATTACACCAAAAACAGGTGATGGGAGCACAAAGGGCACTGCCAAGTAAGACAAGCTCGTCCCCTGTGACACCAGAGGCGATTTCAAGAGAGAGCGAGCAGCCAGGCAGGGCTGCTAGGGAAATACCCAGTGGAGCTGCAAAGGAGAGCCGTGGAAGATGGTCTGCCTCAAACTGGGCTGCACTGGTGTGATTCAGGTTGTAAGTGACCCAGGAAGCTCAGCCCAGGCTCCCCCCCCCTCCCCCACTGTCCTTCTTCCTCTCTTCCCCAGGCCCCAGGCTTGTCCCCTCAGGCACTCTCCTTCTGAGTTATGAGAAAGAGAATAAGTTTTCTGAGAGCTTGTGGCCTGCAGAACTGGATAGTCAGGGCCAGGAAATCACTTCAAGAGTTTGGGAGAAAAAAGTTGCGTATGGGTTGAACATGGTCCCCACTCCCAACTTATACAGGAGTTTAAACTCCAATGTTATAAATTAATGGCATAAGACTGGTGTTTAAAACAGGTCACTCAGGTGAATTTTAGGGATAGAGAGAGGGAAGACGCTCTCTGTCCCCTGAGACACACATGATGTGCTGCAGTCAAGAGGGACCCTCACAGAGTCTGGCCCATGCTGATGGGCCTTTCAACCTCCAAAACTATGAGCTAAACACACCCCTTTTCTATACTGACGCCTTGGGTATTTTATTATAGTAACAAAACTGGACAATGCAGTAGCAGGTTGAGTACCTCAGATAAAATCTGGGCACTGTGGCCACAAGAGAAAGATACGGGTGTTTGGTCACTAAAGCATGATCAACTGAGTCATCTGCCCCTGCTTCCCTCTCGAGGGCTTTTTGTGGGGACCATTACCCATGCTCTGAGCAGGGCGATGCCCCAGTTGCGATGACCTCTTTTAGGCTCCTTGCCAAGCAAGAGGAAAAGAGGGAACAGAGCCTGGTGGCTCAGGGCAGTCACCCCAGCTTCTCAGTTGAGGCAGGGGAATGGCAAGTTCAAGGCCTGCCTGGCAGTTTCGACTCTATCTTCATGGTGGCACATACCTCTAGTCCCGAGCACTCTTTATCCTCTACCTTACCAGTGCTGACATTACAAGTGTACCACCATGGCTGGCTTTGCATTTAAGACCAAACATAGTTGTTCGAAGTATACTCCGCAAGATGAACAGCACTTTTGCTTTTTATTGTAAACATTCGGAACTTCTGCCATATCTTATTCTCTGACCCAGGGTTAACTCAAAATGCTTTTAATTTGTGTGTGTGTGTTGGGAAACATAGATCTGGGTGGGGAATGGCCTCTTATAACCTCATCTCTACTCTGCAATTGAGGTGTTTTAGCTTCATGATCTGGAACTCAGCACAAATGCTCCATGCCCAGGTGGCTGCTCCTGCTGTATGCAGCATTTCTCCCCAGGTTGTACATGGCGGCCTCCTTCCTACTCCAGGTCTCCATGCACAGCCACACTCCTGGCCCTCACCCTGACCTCCATTTAAACATTACTTTCCAATGGTTGCATACCACACACCCACCGCAGTGTTGTTACATGCGCTCAGCCTTTCTTGGAGATACATTCCATAGAGGATAAAATTCCATTCTCATTAATGTATACCAAAAACCTAGAACATATGGCAAATATGCTGGACACTTTAGAGGTCTTTGTTGAACCATTTTCTCATTTCATTACAATGTGGTTAAAGAATGAAGTTTTTATGATAGTGGTTCATGATATTTGTGGAAAACTTCCTTTTGTGTAGCATATAGTTGGCTTTTATGGATGTTCTATGGCTATTTAAAGAAAGCACATATTTTAGGAATATTGGGCAGAGGTTGGACAAGCATATAGTAAGCTGACCCTATTGTTGCTGAAATAATTGTGTCCTTGCCAGTGCTTCTCAGCTTAACCTACTTCTGCTTATACAGACTTTTCTATGCGTTTAACAGCCTTTTATTTCATTCTTTCCTTTGAACACAACGTGCTCCTGACAAATGTGTGCTATAATCATTATTTGAGCAATGGTCTATGAGTGGAGGTCTCCGGGTTGCCTGGGAATATCTGGAGTTTCCTCTCCATGTTGAGTGATGGTTTAGACGGTATGAGAATGGAGATTTCTAGTTACTCTGTACCCCTACATGGTCCTTGCCTTCCGCAGGGCTGTTGGGAAGCCTGGGGTAGTGACTGTTGCTCCATCACACAGTCCCTGTGCTCACTTGGTACCATTTCCCTTCTACCTTTGGAGTTTCATTATTTGACTGCTGTTCTCTTCGATGTGGAGCAATTTCAGTCTTCCCATTTGGGGCCATATTTCCTCCATCTGATGAGCTGTCCATTTTCATAACTTGTTTCTCATTCTGGAGTTCTTAGAAAACGTGCTCAGCATTTTCAGTCTGCCCTTTAAATTTCTTGTGCCTTAAAAATTCCTTAAAAGGCACTCTTATTTCATTTTACTATTTATAAAGTTCTTTTTTGTTTTGTTTTGTTTATGAGACAGGGTTTCTCTGCAGTTTTGGAGCCTGTCCTGGAACTAGCTCTTATAGACCATATTGGCCTCGAACTCACAGAGATCCACCTGCCTTTTAGCCAGGTGGTGGTGGCACACGCCTTTAATCCCAGCACTTGGAAGGAAGGCAGGCAGATCTCTGTGAGTTCAAGACCAGCCTGGTGTACAGAGCAAGTGCCAGGACAGGCTCCAAAAGCTACAGAGAAACCCTGTCTCGAAAAAAACCAAAAAAAAAAAAAAAAAAGTACTCTTTTAACTTGCGTGCACGTGTGCTCCTATGTGGATCCTATGTGGAGGTTAGGGTACAACCCTGGTGTCAGTCTGGTCTTCTACTCTGAGACAGGGTCTCTTGCTCACTGCTGTGTACACCAGGCTGTCCTCCTATCTCTTCTGCCCACAGCACTGCTGGAGCCCTGGGGATCTGAACTCAAGTCCCCACGCTTGCCCAGCAGCACTTTACCCATGGAGCCACCTGATTGGGTTTAAAGGACTTACGCATTCTAGCCGTTCCAGTTGCTCATTGGTTGCGTCTCTTTCCCCAATATTGTTGTCTTCTGTTCATTTCTTCTCTTATCTCTTTACTCCTCGACAGCCTGTGTTGTCTAAAAATGTCCCCAGAGTGGTAGGTGAACTACAGAGTGCCCAAACATTGTTATTTTGGGGATGCTGTTGTCATTCAGTGGGTCATTTCTTCAGATTTAAGCTTTTCAAAGTGTAAGTTCACTTTCCATGGACTTACTTCTGTGGGAATTCTGTATATCATAGATTTGGCTTCTTTAATGGCAATAAAACCAATTTCACTTAGTGATAAAAGCAGTGGGGACAGAACCCACCAGAAAAATCAATTACACTGCGGTAATTAATACAATACTTATATTTTCAGCCTGTTTGGTGGTTTGTTGTTGTGTAGCTCTCTCTACGTAGTTCAGGCTGGTCTAGAACTCACTATTGTAGGGCAGGCTCCTCACACTCACAGGGATCAGACTGCCTCTGCCTCCCCAGTGCTGGGATAAAAAGGCATGTGCCACCACGTCCAGCTTCAGTAAAAACATATCTCATAATCCCAATTTATTTGTGACTGAACTTTGTGTCCACATTCTCATAGTTGCTGAAACAATAATATAACAAAATAGCTACTTGGAAAGGCTCAGCAGGAAGGCTGTGGCGAGCCCATTCTGTGCATGACAAAATAATGCAGGGTAGAACAGGACCAAACGCTGTGGGTGGGATTCAATGTCTCAGAATTTGAGGCTCGCTTTAGAGGGACGTCAGGAAGCACAAGAAGGGCTTGTCAGACGAGCAGGTAGGTGAGCACTTCTGCCGACCCACTGCATTGCACCCCAACTGTTGACCTCACTTCTGGTTCACACTCCCAGCCTCTCAGCAGACCCCAGGTGCCCCAGTAGGCACTTCCTAAGCTGATGGCTGCAGAATGTGAATGCTGATGGGCAGGAGATGAAGGGGCAGCTGTGTGCACCTGACCTGGCACGGAGCACATCTGTCACAACAATCAGGGGAATTTCACACAGCACAGCTGAGTGTCCAGACAGGGATCACAACTCCTTGGCTATGCTATTAGCAGATGCCTCCCCTACAGAGGGCCCCACGGCCTGCCTTCACACATATTTTACACACTTGTGAGGTGGCAGGAAGAGGGAGAGTAGTTCAAGGTCATCTTCAGCTACACACTGAGTTCAGCGACATCCTCGGCTAAGTGAGACCCATCTCAAAACAAAACAAAATAGAAAAAAAAAAGGTTGCATTACAATCAGCCTTGGCAATGTGGACATGTTACAGCAGAAATAACCATACAGGACTCCTGTTACTAGTGCTTTAACACACTCAGGAACTTGCTCTAAGGTAATTACTTCCTGTCCTATATGGGCCATTATATTCCTGAAAAACGAAAAAGCTTCCTTCCTGAGACTTTGAAACACAGGCTGGCTGCTACCTTAGTAATAACTCTGCCCTCCAGACATGACATCACAGACACATTGGAGGGTAAGCTTGTTCAAAGTGGCCACTGGAATATATAGTGAACTACAATTGGTTATTCTTGCACATGTTGGTGTATTCTTTTAAAAATCTAATTTTTAATTGTGTGTATCTGTACATATGAATATAGGTGCCTCAAACTGGAGATAAAGAGGTTTGTGAGCCACCTGACATGGTCTCTGGGAGCCAAACTTGAGTCCCCTGCAAGAGCAATGTGTGCTGTTAGCTGCTAAGTCACATCTCCAGCCTCCAGGTGGTATATTTTAAATGCACAGAGTGTTTTTATTAATGAATGTTCTAAATGAGATTATCTGAATATGTGTAATATGTTTTTACTATTAGAAAGTGAATTCAAATGGCAATTAGACTATGAAGCCCCTAGCCCCTGAACTACTTCCAAACATTATTTATATTTTGGATGATATTGTTACCCATAACTGTACTTTCTGGATTCTACTGGATTTCATTTTTAAAATATAAGTATAGCTATTTAAAATAGAAGATACAAGCAATAGGGGAAACAAGTGAGTAATAGGAGAAGCAGCACAGTGTAAGGTAAGCAGATGTGGAACACGGGCTTCTATCTGCTCACTGCACGCCGGGACTCCAGTGAGTAATTAGTGTCTTCATGCTTCAGCTCACCTGGACGGTGTGCAACAGCTGTGTCCACTGCCTGTGTCACTACACTGCTTTCCAACATATTACAAAGTAGCAAAACATCCATTTCTATCAGATCCAGCGTGCTACCCTTTCTACCATGGCATAAACATTTTCCTGACACTTAATTAACACAAATTTGGAGGCTGCAGAATAAGGACTTGAAGTTATCATTTCTAATCCACCAGTGTAAATCAGCATTTCCTCTAAGATGCACAACGAAAGCCAAAGAAGTGGACAGGATTGAATATCAGTGGCGCAATGACACCAAAGTGCACTACTCACCACGTGCAGTTGCGGGTTCTCAGGCACTGAGCTCTTGTGCAAGACTAAGACTCTGCGCCTATGTGACCTTGGTGTGCTGTAAGATTTCACTAGGGTCCAATGTTCTCATCTGTAAATGGAAGGCTGCCATAGTGCTTTCTAGAAAATTTTCTTATACATTTTTTGTTTAAAGTAAGTCTGTTATTTTCAGTGTTTAATATAATACTATAAAGTACTATTTCTTTAAGTAAAATATATCTGCTTTATATAGTTGGACTATAAATCATAACTTATTTGACATAGATGGATTTTGTTTGACAATGCCCCTACCACAGGAAATTTGTATCTTGTTCTGAATGGTCATGATCAAAATTAAAAATCCTAAGATTGTGCTGCCCCCTGTTGACCCAGTTTCTTTAAAATATTTAGAGTCTTCTGAGAACGGAAAGCTTTTGTTCCTTATTGTAGGCTAGTACTCCCATAGATGATCACCACAATGAAGTGTAGACGGTAAAACACTGACTGCAGCTCTAGACAGACATGGCACATTCCCATCAGTTCATGCCAAGAGCAGGCTGTGAGCGCAGAGGCGGCCCCTTCCACAGAGCCGACCATGGTTGCTGTTTAAAGTAATGCTGACACCCGTGGAAAACAGGTGCTAAGCTCAACTCTGCAATGATCAGTCCTCAAAATTTTCCAGTAAACTAACAGAATTAGAAGATCATTTGTATCGTTGGTGTTGCAAAGTGTCTATGGTGGTTTCAAAGAAAGTGGCCCCCACAGGGAGTGGCACTATTAGGAGGTTTGGCCTTGTTGGAAGAGTGTGTCACTGTGGGGGTGGGTTCTAAGGCTTCCTCGCCTCAAGCTCTGTGAAGTGTGCTACACAGTCTACCTCTGCTGCCTGCAGACAGGATGGAGCGCTCTTTGCTCTTCCTCCAGCACCCTGTGCCACCACGACGACAATGGACTAAACCTCTCAACTGTAAGCCAGCCCAATTAATGGTTTCCTTTATGAGAGTTGCTGTGGTCACGGTTCTCTTCACAACGATAAAATCCTGACCGAGGCGGTGTTGAACTGTATTTTCCGCGAGTCTTGGGCATACTCTTTCAGTCCCACCCAACTGGCCAGAGCTGGGGTGATTTTCCTCTAGGAATCCACATTTTTATTTATTTCCTTTCATTAGTTAAACCCATGCAGAGTACAGCATCACACAGATTCTGTGTCCGGTGGTCTGTGTTGGAATGCTGTTTCAGAATCCACATGATCTGTTACAGGGGCCTGAGTTATCTCTCTGTATCACTTGGGTTTTTCCTGCTTTACCACCAGTAGCCACTGTGCTGCTTATTTTTGTTTGTCTGTTTGGATTTTTTTTGTTTAATCTACATCAGCACATCTCTGGCCCATGTAGAATTGGGTTTCATCTCCAGTATAATTTTTACATTGTAGGAAGAGCCGTGTGCTTTCTTTGGTTCCACTACAATGCACCACAGCCTTCTAGGCGTATCTGCCCTCTAGAAGTTCTGTTTTCAGCAGGCCTCCACATGCTCCAGGATGATGGGAAGAGTCTAGAACGTATTTTAGAGCCAGGTGTGATGGCACATACTTGCAATCCCAGTATGTGGGTGGCTGAGGCAGCAGGACTGTGCGTTTAGGTCACAGTGAAGCCGTCCCAGAAAACAAACACAAAGGGGAAATCATCACAACCTTTTGCAGACTTAACCTGCTAGTGAGAGATGAGAAGACCTCTGTAGCATCTCGACCTATTATGGAGTCCGACCATTGAAAGCAGCTGCCTACTGAGATTCCAGCTGCTTGCTATGTACATTACATGCTTGTTATCTTGTTCCTATCTTGCCCAGTTATAAGATTATATGAGGCAATGTAGTGCTTTTAAAATACATTACTATATGATTTTATTTCTATAACATATTGGCATCATAGCTATTTTAGCCCCATTCTCTGCTTTTTGTGTACCGTACTGTGCATGCCCCCAAGGTTGTATATGGAGGAAATTGGGGGTGGGTGTGTAGAAAGCAGACATGAGAGAATTCCTCTACACTCAGTCAGGCTTCCTCCATGGCTATGCCATCTGTTATTTCTGATTCTCTGAACTTCTGGCCTTGGTTGGCTCCTCTGATCATCTCAGGTCTTCCTTAACTGGATGACTGGGGGGATCAGGTTATCACATCCTACTTACCAATGCCCATGCCAAAGTGAGAACATTAGACACGAGTAAAATAGACTTCCACAAAACTGGCCTTGATAGTGACATATCTCCACTCAAAATACTTAATGCCAGAACAGTGCAGTAAGCACTTCTCAAAGTGCTCTGCTCCATACGAGCATCTAAGCATCAGCAAAATGTTGTGAAAATAAACTTTTCCAGCAATCTGAGCTAACTAAAAACTAGCAATCTGAGAAGTGTTTTCACAAGGAAAATAACTGATTACCATAAGAACAATGAGCTCCACAGCACTGAAAATTTAGTTTCCTAGTTTGCCATCTTACAAAGGGGGAGTATCCCAAGCTGAAAAGACACCGAGCAAGAGAGATGGGCTGGACTGACCAGCGGCCTTCTCAGAGAACTGTCCTGATACAACTTGCCTCATAGTTCCCAGGAAAGTTCTATGCTCAAGGTTTGGTCTCCATCTCTCTTGGCTTTGGGCTTGAGCTATGGGATCATAACAGCTATATCCTTAGGACAAAAGTTGGTTACAATTCCTGGGACTGTTTAATGCTGTAACTACAAGTCACATTTCCAGCTGAAGTTAAGAGGAGGCTCATGAAAAAGGATGGAAAATCTGTGAAATGAGATATTTTAACAAGTGAACACCTTCTTAGGGATCCAGAGGTAAGGCTGTGCATATGCCCTGACAAGACCTCCTCTAGGAAGGTCTTACTCCTCACTTCCAGCTGACCTGAGGCTCTGGGCAGTCAGGAGGTGAAAGCTAAGGCAGTTATAAACTGGCTTTAGGAACACTAAAGGTATATTACAACACATGTAACCCCATAAAATGCTTGGGGAATTAATGATTCAAGGCTTTTAGGGAATGAGTCTAATCATTGGCTGACAACCAAAGTGACCAGGATGCGGCAACTGCACCTGATAGACAGAGTTTACAGAATTCATCTGTCTTCAAGCAGAAAGCAGCAATAATGAGGGGAAAAAGCAACAATAAACTGGGAGATGGGAGCTCATTTATAGATGTAGGTTTTTTAATACTTAAATTTCCACTTTTTTTTTAAAAAAGAAGAAAAAGGTTATAAGACATAAAAACAAAACAAAACACCAAAACCTCAGCAGAAGCTGTGGAAGACCACAAATAGGCTTCAGGAGAATACTGCACATCAGAAATTTTATTTTTATTTTGTAAGTCAAAAAAAATTAAATTACATATCTACGTAGGTTTGTGTACACGAGTGCAGCACCAATAGAGGGCACAGGATCCCCTCGCACACTAGTAACAAGTGATTCTCAGCCACCAGCATGGGGCAGGGATCCTCTATAAGCACAGCCAACACCTTTAACCTCTGAGTCATTTCTGCAGCTCCTACACCTGATCTTTTAATCATGGTCAAATAGCTAATGGAAATCACATTAATATAGATTATTTATAAAGAGATGTAATGACTGTTTAAAACCTCTGATTTGAAAACTATAACTGAGACAAGAGATTCAATAAAGAGATCAACAACACTGAACTGGAAGGTTAAGTGATTTGAGAATTTCTAGCCCAAGAGTGAGAAAAAAACAAGAAAGAGAAGAGAGCTTCACAAGCCGTGAGAAACATCATCAAGCATGATGTATCCAAATTCTGAGAGGAAGGAAGAGAAGGTATAGGAGACTTCTCAAAAAATATGATTGACAACATCCCAGTTTGGTGAAACCCATCTGTGATGGTTTGAAGGACAAAGGCCTCATAGGCTCCTTATATAGTTGCATAATGGTCCCCAGTTGGTGGAGCTGTTTGGGAAGGATTAAGAGCTGTGACCGTGTTGGAGGAGCTGTGTCACAGGGCAGGCTATGGGCTTCAGAAGTTCCCCTCCCTTCTCATTATTTCTCTTTACCTTATGTTATGGATCAAGCTCTTAGCTCCAGCACCAGCCTGGCACCCTGCTGCCATGCTCCCCATCCTGATGGTCATGAATGCTAACCCTCTGAAACTATAGGCTTCAAATAAACGTTTTCTCCTGTAATTTTCCTTGGTCATGGGTACTTATCACAGCAACAGAAAAGTAACTGAGACAGAAGTTGGTACCAGGAGTGGGTGCTATGATAGAACTGATTATGGTGGTTTTGGAAGAATATGAAAGACTTTGGGATTTTGAACTAAAAAATTGATTGAATGCTGTTAGCAGGGGCTTAATGGGACGTTCTAGTAGGTGCCTGGAAGACAATAGATTTAAGAGAAATGTGAACTCTGGAGGCCTAACTTAAGAGGTTTCAACTACTGTCATTCTTACTGTATCTTGGAAAAGAATGTGGCTGCCTTATTTGCCCTTATCATAAGAATGTGTATGCGTGAGACAAAACTGAAGCATTTGAACTAATTTGTTGGCAGGGGTGATTTCAAGACAGCCTGGTTGCATGTTTTTTTTAGAAATCACTCTTATGCAGGTCTACAATGAAAAAGAGCAAGCAGGGCAAAAAGAACATATAAGATGTACAGTTTTGAGGGAAAAGAGCACCAGGAAGTTCAATGTTGGAGCCAAGGCTCACGTTTGAGATGAGAAGATTAAAGAAAGGCCCAATGTGAAATGGGATTAAGGGAATGGTGCCCTCAGGGCCCACCAAACTAAGTTTCCAATTTGTTGAAAGAAATGCTTGAGGAATTTTCTGCAACCAAAAAATACTAACAAATTAAAGCTTATACAAATGTAATTCAAGGAGGGGGCTAGCCTCTATTCCAAGCAGTCAGCCCAAGTTGGCAGCATTGGTCATGTGGTTCTGGTGTCAATAAGGATACAGGAAAGGGGTTATGGAATATTCCTCTGTGGTTGGGAAAAGCATCTGAGGCTGGGCATGTGGCAGAGGAGTCCCTGAGTGGAGGTACTGAGAGGCCATTGCATGAAGCTGTGAAAACAAAGCATGGATTGTGTTAGAGGTGCCAGAGTACTGGGGTATCTGCCAAGTAGAGCTGCAGATATGGGGTGGAGCTCGCTCACAAGAGAGAAGTGTATTGTACTCATCAAATTTGGAAGGGTGGGACCATTTAAGCCCTTTAATATTGGACACAGAGCTACAGGACTGGAGTTTGCCCTGCTGCATATTGGTCTTGTTTTAGTCCAGTAGTTTCTCACTAAGTTTCCTTTTCTCCTTTTTGGAAATGGTAATGTGTATTCTGTGCCATTGTATGTTGGAAGTATGTAATGTGCTTTTATAGGGGACTACAACTAAGAGATTGCCTTGAGGCTGGGTGGTGGTGGCACACGCATTTGGGAGGTAGAGGCAGGCGGATCTCTGTGAGTTCGAGGACAGCCAAGTCTACAAGAGCTAGTTCTGGGACAGGCTCCAAAACTATATAGATATAGAAACCCTGTCTCAAAAAACCAGACAGAGAGAGAGAGAGAGAGAGAGAGAGAGAGAGAGAGAGAGAGAGAGAGAGAGAGAAAGATTGCTTTGAGTCTCAAAAGAAGAGACTTCGGACTTCTAAATTTTATTGAGACTGAAAAAAATATGTGGACTTTTGAAATTTGACTGAATGTATTTTGTATTATGATATGGCCACAGGTCTCTGGGGGCTAGGGAATGGAATGTGGTGGTTTGAATGAGAATGGGCCCATAGGCTCGTATATTTGCATACTGAGTCCCCAGCCAGCAGAGCTGCTCAGGAAGGGTTAGGAGCAGCAGACTTGCAGGGTTCAAAAGCCTAAGAACCTGTAAGTGCTACCTTATATGAACAACTTTGTAGACCTGATGAAAGATCTTCCAAGGGTCAGCATCACCGCTGTAAGAGGCACACTGTTTCTCCCTTTGTCAGAGAGAGTTGGGAAATAGAGGCAACGAGAGAGGGAGGTCAGAACACCCTTGCTATTGGCTTGGAGGATGGAGAAAGGGAGCATGAGCCAAGAAAGCACAAGGCGATCTTTAGAAGACAGAAAAGGAAACACAAAGCAAGGTCCTTTCTTGCCATTTCCAGACAGATTCTAATCCTGGCTGACAATTTGGGACTAATGTTCTTCAAACTTACAAGGTAAGAAATTTTATGTTTTTCATAACTTGTTAAGGCAGGAATAGGAAAACAATATATAACTCTTTACTATCCAATTTAAAGAACATTGAACAAAGCAATAAATCTAAACATTTGTTAATAAATGTCTAATATATACAGATGAAATTTGTATGATAATAACAGCAAAAATGGAGAAGGGAAATTGATGGGGCACACACTAAGCAAATTTTACATACTACTAAAATTAGGTTGGTGCTCACATGAATTAGATTATTTTAAATTAAGATGTTAATTATCATTCCCAGAAAACCCACTAAGAAAATAACTTGAAAAACAGAGTAGTAGAAAGGTAAATAAGGCAGCATATTAAAAAATACCTAATACAAAACAAATCTACAATGGAAAAGAAGAGAAACAAGGAGTAAGACAGAAAACAAAGGGTAAGATGGCACTTTAGTCAATAGTAACCACACTGAATGTAGATGGACAAAACATCCCAATTCCAAGTCAAGGACTGGCGGAATATATTTCAAACAATGGGTCACAAAAACATTACATCTATTAGAGCTCTTTGTTAGATTTAAGGGCACCAATGAGGTGACAGTAAAAAGTGATTGAAAAAAAGAAAAATCATGCAAGCATAAACAAAAAGAGAATTAGAATGGCTATACTAGAATCAGCCTAAATATATACTAAGAAATGATAAAAATGCCACCCAGTGATGTAGCCTCCAAGTAAAAGCAACAATTGACATAACTGCTAAAACATAAAGCCAATTCTACAGTAACAGGTGAAGTCAACAATGCTTCCTCTTTTTCTTTCAGAAAGAGCAATAGGGCATGAGAAGACTCGAGCACTGTGCAGCAACTGTGCCTCACAGTTGCCTGCAGACACTGGAGAGACTTCTTTTCAAGAGAGCGTATGGAATGATTTCTGTGGACAAACGAGGATAGACAATTGCTTAGGCCAAAAAATAAGTCTCAATTTTCTAAGATGATTAAATTAGAAATCATTAACAGAAGGAAACTTGAGAAATTTACAAACATGTACATTAACTGGCACATTTGTAAATAACTATAAGGGTTCAAAGGTGAAATAAAAAATGAATTAGAGCTGGGCGGTGGTGGCGCACGCCTTTAATCCCAGCACTTGGGGAGGCAGAGGCAGGCGGATCTCTGTGAGTTCGAGACCAGCCTGGTCTACAAGAGCTAGTTCCAGGACAGGCTCCAAAACCACAGAGAAACCCTGTCTCGAAAAACCAAAAAAAAAAAAAAAAAAAAAAAAAAAGAATTAGTATTTTGAGACAAATGAAAATGAAAACAAAACATGTCATATGAGATGCAGCAAAAGTTAGTTCAGAGAGGCTTATAGCCACAAGTGCCCTTATTAAGAAAGTTCACTCTCAAATCATCAAATTCTCTAACAACATAAAACACAGCTCAGAAAATGAAGACACCACGGCCACAGCAGTAAGACAGGAATCTAAACAGAGAGAGGAGTGGAAAGCTTTATAAGGGCAACAGGAAAAACCCAACAAAATAAACATTTTGATTCTTTGAAAAGGCCAAGAAAACTGACAAACATCTAACTGGAGTGACCAAGAAAATAAGAGACAGAATTGCAATTACTAAAATCAACTATGGAAAAAGGGCCATTATTATGAACCTCTAGAAGTAAAACGGCTAGTGAGGGAGGGATACTGCTTGAAATTCAATAAATCAGACAACTTAAATTGCAAAAATTTTTATAAGTACATAAGCTTCTGAAATGACTTAAACGGGAATGGAAATACCTGAATACATAAGTAAGAAAACTGAATTACTAACCACACCAGAGGAAACTCAGACTTCCCAAGAAGTAAATCCCTGTTCTAGATGACTTCACAGATAGCTCTATTGCAGAGCAAAGGTATTTCCTGCAAAGAAATGTTCAAATCATAAGACTGCTGCAGCTGGTGTGGACGTACCTGAAAATAAGGTCTTTGGAGACTACATATGTCTCAGAAGGAGGTGAGCATTGGTCCAATGCTAGCACTCTTGTTGGAAGAGAAAACGGCCACTAAGATACACAGGGAGGGCGCCACGTGAAGACACATGACACAGCCCTTGCCAGCTGACTTCTGAGAGAACCAGCACTTGCCAGCCCCAATTTCAAACCTTCTACAAAGGAAAAGTCTGTTGCTGTGAGCTGCCTGCATTTTGGTCTTTTGTGACAGCTGCACTAACACATCAGCAAACACTTCAAAACAAAACACGGAGGAGAGACCATTTTCTAGTTCACTCTTGAGAGTAAAATACCAGAACATAGCAAAGGCAACAGAAGAAAAGCATACTAAACACTTGTATCTTTTATGAGTACCATAAAAGAATCCTTAAAATACTAGCAAGCTGTCACAACAAAATAGGATTTTACTTGAAAATTGGTTCTGATTCAAATTTTGTTATATAAGTTACTGACAAATAAAATGGCAAAAATAGGATTTATACATTTATTAAAACATGAATAAAGAAGGATATTTCTGAGAACCCTAATGAAGTTTCACAGGGAATCCTCCAGCTCCCTCAATTATTTCATGAGATGTAATCTTAAATCTGTCTTCATAGAGCACTAAAAGAAGTTGCAAAGAAATGAAAAACAACTACCTACAGAAACCGTTTTATCTCATGAAGCACTGCTCTGGAAAAATCTGTTAATATTATCTTCTCACTTCCTGTCATTTCACAGTGTAAGCTCCAGGATAGCTGAGTGGGAAGATGCTATGAACACATCCTTGAACAGAGGTAATAGGCCACTTGGTACATTTTCCCAAGCATCTGTTCCTAAAGGATCAATGAAATTGGAGATATTAGTCAGTTTCTAAAAATTTCGTTCTCATGTTGCTATGTGACAATGGTCTTTTATCCTGTCACTTGTATTATTTTTAATAAAATGCTGATTGGCCAGTATGCAGGCAGGAAGTATAGGTAGGGCAACCAGGCAGGAAGTAGAGGCAGGGCAACGAGAATTCTGAAAAGAGAGAAGTTTCAGTCTGCAGTCGTGACCCAGCCGCAGAGGAAGCAAGATGTGACTGCCTTGTCAAAAAAGGTACCAACCCACGTGGCTAACTCAAACAAGAATTACGGGCTAATGTAAGTTATAAGAATTAGTAAATAAGAAGCCTGAACTAATCGTCCAATACGTTTATAACTAATGTAGAACTCTGTGTGATTCTTTGGGACTTAATGGCTGCAGGACCGGGTGGGACAGAATCCTCAGTCAACAGAAGGCGCCCAACAACATCATGTCTTTGGTGACATAATCTGTTTAAATAAACAAATCAAAAGGAAACTTAACCTACCTAACACTGGATAATTCTCATTGTCACAACAATATCAACCCCTCTTAACATGTTTTCATTTTTCTCTTCCCAAAATATTCTCAATTTCTAACAAAGGCCATTTTTTTAATAAAGTAAATCTAAAATGTAAAAATTTGAAAGTTGCTAAAGGTAATGAAACAGTTAATTTTTTTCAGCACATATAACCACTTTCCATTCATACCCATCTCAAAATACTCAAGACTGAATTTCACTACATGTATTTTAGGTAAAATTATTTTTAGTAAAGGTGATTTTTTTAATAGTTTAATTGGTTGCAATTTGAGTAGGTAATTCTGGAAAGATCCTTTACTCCATCCATTAGTGAATCTTTAGCGTTTTCTCAATGATGTCATTTGTTTCATGTTAAATATTATGATCAGATATAACCAATGTTTTAGAACTTGGCAATGACACACTGTAGTTTTGGATACTCAGGAAATAACAGTGAAAAACCACGATAGGAGAAAGGGCAGATTCTGTGGCACAAGATCAAACCATAGCTTTCCAGGATTTAGACTCACGGTGTTAGACAGACAGGCACTCAGGTCCTGACCCAATGGGTGTGATATCCGACTGTACTTATTTTCAACAGATTTAAATAAACACTACACCATGCCATTAGCTGATGTCTTCTGGGCTCCCAAGTATTGTTCTTTCTAGTGCTGGTATCTTAAATTCACCTTCCCAGTGCCCTCCTGATATGACTGGGAGGTGACCCCAGCTCCTGAGCCTGAATTACTATCATTGTCTCTGTAACCACAATGTCTGGTTCTTCACAAGGTGCGAAGCCTAGTGAAACAAAGATTTCAAGGCTGCAGGGTAGGGTGAGCAGCAGGAGAAAGTAACACTGTGATGATATCTTAATTATTTCTGAAGAAAAGCCTGCTCTTTGGGTCTCCCTTACATTTACGGCATTCCTTGCTGAGTGTTCATTAAACTGAATTTTGAAGAGATGTAAACAGTCATTCCATACAACCTCTGCTCTTCAGGAGGCTGAAGGATATTCCTAAAAGTAAAAGATACCTTCTCATCTTTTCTATAATCTCACTCAAGTGTTTATAAATTATGTTCAAGATCTTGAACTTTAGGGATTCTAAGAAATATTTTAACTGTGAAAAACAAATTGCTTGAGAGAAAAGACACTAAAGTTGATTCATACACTAAAGTTGTTTCCATTAACATTTCTTGATAACTCAAATCCCTTTACGCAAAATTTAGTATTAGATACAATGACAATACACAATATGCTGAAGACAGACTGTCAGGGCAAGTGCTCCATATACCACGTTGGGTAAACTGAGGCCACAGCAGCCATCTCAGAGAGTGAGTAAGCTAGTATATACACATTTAAAGTTGTATTCAGCATACAGGATACTATTTAGGTTAAAGAAAATTAACCTTCTCAGCCTTTTTCTGCTACTATAATTTTCAGAAGTGGTATTTAAGAAAAAAAAAATCTACTACAACCAAACCCTAGTTTTGGTTGACAGTGTTTTAAGTTTAGCATGAACTGTCTAAGATACTCTGAACTGTGAAACATGTCAGAAAGCGCTTAGTGAAGGAAACCTGTTTGAGTATTTAAAAAGATACATGTCACGAAGAAACCAGGAGCTTACAAGCATGGCTGGAAAAGTGGAGGGCTTAACACTGGATGGGTCCTGCAAGAATGGTCCCTGAACATGCAGGGACAGAGCCATGCTGCTCTGCTTCCCAAGCAGGTGCTACAATGAGCTTAACATGCTAGGTCCATCATCAGCCCTGTGGCTACCACTGGAGCTCCAGACTAACGGCTAGCACATGGGTGGAGAGACAACCGCTAGCACATGGGTGTGGGGGAGACAACTGCTAGCTCGTGGGTGGGTGGGTGGGTGGGGAGAGAGAAAAACGCTAGCACACACACGGGGGCGGGGGAGACACACGACATGGACAACTGCTAGCATGCATGGCGGGGGATGGGGGGACAGCTCTCCTTAGACTTGCTGGAACAGGGAGAATGCCAACTATACACAAACACGTTTAGCTGCAGAATCTGATTAGCATCTAGAACTCTAGGGAATCTCAGACATGTGCCTCCTCCTAAGTGTAGGAAACAGACTGAAAGAGCTAGGATGAGTGGCTCTCAATGCCAAACAATCCAATGTGACTGTAACGTCGGGAGGGCCAAGGTTATATTTGCCTACTTTGCCATCTGCAAAATAGGTGTAAATGCTTTGAATAGGCAATGTCCTTCATAGGCTTTGTATTGGAGGCTTTGGGCAAGTAACTGGATCATGAGGACTCTGATCTAATGAACAGATCAATTCCTTGATGGATTTTTAAGATGGCTTTACTGGGAGGAGATAACAAAGAAGGCAGGGTCTGTTGGAAGAGGTAGGTCACTGGAGGTGGGCAAGGGAAAGACCTTCCCTGACATTTTTCCTCTGTATGCTGGCAGCCATGAGGTGAGCAACTCTGCAACATGCTCTTGCTTCATGCCCAGGCCCACACACTGCACTCAGATGACTCTGGGCTGAGATATCTGAAATTACTACTCAAAGGAAGTTCTTCAGTTGTCACCACAGCACAACTGGAACAGACCCAACAAAGAGTCATGCTGAGGACATAGAAAACACATAATAGAGAAACAAGTGTCCCTTGCAACCTTGAAGCCTGGTTTTGGTATGGGAAGCTGGATACCCTTCTATCCCTCATTTGTTTTGCTACCTGGGATCTCTTAGGATATTTTTTTAACCTATAAGCCCTAGTAATAAATCTCCCTTTCAAGATATCTTTGATCTCATAAGTATAAAAATGAAGAGAGTATGTATGTACACTGATAAATCATGATACTATCATTTCAATGACAAGTAAAGAAAGAAGAAATGTCACTGTTTAGCTGTCATAGTCTTTCTTGCTTTGGCCAACCTGTCTGATTTGCATCAAGACTTTTCACGTTGTTAACCATCTAAGTTTCCTGAAAGTCACACAAGCTGGGATAACATGCCAGAGCTGGGTTACTCAGGAAAGGCTTGGTTATGAAACCTAGTATTTAAATTAAGAATTAAAAGAGAATGTCTCAAGAGAGTAAATTTTCATGTTATAAAAGTCTAAATCTATTTAAAAACTCCTGATGAGCAAGCGGCATGGAACATTAACCTACAGATGGCACTGATCCTTTAAAGTGAAGGGGACAAACTACAGAAATACGAACATACAGCTTTTCTAAACACATTAGATATCTGATTATATGATGTCAGGTAATTACACACTAGAATAAAACCCAAATTCTGGACTAAGAAAGAAAATAATTATTACTTTTGTAACGGTTAGCAATACCAGAAAAAATAAGTATATTAAATCCGCATAAAAATGTTAGAATTGAGTTAGAACTAAGTAGGGATGCTTTTTAATCACAGGACAGCGATTCCTAGTTACAGTAACTACAAGGGTACCACACGCACTGTTTGTCACCTTCAGCACCATCACAACCGTGCAAAGTGCCCAGAATGGATGGCACTCCTGCCCTGACTGCTCACATGGAGGTCAGGGTGACCAACCTTTCCATCGAGGAAGCTGCAGATTGTGTGACTGTTCATTTCCTCCAAGAGATCCATCTATGGGATAAAGACATGGGAGGACTTGCAGGAACACGTTCATGTCCAGTGCCAGAAATTTAAATCTTCTTGAAACAAACAAGAAATGTAAAGACCAATTTATTATCTACATTATCTTATGAACACAACTATTCTTTACCTGGAATAAAATTAAATATAACTTATCAGCAGGCGTTTTCCTAGATTATGACAAGTCCCTATGCAGTCTACAGCATGGAGAAGACAGAGCGTGAACATCTGCTAAAATTCCCCTTGTCACGGGCTATATTCAGTACTTCTCTGACTCATGTTGTATTACAAAACAAACATCAAATGTAAATCTAGACCTCAATGCCTTGCTCTGAACACTTAGCCTGGTTAAGTATTACAGAGTGTCTAAAAAGGAGGTGGACTTCTTCAGAAAGTTGAAAAGATCTGGAAGAACTAGATAGCAGGGCATGTCCACTGAAAACCACGACAGTGCAAACACTTAACATCTACCCCATCTCCAGTTCAGTGGATAAAGGTGCTTGTCACCAAGGCTGACGCCCTGGGTTTGGTCCCTAGGACCCACATGGAGAAAGGAGAGAAACCATCCTCAGACTCCCACACATGCACTGTGCACTGTGGCACATACGCACCCACCTCATCTACACGCACTCACGTACAAATACACACAATTAAATGCACAAATGTAGTAAAGTTTATCCCATTTCTGATCTTACCTAACTTCTTCCATAGGATTAGCAGAATCAGAATATCAGAGACACACAGTCTGTAGATCACTGGTCTAAACCCTTTCATTTTAGTCACCAGAAACTTGATGCTCAAACTCCTTTAGAAAGCTTACATAGCTGGTTGAGAGGGAACTCAAATTTTTCAACTTTCAACACATTGCCCACATGCACGGTCAAGGAGGCACACACAAGCTACAGCCACATTTCAATGCTGTGTTAATCTTTTCAGTAGCAAAAACCATCACAGAGTTCTTAAAAAGTCATTTTTGTGTTCTGACTCAACAAGTTCCTGGAAAACTATCTATGAAACTAAATACTATATGTGAATTATGTTATTATCTATGAATCTATGAAATCTTTAAACATATTTTAAAAGTAATCTGTAAATCTGGGTGGACTAAAACTTCCTTGGTGAAAAGTTAATATTATTGCAATAATAACAATAAATAATCACTAAAAAGTTATCAGAACGAATGACTAAATATGGAAGTAATCTTTTTTTCCACAAATGTACCTCATAAACATGTCTTACAGAATTAAAGAGAAGCTCTCTCAAGTAAACCACAATAGCAAGAATTCCTCATTCAGCTTATTTTAAACGTTAAGCAAAGAGGTCACTAATTCTATGACACATACATCAAATACACGAGTAATATCAATACTGTGTTTTTACATTCAACACAACAGTGTTATAAATTGGCCTAAAAACATGTGCTGAGTTGTAAGATTTTGAAAAAATGGGAAGGGCAAAGCAAGGCTAAAGAGCAATTAAAGCAGCTACTAAATGATCGGCACACTGGCACCTACAGAAAATTTCTAAAGCAGAAGACAGACACCTCTCTGTAGATGTAAGTAGTATGCGTTAGAAGCTACTTACCTAGCACCTTCTCCTTCCTGTGAGTGGCCCATAACTCACTGCCTGGCCAAAAATATTACAGAATCCATGACTACAGAGCAATACACACAATGTAGGAGCCATTTAGTCTGAGCAAAGATAAAACTGTTCTATTGTTTATGGCAAAGAATACAATTAATATAGAACTGGGAACAGATGACGTCTTCAAAGCAATACAAACACATAGTTTTTGACACCGGTCTTTCTCTTCTAATTTAACTCAGTTATTGTGTAAGACCCTATTTTCTGTAGAAAACTGCTACTCATCTATAGTAGATAGTGAAAAATTTTAAAAACTGGATTAATAATAGCAGAATATTTCATGTTTCTAAAAATGTATACCCCCTAAAAGATTGTCTGCATATTCCTTCATTTCTTCTTATAAATCACTCTCATTTTAAAAGGCATTTACACAGTGGAATACAACTCAACTGTAATGGAAAATAAAAAGATTGAATATGCAGGCTGTTGGTAGAAGCCCCACATCCTTACACATATGGACAGCACTAACTGGACTTAGTGGGTTAATAAAAAAAAAGACATGCAGTCGGGATAGGGATATGTTGAGGGAGACATAGGAGGAATTATGATCATTTGGGAAAATATGATCATATTTTATTATATACATGTATGAAATTCTCCAAAAACAAAAATGTCTTAAAAGGTATGTCCCCAAAATTGCTTATTCTAAAAATTTTAAATGATGTGTTAATTCTATCAATAAAACTAAAATCCACAAGACATATTATATCTACCATCGTCTTTTCCTTATAAAGACCCTGCAGGGACCTGGTTGAAGAAGCCTGGCTGCATGGTGTACGGAAGCTGGCAGGTTCAGATCCTGCCTGGTATGATGCAATGGGTCAGAGCTGAGGCTCTAGGTTCACATGGTCAAAGCTTAGAAATAACTGTGAAACACCAGACCTCCAACTTAAGTCTATTCTAAAGTCTGCATATTTACATTATAAAATGCTTTTCCAAATAACACAGAAAGGAATAAATAAATATAAGTCATAAGTTACACTTACCCATGTCACAGATTTTCTCATACAGAAATAACTATGTGACATAATGCACCTCCCTGGTTTAAATAAACAATGTAGTCATAACTCTCCTGTAATCTGGAATGCCTTGTGAGAATTTTGCTAAAAATATAGAGAGAGATAGTGTGTGATTTAAAAAAAATTTAAAAGCTTGAGGTCATAATTTTTCACTGAGAAATACTTCAGTCTTTTCTCAAAAGGGATGAAAAATATAATAAGAACTTGTTCTTTGGCTAGACAGTTCCTCCTGCGCCATCTAGTTTACCTGAAAAAAAAGGGTAACGTCTCTAGTGAGTCTGGACAATGCACCATCAACCGTGTAGTGCAGGCAACAGGAACAAACGCCAAGGCCTGCAGGAGAGCTTGGGACAGACAAAGAGCACGAGGTAAACTGACAGCAAACAGAAGGGCATAGACAGATGTCTGGGAACAGTGGGCTGGTCACAGACGTCTCCTGCTGCTTGTGTTATGTGCCATACACAGAAACTGCATCGGGGTCATTGGATGAGATACTCACAGAAGGGTTGTAGGAAGGCTCCAGTATCACTGGTAACGACATTTTCCCTTGAAGATTCAACTTTGTTAAATAAAAAATCTTTTCCCCCACAATCTTTTCTTTCTTCATACGATGAACACCGTACAGTCTAAACCTAACTGCATAGTTTCCGATCATCTCTGATTCAACGTGGTTAAATTTGAATGTTTCTGTGAAGACAGGGCATGGTCCTCTCTGGATGCTGGTTTTGGCTCTCTGTTTCTTTATAGGTAGAAGAACAAGATGCACCTGCCACGAGTTGCCACCTGTCCTGTTATACGTTGGAATGTCTGTGACAGCTGTCACCGTCACCAAAAGCTTCTGTCTTTGTGAGTCATAGTCAAAGGTCACATCCAGTGTGCCGTATTTAGCTTCCGGCTCTGGATCAAAAGGTTTAGGAAGCTGTGAGGAGGATCCTTGGGCTGACATGTCCTAAGAAAAGCAAATTTAAATGTTTTTAGTTTTTAACCCTAATACTTAATCTAGATGTAAATAAATGCCAATTTCTTGTAGAGAACAATATTAAACAGTTTTCATTGCTACCATGTTGAAAGCTCAAGCATCACCCACAGGCAGTGTGATTTAAGTGGTAAAGACCACACAAAGACAACTTTTGAGTGCACTATTCACTACCACAGTTTTGATGTATATTTGTACAAACTAGAGTTCAACGTGCTTATCAGTGCCATGTCTTTGCTCCTGATGAAGGAGCCCGTGAAGAAGAGCAAAGTTCTACGCTACAGAAAGATGTGGCTCCACTCTCAGGGATGTTTAAGATGATTCCGTCTAAAATAGAATCATACAGTAAAACTTAAGCAAACAGAATGGGAAGCCTGACTAGAAATGCACAGGGCTCAAGACACTGGCATCCAGACAGTCACTCTTCATATCAGGGCCATGCTTATCACAGTTTCCAACCAGAATTCAAAACAGCTGTATTTTTCTCTACGTTAATCGCCAAAGATATGGGAAAATACACATTTCCAAAACTGGAGAAAGGCTAAACCTGCACATGTTACTATGGTATGGTCAGAAACAGAGACCATTCTACCATCGACTGTCTAACTGCTCACAAGATCTCATGTAGTGACTGACAAAGCTGGAACCAGGTTTTTGACCTTTGAGCCACACACTTTGACCTTCAAATATTGAATAAGACCTTGGATTCATAGCTACTGTAGCACCGAACAATGCTGACCAAGGTCTTCCTTCTCCTATTAGCTCAAATGATACCTGACCCAGAAGGTTCTCTTGGATGTGCTTACGGCACAACTAGGGCAGATGGAGGCACACAGAGCTCCTATGAGAAATATCTTAACCTTGCAATGGAAATGCTTGCTTTTCATTCTCTTCCCACAAGCAGGCATACAGATAGTGTGTGGAACTAGTCTGAACCAAAAGAATAAGGGCAGGGCTCTAGGGGACGGTAGGTTCACATAAAAAGCTAGCCCTGAATAAAGCCATTATGCAAAGTCTTACTTATCTGGTTGAGTGAAAGAGAAACAAGTTCCTGAGTTTTTCAGTCAGCTTAGCACTGTGTTCTAAGCCCTCTGTTAGCTTGGGATAGAAGACTCTTCTTTAAGCAGAAAACATCAAAAAGACAGGAGGGAGCCGCTGATACTTTAAGTATACAAAGTCCTTGGTATCACATGTGGAAAACAGGAAGAACTTTTGTAGAAGACATTCCTTAAATTGATTGCTTATGTGCATGCTGCATGTATTTGAAATACGTTAATGTGTTTGTGTGTGCTGCCTGTGTTTGACGCATGCACTCCAGTACACACTCACACACAGATGCCAGAGGCCTGCTCCACCATCCTCAGAGCCCAGAGACTGTCACTGTGTGACTAAGCTGGCTGGTCAGCAAGTTCAGTCAGCTTTCCTTTCTCTGTCCTTAGCAATGTGGTTGCAGACACAGGTTGACATGTACAGCTTTAAGTGGGTGCTAGAAATACAAACCCATTTCATAATTGTTAATTGTAGATTACCTGATGTGGGATTCCCCTCTGTATGCTGTGAATATGTTTTAATGCCATTGGTTAATAAAGAAGCTGCCTTTGGCCAATGGCTTAACAAAGTAAAGCCAGGCAGAAAATGCGAACAGAGATGTAGAGAGAGATAGTAGGCAGAGTCAAGGAGAGACCATGCAGCCACCAAAGCAGACAGATACCCTGGAACCTAAACGGTAAACCACGAGCCTTGTGGTAATACACAGAATAATAGGAATGGATTAAGATGTAAGAGCTAGCTAGGAATATGCTTAAGCTATTGGCCAAACAGTAGTGTAATTAATATAGTTTCTGTGTGGTTATTTTGGGTCTGGGCAGCCAGGAAACAAACAAGCAGCCTCCGCCTACAATTACCAATGTCTCTTTGGTATTTCAATTTAATGTTTTAAAAATAATTATCATGGTAACAAGGGTTTTAGAAAATAAACATTTTATGAGGTCCTAAATTTCTGGGTTTTACTTCTGACATTCTAACAGTCCTTAGAAATACAGGTGGAATCTTACATACTAAAGCTACTATTCACATTCCTAAAAGAAGCACTAAGAGAAAAAAATCTTTCCCTATTAGGGTGCTGGGCATCATTATTTGCAGAAGTCTTCAATAGAGCTAGCTGATGAACCTGTTACATGGATCCTCTGATACAGGATAGATATTACAAGGATGTAAAATAAACTTGAAAAAAATACATTTTTTTTTTTTTTGGTTTTTTGAGACAGTGTTTCTCTGTGGTTTTGGAGCCTGTCCTGGAACTAGCTCTTGTATACCAGGCTGGTCTCGAACTCACAGAGATCCGCCTGCCTCTGCCTCCCAAAAGAATACAAATTTTATAGTGGCCTAGGCTATCCAATATTCCACATCTAAACATTTATGTAGTATATACTAGATGTACTGTATGAGTGTATTCGGGGGTGCTATAAAACATTCCATATCTAAACAATCATGTAATGTGTACTTGATGTACTATATGAATGTATTTGTGTGCTATAAAAAGCACAAGCATGGGAGAAACTACATAGTGTTATCACAGCAAGTACACAGCTTCTGAAATACACACAGCAGTGGTTACCCACAGATGAGCAAGCAGCTTGAGAGACATGTGCAGAAAGAAGTCCTAAGGTATCAACCTAGAAGATATGCCAGCAATCCATGGACCACAAAGAAAGTATGATGGAGCAAGTGGATACGAAGCTCACAAAGAGATGGAAAGTCCATGCCTTGCCATGTTGACTGTGAGCCAAGGATTTTTATCACCCATAGGTTCTACTTATGAAATACAGGGAAAAACCTGTTTCTCAGGTAGCAAGTTTCTCTAATTGGCAAGTTCCAGGGGTAAACAGGTAAATTTTCCCTTTATCTCTCCCATAAACAAGAGCTTGCTGCCAGTTGTGGGTGCCTCTTTTCAAATCTCAGTGCTGGTCCCTGCTATCGAGTGATAAACAGAACTGCAGACACTGAGAAGGATATATAGGCCCATACGGGCCGGTGTGGGCTTGACACCTATCTGCTCTGACATCCTGTGGCAAGTTGTGTTGATCTACTTTACCTTCATTTGCTTAAGTTCTGCTTTGCATCTGAAGAGGAGGAAAATATACACACATACACTTAAGCATCTGGGTGCATGTGGACATGTTACTTTGGTGATTAGGGTTTCTGGGACAGTTTGCCTTGTAGTATTCCAGATGGCACTATCATAACAAAGAAACCCCCAAACAACAAACCCAGTCAACAAGAACGCACAGAGTAAGGTAGCTGCTACTAACTCCTTTTCTGCACACACAGGGACCTGGGGGAACAGAGCTGCCTGCTTCTCTCTGAAGCTAGCAGTTTTTACTTCCTGAAGCAGTGACTATGAACAATGAATAAGCTGTCTAGGTGTCAGATAGATACTATTGTGGTCACCGTTATAATCCAGGGTCACTGCTAAGTCAGTGGCTACCTATATAGTTTGCAAAACATAAAGTTCTCAAATATGTTTATGTGATAGCACATAGGAAACTGGTAGAATCATGACACATTAAAACTTAAAGTCCCAATTCAGCAGTTCCTTCTAAGTCAGATACTATATAATAATACTAAAGCTACCAGAAAGTAGTTATAGTACTTTTAAATTAGAGGAGAAAACCCCAAACTGAACAAATTCTGTATATAGTTTAATCACACTGTGCATTAGAAAACTACCTACATTATTTAGACAGCACAGACCATGTCAGAGGGATAATGCTGATGGGGCAAGAGCTGAAGGACTTTGCAATGTAAAACTTGTGAAAGAAAGCAGCTCCTACAGATAATTGCTGCATGTGAGGCTTGGGATACCTTAGTCTTCATCCTAAGAATGAATGAGACAAATTCTTTATGGATTACAAGAAGACTTCGAAACTACAATTATTTTGTCACCATTTTCTCATTTTTTCACTCCAGAAAAGTAACAAACAAAAGCAGTCAGCCACCCTAAATTTAGGAAATTGTGAAATTTCACCCGTAAAGCTAACCAGCATTTATTCTTCTCATACTCTATGAAATAAAAATACAGTAAGATTAATTTGAAAGGCTTATAAAACACTGAATAAAATTTTAATAAAAGAACAAAAATAGCAAATTAAAACAAAATAAAATGATAATAAAAAGCACAAAATATAAGCAAAAAGGTAAATCGTTCCAGAACATTCTATGTAAAATATTTAAGACACAACAACCATTGCCTACTCCCGTCTCTGCTATGGGAAGGTGTGGGATATCTAGGCTGCGGCAGCCTCAGTGAGTGTGTCAGGTGAAGGCTTGACAGTGGAGAGAGAAGCTACAGAGAAAGCGCAGGCCCTTAGTCTCCAGAGCACGCCCCCTGGACGCTGCAGGATGCTTCTGCTTACTTCAGGGCTGAGGACTGCGGTGCTGTCGCTAGGGACATCATCTTCATAGCCTTTATTGTGAAAGCTCTCTGCCTCATGCCCTGTGCTTCCTTCGCTGGGGCACTTGTTGAAAGAGCAGCGTGGGCTGTTGCTGCAGCGGGAAATCTCACACTTGCCATCCCCGATCTCAGAGGGTGTGCATGAGAGGTGAGGCGAACCGCTGTCATCTTGGTAAGGTGGTGGCTGCAGCTCATCCAATGGAGGTGTCCTTCTCATTCTCTGAATGCAGTTTCCTACCGAGGACAAGAGTGTGGTCACTGTTTCCGATCACTGTCAGTATACAAGAATGGTAAATAACTTTAAAAAGTCAAGCAAAAGCTCAACAGCACAACTGTTAAGATCCTAAACGACTTTTCTCTTTCCTCGAACCAGGCACAGCAATAAAATCATTTTCCTCTCACCCATAGGATCAGGAACATTAAAGCCATTCACTGTTATAAACCACACAGACAAAAATGACCCAAACTGTCTGTTTACTCGATCCTCTCTCCAGACATTTCCAATGCCGTGTGTACGTCACCAATTTCCTTGTAATTGGTGACCTGTCAAGAGGCCATACAAGTATGGTGGGTAAAACGTAAGAACTCTGTTACTTTCTCAGTTATGGCCCACAGGAAGAATCACTTCCAGCAATGATGTGAAGCCACATCTCCACCTTCTCTTATATTATCTTTTAAAACTTTTGCTTCCATAATCTGTCTCACCATGCAATGGAGAGTAAACATTTCTATAAATGGTTGGGATGAAGGAGGGATAAGGGATTCACATATAATACAAATTTTTTAAAAAACCTAATAAACTTTGTTTTAAAAATATAGTAACTTTCCATTTTCTTTCTAAGAAATTAAGCCCTTCTAACTCTTATCTATCTTCTAATAATGGTTATTGAGAACTCCACACTCCATTAAGTCTAGATGCTCTGGTGCATGCATACACTGTCATCATACACATAGACCAGGAGGGAGGTCATAAAACTGTATGGACTATAGACATGTTGGCTCTGCTTACAATTTAAGTAGACAAGACTACGTAGATAGATCCAGAATTCAGTGTTGAATATTAAAGTTAAACAATGCTCCTACAAAAGAAACTCTGAAAAAAGTAGTTTAAGATAAAATTACTGTAGGGGTCAGTTAAAAAACTCAATACAGCTCTTTCTTAAATTTTACATAAAAATTAAAGGCCTCATTTAAAAAAATACCAAAGCCCTCAAACGAAAAATATTAATTCCTTAATTATAAACTTACATAGTTGATCAAAGGCCCTAACTTTAAATAAAACATCTTACCTTCTGAGTTTAGTACAAACTTTAAAAAGTTATCAAAATGATGCACCTGAAACTATGCAAGAGAACGTATTAATAACTGAGACAAGACAACTCTGCCATCACAGAGTCCACACATGGAGCCCTATCCTCCCAGCAGTCCCTGCCAGTGGGCACAAGGGCAGGGTTTAGCCTGGATGCCAGGAATGCTTTGGCTTTCCTGATAAAAACGGGGACACCCAATTGGCATCTCTGTCCTTCCTTCTGCTTGAGGTTCAGTGGCCACCTTGGGACTGAGAAGTCACAAGCATGAGAATAAAATCTGAAGATAGAGAAAGAAAAACAAAAAACAAAGCAAACAATAACAGCAACCCCCCCAAAACAAACAAACCCAAAAGCATACAATAAAAAAGAAACACAGAAAAGTCGGGGTATTAGAAATATTACCCCCAACTTTGATGACCAAGGAACACAAAAAATGAAGGTAAACACGATAGCTTCATTTTCTGTAGATAGCTACAAATGCAGCCTCAGCTGTCAGTTTAACTCATTAAACGACATTTTCCTCTCCTCATTCTTGTACTTCATCTATCAATTGATTAAATTATATAATACCTTTATATCCATTGACATATAGTAAATCAAGAATTCCCCAGGTTTAAGTGCAATTTTAGGATATGTGTGGCAACTTCAAGAAAATAAATAAAAGGGATAGAAACTGAAAATAGAAAAGATAAAATAATAAAGAGAAAAATAAATTTAAAAACATGTATAGAACAGAAAACTTTAACAAGTGAAAATTCATTAAAAAACAGAAATGAAATTGATAAATTATTAGAACAGACTAGTTAGAAAAACTGGAAATGTAAGTTATTAGTGTCAGGACTTCAACCCCTACAGGCATTCACACGCGCAGGACAAAGTGTGTACTGCACTGACAGATGACCGGAAGGAGAACACTGGGGAGGGTGAGCAGAGAGTGGTGCACATAAGGCCACTTGGCTGAGAAAGCCCTGACCGTGGTGCTGAAGTGCGGAGGAGCAACATCCATCTGCATGGTGGATGATGAGCGTCCACTGGAATCCATGTTGAGGGTCGTCTACAAATGGGAAACAAAACAGAGCATGGAGCCAGAGGAGAAAGCCTGTGTACAGCCTAACGATCAAAGAGCAAAACTCCCAGGTTAATGTAGCCAGCTCTTTTATGTAAGATAAAGGAGTTAGAATATGGAAAGGGGAAAGGCTAGAGGTGACTTTTATGAGCTGAATAATAATTAGGGAGAAACGCATATATATCGTCCCAGCTAATTTTATGTAGACTTGACATAAGCTAGAGTCATTTGGGAGGAGAAAGTTTCAACTGAGAAAAACATCCCAATTAGACTGGTCTGTGGGCAAGCCTGTGTGCATTTTCTTGATGGAGTACTGATGTGGGAGAGGACAGCTCAGAGCAAGCTTGTGTTGTTGGTCTTGGGTGCTATAAGAAAGGAGGATGAGCAGGCCAGGAGGTAGAACTCCTCAATGACCTCCGCATCAGCTCCTGTGTCCAGGCTCCTGCCTGGCTTGAGTTCCTGTCCTGACTTCCCTGGATGATAGAGGACATCATCCAGATGTAAGATGAAATAAACCCTTTCCTCCCCAAGCTGCTCTTGGTCATGGTACTTTATCACAACAATAGAAACCCTAATTAAGACATGTACTCAGTTAACACAGTATATGCTTACATACACAGCCATGCAACAAACATTTTAAGGTTTTCCACTGAGATATGAGAAAGTCACTGTCCAGCAGCAGTGAACCCAGTGCCCACATCTTGGCTTTTACCTCCGAATGCAGGAATGACACAAGGTACCTGCTTCACTAATTCTACTCAACAGCGCACTGGAGGGCCTTCCTAGTCAATGCAGTAAGGCAGGTTAAAGAAGCTAGAAAATAATTGTAAATAAATAAAACTGTCAGCTCTTTCAGGTAACTATCATGACACAAAACAAACAAACAAACAAAAAAAACAAGAGAAAAGCAGGGATAGAGAGGATTTGTTACAGTAAGTAAATTCAACAAGGCCTCAGCGTAAGAGGTCAGTAAGGAAAAAGGCAACTGAATTTCTACATACATGCAAAGGAAAATTGGAAAGTAAAAATTTAAAGCAATCCCATATTTAATAACATCAGAAAACATCAAACATCTAAAAACAAACCTAAGAAATTGTATTGGTGTTATTTTTCCAATCATTGAGTTTATAATTAGAATGTGTTCTTTCAACAACGGGTAGACTCCAAACTTCAAATTTCTTAGCAGCGGCTAACCTGATTTAGGAGGAGTTAGTTACAAACAGGCAAAGCTTCATTTCTTCAGCAAAACATCCCAAAAGAGAACAGAAACTTGAGAATTACATGTTTAGTAAATGCTTTCACTAGTTTTGCCACCGCAAGAAGTAATAGATTTGAAAAGCATGGCAAAAAATTAAAATAAAAAGAAAGAAGAGCCATGGCGGATTATCATAAACTTAATTAGATGATCTCAACTACAGTTGCCACTCCAGATGGCAGCTCCTTCTTGAGAAAATTGAGACGTCCTGGCATTTGATATGCTGTACTAGCTAGCAAGTGCTTTTCCTTCACAACAACACAAAGATAACAAAAATTAACAGGTTGTTCCACTTGGCAAGACCAGCTACACCTCTACTGTCCTGCTTCAATTAGAATATTTTTCTCCATGCATCCTCCACTCCACAGAGATTCTGAATGTGTGAACACCTCACACTCATCATGTAGATGACGGCAAAACATTAGATAAGAGAAGCAGAGGAGCCACAGATGGAGTACATTAATGCCTGTGCTTTGCAGAACTCAGCACCAAATCTTATGAAACAATGTGCTTGCCAGTAAAGTCTACAAGGTCAGAGAGATGCAGTGGAGTATTCCTCCAGCAGCCAGAGAGGATTTACTGAACCTCATCTGTCCTTCAGAGGACAACCAAGCATCCTGCCAGCCTGTTTTGAGAGAGGAGTAATACACATTTGAACACACCGCTATGGCACAGTCATAAAGGAAACTAGAAGGCTGCTAGCTTTGAATAGAGCCCAAAGCAGGATAAATCTGTCGAGACGCCAAAGGGGAGAGTGGAGTAAGTCTATATTTGACCCTTGCAACCTAGACAACCAATACGCCGTGGTACAGCAAGTATCACTGGAGAATCCCGATGGCAGAACTGCAGTAAAAGCTATTAGTTTAAAATTACCTTTTCACTTTTTGCACCTTTGAATGAATTTTACTGGAATACAGTTTGGATTATTTTTGTACTCTGTCTTAAAACTCTAATTCCTTGGTCAGTTTTCTTGATGGTCTGAAAAAATTCCTGACTCAGATCATCCTTCATACAAAAAAAAGTGAATAACCAGACATGGCGGCACATAACTTTAATCTCAGCACTCAGGAGGCAGGTGGATCTCCATGAATTTGAGGTCAGCCTGGTCTACATAGTGAGTTCCAGGCCGTCAGGGATACACAGTGAGAATATGTCTTGAAAAGAAGAAAGGAGAAAGGAGGGAGGTGTAATGGTCTGTCCTGTCCCTTTAAGAGACAAGCCCCGCCCACTCCCTCTCCCATCTGCCCAGGCAAGTGGATCTTCCTTCCATTTCCAGCCTGAGCTTCTTCTTTTACTGTCTCTCTCCCAAAGAGGTAGCTTCTCCTCTCCTCTCCCCCAATCTCAGTTTCTCTTTCTCTCTGCCTCTCTCTCCTTGTCCCCCTTCTCCCTCCCTCTTCCCTTTCCCCTCCATAACCCACTAAATAAATATCCAACCTCACTATGCATGGCATGCCTATCTGTCTTTGTCTCTCACCCGCCAGGGCTCCTCATGGGATGGGCTGATCCACTGAGGTCTCTCACCTGCTGCATGGTTCCCTGCCTGGATTCTGCTGCCCCTCATGGCCCGCTGCTGTCCCTCAGGGAACTGCATCATTTTATTTTTACCATTACATTGGTGCTCGTGACCCGGCCTGGCTCTCTCCATGTTCCCTTCCACTCACAGGCAGGCCAGCTGAAGACACATGGAACCCTGGGCTTGGGAACAGGGTTTCTTTATAATAGCCCCATGTTCTATCTGCCTGAACACTGACCTCTACACACAGCAGCAGCTTTGGTGGCGAGTTTTCCCCTTCCAATCAGCTTAACTGTACTGCCTCTAACCAGAGCCTTCAAAGCTATGGTTGAGCCCTTCGCTGACATTCATCTCTGGTTGCTTCCCAAAGCGAAAGACGTGACCAGACAACCCAGGGTTGGTCCTCCAGCGCTAGCACTGCACATGCTGAGCAGTGCATTTGCTTTGGGGCCCGGGGTCCCTTGGATTTCTATTTCTCTTTTCTTTTCTTTAGAACCACTCATAAGTGGTCCCCGCTGTGAGAGACAACCTGGAGCAGCCTCTAAGCCTCTCTGGCTTCTGAGTCACCTGGACCAGGGCCAGTCAGGCTTCATCAACACCCTACCTGTAGAGAAAAGATGTTTTCCTGTAGGTCTTGTGGTGGTGTTCACTGTTTTCATGGGTTTTCGCGTTTTTAGAAATGGAATATAAAACACAAACTATCAGCCACCCACCTGTGAACACTGCCGGTGGCCTGCGGCTCTGCTCTTCCTCACACTATCTCTGCCACTGCTTCCGCTCAGATCTGCGAGGCAGCTGTTTTTCAACTCCAGCCTTTGCTCCCTGCTGCAGCTTGTGGTGTGGCAGCTAGGCAACAGGGTGGATCATGCCTCCAGGTTTCTCTTTTATTATATTTAAAACCTCTGCAGCTCAAAAAATGTGGCTTCTCCATACAATACATGGCCACTGCCATTTTGACTGAGGTCAGGTGACCTCACTGCCATCTTAACTGATGGCCAGGTCAGGTGACCAAGTCCCACCATCTTTACTGAGATATGTCCTGTCTAGTCCCCTGGCTTACTTATGTTTTTGTTTCTAAATTCCCTGGTGTTGACTCTGTTACATGTGTGTTTTGCGCAGTGGTATGCCTTTGGTAGGGCCTACCAAGAACATCCACTTTACCTAATTGCTGTTCACTCTGTGTGTGTATGTGTGTGTACACAAACATGTAACTTAAATGCACCTATGTTTACTGTTAAATGTTATAATTGTCTGTTCACTGTATCTCATTCCAGACTACAGTAAGTCTCATGTTTTAAACTGGTATGTCTTGTAAGTCTCTTATAAAAATACATATATTTAATTCAACCCTGCTTTAAAATATATTAAATTGTTCTCTACTATTGTCAGTTCTGCCATTAACCTTCTATTGCAAGCAGCATTGTCTTCTTTCTGTCTTTTTATGAGTGTAAATCTTATCCATTGAGAGCCAGTACAGTTAAGCTCAGACCCAGCTCTCCAGGCAGATTCTATACTGTAGTTATAACTCATCTAAACCTGCTAAACATTCCTCAGCTGCTCAGAGATCTGGGGCATATGGCATTTAAATATTTAATTATTAAAAAACTTTTCATAAAAAAAGAGACAGATTGGCTCCTAGCAGCAGCACTCTACTTCCTCCAAAGAAGACAGAAGACAAATGGGCACAGAACAATGTCCATCCTCAATTTGTTTCAACTGTGAAGTACTGACCACTGGACAAAACTGCCTTTCATCTAAACTGAAGATCACCAGACAGCGCACAGAATCGCTGGAATCGTCAGCCTAACTTGCTCAGGTCAAGTTAGGTTTGTCTTCCTACAGATTTCTTAGCCCACAGGATATTCTAGAACCTGGCAGGCCCTGTGTTAAACAGCAAAAGACAAATATGACCCTTAACGACCATGGAGGACCCTGAGGAGTAGCTCTAGGTGCCAATCAAGTAAGTTCTCTGTCGTTTTTAATTAATAACTCAAATAAAATTTTATCCTTCTCAAATATCTCTGATGCAGTTTGATAGCTGAGAGGCTTTGTCAGTTTAAAAGGACAGCCTCACCAAAAATATTTCAGCAAAATACAAATGCAAGTTACTAAGGCATGTACCTACAAGTTATAAATGTGTGAAGACAAGGGCATGCTATCAAATTTCTCTCTAACATTGCCTTTTATAGTCTTAAAAATAATACTTTTCATTGCGCAAAAACATCTGTCACAGTAATTCTGACATAAATATGCTAAAACTTATGTTTTCACAAACCCAAAAAAATTCTTGTGAGTTCCAGGGCACTGAATTGAAGGATCCCTTAAACAGGTCAGATATACCCCCTCTCAATTCTCTGTTCCTAATTTTTTTTTCCTAAATGTAACTTTGTCCTCTGTTCTGTCAATACTTTAACAGGTGTAAGAGACACCAGACATTTCCATACCATAAACAACTGGAGAAGAGCAAAGAGACCAACTACCCTAGGATGTGACCAGTACCCAGCTTTCTCAGGTTACCCCACAAGATGATGCCCACAAAGTGGATCTTCCTTTCACTTCCAGTTTGAGCTCCTTCTTTTTCTGTCTCTCTCCTGAAGAGGTAGTTTCTCTTCTCCTCTCCTCTGTCCTGCCAATACTTTAAACAGGTGTAAGAGACACCAGACATTTCCATATCCACCTTAAACAGGTCAGATCTACCCTCTACCCCTCTCAATTCTCTGGTCCTAATTTTTTTTTTTCCTAAACAAAACTTTGTCCTCTGTTCTGTCAATACTTTAACAGGTGTAAGAGACACCAGACATTTCCATACCATAAACAACTGGAGAAGAGCAAAGAGACCAACTACCCTAGGATGTGACCAGTACCCAGCTTTCTCAGGTTACCCCACAAGATGATGCCCACAAAGTGGATCTTCCTTTCACTTCCAGTTTGAGCTCCTTCTTTTTCTGTCTCTCTCCTGAAGAGGTAGTTTCTCTTCTCCTCTCCCCTTCTTTGTTTTTCCTTCTCTTTCTCTCTGTCTCTCTCTCTCCTCTTCCCCCTTCTCCCTCCCTCTCTTTTTCCCCTTTCCCCTCCATAACCCACTAAATAAATATCCATCCTCACTCTGCGTGGCATGCCTATCTGTCTTTGCCTCTCACCTGCTGTGGCTCCTCGTGGGATGGGCTGACCCACTGAGGTCTCTCTCCTGGGACCCGCTACCCCTTGTGGCCCACTGCCCCCACTCAGGGAACTGCACCGTTTTATTTTTACCATTACAGGAGGAGGAGAAGAAAGAGGAGGAGAAGCAGCAGCTAATGTATACTTACTCGCTCAACAAGACATCTCTTTGAGTGGAAAAAAATTCAATTCACTACCTCACTTCTTTGAAACAAGACAAAGATCCCTTGCCCTCACCACTTACTGAGGAAGAACACAGGGTGCAGAATTTGGGTCAGGCAGAGACAGACCAGGCAGCAGTGACCTAATGTTTCTAGTACAAGGCAGGCAGCATGTCCTCACTCACCTGTGAGGTGGGGGTGTCAGCTGACCTTGTCACCAGGAGCAGCTGGTGGGTGCTGGGTGACACTTTTTTTGTACTCACAGCCTCAGCAGGAATAACTGTGACTAGTCAACCAAGGGTGAGAGAACAACCATGGTAATGATATCTATGCCAACACCAACAGAAGCAGAATGCTCTGGAATTACAGCCCTTCACAGACTTGACCCTCAAAGATAACGGAGAAATTAGATCTTAGTGGTAGAATTTGTAACCATCCATTTGGTTTTCAACTTTGGTCATAGTAAGAATGGTTTTCATTTCCAGAGTCAAGGGTCTGACTGAGTGTAAGGACTAGAAAGGAGTTCAGGGATAAGGTAAGACTGGAGCATCACTGGAATGGCTCTAGGGCCCGAACATATTTACAAACCCAACGACTCACACCATAAGTGTGCACCAAATAGGAACACTTCTAAAACTGACCCACATATAGCAAGACAAATACAAAATTTCCAAATTGTGTAACACTTCTCTTTCTCTGCTTTGAGTTTTTAATGAGTAACTGTTTTATTGTTGAGTTTTCTATTGATTCCAGAAATAACATCTAAGGACTTCAACAATTGAGTCCAATGTGACCGTTCGCCCACTCCAATACTTTTTTTTGTTTTGTTTTGTTTTGTTTTTTTGAGACAGGGTTTCTCTGTGGTTTTGGAGCCTGTCCTAGAACTAGCTCTTGTAGACCAGGCTGGTCTCGAACTCACAGAGATCCGCCTGCCTCTGCCTCCCAAGTGCTGGGATTAAAGGCATGCGCCACCACCGCCCGGCTCCCCACTCCAATACTTAACCTGGTCATGGTACTCCTCAGCCAAAAACAATTCCCTAGGGATCATTATCACATACTCTTCAGGATCTAATTCAAATTTCATATACACTCATCTTGATTATAATATTTATTATGATGATTGCTTACTGTGTGCCAGAAAAAAGCATTTTGAAAAAAGGTATCCTGTGACTAAGTGCGGTTTAATACATTTGGCTAAGGCCACATATTCATTTCATTCTATGCTATGTTAAAAACACATTCTTAATTATATATCTGTAAAATGCCTCATCTTATTGAAGTCATAGTAATCAGCTGGAAGCCTTCCCAAAATCAAGGTAAAAGAAATCTTTGGGAAAAAAAAAAAAGGAAGAAATCTTTGAGCTAAAAACATCTAGGGATGTATTGAGGAGACACCCAAGTTGGTCAGGTGCTTGCTGTGCAAGCATGAGGACCTGAGCTTGCCTCTTAAGGCTCACACTGAGAAGGGTCTGCCATGGCGATGCATGCTTATAACCCCAGTGTTGAAGAGATGGAAACTGGAGACCCTGGAGTTCCTTGATAAGAATTGATTGATAAGACCCAGACCAGAAAGAAACTTTGTCTCAAAAAAAAAAAAAAAAACACAAAGCAGATAGCACCCAAGGGTTCCACAGGAACACATAATCATACACATGCATGCACCTGCCCTCACATAAATACGTATACATCTAATACATCTAGGGAAATCTGAAAACTACATTTTACCATCTTCAGATAACACAAAGACAACTCAGTATCAATAGTGGTATCATTTCTTTATTTTATTCAACTGGAATGAAACTGGCAAATTCTTTTCTAAATTTAAGGGAGGATTGTTGGAAAATTAAAACTGTAAATTTCATTCAATTTTTGTCAACTACATAATGTATCTATTTATCATTTCATCTTTACTCAAATTTATCCTGAAGAATATATAATAAACGATTAATAAAATCAATATCTGTTTTTTTGTCCAAGAAGGAAAAGTAGTACTGGATTCACCTCCAGCTATATACAACTATAAAACTGGATTAAATGGGGGCTATAGAAATAGACCAGTGGTTAAAAGCATTGGCTGTCTTGCAAAGGACCCAGGTTTGAGTCTCAGCATCCACATGCTTGCTCACAACTGTTTCTAACTCCATTTGCAGGTGATCCAATGTTCTCTCCTGGCCCTGCAGGCACCAGGCATGAGTGGTGCACAGGCACACATGCAGGCAAAAATTCCCATAAATATAATATAAAAAAACAGGGTAAGATGCATAAATCAACTATTTTAAAGCAAGAAGCAATATGCAGCAAACTGAGAATAAGCCAAAACTTTGCTCTGGGCATCCTAATACTTTAAATCTGGGAGGGCAAACACTATTGCTGTGCTCAAGAGGCAAGGGGCTCTGGGACAGAGAGGGTTCAGAGCTGATGGACAAGACACTGAAAGGGACCTTAGCATTCTGTGAGGATGACCAAGAGCCCTTCCCTAACAAGACACAGTGAAGCAGGACTCAAGGCTCCCCATAGAGCAGGTTTTACCACAGAAAGAATCAGAGCCAATCAGTACTGCAGGCTTCAGAGCTTCTTCCAGGGACTGCCAACTAAGCATGCCAGTGAGTTAGAGTCTCTGAGCCTAAAATGTGTGTGCTGACTAGTTTTCTTTTTATTAACTTGCTATAAGCTAGAGTCATCTGAGAGGGAGCCTCAGTTGAAAAAAAAAATGCCTCCATAAAATTGGCCCATAGGCAAGATTGTAGGGCATTTTCTTGACTGATGATTGGATGTGAAAAGGCCCAATTTACTGTAGGAGGCACTACCTACCCCAGACAGGTCGTTCTGGATGGGGTAAGAAACCAGGCTGAATCATGGGGAGCAAGCCAGGAAGCAGCACTTCTTCATGGGCTCCGTTTCAGATCCTGCCTCCAGATTTCTGCCCTCTTGCTCTGACTTTCTCCAGTACAGGATCATGGTCTGAGAGTTGTGAGCTGAAATGAACCCTTTCCTTCCCAAGTTGCTTTTGGTTGTGGTGTTGATCAGAGTGACAGAAATACTAACCAAGACAAATTTTCCTGAGATACAATTTATGGAAAATAGAATCCAGCTCCTTCAGTGAGTTCTGATAAATGCCTGCAGCTGGGTAACCACTATCACACTGGAGACAGAGATAAGTCCATGTCCCTGCCTGCTCCTGGTCATTCCTTTGTCTCCAAAAATATCCATCCCCATGCCAACTTCTTTTCACAATTTCTAAGCCTTTTCTAGAATGTCACAGAAGCAGAACCACTCTGAATAGCTATAACCGACTTCTTTCCCTGTCATAAATGCTGCTTCTACAACTCAACCACATTTGTTCCATTTATAAACTTTAACTGAGTAGTATTCCATTGTAGGAATCCCACAATTATTCTATTTAAGTACTTTCCAAGTGGCTGTACCACTCTGCCTTCAAACCAGCCACATGTAAAGGTGTCACCTATTTCCTTTCTTCGTTGATGCTGGCACTGGCAATATGCTAAGTTTTGCTCCTTCCAGCTTGTTGTATGATGGCACCTCGGTGGTTTGACTGTACACTTCCCTGGGTGACTAGTGGCTTGAGCATCTTCCCTGTGCTAACTGTCCATTCATAAGTCTTCTCTGATGATGCATCTGTCCAAATCCTGCACATCTTAAAGAGAAGTTGATGACTTCTCATTACTGATTAGGAAGAAGTCTTTGTTTGTTTGAGACAGGGTTTCTTCATGTAGCATTGGAACCAGTCCTGAACCTTACTCTGAAGACCAGGCTGGCCTCAAACTCAAAGAGGTTCAGAGAGGTGAGTGTCTGGGTTCCGGGTTGGAGCGCTCTGCTCATTAGACACTAGCCCTGGGAGGCACATCCTGTGCCCCAACCCTACCCACCAAACCCCAGAGACTCCAAAGTAGCCTCCCCACGTGCGCAGCCATTCCCTGACAGCATCTGTGACCACAGGAGCCTTGGCCCAGACTGCACCTGAAGAGCATTTGTGAATCCTGGAGTCTTAGACCTGACTGCACCTGGAGAGAGCCTTGGCCCCACCTACACCTAGGGGAAGCCCGAGAACCGTATCAGCATCCACTAGACTAGCCTGCACCCAGAGAAAGAGCAACCACCTAAGCCATAGGTCCAACCAGCACCTACTGGAGGAAGAGATGGGCAGATGGCAGTGTAAGAACATAGTCAACAACAGAGCAACATGGTGCCACCAGAACCCAGTGGTCCTACAACCTGAACTTCCCAACCTATAGGAAGCAGAAGAAAATGATCTTAAGTGTAACTTTATAAAGATGATAGGAACCCTTAAAGAGGAAGCAAAAAAAAAAATTCCCTAAAAAATGGAGGAAAGAAAAACAAAAAAATTGAAAAAAGGCAATAAATCTCTTAAAGAAACCCAAGAAAAACAAACAGGTGAAGCAAACAGTTCAAAACTTGAAAATTGAAATAGAATCAATAAAGAAAACACAAACTGAAGGAATTCTGGAAATGGAAAATCTGGATAAATGAACAGGAACTACAGATGCAAGCATAATCAACAAATTATAAGAGATGGAAGAGAGAATCTCAGGAGTTAAAGATATGATAGAGGAAACAGATTCACAGGGCAAAGAAAATGTTTATTTCAACAAATCCTTAACCCAACATCCAAGAAATCTGGGACACCATGAAAAGACTAAACCTAAGAATAATAGGATAGAAGAACTCCAGCTTAAAGGCACAGAAAATATATTCAACAAAATCATAGAAGAAAAATTTCCCAACCTAAGGAAGGCTATGCTTGTGAACGTACAAGAAGCTTACAGAATACCAAATAGAGTAGGCCCCTTGCCATATAATAATCAAAATACTAAGCATACAGAATAAAGAAAGAATTTTAAGAGCTGAAAAGGAAAAGGTCAAGTAATGTATAAAGGCAGAACTGCTAAATTATACCCCACTTCTCAATGGAAACTCTGAAAGCCAGAAGGTCCTGGATGGACGTGCTACAGACACTAAGTCACCATGGATACAAGCCCAGGCTACAAAGGCCAGTAAAGCTTTCAATCACCATTAGACAGAGAAAACAAGATATTCCATGACAAAACCATATTTAAATAATACCCTTCCACAAATCCAGCCTTACAAAAGTACTAGAAGGAAAACTCTAACCCAAGAAAGTTAGCTGTACCTACAAAAACACAGGCAACAGATAACTTCACACCTCATACCAGTAAAGAAGGGAAACACACAAACACTACCACTGAAAAATAACAGGAATAAACAATCACTGGTCATTAATATCTCTTAGTATCAATGGACTCAATTCACCTATAAAAAGACAGAGACTAAGAGAATGAATATAAAAACAGGATCAGGATCCATCTTTCTGCTGCATACAAGAAACACACTTCAGCCTCAAAGACAGACATTATCTCAGAGCAAAGGGTTGAGGGAAATATTTTCCAATCAAATGGAACTAAGGAACAAGCAGATGTAGCCATCTTAATATCTAACAAAATAGATTTCAAACTAAAATCAGTCAAAAGAGATGGAGAGAGAAACTTCATACTCATCACAGAAAAAATTCATCAATATGAAGTCTCAATTCTGAACATCTATATCCCAAACACAAGAGCACCTACTTATGTAAAAGAAACACTACTAAAGCTTAAATTACAAGGCTGGAGAGATGGCTCAGAGGTTAAGAGCATTGCCTGCTCTTCCAAAGGTCCCGAGTTCAATTCCCAGCAACCACATAGTGGCTCACAACCATCTGTAATGAGACTTGGTGCCCTCTTCTGGCCTGCACTGTATACTAAATAAATAAATACCTTAAATTACACATCAAACCCCACACACTAATAGTAGCAGACTTCAATACCCCACTCTCACCAATGGACAGATTGCCAGGCAGAAACTTAACAGAGAAATAAGAGAACTAACAGATGTCGTGGCTCAAATGAACTTAAGAGACATCTACAGAACATTTCACTCAAACAGAAAAGAACATACTTTCTTCTCAACATCTCATGGAGACTTATGTAAAACTGACCACAAAGCAAACTTCCATAGATACAAAACAAACAAACAAACAAACAAACAAACAAACAAACAAAAAACTGGAATAACCTCCTGTATCTTATCGGATCACCATGACTTAAAGTTAGAATTCAACAACAACACTAATTGTGAAAAGCCTACAAACTCATGAAAATTGAACAATGCGCAACTGAATCACCCTTGGGTCAAGAAAGAAATAAGAAAGAAATTAAAGACTTCCTAGAATCCAATGAAAATGAATGCAAAACATACCCAACCTATGGGACATCATGAAAGCAGTCCTAAGAGGAAAGATCATAGCACTAAGTGCCTATATAATGAAAATGGAGAAATCTCATACTTAACAGCACACCTGAAAGCTCTAGAACAAAAAGAAACAGACTCACCTAGCAAGAGTAGATGACAGGAAATAATTAAATTGAGGGCTAAAATAAATAAAAAAGAAACAAAAAAAAAACAATGCAAAGAATTAATGAAACAAAGAGTTGGTTCTTCAGGAAAAATCAACAAGATAGACAAACCCTTATTTAAACTAACCAAAAGGGAGAGAGAATACCCAAATAAACAAAATCAGAAATGAAAAGGAGGATATAACAACAGACATGGAGGAAATTCAGAGAATTATTAGGCCATACTTTGACAACCTGTATTCCACAAAATTGGAAAATCGAAAAGTAATGAATAATTTTCTGGATAGGAACCACATCCAAAACTAAATCAAGACCAGATAAACAATTTAAGTAGACATATAAGCCTGAAGGAAATAGAAGCAGTCATCAAAAGTCTCCCAACCATAAAAAACCTACGGCCCAATGGTTTCCATGCAGAAATCTACCAGAACTTCAAAAAAGAGCTAAAACCTATACTCCTCAAATTGTTCAAATAGAAACAAAAAGAACATTGTCAAACTCTTTTTATGAGAATACAGTTACTATAATACCCAAATCACACAAAGACGCAACTAAGAAAGAGAATTAGAGACCAATATCCCTCATGAACATTGATGCAAAAATACTCAATAAATACTGGCAAACCAAATCCAAGAACGCATCAAAATATCACCCACCATAATCAAGTTGGCTTTATCCCAGAAATGCAGGGATGATTCAACATATGAAAATCTGTCAATGTAATATACCATATAAATAAACTGAAGGAAAATAGAACCATATGATCATCTCACTAGATACTGAAAAAGCCTTTGAAAAAAATCCAATAACCTTTCATGATAAGGGTCTTGGAGAGATCAGGGACACAAGGAACATATCTTAACATAATAAAAGCAATATACAGCAATCCGAAAGTCCACATCTAACTAAATGGAGAGAAACTCAAAGTGATTTCACTAAAATCAGGAACAAGACAAGGCTGTCCACTTTCTCCAAATCTATTCAATGTAGTACTTGAAGTTCTAGCTAAAGCAATAAGACAATAAAAGGAGATCAAGGTGATACAAATTGGAAAGGAAGAAGTCAAACTTTCGCTATTTGCAGATGATAAGATAGTATACATAAGTGACCCCAAAAGTTCTACCAAGAAACTCCTACAACTGATAAATAGTTTCAGTAATGTGGCAGGATACAAGATCAACTAAAAAAAAAATCAGTAGCCCTCCTGTATACAAATGATAAAAGTACTAAGAAAGAAATCAGAGAAACAGCACCCTTTACAACAGCCACAAATAACATAAAATATCTTGGGGTAATGCTCACCAAAGAAGTGAAAGACTTATATGACAAGAACATTAAGTCTTTGAAGAAAAAAATTGAAGAAGATATCAGAAAATGGAGAGATCTCCCATGTTCTTGTATAGGTAGGATCAACATAATAAAAGTGGCAATCTTATCAAAGGCAATCTACAGATTCAATACAATCCCCATCAAAATTCCAACACAATTCTTCACAGACCTCAAAAGAACAATATGCAACTTCATATGGAAAAACAAAAAGCCCAAGATAACCAAAACAATCCTGCATAAGAAAGGCACCTCTCTAGAGGCATCACCATCCCTAACTTCAAGTTCTGCTACTATAGAGTTATAGGAATGAAAATAGCTTGGTAATGGCATAAAAACAGATATATAGGCAAATGGAATCGAGTTGAAGTCCCCGGTATTAATCCACACACCTATGAACACCTGATTTTTTGACAAAAAAGCTAAAATTATACAATGGCAAAATGAAAGCATCTTCAACAAATGGCGCTGGCATGACTGGATAGCGACATGTAGAAGAATGCAAATAGGTCCTTATCTATCGCCATGCACAAAACTCAAGTCCAAATGGATCAAAGACTTCAACATAAATCCAGCCACACTGAACCTCATTGAAGAGAAAGAGGGAAGTAGCCTTGAACACATTGGCACTGGAGACCACTTCCTAAACATAACACCAGTAGCACAGACACTGACAGCAAAAATTAATAAATGGGACCTCCTGAAACTAAGAAGCTTCTGTAAGGCAAGGGACACAGTCAATAAGACAAAACAGCAGCCTACCGAACAGGAAAAGATCTTCACTAACCCCACATAGAACAGAGGACTGATCTCCAAAATATATAAAGACCTCAAGAAATTAGACATTAAAATGCCACATAATCCAATCAAAAATGGGGTACAGATCTAAACAGAATTCTCAACAGAAGAACTGCAAATGGCTGAAAGACACTTAAGGAATTGCTCAACATCCTTAGAAATGACTTTGAGATACCATCTGTCAGGATGGCTAAGATCAGAAAACATCAATGAGAGCTTATCTTGGAGAGGATATGAAGTAAGGGGAACACACCTCCATTGCTGGTGGGAGTGTAAACTTGTACAGCCACTGTCAGGAGCCATTTCAGGCTTCTCCTTTCTCACATCTCACAGGGCCTTGAAGGAAAAATCTTGAGACAAGAAAACTTAAAGTTAGCCAAAACATTACGTGCTGACCATGGAGACTCAAGCTCTGGAAAGCACCACAGAGTGTCTTCATGGCTTCCTGCTTATCACTAACAGCAGGTGTTCTAGCCACTGACCTTGCAACTGCCCCACTTAGTTGCCTAGCTACCGAGCCCCTCCTTCCCTTCCCCCTTTCCTCAGTTCCCCCTTGCCCTAGCTCCTTTCTGAGGAGTATTTAAGACATGAAACTTGCTTCAATAAATGGGATGCCTTGACAAGGAATACTGCTTGGCGTCCGTTTCTCTCTCCCCCTATGTCTTTCAGATAGTGCCTCTTCAAGACCCTGGAGTAGCTTAGGACCTGCTGGGCGGGTCAAGCCACTATGGAAATCAGTATGCAGTTTCTCAGATAATTAGGAATTGATCTACCTCAAGACCCAGCAAAACCACTCTTGAGCATATATCCGAAAGATGCACTCATACCACAAGGACATTTGCTCAACTGTGTTTCTAGCATCATTATTCATAATAGCCAGAACCTGGAAACAACCTAGATGCCCCTCAACCGAAGAATGGGTAAAGAAAATGTGGTACATTTACCCAATGGAGTACTATTCAGAGGTAAAAAAAAAAAAAAAAAAAAAAAAAAAACAATGACATCTTGAAATCTGCATGCAAATAGATGGAACTAGAAAAAAAAAACATCCTGAGTGAGGTAACCTAGACTCAGACAAACATGGTATGTACTCACCCATAAGTGGATACTAGATGTAAAGCAAAGGATGACCAGCCTATTGTCCATGACCCCAGAGAAGCTAGGGAGAACCCTAAGAGAGACATAAATGGATCCCCCTAGGAAATTAGACAAGATCTCTTGAGAAAATTGGGAGTGTGAAGTGGGGGAGAAGATGGGGAAAGACAGAGAGGGAGAGCAAAGAAAGAGATATCTTGATTGAGGGAGTAATTATGGAGGTAGCAAGAAACCTGGCACTAGGGAAATTCTCAGAAATTCCTAATGACCCCAGCTAAGACCCTAAGCAATAGTAGAGAGGGTGCCTGAACTGCCCTTCCCCTGTAATCAGATTGATGACTATCTTAATTTTCATCATAGAACCTTCATCCCACAACTGATGGAAGCAGATGCAGAGATTCATAGCTAAGCACTGGGCTGAGTTTCCAGAGACTAGTTAGTACAAGAGAGGGAGGAACAAATATATGAGCAAAGAGGTCATGACCATAATGGGAATACCCATAGAAACAGCCTACCTGAGTTAGTGGACGCTCATTGACTCTGGACTGAGAGTGGGGAAACCTGCAGAGGCCCATTGAATGTGGGTGACAGTTGTAGTTGTGTGGCTTGGACAGTCTGTGGGGCCACTGACAGTGGGACCAGGATTTATCCTTGAGTGTTTGAATTGGCATTTTCAAGCCCATCCTTTTTTGAGGGATACCTTGCTAGCCTAGAAATAAAGGGGAGGGCCTTGGTTCTGCCTCAAAGTGATGTGTCAGATTTTGTTGACTCCCCTTGGGAAGCCTTACCCTGTCTGAGGAGTATATGGGGGTGCTAGGGCTGGAGGAGCAGGAGGAGGGGAGGGAGTGGGAACTGGGATAGATAATGCAAAATATGAAATGATTGTTTAAAAATAAATTTAATAATAATAAAAAGAAGCTCCTTACTGTTATTCCATCTATATGAAAGGTGAGGAAGGGGAACATATGCAAAGACAGAAAACAGACTGCCAGTCTGGGTAGTGGTTCTGATACCAAACATGGTTTTTACTATAAGTGCACTTTGCGTGAATGACTACTAGTGATTGCTAAGAATGTCCCAATGATTGCACCATTCTCTAAGAATACTAAAAGCAAAGGAGTGAGTCTCATGACATGAGAACTGCACTTCAAAAGTCTCTTAGGATATATATGTCTATTTGTGTCAGGGTCTGAGGGGAGGAAACAATGCAATATTTTCACAACAGAGTCTCAACGTAATAATGAAACACAAGCTAGTTTCAGGCAATATAAAGTAAGTAAGATAGAATCTTGCAGTAACAAAGCTTAAAAATTGTTCAATCAAGGGGAGAAACCCAATGGAAAGGAAATTATATTTAAAAAACACTATACAGTATTGAAAAATAAATCCATCATGTGGGTACTACTTACATACAGATTCAAATACCATATGAACGTGGAACAGACTTTGGGTACCGTTAAGTCTCTATAAAGGAGGCACCAAGGAGAGGTAGAAGAAAGGCACTGTCTCCTGGGGGTGATTTCTCTGATAGACTCTCCAGAACTCGAACCACAGTCCTCTGTGAGCAGCCTAACACAAACCTCTAACATTGTGACACACAATTTGTCTAACGTGAACAGACAGTGTAAGATAGGGCCAAACCATGTAAAAGCTGTGAAAGTAATATTAACCATGCACTTGTACTACCTGAGCATTTATTATTGCATGTGCATTTGTGTGTGAGTGTGCTTGTGCATGTGTGCATGCCATGGTACTCATGTAGACCTCAGAGTGCAACTTTTGAGAGTCAGTTCTCTCCTTCCCTTGGTTCTGGGACCAAACTGAGGTTCCCAGATTGTTTGGCCAGCACCTTTACCTGCTGAGCAACCTTGCTGGATTTAGCAAAGCATTTTAATTTGCAGCTTTTACTGTGGCTTTACCTCATAATCAATATTCATCATGACCCAATATTATTTAAAGGCCCAGCTAAGTATAAAATGGCAAATCAAAAATATTTCTATATAATAATAATAGTAATAATAACAACAACAATTATTATTATTCTCAGGCTTAAGGAAAGAATGCCCAGTACTCTTGAGGCATTCAGATAAATGAAAGATAGAAGAACTAATAGAGTAATAGTATTTATATGTACTACTTTTACCATGTGTGAGTTTTTTTTTACTGAAATAAAAAGTATTCTTTCACATCTGAGTTCCCAATAAAAGCCAATCAATATTTTGCTATAATAAAATTAAATTTTACTTGATCTAAATCAGAAAATAAAAAATGACAGAATATGCAAGTTCACATTGTAATTGATATTATAAAACATACCAAAGACAGAATATAGAATCAGCTTAAGCCGGACTGAGCATGTGTTTAGGCAAATGTGTGTTCAGAGACAGAATATTTTGTGCTATAAATAAATTGGTTTATAAGACTTTATGCTTGTTATTACATAAAATGAAGAACAATGTTCTTAGACAAAAAATCATAATTACTCTGGCTCATGAAATACACTTAGTTTACCCGGGATTAAATCAAGAGTGTGGCCTGTTGGAGGAACACACTAATAAAGACAAGAATGAGAACCAATTAGTTTCTGCTCACTACATTAGCTAAGGATGCAATCTCAATACTGAGAAGATGAAACAATGAAGTTCCATTTACATTTTATATGAAAAAACTTCAGACATTATGAAGACTTTTTATTTCTTCATTTTTATAACACCAAGTAACCAGACATCTTAAAAATAGATGTTGAAACAGTAGCAATTTAGGATGATGAAGCAGCTAAGTGCCTCAATGTTGATGTAATACAGCAACTGTAATCTTTGAAATCAGCAAAAGGCTTTGTTTCCTTGTTATTCATAGAAAAACTATACAATAATAATATTTCTGTATTTTCAAGTAAAAGGGCCCAAATTTTAAAAGATATTTGCATTAATTTTTGACCACTGAACTCAGCATTGAAATGTATTATTTTGTAACTAAAAATAAAATGAAGCTGTGGGGGGGGGGAGGTTGGATAATGTTAGAATTTTGATTAGCAATCACAGCTGCACCAGAATTAGTTTCTATAGCAACAGGAGAAAATAATGTGTTGAATTACAATGCAACACAAGATGATTCTTTGTAGATTGCAAGTCAAAAGAAAAGCTTTGAAGAATTTTGTCTTAAAAGTTATTAATCTTTTATGCACCATAATTTTCAACAGAAAATAACCATTCTTGTCTATTTTTCCTAAATTGTTTTTAACTCATTCAAATTTGATAGCTCTGAAACTGACTGAACATGTAATACACCTCAACAGTTAATAATGTGGGTAACTGTCTCATTTGCATTTAAAACAAAACCACATGCAACCACTGTTGGACCCCTAGGAGGGTGTATTTCCTCCACAGTTCATTCCCTGCCAGGAAAGGCTAAAGGGTGCAGCTCTGAAGAAACAACAGTTCTGTGATGACATCAGAATGACAAGCAAACCTTAGTCTCCATACTAAGGGGCTAGGCCTCCCTTCTGTCCACAATGTGATGAAGAGGCTACGGCTGCTGTGAGTGCTCCCTGACTCTATCCTCCCATCTTCAGCGTTCAAAAGCCTATTTCTAACAGTGTGAAGTTAGAATGGCACGTTCTCTAGTTCCAGCTGATGTTGGCAACTAATTAAAAGAATATGCTTGAACCTTTTCTGTCCTTTGCCCTTTTAATTAGACCTATTACTGTGGCTTTGGCTAGCCTCTGAGTTCCAGAGAAGCTTGGGAGTTACCATGGATACCAAGGACAAGCATTCTCCCCAACAGTTTTCTGTGTCTCATCAGACACAAGAAAACTAACATAACATCAAGTCATCCAGACACCATGAAGTTTTAATTCTCTCACTACTCAAACACTTTAAAATAATGTAATACATACATCTTTAAAATTAACCAAATCAGCAAACTAGCAAATTATTTTTTTATAATCTGAATAGACAACAAGTCAGAGTAGAAAATGAGTTGTTATTATTAAGACTTTAAAACAAGCATTAAAATAATATTACATACCCATAATGAAATCTGAAATTCAGCAAATTTCAGTATTGAAAACTTCTAACTCTACTTAAGTCAACACCCCACAGGGACAGTCACATCGGGTCACACATCAAGAGAGATCCCGTATGAATGGATGAATAGTCTCTCAGGGTTAGGTAACTGGCTCACAACAAAAATATCACTACTGCTGGGTGTGGTGGTTCACACCATTAATCCCAGCACTTAGGAGTTCGAGGCCTGCCTGGTCTACAAAATGATTTCGAGAACAGCCAGGGCTGTTACAGAGAGAAACCCTGTCTTGAAAAAAAAAAAAAAAAAAAAAAGACAAAAATATCACTGTAAAATGGAATAAATGTGTCTGAAAGTTTTTTTTTAAATGTCAATATGATAGCATGAAAGGGTAAGACAAAAAAAGTCTAAATTTACTTTTGAAGACAAATGAACATATGTCATAGTTTAAGCTCTCAGGAGACCTAACAATTTACAATTGCAACATAGCGAGTCACCAATATAACAAAGAAAGAAAAATACCAGCAGAGTATAATGTATCCCTCCCTACACAAGGATATGTGACTAAGGGTAACACAGATGGTGTAGACAGGAATATTCTTACTGCCCTGTCTATGAGCTCTTGAATTCATAAGCTTCACTAAGAATACACAAATCCAGGGGTTGGGTGGGACTAGGGGCTAAGATAAACTGCTTTGCTTACCATAAAAGCCTGAGGACCTGAGTTCAGGTCCTCAGCACCCAAGTAAAAGTAAGTTTACAACCTTGTGTGGGGAGGCCAAGACAGGAGGATCCCTGAGGATTCCTGGCCCAACCTGTAAGTTTCAGGTTTAGAGAGAGACTTTATCTCAAACAATAAAGCAAATAGCAATCGAGGAAGGCATCCAATACTAATTTCTGTTCCCAACAATACATGCAACCACCTTCTATGCACACATATAAAAATACACACATATATACATACACTCACATGCAAAAGAAAAGGATACAAAAATTCAGTCTGACACTATATGTATTTCACAGAGGTTCCCAGTCAAGCCTCCTAATGCCTCAGTTTCTCCATCTGACAGAGGGAGAACATCTTTATCAAGAGATTTATCAAATTACTAAGAGAAACTGTAAGAATAAAAATATCAGATCATCCAACCTCAATGATAATTAGTTGACCAAAAAAATAATGTATCTGCTACATTCTTATGAGGACCCACAAAAAATGGCTAATATCTATTATTTTCCATTACAGAAGACTGTATAAAGCAGGTCTGGAAAAATAAATAAATCCAACTATTCTTAGAGAACTGGCAAGCAGAGGAAATCTAGCAAAGTCAGTTCTCTCGTGATTACTCCTGGAGACCCAGTCACATACACAAACCAGACACTGGAACCTGTGCTAACCAGCCTCACATGCCTTTAGAGGTCTAGGCTGTGCCCTGTATTAAATAGCATAGTCCTGAACAATTTCACTGTTCCCTGCCTTTTCCTCCTGTTGTTTCTTAGACATTTACTTTTATATTAGGCATTACACAAATCATTCAAACTCCACTCTGGAAGAGTACCAACTTGTAAACACTTTCTTGGACAATAAGAACCAATAAAAAACACAGAGGAACCCAACCACAGTCAGCTCTGAAGCTAAATGTACATTAAGTATCCTGGGCCCATGTTTATAAAATAAAGACAAAAGACAAATCACTGAGCAATTTTCACTAGCATGAACTCCTAACACTAAACAGGTTCACAGCCTCCGCATGGGACTGAGTGCACATGCACCTATGGAGCACGCTCTCATTCCAGACACAGCACACACAGCCTCATGCTCAGTGCAGACTTGCCACAAACCCTGAAGGCGAGTGGAAGAGAGCAGTGAGCGGAGGAACGCAGCAAATGGGATGTCTGCATCTGTCCTGTGGTCTGAATTGTATATGCTGTGTACAGAAATGGATGCAGTGTGTTTATTTTGTTTGTCATTTAGAAAATACTACTTCAGGTGTTAATTTTATTCTCAATGGAAAAATAAGAATTATTCCAATATACTTTATTGCAATGTTTGCTTTACTGCAGTGGCCCAGATCCACACCTACAAGACATCCACAGTGTGCCTGAACACAGAGAGCAAAAGGTGCAAGGGGGCACATTTATAAAGTAGCAACAGAAAGAAAGCAGGAGTGACTAAGCCAGTACAAGAAAAAAAATTGATTTTAAATTTAACAATAAGTACAAAGAGATGGCTCAGGGTTATAGTGCTTGCTGCTCTTCCAGAACACTGGAGTTGGCTCTTAGCACCACATGGGTAGCTTACCACCACCTGTAATTTCAGCTCCAGGGGATCTGATGCCCTCTTTTGGGTACCATGGCCACTCGTGTGCAGATACACACATACATATTAATAATTTAAAAATGATCATGTATAAGAAGACTTGTCGAACCTAAAGGGTCAATCCATCTGAATGACGAGACAGCCACACACACATGCGCCTAGTGATAATGCATCAAGTTTCACAAAGACAAACTGACATAATCTAGGAAGACAACCAGAAGATCTGAAAGCAAGAGCTCCAAAAGGATATAGCAACATTCACAGAAATGTCAGCCTCAATAAATGGTAGAAATTACCTACATGCAGACGAATGAAATGCAGTATTTCCATACAATGGATCAATATCACAAGAAGTAAAATTTTGGCATATGACAAAAAATAAATGAATTAAAACATCTAAAAGCTAAGAAGAATTTAAAGACACAAAGGACTTGACAAACATTTTGTGTTCATGGATCAAAAGGTTTTAATCATGATTAGATGGCTGCATTTCTCCAAGTCAACATACAGGATCAACATAAATGCCATAGCAATTTAACATGAACTCTTCAGAGAAATTGTCAAGCTGTCCCTAAAAGCCACATGTTATTATTATTTTTTGTGACAACAAGGATAGCTAAAACAAACATGAAATAGAAAGACTCAACTTCACAACTTTTCATGAAGACAGTATGGCGCCGACATGACAGATACCTGATCAATGAAAGTTCAGAAAAAGAGTGTATGTGGATGTCCAGTTGGCAGGCAAGAGTGCCAAGACATTCCGATGACCGTGCTGCTGGAGACGTGGTGCTCTTACACCACATATGGAAATTAACTCAATACGGACCAAAGACCTGACCAAAACAGCCTAAATTACAGAACAAAAATATACAGGGAAAGCTTCACTCCCTGATTTTGGGTGTAACCTGTTGGGTGTGGCACACACAGCACAGACAACAGAAGGAAAGAGAGATAAACTGCTGAACTTACCACAATTAAACAATTTTTAGGCATCAGACAAAAAAAAAGAACAGGAAGAAAATATCAAATATCAAAATATAAAAATATCAAAAATAATCCAATTGACCAATAAGCACATGAAAAGATACTTACTAGTATTAATTGTTAAGAAAACACAATCAAATCCAGAAAGATGCTGCATCACACCATTACAATGCCTACTACTAAAAACAAGATAATGTCACAAAATAGAAAATAATGAGCTAGGCAGAATATGTGGCCTTCATGCCTGATAGTAGAAGTGAAAAGTTGTTCAACTAATGTAGAAAGTTCTACAAAATTCTAAACACAGACTCACCACATGACTAGCCTAGCTAAGTCATTCCTTGGGAGAAACAGAAACTTAACCAGATCACTGGAGGACAATGCCCACAGCTCATGACGGCAGAAAGGGAAACAACTCAGGCAGAGTGAGGGATAAGCAAACATGGTATGTACATACAGTGGACTATAATCTAGGCATAGAAATTAATAAAGTTCTGATACATGCCACAACATGGGTAAATCTTGAAGACATTATGTTAAATGAAATAAAACAGATACAATAGGACACATATTGAATGAGTCCACTTATATGCCTTCTTTATACTATGCAAATTCATTAAGACAGAAAGTAGCACAGAAGTTACCAGTGACTGAGACAAGAAGAACACAAGGGACTTTTATTTATCTATTGTTGGGGGCTGCAGATCCCTGACCCCTTGACTTTCTCAGACCCTTTGCCTGCTGGAGTGAACTGAGCAAAACACCTGTGCTTGTGGCTGCTCTGAACATGAGACCCTGACGGCAGGCTGATGGTCCCGGGAGCTGCAGGCCAGAGGATTTCTGTTGCTCTGCCTCTACAGGCAGCAGCTGCAGTAACAGCGATACAAGTCGCTATTTGCCCTAGAAAGTGAGCGTTGGCATTCTTGTATCAAGGATGACCCGTGTCCGTGTCTCTTGTCTGTCTGTGTGCACGTGTGTTTTTAAATCTCCAGCTTAGCTCCCGGTTCGCGTACCATCTTGTACGGGCACAGGGCTCCAGGTGTAGCACAGGACCTTTTGAGTTTTTACAAGTGGAAGCCCCAGAGAGATCAGAAACTACGGATTCCTGAGAGATCGCCCATAATTATATAGAAAAGGGGCATTCTTGGCGCTCTTGTCACAAGGACGCCCCCATGGCCCCATCTGTCTGTATGTCTCTGTTTGTGTTTGCCAGTTTTTAAATTTCCAGCCTAGTTCCCATAGCGAGTAGCGAGTAGAGCACAGGAACGGAACCGATGAAGTTGTACAATTTGTTTGTTTGTTTATTAGAAAGTTCTGGAAATAGATGGTGGTAATAGATGTACAACAGTGTGAGGCCACTCAGGGATATGATGGCAAACTTTTATATTTTGAATGCTGTACCACAATTAAAAGAAACAAATAACTAATTAGAAAATAATGTGATTCTCACACATGCTGCAACTTGGGTAAACCTTTAAAACCTTCATCCTACTTCACTTAGATACAAAGACACAAAAGGATAAACAGTAGATAATTCTACTCACAAGAGGTCCTATCAAATGAAACACATTCATGCTATGTGCATTTTACCACGACGAAAAATTACAATAAAATTTCCTCACCAGAAAGATTTAAAATTTAGTTTCCAAGAGATTTAGATGGAAAATGAATAGTGAAAATGGAGATATCTTCCAAACTAAACTAGCCTTTAAACAGAAATTGTACAGGAGTGCAGGGAGACTATAATTCAGAGAAACTGAGTATTAAAACATTATATCTCAACTAGATAGAATTAAAAAAAACACTAAAACAAAACAAATTTAAAAAACAAAATGGAGAATTAGAGGCAGGGCATTGTTTACAGATGGAACAAGGTTTAGAGAAGGAATTCCCTCCTCATGGAGAAGAAGACATGAAGTTGCATGATGAAAACACAAAGTGGGTTGTGAGGTCAAATGAACAAGCAAAAACACAAGAAAGTTACAGGGCGGTCATGTCACGAAGCAGGAGGATGGATACAAATCAAAAGATCTGAAGTGGGAAGGAAAGCTGCAAAACCATGCAGATTGTTAAGATCAGCACTGAAAGGCAGTGAAGAAGCATTCCACGGAAGCTCACGGAGATCTCAACCAAGATACACAGGCACTGCTTTATAATCCATCACTAGGAATTGGTGTATATGAACAACCACAAATCTGACAAAATTCTATAATACAAGACACTGCAACTGGGGGATTAATGAGAACCAAGTTAAAAACATAGACATAGTCTCAAAAGGAAACTTAGCAAAATACAAAAAACAGTATTTAAATCAGCAATTAAAAATGAGACTTTTCAGCAAATAATATAGTACAAATGGCAAACAATTACTAAATACCCATGTAAATCCTGAATGTAAAATAAATCAGAGCTATATCAAAGATGTACAGTCAGAAAGTTGAAAACTCTTAAGGTCAAATCTTTATATTAGTATTTTTAAATGGAGTACCTGCAGAATCAACTAGAAGGGGACCATTGGTGGAAAAGGAAAGAAAGACCAGGAGGGAGTAGGGATAAAAGAACACAGACAGCATGAAGAGAAAAGAAAGGCTGTAAGGGAGCAGGGATAAAAGAACACAGATATCATGAAGAGAAAAGGTAGAGTAAGGGGGAGAGAAATGGAAGGGTATGACAGAAGGAAGGGGAGAGTAGGGAGAACTAATCTAAGGATTTTGAAAAAGCTATATGGAAATCTATCACTCCAGATGCCACAAGCTGGTGTGTGTGTGTATGTGTGTGTCTGTCTGTCTCTGTATATATGCAGATATACACATATTTAAGTAAGAATTTAATTGGAGTTGTTCATCTCAGAAGCTTTAAGTTGTCAAGTAAAAAGTACAATGCAAAGTATAGTATATCTCTCTTCTACTTGCTAGTCAGCGGCATCTTAGAGACCTTCAGAACAATCCAGACTATCGCCACTGTTCTTGCTTGCTCACCAGAAACTGATGGTAAGACCATATAGCTAAAGGCACCACATACATTGATCACAGGACATGGAGAAACCAAGTTAGTACTAACCAAGAAGATTCCTCTCTCTGGCTAGTTTTTATAGTATTGGATGGTACTATGTGGTGATAGACAGCTGTGAATCCCATGAACTGCAATAATGACCAGTATAGCAAGATATGTCAATGGGAGCAATAATAGCACAAATATTATGTGGGTAGCCAATTATTTTCTAGTTCAATTTTAGGCCCACTTCATAGGAGGAAACACATACCTGGTATTACTAATCTGGCCAAGAACCCCTGCCTGGAGAGCTTACAGGCCCTAGGGTGTCTACTGCTATTATTTTGCTAAATGAACTCATTATCAGTCATCTCCCTACCATGAATTAGTGTAGTTCTCAGAATTTATTGAAAAGTTTCCTTGTGTGAAAGATGATGGTGGTTAATGCGAAAACTGACAATTGGTCGAAGTGTATAGATTAAGTTATAATAACGTGTTCAGTTACAAATGGGACATCTATAACACACCCACTTCAGGTTTTCAAACCACATTGGAAGAGGAGGCACAATGATTGATTTTAAGAGCCAGAGGTTATAAAAGACAGAGCACACAGTGTCTTCTGGATGTAACAGAACTGCTATATTCATGAACTCACGGCAGCTGTGGTTACTTGTACAAGACCAAATAATTCAGCATTCCAGCATGGAGTGGAAAAGGGCTCATGCCCGCCAGCCACCAGCTGCGGAGCTATGGAGAGCTGATGGCTTCTAGTGGAAGGAGAAGGAGAGTCAGGTTTTTAGCTCTCGGTAGGCTGACCCTACACCCCAGAGAATGTTCTCGCCTCCAGAAACACATAAACAAATTGGAATCCATGGGCTCAATGGGTTATTAAAACACAGAACACATAAAGTTGGAGGCAGTAGGAAGATAGTAGAGAATCTAGGAAGAGTTAAGGGCTGAAGTTGGGGGTAAATCTGTTCAAAATACATTGTCTAAAGTTCTCAAATGATTAATAAAAATATTTTAAAATCAACAAAATAAAAATAAAAGTATAGTAAAAAGAAAACCAAGTGTAAGTGGCAAAAAAGAAGAAAATTTTTAAAAATTTAAAATGACTAAAATTGAAAAAAGTTGAAGTCATGAAAGTACTAAAGTCAGCTGTGGTGGCACAGTCTGTTATCCTAGTACTTGGGAGGTGGAAGAAGAAGGTGCATCAGTTTCAGGCCAGGCTAAGCTATATATACATATAATTTCTAGGACAGTATCTAATAGATGCTGGGACTCCTTAAAAATCAAAATAAAAAATCTACATAATAAAAACTAAGATTAGTATCCATGATCTGTGAATCAATAAAATAACTATTAATTTAAAAAGAGATCAAATTTACCAAGTCACAAAAAACATACATAATACATAAACACATACTACTTATCAGCACATAAACTATAAAAATTACAACATCCAGTACCAAACTGTAGAACTAGCTATAACTTCATAAATAAACAGCTATTATAGTTTTAAAGGCAATGTATAGCTAGAATTATATAAAATATGTCAAAGAACTGCACATGGAATTGTTTTTCACCCACTTTAAAATAAGAGTGAAAGATACAGAATTTTATGAGATTTGTAACATTGCAATTGGAGAATAAGATGCCTGAGCAATCAGCTACAGCTGTGAAAGGCGATCCGTACCTTCTTGCACACTATTATGTTTTTGTTTCCTCCCAGAAGTTCATAGAATGAGACAAAATATCACTGACTTAGTATACTTACCAGAGAGCATCTTTTAGTTTTACGGAGTACAAAACAGTTTGTTACACAGGCAGTCAATCATTTGTAGAGATCACCCCTGTGCAGCTCCACACTGTAAACATCAAGTCTCCTTAAATGCAGTTGGTTATTGGTTCCATCTTTAACCTGTCACTCACACACTGCCAGATACTTAACATTCAGAACACACTCACGTTTCCCACCCACAGGCTAACGCAGCACACACAAAGCCACGCACCATTCAAGCTGCAGCTCAAAGTCAGAGCTGCCACTAAAATGCCTAGGTGAGACCCGAACACAGTAAAGTATATCTCACTTTTCTTTCTAAGTGACAGGTTGATATTTTTTTGCCATACTTTGCCAAAAATATAAAGCTATTATAGTACAGATCTTTATACTATTGAAAAGGAAAAAATAAGTAAGTCAACAGAAGTCTTACTGAGTAAACAAATTTTCTAAAGAGTTAAGGAGACAAAGCAGAATGCTACCCAAATAGCAAAGCTCACAGATAGCATTTTGTCAACAACCAAGTGAATATACTGTGTCATACTGAGAACTGGGATTTTTTCAAAGATTAAATTTAGATTATGGCTTTATACAACTAAGTTTATCTTCACTTAGACTCCTGAAAAGTCCTTTTACTAAATTTCTAAAACTGATACTAATTCTAGAAATGAACCACATTTAGGAAGAGATGAATCCTCCACACAGACCCTGGATGTCTGCTTCAAAGTGGATGCTTGTTTTTAAATGAGCAAGGAAGACAATGGGTCAGTCTATTGAGGTCTATACTAAGGCAACTAAAATCATACATGTTTATCCATGATTTGAAACGTGATACACATTGAAAAGCCTCTGGTTAAAACTCTCAGAAGCAAGGTTAACTCTATAAATTCGTCACAGATGTCTCTAATTTAACCACTTATTTAACGAAACACTCTAGATACAAGTAACACCACCGTTCACATCACCAAACTACTCAATAATGAAAGTTTTGTAACAGAACAACTAGGCACACCAAATCCTCAAAGATTACAGGTACATTCTCAACTATGACAGTCCATTAACATGAAGGTGCAGTAGAATGAGGAAATTAATGAGGTAGAGGTTTCAACAGTATCTGAGATAATGAAAAAGGATTCATCGGCAGGCTTTTGGGAGATTCTATGAAGACAAACAGGCCTTTTTGTGAAGAAAGAAATGAATTCAGGGACACAGAAAAGGTTTCTTCTGGCTTCTGAGGAAAAAGAAAAACCTAAATATTCAAATGCCAGGAGATAAAAGATATCTTCATCAACTAAGACTTGTATTCAGCTAGGAACTTACATGAGCACTGCTCAACAAAAGTGCTAAGTATTCTGTAAGAAATAGCAGGGAAACATTTATAGCAATTCAACCACCAAGGAAAGGTAGAAAGACTAACACAGACATTTAAAGTATCAATGGCAGCAGCAAGATGAAAACCGTGCAGAAGCTAGGCTCTAACATGGCCGACTGCACTGGAGGCAGTACCCTTTCTTAAGAAAACTTATTGTTCTTTAAATTGCCACACTGTCTGTATGTGTCTGCACAAAGGGAGACCAGAGAACTATCTTGGATGTCATTCCTCAGGTGTGGCCTTCCTTTCCTTTCCTTCCCCTTCCCTCCCTTCCTAAAAGATGTACTCCCAGTGATCTGGGACTCATCAAATAGGCTGGACAGGCTGGTCAGCAACACCTAGGGATTCACTATCTCCACTCCCCAGCACTACAATCACAAGTATGTGCCACCATGCTTGATTTTTAAAATGTAGATTGCAAAATCAAACTCAGGTCTTCAATTTATCCATTGGACTATTTTCCCAAATCCAAATTTTCCATACTTCTTGCTTACAGTTATAAATAGGTAACAGTTTAAAGCTCTATAAAAATAAATTATTAGTCGGGTGGTGGTGGCGCACGCCTTTAATCCCAGCACTCGGGAGGCAGAGGCAGGCGGATCTCTGTGAGTTCGAGACCAGCCTGGCCTACAAGAGCTAGTTCCAGGACAGGCTCCAAAAACCACAGAGAAACCCTGTCTCGAAAAAACCAAAAAAAAAAAATAATAATAATAATAATAATAAAAAATAAAATAAAATTATTATTTATAATTTATAAAGAAATTATTAGCTTATATATATTTGTGGTATAGTACCAAAGAAAGAATAGTCATTTTCAAATCAATTGTTAGAAAAATTTTGTTTTAGAAAAGTTAAAACAAAAACAAACAAACAAAAAACCCACAAGCCATAAATTATATACCTTGTTGATTTAATTAATTATTTTAGACAGAGATTTACTCACCTTATAGCTCGTTCTGGCCTTGAACTGGTGATAATCCTTGGTCTCAGCCTGGATGTGGTATGAGGGGTGAGCATCATTATGCTCAGAAAAGGCTCCTTTAATTTTTTTGTAGTGTTGAGTATCAAACCTTGTACATGCTAAGCACATACTTTCTATGTCCCAACTAAATTTATATCCCAATTAAATTTTGTGCAACTAACTTCATACATTATGTCAGAAGTTTTAACAGCAATAAAATAAACTCTGGACTTCCTACTTAGGAACACAGCATCTCAGAACATGAAGACCAGAGTGAGCCTTAGATCACACAGCCTAATCTGATCTGCAAAACAAATAACACAGAGGCTGTACCACACTCAAAATAACAGTTTACGGGTATTAAGATAAGACGCCTTGTCTGTCAAATAGACTGCTAAGTGCAGACCAGAACACTGCACACAGGGATCTAGCTATTCACTTTGTTAAGAAAGGGGAGAAGAGGTAGATGTTTACAAAGTTTCCATGGTGATTCAAATGCAGCAGCGCTGACTGGGGTTTCTGTCCTGCCCAGTTTCCACAGTTGTTAAGTCCCAAAGAAATCACACAGAGGTCTACATTAATCATAAACTGATTGGCCCATTAGCTCAGGCTTCTTATTAACTCTTATAACTTACATTAGCCCATTATTCTTATCTGTGTTAGTCACGTGGCTCAGTACCTTTTCTAGTGACGTAGTCACATCTTGCTTCTTCTGTGTCTGGACAGGACTGCATCCTCTTCCCAGAATTCTCCTGTTCTTCTTGACCCACCTCTACTTCCTGTCTGGTTGTCCTGCCTATACTTCCTGCCTGGCTACTGGCCAATCAGTGTTTATTTAAAATATAATTGACAGAATATAGACCATGGTCCCATACCACAGCAGGAGTCAAAGCTAGGCTCAAGAGGATCTTCAGATCCCTCTCCCACATTGCAGTGATTTGAAAGAAAATGGTCCCCAAAGGGAGTGGTTCTATTAGGAAGTGTGGACTCATTGGAGGAAATGTGGGGGCGAGCTTTGGGGTCTCTTTTTCTCAAGCTTCCCTCAATGTGACAGTCAGTCAACTTCCTGCCGCCTTCTGGTCCAGATGTAGCCTGCACCTTGTCTGCCTGCATGCTGCCATGCTCCCTATTATAATAATAATGAACTGAACCTCTGAAACTCTAAGCCATCACCTCAATTAAAAGTTTTCTTTGTAAGGTCATGGTGTCTTTTCATAGCAATAAAAATCCTAAAACAAGCCGGGCGGTGGTGGTGCACGCCTTTAATCCCAGCACTCGGGAGGCAGAGGCAGGAGGATCTCTGTGAGTTCGAGGCCAGCCTGGTCTACAAGAGCTAGTTCCAGGACAGGAACCAAAAACTACGGAGAAACCTGTCTCGAAAATCCAAAAAAACAAACAAACAAAAACCTAAGACACAAATGCAACTGGATAGCACCGCCACCACTGTACTTCCTACCTCCCAGTTGCCAACTCTCTCTTCTCCATCCTGAACTGGATCTACTTGTATCTATTCCTGTTATGGCAGAGCAAAAAGCCCCCAATGAAAGCACTGTAAGCTAAAACCATTTTGCAAAACTATCTAAGAGTGTCTGGCAAGTTAGAGGGCAAAGAGAGTGAGACAATGTACATTTCTGTGCAAAGACAGTGGGACAATGTACATTTCTGTGCAAAGACAGTGGGACAATGTACATTTCTGTGCAAAGAGAGTAAGACAATGTACATTTCTGTGCAAAGAGAGTGGGACAATGTACATTTCTGTGCAAAGAGAGTGGGACACTGTACATTTCTGAAAAGGTATGAGATGTTTAACTTCACAATAGAAGGAAGGCATTCCAGGGTGCAGGACTTGAGATCAGATAAAAGCAGTAAACTTGGTGCATGCAGTTGGGGAAAAAAATCTATCCCAGAAGCTCTGCTGGCAAGGAAACATGCTGCATACAAGCTGGAAGAACACGCTTTTAGAACTGTTAACACTTCAGAGCTTAAAATTCTGAGAGGAATCCCCAAACAAGGTGGGACACAAACCCAGAACTCTTCCTTTCTCTTGCAGAAGTGTTATGTCATAGCAGTAACTGCCAATCAGTACAGCTCAGAAGGAGGCTAGCAACACAACTTGGTTGGCAGAACCACACAGAGAACAACTGGGAACAGAAGCCACACAGGGATAGTGGTCTGGCATGACTGGAGGGACAGACAAATTACTCCTGAGTCTCCTTGACCCCAACAGGACTGGAATGCAGACTAGAGCCTGTGTGAGAATTATTTACATCATTATGATTACCTAGAAACAGGTACCCAAACATCATGAAAAAGAAAAGCGCAATTTGTATGTTCCATGGCACTGTCGGAGAATACATTCATAAAAACCTACTTTATTTTTTTCAATAAGTACAAAGGACACAAACCTGAAACAATAACAGGGAAGTAAGATTGCTAACTACTGGGAGCATGGGGACCTTGGGAGAGGGTTGAAGGGGAGGGGAGAGGCAGGAAAAAATGTAGAGCTCAATAAAAATCAATACAATAAAATTAAAAAGATTGCTAACTACTCTCATCAACACATACTGTGTCCATGTGTTAACACATCACAGTGCTTTCCAAAAGCCTTATTTTTACATGTTAATAAAAAATTACTAAATCTTTGAGATAGAAATTTCAACTACCTTGACTTGAACACTGTATTAGTTCCTTTTCTGTTGCTGTAATAAAACACTACAATCAAGGCAACTTACACGGGAGTTTACTAGGACTACCACTGCAAAGGATAAGAGTTCACTATGCTGGGGAGATATGACAGCAAGGCACAAGCATTTCAGCAGCATCAGAAAGCTCAGGGCTCGCATCTGAACTAAAGCATGAAGCAGAGTGCATGAAATCAGAATGCTATTTTAGACTCTCACAGATCATCTCCTAAGATGTCCCCAAACAGCAGCACTAATTTGGGATCAAGAGTTCAAATGCCTGAGACTACAGGGGACATCTTTTCAAACCATCACAAACACTGTATACATGTACCAAACTACTACACTGTACCCATATGTAAGCGGAGACTGCTTCTTTCCCAGCCACCCAGACACCAAATAATCACAAAGAAACTGTATTAATTACAATACTATTTGGCCAATGACTCTAGTGCATTTCTAGCTAGCTCTTACATCTTGAATTAACCCATTTCTGTTAATCTATGTATTGCCGCTAGCCTGTGGCTTACTGGTGCCAGCACGTTACTCCTTCGGCAGCTACATGGTATCTCTCTGACTCTGCCTACTCTCTCTTGACATCTCTGTTCAGATTTTTTGCCTGACTTTACTGTTAAGCCATTGGCCCAAAAGCAGCTTCTTTATTAAACAATGTCAATAAAGCATATTCATAGCATACAGAGGGGAATCCCACATCACCCATACTTTTAATAATAAAAATTTAAATATTTATACTTTTAAACTGGGACTCCACATTAACATAATTCTATTTTTGTCTGTAAGCTGAAGAAACGTGGCAATATTTATGTAGTATGTGTAGCTCTCTGTCTAGATGAGTGATTCTCAACCTTCCTAATGCTGCAACCCTTTAATATAATTCTTCATATTGTGGGGACCATCAACCATAAAATTATTTTCTCTGCTACTTCATAGCTGCAATTTTGCTACTGTTATGAATTATAATGTAAATACCTGTTTTCCAGTGGTCTTAGGTGACCCCTGTGAAAGGGTCATATGCACATTCTTTATTGCTGGGAAGCATATTCATTTCTCTTAGGTTAGCAAGGGTACCTTTATGAATTCTTAGCTTCCATATCCTTTTGCCAATCACTAAGTAGCACAAAGCCTATGGAACTTCATAGTGGTCCTTATTAATTATAAGGTAACATTCTATCAGGTTGTTGTGGTAACTTTTGTGGCTACCCTATGGCAGTTTCTTTACAAATGTGTTACAATTCTGTGGTGAAGTTCAGGGCCATCTCAGGCTTACTAGTTACCACACTTTTCAAAAGACAGCACCCCTCACCCTGTGGTTAGCAGTCCATGCTCCCTGGCCTTTATTTTGTTATGTTCCTCTAGAAGGAGACCCAGAAACATACTTCTGCCCTCCAGGAATTCCAGACATACATCAAAAAGTAGAATGGGGAAGCTATGGTGACAGTGGCGTACTTCAGAGCACTAGAAGCAGCCTAGGCTCTGTGATGTGTGGTGTGCTTAACATAGCTACAGTCACCTGCAAGGCATGCTGTAGCCATGTCTGTGGGAGACTGTCATGACTGGGTAACAGAGGTTCATTGCTCTGATTCCTGACTGTGGCATGAATGTGACTAGCTCTAGCAGGCTGCGGCTGCTGTGACTTCCCCATTATGAGGACTGCACCTTGGAACTGTGAGCCAGAATAAACCCTTTCTCCATAAGTCGCTTTAACCAGAGTATTTTATCACAGCCAGAGGAAAAGAAACCAAGCAGGCTCTTTCATATACCCATACATAGGTTAGATCTAGGCTGTGCCTGCTAGCTCAACATTTCAGACAAGGGAGGAGAGGAAGAGGTGTGCCTTTCTTATTCCAGCCGTAGTACTGAGTCACCAAACCCAGGATAACAAATCCTCCACAAACTCCCATTTGACATCGTAGTACAAACACAGCAATATAGGGATAACTCATCTTCCCCAGACATTACTGCAACCTACTGTAGGTACAGATCTTGATAAATACTCAAAATCAAATTCTACACAGAAATAGACATGTCAAAAACATCTATATGTTCTATATATTCCGAAGGTCAGCTCTGTACTCACAAACGGTCTCTCTCTCTCTCTCTCTCTCTCTCTCTCTCTCTCTCTCTCTCTCTCTCTCACACACACACACACACACACACACACACACACAAATGGCATGTGTGACAGATTCTGTTTCTAGGCTATAGGGAAGTAGGAACACAACTGCCAAATAGAAATAATTGAATATCCCATTTTGTGGACAAATCAGGATGAACAGAAAATTAGGGAATGCATAAAGCACATTAAGGCCTCAAACCCAAAAAATTCAAAAACAAGAAAGCAGAGAGCATTTAATCAGAAAAATCAGGTTCATAATTGTTTCAATTAAATACAAAATTTATCAGTTTATTAAATTTGGAATGAATAAGCAACTGTATACTTATTCAAGTTTGGACCCTGGAAATATAAAAAAGAAGGAAAATCTCTAGACACGAAAGTACCAAGATACAACAAGTGAGGAAGGCAAAATGCACAAAAAACACATATATGTACATAATCACAATATATGACTTTGCTACCTCTTATGTAACAATGAAGAGAAGGGAAATAACAAAACACACACACGAATTTGTAAAGAAGGATCAACCAGAAACTAACACAAGTAGACATCAGCACAGCTGAATATAATGTAGTGGAACTAATTAAAAACAACAACAAATGGTCCACTTCTAATTATGCATTTTTACTTAGCTTTTATTTTTATTCTAATGTTTATATTCATATACAAATATCTTTATTTATATAGAAAGATAGTAAACCCAACATGACTATAACAAAGGCATAAATTTATTTATATCAAATGTAACGAAGCACATTGTAAGAGAAATAATTTAGGTACCTTTTAAGGAAAAAAGAAAGGGAAAGAGGAAGCATCTCAAGGTGGTCACCCAGGCTGGCCTTGAGCCTGTGCGCCTCCTGCTTCTGCATCTTTGGTGCTGAGATTCTAACAGTACACCTAACTTCAATTTAGGCAATTACATCTTTAAAAGGCTTATCTTTACTTTACATGTATGAATACAGATTGTATTATGATGTGTATCAACAACCTGAGTGTAGTGCCCACAAAGACCCAAAGAGGGTGTCAGGTCTCTTGTAACTGGGGTAATAGAAAGTTGTTAGATGCTATGTGGGTGCTGGGAATCAAACTTAGAGCTCTGGAAGAACAGCCAGTGCTTCTAATTGTGGAGCCGTTTCCTTGGCCCCACATTAAAAGTTTTAATTATTATCATTATTATTATTTATTAGCATGTGCCCACAGCTTTTTGGCATCAGTCCTCTTTTTCCAATGAGCTGAGGCCTCGGGGACTGAATATTTACTGCCAGACTTTCCTCGCAAGTATTCTTCCCTTACTTGCTGAGCTATCTTGCCAGTCCTAATTTAGTTAACTTTTGAACACAAATTTATTGTAAATCCTTAGTATGTTACCTTTTAATAACAGAATACCAAAACAAAATCTCACTTTCTTTAATGGTTGGTTGATGTTGACTGGTCCTGACATAAAAATTTACAAACTACTTAGGATGGATGGCAGAAATGAGAAAAAAAAATCACTAAATATATAAATTTTAAGAACAGTGCTTTTATATGGGTGAAGGTAGATACACATACAGAGTGAGCAAAGAATTCTTTGGTGCTAGGTTTGAATTGTATTAACCTGTGCTTCATTCACACACAGTGGTCAGAAGTAACCTAGGCTTTGATACATTGCTACCTGCCCTCACCAAAAGCTTTGATTGTTCCTGAAAAATGGTTGATAGTTGAGATCCAGAAGGAAAATACAATTTTTTAGGAGAACACATTTTTTTCTGATAAAGAAAAAAATAAAGTAATAAAGTACTCAAAATTTGATGAGGATATGTCAAGGATGACAGCTGTCAGCGTGAACAAAGTTGTCAATAGCTCAAACAGTCTTATGAATGAACAGTAAAAAGGACAGGCAACACTACATTTAAAGAGCAAATGACCATGGCACTAAATAAAAAGTGCTAATATATTTAGGCAACCAGTAACCAGTGAGTGCTAAAACAGAAGGGGGACTAGAAAACAAACTGTTCAGTCTCTAGTGTTACCTAGAAACTTTACTCCTGAGAATGCAGAAAGGGGTCTGTAAAATAAAGCAGTTTAGAGGTCTACCACACACTTGGATCAATATCTGATCAAACGGCCCCTGGTGTAGCACACTGTGGACCTATCACTCATCTACAACTAATGTCAACTTGTTCACTTCAAAAAGGTGAGCATCGTTGTCATTTGTAGTATGTAATATACAATTTAAATTTTCAATTCTCAAGCTATCATCAATCAAGATACTTTAAACCTCTATAATCCTCAGGAAATTTAACCAGAATAGCATCTGAAGTGGAATCTACATTAAATTCTCCCAGTTAGGGTAGGGAAAAGATGAATAAGCAACAAGGGGGGAAAGCTATCCTTAGAGGAGAGAAAACCCCAAATTAAAAGAACACTGGCTGTATTAATTCAAGAGACAGCTACCGGATCCCTTTCCATGTGCCACACTTGGACCAACCCTAGGAAAGCAAAGACAATCAGGAAAGTGTGTGCCGTCTCCGTTCTCACACACTCAAAAATTTAAGCACAATAAGCTCAGTCATAAAGTGCACAAATTCTGCTGTAGGAAAATTATGTAGTATTGAAACTGGATCCAAATTAGTAGAAATTACCCCTTATATATGCAGATCCATATGATAAAGACACATTCATATAAAACAGGAATTATTTACATCAGACTGCCTGGTTTGAATCTTGGGTAGTTTTTTGGTTCCCTCATATGAAGAATGGGCCCAACACAAGGGTGTGAGGATTATTTGTCCTAAGCGCATCTCATTAGAATCCTTACTTTAGGTCACATAAAGGCCTTCATGTAAGAGTTCATGGCACCACCTGTAATGTAAAAAAACTAGAAGTACCAACAGGTGACTAGCTAGACAATATGTGGTGTTTGCATTCAATGAAATACTAATTGAATGAGAACATTAAAAACTGACCTTCAAAAACAGTATACTGAGAAATGCAGCCAGCCGTGACAGGCTTCATAGCATATGGTCTCACTACATGAAACGTCTCCAGCTGGCAAACTTAGGAACAGTAGGTTTATGGCTCTGGAGGTTAAGGAGGAGAGCAGGGAATAAGCACTCACGGGTGTGAAAGACCTGATTAGTAACATGCAGAAAAACCAGAGAGATGCTAAAACACAGTAAGATTATTCTGAATTATATACTAAAAATGGGCACATTTTATATGCACAATATAAAGCAGCAAAGCAATTTTTAAAAATACTTTGTGAAAAATGTGGAGTCAGGTGGACTCCAAACCCTACTTCAACCGTACACTAAAAGACGAGAATCTGCAATTTATTTCAACTGTTTCTTCTTCTGGTTAATATGATTTTATGTGCAATACAAAAAGATTTTTTATTTTTAAAAAACAAATATCTTGATAAATGAATTATAAGAGTAGATATATGCTATGCCTTTTTCCATTTTCCATCAGATATATCTTTGCTTATTGGTATTTTTTTTAAAAAAATTATTTACAGGCCAGTGAAGAGGCACAGTAGGTAAAAGTATTTGGCCCTGCAAGACTGACGTGACTTTGGTACCTGGAACCACCGTAGAGGAAGAAAACTGAGATCAAAGTCTCCCTTTACCAGTCAGACACATGTACTGTGTACATACACACACGCGCGCGCACATGCACGCACACACACTGTGCACAGACACCGCACACACACACACATCGCACACACACACGAACGCACACACACTCACATGCACTCAATAAAACAAATATAAAACTGAAATTACTTTATTTGTAATGAACATGTATTGACTGTACATATTAATGAGGTACAGTGTTATTGGCTGACACAGGCATTGACCAGACCTCTGTTTACCAATGTAAATTTACGGTCACTTCACAGACAAACAATGATCATTAAAGTGAAAGAGCTTGACTACAACCCACACAATCAGCAACAGAGCCAAGTTCCCCTTCCATTTTATTTTGGTGATTTATATGCTTCTCTTGCACACCCATCCAATTGCATCTTTCTAACACACACACACACACTCACACGCATACAGGAATAGATACATTTAAGTGGTGTTGCAGAGATAGCTTGGTAAGAGCACTATTAGATGGTAAGTTCAAATCCCCACCATGCACATAAAAGGCTGGGTGTGGTCACATGTGCACCTGCAACCCCAGTGCTTTGAGGGCAGAGACAGGATTGCTTGGACTTGCTGACTATCAGCATGGCTTTCCATTCAGTGAAAGAGCCTGTCCAAAGGAATATGGCAGAGAGTGATAGATTCAGACACCCTGATGTCTTAGTAAAGGTTCTCTTCAGGCCTCCACAATGTGCAAGGGGACACACACACCTAATGTGTGCATACAGCACCACTCCCACATACATATACAAAGAAGTAACAGGAAGTAAAGCAGAATGGGCAAAACTTTACTCTGCCATGGTGATCCCTCCCTTCCTCCTGGGCTAGCATTGCTCTCTCAGTGGACCTCGAGGCACACATTTTCTGCTAGTTGCACAGAACCTTCATCAATGAATTTCTGACAAACATTTAAAGATTTAACAATATTCTCAAACTTTTTCAGAAAACTGAAGAGGTAAGAACAGTTCACCATTCTGTGATGTAAGCATTACTTTAGATCAAGCCAGAAAAGGACACATACACTACGAACCTGTAGCTAATACCCTTTGTAAACACTGGTACCAAAATCCTCAACATAGCCAGCCAACAGAATTCAGCAATATATTAAAAGAATTTAACCTAACAATCAAGTACTTGAAATGCAATGATAGTTCAATCAGTATAATAAACCATATTAATAGAATGAAGGGGGGACTATTGTTATGGTTTGTGTAAAGCTCATGTCTAATAGGATTGTGTGCCATACGAATGACTTTTGGAAAGCAATTGTCTCATAAGTGTTCTAACCTCATCTGTGGATTAACACATCAGCCAGTTTATAATTTGAGGCTATCACAGGGGTTAGCTACTAGAAGTGAGTCACTGGGGTGTACCTTGAAAGGGAGTGTCTTGTCACCAAAGATGCAATGAAGCTATGCCTTCTCTCTCATGTTGCTCTCTCATGTTGCTCTGCCTCAAGATAAACCCAGAGACAGAGTCAAGTGATGACAGAACCAAAATCTTTCCTTCTTAGAGTTGTTTCTATATGTATTTTATCACAGCAATGGAAAAGATAATACAACTACATCTCAAAACAAATCATCTCAATTGATTCAGAGAAAGCATTCGACAAAATTCAGCACCTTTTCATGATAAAAACACTCAACAAACTAGAAACTATCTGAACAAGATGAAGTCAAGAGAAAATGCCCACATCAAACATCACACTCAGTGATAGAGACTAAAAAGCTCAGAGTATAAAAAAGGTGAAGATGCCCACCTTTTGCAATATTTATTCAATCTGGAAGGACTAACTAGAGCTATTAAGCAAGAAAAAAATTAAACACAGAACATTTAAAAGGAAAGAAAGAAGTTGTCTTTGCAAATGGTATTACAGTATAAGTAAAAACACTGCAGGTTCCACACCTTAGAAAATACTATTAAAATGAATAAATTCAGTAATAAAACAGAGTACAAGGCCAACACTCAAAAAAATCACCACTCTATACACAACTAGAAAAGGAAATTAAGAAAACAATTCTATTTATAATAGTATAAGGAAGAATAAAATACTCAGGAATTAATTTAAGTAAAGAGTAATTTCTAAAGGAAATTAAGGACATAAATAAATAGAAAGACACATCGTATTTAGAAAATTTAATATTGGTAAGATGCTAATTAAAGCCAGACATCATCAAAATAAAAGATGCCCAATAGAAATGCACCCTACTGAATGATAACTGCACATTTTTACTGTAGAATTAATATCCAGAATACAGAGAGACTTACAAATAACCCCAAAGGGTAAAAAGAACATGAAAAGACATCTCTAAAGATATGAGTAACCCATATGCATAAGAAAGGATGTTCAACTTCTCTCACCTTTAGGAAAAAGCAAATCAAACCTCAATGACATACCATCCCACACCCACTAGGATTGTTATTACCACATGTGGTGGCTTGAAAGAAAATGCTCTCCAAAGGGAGTGGCTCTATTGGGAGGTGTGGCTTTACTGGAGGAAGTGTGTCACTGTGGGAGCTGGCTTTGAGGTCTCTGTTGCTCAAGTGTTGCTCAGTGTGACACTCAGACCACTTCCTGAAGCCTGAAAGATCTAGGACTCTCGACTACTTCTCCATCACCAAGTCTGCCTGTACACTACCATGCCCATCATGATGATAATGGTCTGAACCTCTGAGTTGTAAGCAAGCCACTCCAACTGAATGATAAATAAGAGTTGTCATAGTCATATTGTATCTTCATAGCAGTACAAGCCTGACTAAGACACCATACAAATGGAAATAAAAAGTATCTATGAGGCTAGAGAGAAACTGGAACCTTTTGCACATTGTTGAAGGAAATGTAAAATGGTTAGGCACCCACAGAAAATGACATAGTAGTTAATCAAACTCCTAAAAAGTAGAACTACTATGTTATCTACCAATTTCCCTTCTGGTTATACTCGAAACATGGAAAGCTGGGTCTCTAATAAATATTGATATTCTTATGTATATAACACTCTTAGTCATAACCAGTAAATGTAGAAGCAACTGAACTATCTACCCACAGACGAATGCATGAGCCAGATGTGGCACACACATACAACTGAATGTTGCTGAGTCAGAAAGACATTCTGCAAGGCAAAAAAACTAGTCACGAAAGGTGAAACCATGTAGATTTCCATTTGTATGAGACACTCGGGAAAACAGCAGAATGGTGGTTTCCAGGAACTAGCGAGGGTCAGTGGGGATAGGAGGAGAAAGGCTACAGTTGAGGAGCTCTGGGGAGGGAGGCTGGAGAGAACAGTGTGAACATCAAAATGGTTAGGAACATAAAGCTTACGTTACGCATCTCTTACTACAATACATATTGTGACGACAATGGACGAGGAAGACACCATCCTGCGTGAAATATGCCAGAAGTACCTACAACACTCCAATTCCAAGACACAGAGTGCAACAGTGGTTGATCATCAGGGCTGGGCGGGAGAAAGGAGAGAGGTTTCAATGATGCAGTTTCACTTTCTGATGGTGAGACCAAGAGCTGATGGCTGTGTCACAGTATGAACAGAAGAGTCTAACACCACGGAAGCAAAGGGGCAGGGAGATGGCTCAGTGGCTAAGAGCGCGTGTATCTACGGAAGAGGACCTGCATTCCTTCCTCAGCATGCACATGGCAGCTCACAAGCATCTGGATCCCAGTTCCATGGATTTGACACCTTTTTCGGCCTCCAAGGGTACTGCATACATGTGGTACACACACATATGGGCAAACATTCATACATATAAATAAAATCTTTCCCAAATGCTACAGTGCTAAGTTTTAGATTGTGTAAGTTTTACCACAAAAAAAAAAAAAAGTTTTACAAAGAATCCAGCACTATTGGGAACAATCAATTTCATTACATAAAAAGATCTCCAAAACAGTAACAATGCAGTAAAACTTTAAAATTGGTCAGGCTTTGTTTTGTTTTCCAAAACAATGTTTCTCTGTATAGTCCTGGCTGTCCTGGAACTCACTATATAGACCAGGCTGACCTCAAACTCATAGATCTGCCTGCCTCTGCCCACCAATAACTGGAATTAAAGGAATGTGCCACCACACCTGGCTAAATTGGTCATACTTTTTAAATATATAGATACAATATTCTTGAGAAGAAAAATACTCATGAACAAAAACTTGAAATCAAATGTTTTCCAGGAATCTAAATAGACATTGTAATCCCTGTCCCTTGCAGTATTCTAAGTTCTAAATATATTTAATTTTAATCATCTATTTTGCCAAGGACAGTGTTGGGTACGAACCAGGGAAGTCTACCCCTGAGCTAAACTCCCAGCCTTCTAAACATATTCTTCTTTAAAAATTTCTGGAAAATACAGATATATACTTATTTTTATTCTTCATAAAGAAATTGCACAAATTAATAAAATAATCTATATTGTTTGGACTACAGACACTCAGACCCTGAATTTTCTGAGCCCTGCCGGAGTAAACAACTTCTTTTCCTATGCTTGCAGCTGCTCTGAGCACGAGACCCTCATGGGTTCCTGATGGCAGGGGAGTGGTTTCTGGTGGGCTTGCAGCTGAGAAATCCCAAGAGCTAGGGTGTGGCCATTAGACAAGGAGAGTCCTACATAAGCTGCCCTGGAACATGATAAAAGGGGCATTCTTGTTTCAAGGATGATCTCTCTCTCTCTCTCTCTCTCTCTCTCTCTCTCTCTCTCTCTCTCTCTCTCCCTCCCTTCCTCCCCCCCTCCCTCCCTCTCTCTCTTTCTCTCTCTCTCTCTCTCTCTCTCTCTCTCTCTCTCTCTCTCTCTCTCTCTCTCTCTCTCTCTCTCTCTCTCTCTCTCTCTCTCTCTCTCTCTCTCTCTGTGTGTGTATGTCAATCTCCAGCCCCTTGCCTGACTCATGAACCTTTGTGTGGTAGACAGGCGGTACTGTACAGGTAGACTGTACACTTTATGTTCAAATGCATGCAGAAAATGAGGTTATTTCAATTAAGTTTTAAATTATTTCAAACATAAGGTTTACAAAATTATTACATTTTCATTTACTGTGTGTGGTGGGGGCGGTGTATGTGCCACATTGTGCCCATGGTGGTCAGAAGACAAGCGACAAGAGTGGGTTCTCTCCACTGTGTGGGTCCCCAGGGTTGAACTCAGGGTAGCAGGCACCTTTACCCACTCAGCCATCTTACTAACACCCAAAATAAACTTTTAAGAGGAACAAAATAACTATGCTTTAGAGTCCCTGATTTTAAAACAACATTCAATTTAACTGCGTGGAGCTTCTGATACAGTGATAAAGGGAAAGAAGGGCAACTCTGTGTTTGCTTCTGTATCTAATGCACACTCAGGGTGAGGACTGTCTTAGCACTGTCTTAAATTCATCTGTATCTAACACACACTCAGGGTGAGGGCTGTCTTAGCACTGTCTTAAATTCATCTGTATCTAACACACACTCAGGGTGAGAACTGTCTTAGCACTGTCTTAAATTCATCTGCCCCCAAGATAAAACGTGAACTTAATAATAAAGCTGTTGATAATACACAGGTGATCTTGGTGATCTCAATGGTGAAACTAAGAACAAACGTAAATAAATCTGCTGTCGGGGTCCAGCCTCGATGAGCTCATATGTTCAGGGTAGGGGCATGTGGGCTAGAACAATTAGGACACACAGAGATACAAAAGAAATACAAAGACATAGGATAGTACCAGGAGGGCAACTCAGTGAATACTAAATACTGAATCTGCCCGCATTTATTTTCTGTGCACGTATATACCCCAATCCAAAAAGGGGGGAAGAAGGCAAAAGTCTGCTTTAACACAACACAAAGGATAACCAGAACAGTTACTTGCTTCAATACTGAGACATCAAGGCACTATTGCCTGAGTTTAGCATTCTGACGTTTTAGGCAGGATGTGCAGCAAATACACCTTAGATCAAGTACCTGTAGAAAGTCATTCCCTGGGTCAAACCTCCTGTTTTAAAATGAAGGGACAGGGCCAGGCGGTGGTGGCGCACGCCTTTAATCCCAGCACTCGGGAGGCAGAGGCAGGCGGATCTCTGTGAGTTCGAGGCCAGCCTGGTCTACAAAGGGAGTTCCAGGACAGGCTCCAAAGCTACAGAGAAACCCTGCCTCGAAAAATCAAAAAAAAAAAAAAAGAAGGAACAGGAATAGGCTTGAATTCTCTGACCTTTGGTCAGGGTGGAGCGGCTCCTCTGTGGGCCATCTTAATGTCCAAACACCAAATAACCACACACTAGGTCAGCATACCTTGTTTGTAGCCACACCTGTTGTTAACAACTTTGAAAGGGTAAAAAAAGCCCCAACTCTCTGACCTTTAGTCAAGGTGGAACAGGACTCACATCTCTGAACCCAATGTGTGACTAAGACAGATGGCACCCGGATGTCGGGCACCAACAGACACCCCTCAAAGTAGAATGCATGACAGATGGCACCTAGACATTTGGCCAGTGGTACAGAAGGGCATGTGATGGGCACCACAGGTGAATAAGACCCTGCAGGTGTAAAAGCCAAAAGTGAGTGCTCGAATAGATACAGATAGTTAATATGGAAAGACAGTGTAAAGGATTTGTAAATAAAACATTTATAGAAAAGGTACAAGGAAAGAACAGACAACTGTCTATACATTTTCTTGGGTATATTTTGATAGCCAGAGGAGCTGGGGTGGAGCAGAAACAAATGCAGAGATTTTTAGAGTTTGTAGACAGTGTAAATATTCTGTTCCTTCCCTCCTGCTGGCAGCTTAGCCACCACCACCTCCAGACTGCTCCAGGACTCAGAGAGGTCAAGCTGACCTGTGGATGCTGTGGCCTTGGAAACACTGCCACTGCCACTGCTGAGCAGGGAACTTGTGGATGCTGTGGCCTTAGAGACACTGCCACTGCCACTGCTGAGCAGGGAAACTGTGGATGCTGTGGCCTTAGAGACACTGCCACTGCCACTGCTGAGCAGGGAACCTGTGGATGCTGTGGCCTTAGAGACACTGCCACTGCCACTGCTGAGCAGGGAAACTGTGGATGCTGTGGCCTTGGAGACACTGCCACTGCCACTGCTGAGCAGGGAGAGTGAAGGGAGCGTGGGGTGCATGGCCTGGCATGGCCAATGCCGTCAAAACTGTGGCTGCCCACGTGCATGCACTATAGCCATCTGAGTCTGGCCCGTGAGGTGCTACCCAGTCTGGAAAGGCAGAAAACAGAAAAGTTTGGAGGGCTTAGCCTCCAACAGCTGACACCCACAACCAGTTGTCAGAGAATGGCTAGAGGCAGCATGGCCCGCAAACCCAACAAGCCTATAGGGGTAGATGGCCAAGGAGCAGAGAGCTCAGCTGAGCTCCGCCCTGCTCCCAGCTTCAGTTGCAAGCTAAGATTCCCGGTTCCCAGCCTGACAGCCAAGCTGAGAAGCAGCTTCAAGCAGCCAAGTGTCTGTTGAAATATAAATGCTCTTCAAACTGCTAGCGACACTTGCAGTTTGTATTAAAAAGACAGTTTACAAACTTTAATAAAATGTCCATGGCTATGCCCTAATTATTGTTGTTCACAGGGGATCTTAGGCCCCTCAGTGGGAATAAAACACAACTCTAAAAGATAAACCAGGGGAGTTGTACTCTCAGTCTATGTTGGAAAGGACCTGGTCCTGTATTAATATGGGGTCCAGGCATGTTTGTGCTTTTTTTCCACAGGAAAACAGAAGAGTGCCAGCCCTGATGACATCATAGCCACTGGTAACCCCCAGAAGAGTAGGAGTGAGAACCCGTGTTCCTGACTTCCTTATGCCATCATGCTGCAGAAAGGAAGGAAGACCGTGGTGATGAATGGTGATCCTAGTTTCTTGGGGGACCTACTGCACAAATTTCTAGACCTCAGTGTGTCCTGTATACTCTGGAGCTGACTCAAGAATGCTGGCTGAATGTCGGCAGTTTATCCGCACTGTATCTTGGGATACAGAACTCATTTTTCCAATATGGTATTCAATCTGCCAATATGGACCTGAGATCTGAGACCTCAAAATTTCCTCTCCAGAAGAAAAGGTCTTGTTAAAGCAATGGAACACTATTGTGGAAGCAAAGAGTGACTGAAGTCCCTCTTCAGAAATGAGGAGGAATGGCACGAAAGTTTTCACTGCTGCTCAGAGACTGGGACAGTTTGAATTTATCTTTGAAACTTAAAAGCAGAAATGCAATGGGAGTATAGGAGAATAAAACGACCCATAGCTCACCCATCACGGAAACCTCTTCTTGTCTTTTTATTAGAACAGATTTCAGAGAATTGTGATTTCACAAATTGTATTCTTATTGTTAATTCCCATACTAGAATTATGGTATTGATCTGCTACTGTTTGTAACTGCTTTAGTTCATTATGAAGATGTTACTGATTAGAAAAAGGTTAGAGCTTGTCTGAGAGAATTATGGCATTGCCAATGAGTCCTTAGATTTCATATGTCTAAAAGGAAAACTTTGGATTTTGATGCAGCTAAAAACTAAAACATCTTGGACCAATGTAAATAGGCAAACCCACCTCTGGTAATCCTCCACTCTTTTATTGTGGCCACAGGAGCAGGTACATTGCAAAGCATTATCTGCTTGCATATGATTGTCTAGTTGTTGGTGAACTCTCTTGACAGAAAGTTGGCTCAGAGAGGCACAGCACCTAGAGATGCATTCTCCCTTATCCCTTTATTTACAGAGGCTAGTAGTCAGTTATGGTTGATACTACCCACATTTTAGACACAATGATGCATGCTCCTCAGGTTTTCACGGCGAATAGATGATAAGATATGGCAAAAATGCCAGCCAGGATCAGATTCACCACCAGTCTTCCTCTCTTCTATTGTTCATGTGCCAGAGGTGCACAGAAATTATAGGGTGGCTTTACTGGTTTATATAATTTAGTTACCTCTGTAGGCACACATATTCTGTGTACTACTAACTACAAAAGCATTGTTTTTGAGTGGAGTCCAAGTCTAATATCTTTCTTTATACCTGTAATGAGCTTTTTATCTTGTAAAAATGCGGTATTTGGTTCATTCATAGCTATATCTGTATACAAACAGAAGTAAAAATCGACAAATATTTAATTAACATGAAGCCAAACACAAACATGTATCATTTTGCTCCTTTGACTGCTTAGATATTGGGATAATACTTAAATCATCAATAGGATAAGGCCCTAAAAGACAAATCCCAAAAACAAAATCAAAGATAGTTGGATGGTTATCAATAATGAAACTGATGTCAGTAAGATTGTTCTCTTCTGGTTATAAAGACAGTAGTTACTATGAGCACTCTGGCAAGCAAATAAACAATGTATTTAAATGTAAAAATAAATATGCATTAACTAATAGCAAAACCTTTTTTCTTATTATGGAGTGGATTTACATCTTCTGCCCAGATTTTGTTCTTAAGTCTCAGAAAGAACCAAATGCGCAGAGAGACCACCTGCACTCAACTGCCTGCACCTGAGGAACAGAACATTCCCACCTTTCTCATTCGAATCAGCATTGCATACTGTAAGAACCCCAGTTACCGCATCCAGGCCATAGTTGGCATTTTGCTTTTGCGTGTTTTGGAGCTGCTTTTCATTGTCAGCTCAAATTTTCTATTTAGATTATGCTAAGACACAGAACCCTAGGTTTTTTGCTAGCCCCATAATGGCTCCCTCAACCAAAATATATCTTTCCTTGTTCTCATCTTTGTCTTTCCTCCATCTCAACTACCCGTTCCCTCAAGTTCTCTTCCCACTCCCTTTATCCCCTCCTCTTTCCCTTCCTTTCTCCCCTCACCCCCATGCTCCCAATTTTGTAAGGCGATCTTGTCTATTTCCCCTTTCCAGGTGGATCTATGTATGTTTCTCTTAGGGTTCACCTTGTTACTTAGTTTCTTTAGGATCATGAACTATAGGCTCAATATCCTTTGCTTTACAGCTAGTATCCACGTATAAGTGAGTGCATACCATGTTCATCTTTCTGGATCTGGGTTACCTTACTCAGGATGGATTTTTCTAGTTTCATCTATTTGCATGCAGACTTCAAAACCTGGCACTAGAGAAATTCCCAGGAATCCACAAGGATGACCCCAGCTAAGACCCAATGCAAAAGATGAGAGGGTGCCTGAACTGGCCTTGCAACTGATGGAAACAGAGGCAGAGAGCAGCAGTGGGGCACTGGGCTGAGCTACCAAAATCCAGTTGAAGAGTGGGAGGAGTGAGAATATGAGCAAAGAGGTCAAGACCATGATGGAGACACCCACTGAAACAGTCTACCTGAGCTAATGGGAGCTCACCAACTCCAGCTGGAAACAGAAGGAACCAGCCTAGGTCCAAACTAGTCCCTCTGAATGTGGGTGATAGTTATATGGCTGAGGCAGACTGCGGGGTCACTGGCAGTGGCACCAGGACTTATCCCTACTGTTTCTTCTGGCTTTTAGGGAACCTGTTCTCTTTAGATGGATACCCTGCTCAGTCTAGTTATAGTAGGGTGGGCCTTGGAACGTCCCCAAAGCAATGTGCCTTACCCTCTCTGAGGAGTGGATGGGAGGGGAAGGAATAGGTGGAGGGGATGGAAGGAGAGGAGGGAGAAGGAACTGGGATTGGTATGTGAAAAAAATAAGGTAGGTCATTGTACATTTAAAAAAAAAAGAAAGAAAGAGAACCCTAGACTATATCTCTCAGTGTGCAACCACAGACGCCTAGAGTTTTAGGCACACATCATTTAACACAACTGTGCCCCATGTTGTCATGGCTTTCTTACCATCCTCCATGGACGCTTCACTGCTGTACCCGTCATACTCCGCAGACAACGGGCTGTATTTCTGCCTTGTTTCCCAGGCGTAGTTCTTTTGTCTAGAATCCACCAATGGCCACCTGGAAGTGTGTGTTCTGGATAAGGCCTCGTGATATTTACCCAACGCTTCATCTTCACTTTCAGAGGATGAACCAGGGTCATCTCTGTCCAAGTAGGAATTATCTATTGGATAACAGTGAGAGGAAATTATAATTTTAATAAATTTATGGCAAATTTATTTAAGACATATATGCATATATACACACAAAACAAACACAAATGCAAATATGTATGTTTGTGTGAGTACACACAGGGTGAAACTAATTAGAACAATCCTTAAAATTACTGAAATTCTTGGTAATCTCTTAAACTGAATTTAAAGTATATTGTAACATTCATGTGTATGTATGTTATGACACAAAATTTCAGTTTTAGAAAATATATTTTTTATGTAAGAATTCCAGATGTTAGACTTTTATGTGTTTATAAGAAATATCACATTGTATATTCTAATTATATAAATAATATCAGTCACAGAGGTTTGTAATATTTTTAGGTATGAAGAAAATTATAGTTGTCATGCTGCACAATTTTGTAAAAGGTCTGCTATATACAAATGAAATCATGAGTGCGGTCATTGCTTATAGACTAGAGTAAAACAATCAATGTCATATGACACATTTCTGGTTTTCATTTGGCCTATATTTTCAGAACTAGTCATGCTTCGTGCTAAGAGGGAACAGAGAAATGGCAGACACTAGTATTACAACTGATACAAGTTTGTGAAGTACGCTGATAACAAAAGGAAACAAAACATATAACCAACAGCCTATCAATGGGCCGTGGTTAGGCAAATGATAGCACAACCATTCAACATACATACTATGATTGCGCAGCCCTTAACATGAGTCAGTAGGCTTATGGTTCACAAGGAAAGAATAGAAGGTACAATATATATTTTTGTTCAATAGATATTATACATACTTCAACCTGCAATCTATAAACATATATATATACATATATATATGGATATACACAAAACTTATAACACTACCAGTGAAAAGTTAAATTACTAGGAAAATTTTACTTAATCATTTTAAGAGTTATAATTTTATAACTCTAAATTTTAAGAGCTATAATGTTTATATTCCCTAAGAAACAGCAGAACAGTTAAGAGTTCATTTCTCATGATGTCTGAATAGATATCACTAAGCTTTTCCAATCCACACTTACAGTGTATAGAGCATTATATAGCTGCTGGTTAATCTGGAACAATGTAGACATTCCAACTTCACCATCATCAAGAATCTGACTAAACAGTGCTACAATAACCAGACCAAGCACTTCTGACACCCAGCTCAGAGTGTGAATGTCTTGTGAAATACCAGAGTAAGACCTAAAGGCAGAGGAATGCTGTGAGCCCCTCATGGATGTACCTTGATGTAGCCCCTTTGCAGTCAAACTTCCTCTATCCCAGAATGCCCTACATGCAACATCAGAGAAATCTTCTTCTCATGCCTGAGTCTCCCTGTGAGCGCCTGCAACACTGTTCCAGGAACACAGCAATGCAGCTACATGAAGGCTAACCTACAGGCCAAAACACCTGCAATCTGTCCACAGGACTATTTGTTCAGGACTCATCTTTGGGATATTTGAGAGCCTTTGGTTTCTTGAGATGCCAGAGTGCTCCTCAATTAAAAACAAAGCAAAACAAACAAAAATATTTGCATGCTACTGTAATTGTATTTATTCGTGGGAGCATCCTATTGTCACCTTCTAAACAATTCATTATTTTATTTCTTCATAAGTAATGATGCTGCCAGAATGAAAGAAGGCACCAACGCCCAGTGAATCACAGCTGCTAGGAAAATGGACTCTACAGAGAACACAACTTCACAAACATTTCTTGGTAACTAGTCTAGCAGTCTAGGGTCAGTTTCTCTACAATGAACACATCTTCACAAACATTTCTTGGTAACTAGTCCAGCAGTCTAGGGTCAGTTTCTCTACAATGAACACAACTTCACAAACATTTCTTGGTAACTAGTCCAGCAGTCTAGGGTCAGTTTCTCCTATGCTATTAAAAACCTATTATTGTTTTATATACAACAAACCCCTCCTACAGAGGAGGCACATAGCAGAACTGAAAAGTCTTCCATTAGTTTCATGATGTCTCAAGCTTTGATATCTTATGAGAATCTAAATTTATAGAAAAACTACACGAACATATTCTATAAACAAAAGCCAGTATTTGGGGCCTTCCGATCAGATCAGAAGTACAGAGGTGACGAAGGAGTACTAGAAGCAATTATCAGAACGTGTGCACTGCAAAGATGTTCTGAAAACTGCCACAAATATTATAGCTGAACATTGTAAATACTCATTCAGAATCTTAATTCTATATAAAAAACTCATGAATAATAATGTATTGCTCATGCACAGTCATTATGAACTAGAGCCATCTAACGAAAGATATACGGCAAAGCTAAATGAAAAAGACATATCCAGAAGCATACTATTTAACAATTATAGGAGCTATTGGTTTCAAGAAACATATAAAATATTTTACATATATCCTCACTGGGGTAGCTTTGAAAATGTTATATAACTAACTAAAGACTTAGTTATAAAAGTAAAACAATAATTTAAATATATGAGTTTCATACCAAATAAGTTCTAATTAAAGTCTGCATAAATTTTCTAGTATTAAAATAAATTGTAGTTAAAATTAGGAAATGGGTGGGGTGGTTCACTGCTGTAATCTCAGTAAATGGAGGCTCAGGAAGGAACATCTCAGGTTCGAGGCCACCCTGGGTTATAAAGTGAGTTTCAGGCCAACTGGAGCTGCACAGTGAAACTCTGCTCACAAGAATACAAAGAAGAAAAAGAAATATCAGGGCTGCTGGAAATTGCTTAGATAGTGTAGGGATCGTATACCTGGTGGTATAAAATAACATGAATTACCTAAAAATGACTGAAAAAATCTAAATGTCTCTAAAAATATCTGCAAGTAAAAAGATCAAAGAAAAAATTAAATTAGATATACAGACATGGAAAGGAAAGCTGAGAAATTTAAATGTTTTTCTAGTTTAAAAAATCAAGAGAAAATTTAATCACTCAAACCAGCATTAGGAGACCTCACCTTTTTCTGGTAATATCTTAGAATATTTGCCAACTTTATTCTCTGCTGTTCCTCTCTTAGCAGAATTAGCTTCATTTTTCTTTGTTTTTATATTTCCTTTCACTTTGTAGTACTTTGTTGGATTTATTTTTTCTTTGATTTTCACGGGAAACTTGATTTTACAATTTGTTGATGGAGCTGGATGTGTGTATTCCTTCACAATGGATTTCTGTGTCCTGTGTCTGATGTTTCTCATGTTATCTTCTGGAGAACATTTGTTTCCTGAATACTCATTCCCTTCGAATCCATCATGTTTATCATGTTTTTTAGCTTTTTTTAAATGATCAGAACGCTCTGAATCTGTAAGATGTCTATTTTCAGCGAAGCTCCCCGACTGCCCATGCTCTCTGCTCACGGCCGCACGCTGCAGTCTGGCTTTGGAGTCACCCGTAGCCTCTTGCCCACTGGTGTCCAGCTTCCCTGTCACTTCGAGATAACTTACCTCCTCAAAACCACGCCTACCACTCCTGGAGCTTCCTCCTCCAGCTATCTCTCCTTTGTCAGGACGTTCCAGTTCATGACAACTGGGTACAGCCACCATTTTCTGCTTGGCAGCTGATATCCCATCATTCAAGAAGCCTTGCAAAGCAGAACCACCTGCACCATCTCCAGTTGCTTTGTGTTCTGAAGGTGTCCACTGCCCATCACGAACATAAAATTCCTGTTCATACATTTCTTGTTCTTGCTTTTGAGGAGCTGAGATGTCACAACAGGAGCTTTGCTTGGCTCCGTGCTCTCTGTCAGACTGTGTTTTCTGACCAGCACTGCTTTTGGAGCTATCCCACGGTACTGCACTTCTGGCTTTAGAAGACCCTGCAGCCTCTTCTGCTGTGCAGCTTTCCTCCTCTGGGTAAAAGCCATGCATCATACTTGCTACCTGCCCAGCGACTGAGTCACTTAATGCACAGCTGACTTCCCCAACCGCAGTGCTCAAGTCTTCCACAGCACTACTGATTGTGTCTACCAGGGAGGACACTGAAGGCAGATTCTGCTGAAAACTTTTGAAAAATGCCATTTTCCAGTTGTTTGTTCCTAAAAGGTATGATAATGGAACTTTCTCTTCTTAATATATCAACTACTTTGGAATGTAAACTTAATATTTACACGAATGTTGCTATCATTAGAGTGATATAAGTTATTTTGCACTGTGTCTTTGAATCGGTTTGTAAATACAATGTGTACTGGAAGAAATACGTTGAAGTAAAGACTCCTCCGGAAAAAATAAAAATCAAATCACTTGGTTTAAGTGTAATGACATCTTTTCCCACTCCAAAGCTATCAAAACAGCAGCAAGACATTATTTTTTCCCTCAAATACTATTGGATATTTAGTCTATACCTGAAAGAAGAAGTATAAAAAGGATTTTTATTATGTGCCTTCTTTAAGAAGAGTCAGTGTAATAAGGGAATAACCCCATTAACAGACTATCAATATTTCATCACTTTTTAAAGATTTATTTACTTATTATGCATACAGTATTCTGCCTGCATGTATGCCTGCACACCAGAAGAGGACACCAGATCTTATTATAGATGGTTGTGAGCCACCATGTGGTTGCTGGGAATTGAACTCAGGACCTCTGGAAGAGTAATCAATGCTCTTAACTGCTGAGCCACCTCTCCAGCCCAGACTATCAATATTTCAAGTTAAGAACTGTACTTAGAGGAAAATATCAAAACAGCTTTGCAAAGAACCGGAGAGAAGAGGTGAGAGCATCTGCTGAATGGGACTTCCAAGAACTGTAATGGACACATTTAGCCTTATTTGATGTACGGTACCTTTAAAAGGGAAAGCTCTTTTTACTTTAGCAAGCAGAGAAAAACAATAGGATATCGCTGAGACCTGAGCACACTACTTGTACAGTGACAGTAGGGGCTGTTTAACATTTTCACTCTCCCTTGCTTGCAAATAAAACTTGGGGCTTCCCAGAGGTGAGAGACAGACCTGATAGGGGGCGGCCACCAGAATCAAGTTGAGTCCTAATGGCCCTGTATGACATGTATACAGCAATCTCACTCTTCTCTACAAATCTTTCTTTTGGTTTAAAAAATTCTTAAAAAAAAACTTTAAAATGTTACTTATATTCACAAATAATAACCTTATTGCTAGTACTTTTTTTTTTTATAATCCATAGAGGCTGAAAATGTACCTCACCAACAAAGTACAAGCATAATATATGTAAAGGCCTGGGTTCAGTTCCCAGCAAAAACCTTTTAACTCAAAACAAAAAGAAAAGTAAGCTGGTAAAAGATAATTTTCTCAGTTTACTATCTAATACAGTACATATTAATAGATGTAACTTACACCAACAAAAGTTCTTTGGAATTTGAAGACAAAAGAAAATCCAGGGAAGCTGAACCAGAGAATTACAGAAAGCTGATAGGGGCTTGGTGGAGAAGGAGGGAGGGAGGAAGACATAGAGAAAGGAGGGAGGGAAGTACAGTAGGAGGGAGAGACAGACAGGAAGATGAGAAACAGAGAGATGGAGACAGACAGACAAACACGCACGCGCAGAGACAGAGAGACACAAACATACAGACACATGCAGAGAGGGAGGGAGGGAGGGAGGGAGGGAGGGAGGGAGGGAGGGAGGGAGGGAGGGAGGGAAGAAGAGAGGGAGGGAGGGAAGAAGAGAGGGAGGGAGGGAAGAAGAGAGGGAAGAAGGGAGGGAAGAAGGGAGGGAGGGAGGAAGACAGAGAGATTTTTAAGCAGTTCATTCACACAAATGAGTGGTTTACAGGGCTGGGGTGGAATATGAGAAACACAAAACCAACTCAGAACCATATGAGGCACACAGTTTCTAACACAGAAACCAAAATGCAGCTCAGGTTATCAGAGGAGAAAAGCGTTCTCCAGCATTTGTGCACTCCACTCTCATTCTTCAGACTCTCCAGTTACCACCCTGGTTTATCATTCTCAACTTCCTCCACTATCATTTTCATCAGTCATATTTGAAACAACAAATAAAAAGCTCTTGTAATAGTATTTGTAAAGTGTCTCTAAAATGGGAACATACAGTACTACAGTCCTCAAGCTCCCTGGAATCCAGCTCAACACTACAGCATAGTCCTCCTCTGAGCAACAGCATCTTTCCTCGGCTGAGAATGAAGACTGTTAGACAAAGCCTACTGGCGGGCAACACTGGTCATGTGCACAGTGGGCCACGTTTTTATTCTTAAAGCATTATCTACTCATGGGATAAACTCAAAACCACGCCTTCTAGATGAAAGGTGAAAACATCATTCCGCAGTAACAGACAGCTACCTTTATACAGTGGCTTATCACTCTGTAGGCAAGAGACCTAAACATAAAGCTACCTAACAGATATTTCATCCTTACAAAGTGGAGGTTCAAATGCTACGTTCATCATGTACCAAGCCAACCTTCTCAGAGAAGCTGTTAAAGCAAGGGACAGCACAGATAAGTGCTGATGTGATTACTTACACATTTTATCTTGTGAATTCTTCTGTGTGCTGTATCCTGGGTCAAGGTCTGGAAAACCTCCAACATTTTCAAAACAGAACTTCTTATTAATATAGAGAAAAAGGAGCAGCATCAAGACAATAAACACCCCAATCGCTGACAAAAATCCAACTGCCTCTGGAGAGACTAGAGAAAAGAAAGTCATAGCAGTCAGCATCTGTTTTCTCTAAGCTGCAAACAAGAAGGAAATTCCTAATATACACTAGATAGAGTGTCATCTAATTCCAATTACTTTTAAACTATCATAATTTAAAATACTTTGTAAGAAAACCCACAAATTTTAAAAATATTTTTTCAATATATTCAACAGCATTCATTCAAAAATTTTCAAAATGTTTCTAAATAAATACATTGAAAGAATTTTAAAAGAAAAACAGTCTAAAACATAGGTAGTTAACAAATTTTAAATCCATGAAGAAAACATATGTAGTTAATAACTTTTAAAACCATGAAGAGTGTTATAAAAATTTTAGCACTGAATTAAAAAATACTTTTCATCTATAAAAATAATTAAACTCATGACAGCATATACTATTATTATCGCTCAAGACTTTGCTGGACCTTTCTAATTAAACACTGGATTCCCTAATCTGGCATTTATATTCCAGCCTCTCCTCCCAGCACACACCTCAGTCAAATGGGTCTAGTCTGCTGCCTCATGATACACATACAATTTTGGTTTGGCTTGTCCTCTCCCTTATGCCTGGAATGCTCATCTCATCTCTCATAACATTCCACTGAACTATCTGCCATACACCTTAGCTTGCACATAGCTTCTGTTTTCTACGCATATGATGGAGGCAGCAAGAACCCAGCATCACATAGACTATGACTGGAAAAGGACAGGATCTCCACTTAGGAACACCAAGATCCAGCACTGGAGGGTCAAATGTGCTTTTCTGGAAGCTATGGCTTCCAAGACCACATCTTATGAACTAACAGGACTTAGACCAGTTAAGCAGCATGAGACTTTTGTTATGATAAGCTGTCAGACTATACAGAATTTAGTAGTATCAAGAGAATTTATGACAGTACCCAGGAGACTTGAACTCCCACTTCAGCAACCTCACTGTCATTTTATAGCCCCATTGCCCAACACAGTACCACTCATCTGGAGTTAGACAAAAATCATGTTTTTCCAAGTCTAGTATCACACAAGTATGAGAAGATGGATCTTAAATCGCAAATACCCCCTGTGAAACATGACCTACTTGCCCTCCACTGCATGGTAGGATCTACCATGCGATCTCCCCCAAGATCTTTAAGCAGAGCTTGTTTGTTTAAAATGAGGTCACTAACAGATGAGTGACTGGTGCTTTATCTGTCAGCTTTTCATTATTCATGCAAGTCAGGCATAACATAAGTGGAACAGAGTATGACATTACAGTCTTCTCACAGCTGGGTCAGCAGTGTTGCAGACGGGACATTGGACAGGAGAGGCAGGGGAAGTGGAGGGTCTGGCAGCAGCAAGTCCATACAGTGTCTACCCTGTGACTAACTCAGACTTCACAAAGATCCAGTGACCATCACCACCATAACCTCATCTGTGTATGTGCCACATGCCCAGCCAGAACCCAAGGCTGCTAGAAGCTGTGCTTTCTACTGTGATCATGCTGTCTCTCCTGTCTCTCAACTCCTCCTCAATCTTTCCTATCCCCTGTCCCCACCTTACTCCTATATTACTCTTTATCTTCCTCCTTCCACTCTGTGAAATTCAACCTCGTGGGAAATTCAAGTCTAAACAAGAAAGCATAACGAAAAGCAGTGAGCTCCCTTGTAGAGACAGGAATGTAAGCTGTCGGGGTGGCCAGAAGAGCCCTTGAGTAAAGGTGAAAAGACTACTAACTCTTTAGGTGAAAATGGCAGGTGGTCTAGCACGGCCACAGATACAACATTCCATAGCCTCTGAAGAGCAACAGTCATGGCTGCTGCACTTACCTCTCCGTCCTCACGTGCCTACCAGCACCAGGCAGCTGACAGCGCATGTGTGTGTGAACGGAGGAATGAGTGAATGGATGGTAAGCAAATGAGAGAACATGTGCTTTGGGAAGATCCAAAAGTATGAGAATCAAAAGTAAAGAAGAAAGCAAGCTGCAAACTGTCAAACAGTCTTGGATATCACCCTGAAGATTTTGAACTTGGAGAACAACAGGGTTATAACATGAATGTCTTGAAAAATTACACTGTTAAAATTAAGAAAAATGGAACAAGGTAGGGAAGGAATAGTTGCAAGATTATGATGAGCCCTTAATTAAGAAGTAACACCAGTAGCAGAAAAAAGGGATGAATTGTACTTTTTTTCAAAGAAAATAAGTAATGACCCAATCAACAGAATATAGAAGATGATGAAGAGCTGAGGATAACTCTAATTCCAAACAGAACGGTCAGGTAGAAGCAGTGTCATTAACCAAAATGAAAACTATGAGAGGGAAGGCATTTGGTTTAACAGCATGGGGGAAAGAGGCGTGTAGACGAAGCTCTTTTAGGGGATGCTGGATATGGTGTTGACATGGTATATTACAAACATCAGACGAGCACTGCAGAGCAGAATGTGAGCAGGCTATCCATGTGAATGTAAGGTTGGTTATAAAAGACCTGGGGCCCCCATTTCTTCCGCTTATGCCATAAGAAAGCATTCAGTCACAAAGTAAAACTAAGCAAACAAACTTAGGTGTGAGGTCTTCTTACTGGTTAATCTACTCATTAAAAATTTATTGATAAATACATGCTATATTTTTTGAGAATTAAAAAAATACTTTTTTTCCAATAGGAAAAGGAAAAATAGGCCTGCTACAAATATGTTACTCATACAACCCTGATGTTATCCATTACTTGATTAAATGCACATTTTCCCACACAGAAAATACATAGTCATAATTTAAAATTGTAATGTGGCTGTAAAAAAATAAGTAACATTTCTTAATATAGCAAATATTATAAATCTTCAGATTTCTATTTTGTCATTATATCAAGGCCAAAATATTTATTATTTTAAATAAACAGTAATAGTTCTGAGTATATCAATATTTGCTAAATCTCACTTAAGCATAGAACTGCAACAGGAAATGATACACTGAAATCAGACTACAGGCATGAACATTGTACATAGTCAATAAAGAATAAATTATACTTAGATCTATAAGATTAGAATTTCTCCCTAAAATCTTATACTATAAATCTGCTTGTAGACATTCTGCATATTTCTAAGAATAGGGTTAATATATGCACAGATATATCCTTTTCAAGGCTTCTAGATCATCAAAGGCAAGTAAACCTATTAAAAATGCCTATTGGGAGCCAGGCAGTGGTGGTGCATGCCTTTAATCCCAGCACTTGGGAGGCAGAGGCAGGCAGATACCTGTGAGTTCAAGGCCAGCCTGGTCAGTTCCAGGACAGGCTCTAAAGCTACAGAGAAACCCTGTCTTGAAACACACACACCCCAAAATTAAATAAAAAAAAGCCTGTTAGAAGTTGGAGAGATGACTTAACGGGTAAGATCACAGGCTGCTCTTCCAGAGGACCCAGGTTCAGTTCCCAGCACCCACATAGTGGCTCACAACTGTTTGCAACTCCAGTTCATAAAGATCCAATACCTTTTTTCTAGCCTCCATGAACACTGCACGGACAAAATGGATAAAATTGTGCATATGGTACACAGACATACCTATGGGTGAAACACCTATAAACATAAAATAAATAAATAAAAATATTTTAAATTCCTGTGGCAGGACTCATGAAAGAGTTCAGTCAATAAGCCTGCTAGGCAAGCATGAACACCTGAGTTCAACCCCCAACACCCACATAAAAGGCTGGACATGTGATGTGGGAGGTCCTTCTGTATATGTGTTGCTTTTATTGGTTGATAAAGAAAGCTGTTTTGACCAATGACTGAGCAGAGTAAAATAGCCAAGCAGGAAATCCGACACACACACACACACATACACACACACACACACACACACACACACACACACACACACACACACATATATATATATATAGAGAGAGAGAGAGAGAGAGGGAAGGAGGGAGGGAGGGAGAGTAGGTGGAGTCAAGGAGATGCTGGGCAGCCGGGAAACTAAAGCACAGCTGACGTTTACAGACATATTGTATCCCCGGTGTCGGTAAGGGAAAGACAGGAGGATCCCTGGTACCTGCTAGCTGCTCCACCTACAAACCATGGAGCTCCAGGTTAGTGGTAGACCCTGCCTAAAGAACAAGGTGAACAGCTCCTGAACAGCTCCTGGAGAATGACTGACACCAGAGGTTGACCTCTGGCTATCCACGTGTGCATGCACACACACAAACACGCACATACATACACGATGATTTTTTTTAAATTCCTATTCTCTTCTAAGGAACACCTTCAAAATCTCTATTTAAAGTACATAGTCAACAACTCATGCATATTGGTATTATATAGCTGAAGAAATAAATTTACTGACTGTAGTCAATGATTAAAAACTCACAAGTATACTGTTTTCCCATAATTCAAACTTTCAGTATTTTAATGTGTCAAAAATAAGCTCAAGATGCATGATAACAATGTTGGCAATATTTGACATGTTTAGTAGAGACTGCTTCACTAGGATTGTCACCTTTAATGTTCAATAAACACATTTGATTGGTATCACTACTGAGACCCCCAAACAATCTTATGTTTTGGGGGCCTTAATAGTATAGGTCAGTAACAGACCTAGATTTGAGTTTGGACAGCCACTGAGAATTCAGAATCCAAACTCTTGACCCAGCAGTTCTCAAGTCGTGAGTTGTGACCCCTTTGGGGGCTGGATGACTCTTTCACAGAGGTTGCCTAAGACCATAAGAAAACACAGATGTTTACATTACGATTCATAACAGTAGCAAAAGCACAGCTATGAAGTAGCAACAGAAATAATGTTATGGTTGGGAGTCACCACAACTTGAGGAACTGTATTAAAAAGTCACAGCATTAGGAAGATTGAGAACCACTGTCAACCAGAAGTCTCTTCACTTGACAATTACCAGGCATGTTGAAAATTGTTTTCATTTTAAAATAACCACAATTTTAATGATAATTAGTACAAAACAATTATTTTAGCCTTAGATTAGATAGGTGATTACAGGAATTGCCAATATCACAAAATCCATGAAGTAGTAAAACCTAGGTTTGAACTCAGACATTCTGACTTGAATCCCTTGTATTAAGCACCAGACAGCAGTACTCCCTAAATGCCAATCTACATATAAAAGTAGGGGAAAGCTATTGACAGAAACCACAAAGCTAACTACATATATGGATAGTTTAGTTTTTATAAAGGTTAAAAATAGCAAAGAAGCTCAGCTTTTTCAAAATAAACATGTAAATTATAAAACCAAAATCAAAATACATTTTAAAATATTTTAAAATTAACTTTAGAACTAAGCTTATCAACAATATATATTTATGTTATATACCACACTTTTAGTTAATGAAATAAATAAGAATTGATGGGACATTATCTCAGGTTTCAGAGTGAGACAAGAGGATCAGGAGGTCAAAGCAGCCTTGCCTGCAGAGTAAGACCCTGATATTGGCTGATTGATATTTAATTGATTGATGATAAAAAAAATTTAAACTAAAGATATTTTATCACCGAGGAAGCTAATCATGGTACTCAACAGAGACTACAACTAAAGTCACTGAGCTATTTGATCCTATGAATTTCTAAAACCCTTAATGTAAAATAAATATTACAAAGTAAAATGATTCTGCATGAAGAAAACCCAGAGAATTGGCTTTGTCCAAGTTTACTTTGCATTTGCCAAACTCCTTTGGACAATTATTGTTGTATTTAGAAACAAACATATTTAGAAAAAGTAAACTTTGAATCGATGCCACTGTTGCCAATTTTAAGTTGCAGTAAGAGTGCTAAGTAGTTATAGAGAAGCGGGTCATTCAAAAATTTTGACTTAAGAATATTTAATTTCTGTACTATACTACGCCACAAACAAACATTTTCTAGGTAGTTTTTGAGGACATATAAATAGTTAAGTATGAGGAAACTAGCTGCTACACAAGTGTTTCTAGTCTTTCCTTACTTATCACCATCATTCTCTGTTATAAATAAAATTCTAACTTTACAGACACATTTTACAAGACAATTCTACTTCATTGTATTTGCAATGCAAAATTAGACAAACAGCAACTATAACTTATAATTCTTAAATAAATTAAAAACAGAAGAGATAAGAGCACAACTTACACCTGCCTGACAGGATGTGGATCTGAGTCATCCACGGAGCATGGACCCGAGCTCCACTCTGCACCATCGGGGGTTTAATAATTCATTTCATAGGCGCCACACTATCTCCTGACCAAACTGCCAACTGGATAGGAAGCCAACTTTTATTTAAAAAAAAAAAATAACTGCTTTCTCTTTATCTAAATCTAAAACCTTTTACTATATTTTAATCATTTTTTTCTACTTTGGCATAAAATTATTGGAACATCAAGAAATAATTTAAGGTTAGAAAAGATTAATGCTTTAAATTACCTTTGTAACATCTCAATTACAAAAACAATACATCCCTTGAAATGCTTCTATTATGATATAAATGATGCCAGACTAAAAAAGTGATGTATCAGTCTACAAAATGAATGTTATTTAGGCAACAGCTCTGGACTTTATGTTTTTTTCAAAAAGTGTAGGTACTAAAAAGAACATTGTTAATTAAATAATCCACTGCAAACAACTAAGGACAAGAGAGGTCCAGAGGGCATTCCTGTGAACTCCAAAACCTCAGGGAAGAAAAATGTCCTCTGCCAAAACAGCAACCTGGACAGTGGATCAACGGGAGCCACTCACTATACTTCACAAATCAAACTATCAGAAGACTGAGCTACATTTCCTATAAGTACAGTGAGATATTGAAATTCCAGTGCAACAAACTACTCAATTTAACCTTCATAACAACAAAATACTGAAATTAATCTTGGAAAAAAACAGAAATCCAAACATTAATTATAGCCAGATATCTAAGGTTCAGATTTAACAGTCTACAATGCACTAATAATAACGTATGTAAACAAAAATATTAATAAATTCTGTCCAACATTCTCGGGAAGAAATTTTCCTCCAAGGATAGTCAAAACTGATGCCAATCACGTTTATCCTACATCAACCCGTCTTCTTAGCATCTCCCTGTAGGACAGTGCATCTCTCTTATGATGCCCCACTTTCCTTCACTGTCTGGTGATAAGGGATCCAAAGGATATCACAGCACCGGCTGAGGCCTCACCTCTCTGTTGTCCTGCTGCAGTTGCTCAGTGCTTACAATTAGATATCCATAGCTGATTCTTTAAAATTTTGAAAATTCAACACCAACTGCAGGAGAATCTTCTACTCAGAGCCAATTCCTGATATCACTCACAGTTTCAGATAGGCTTACTTCAGGATTTAGTTCAAAACCACCAAATTATGGTAGACAGTAGACAGATTTTTGTTTTCCTTCAAGGCTTAGAGAAACTCCATCTTCTTAAAAGAGAGAGCTGTGCCAGAGCTCTCTTCCTCAAGTGATCAAAGAATCTTTGCATACTTTGAAAGTCTATTCCCACCAGTTGATGTGTTCTGAAGAAAGGCAGCTGTCCTAGTTACTTTCCTATTGCTGTGATGAGACACCATCACCAGGGATGCGCTTACTCAGGGATTTTAGTTTCAGAGGGTAAGTCCGCGGTCATCACAGCAGGGAGAACAGCAGTGTGCAGACAGGCAAGACACTGGAACAGTAGCTGAGAGCTTAGATCTTATCCACAAGTAGAAGGTAGGGAGGGGAAGGGGGAGAGGGAGAGAGGGGGAAGAGGAGAGAGAGAGAGAGATGGCTAACTGGGAATAATGAGGGCTCTTGAATCCTCAAAATTTCCCTCCAGTAATACACTTCCTCCAACAAGGCTGCACCTCTTGATTCTTCCCAAGCATCTGTACCAACTGTGGAGCAGGTATTCAAACATAGGAGCCAATGGGGCCATTCTCATTCAAGACACCGGGCACTGCACCAGCTTTCTAACCTGGTACGCAGATCTACTTTAGTTTGCCATGATATAGGGTCATCATTCCACATTACTTTTTCTTAAATGCAGGAAATTAAATATAAACATTGTTACCTTGTATTCCAGAGCACATAGGATAGATACTGTGGCGCTCAGTTTACAAAATATCTTTATCCCCTTTTCATTGATATAATATCTGTACTAGATACACCAAAGGCAAAAGTATTTAACTTAAATAAATACTACTCTAAAAGTTTTCAAAAGAGATGTAAGCTTCCAATTCAGAAGCAGACAGTTGCCCAGCAAGCACCGGCAAGCATGTTAAGAGGAATGGTCAGTGCCAAGCACTGTGCCCTGGTCCTAGAGGCTGCAAATGTCACTAAAGCACTAGGAGCTTTTCCAGAGCAGTGCTGCACATTCCAGATAACCTGCAACCAAATCCACATTAACCACTTGCCTAAGAGAAAAGACAATGACTCAGTGGGGCTGAGAGAGATAGAATTTGTTCGAATACTATGACAGAACTCATTAGTATCCAGTACAACTGTGATTTAGAGAAATGTTACATAGTTTATCATCGAGGAAGCTTTTAAGTATTTTTAGCTAAAATAAAATTGGGCAGGTACAGATCAGTGGTGACGCACATGTTCAGTATGCACAAGACCCTGAGTCAGATCCCTGACATCAAAATTAAGTAACAAACTACTGAATTTGGAATCTAAGACTTTTAAGAAACTTTCATGTTATGAGCGGGTACCTTCCTGCTACCATGGAGATAAGTGTTTTCTGTTGATTTGAAACTCTGAGAAGTGCGAACTGTATAGTAATTTATTCAAAACACCACAACAATAGAAAACTGCAGACAATGAATTTGATTCTAAACATAGATTTAATAAAGAAGAGCTGGATAACTAATCCTGATAACTTGGAAGAAGTAACTGCTAAATTATGGAGGATATAGAATCTAAAATATGAAGAACTTAGAACAAGAGAGAGTAAGAAAGCAAAGTGCAAAAATCTCTACAGTAAAAAAATGATAGTGACTCACTAAGAGGGAAGAATAAAGAGTGGGAAGCAGAAAAGACAAAGCAGAGGGCATTAGGGACAAACAGATCTCTGTGGTGTGAACAAACTCCTGAGAGGCACTGTGGAGACCACTGCAGAAACCGGAACAGGAAATGACAGAGGAAAGAGGAGAGCACCTTGCAGTCTCCTTCACACCAACTGCTGGATGCACACTGTGTCTGACACTGGTCATTAAATGCTCTTTCTTCACATGTTTCCTTAGTGCTTCTGCTTCCAATGGTAAAAACTACCAACTTCCAATCATTGGCATTTCAGCACAATTACCTAACAAAACATGCTATTTATTCTCCAAATACATAAAAAGGAAGCCATGCACACAATACTTTATCAAATGATCTTCCCACAGAGTCATGATGATATTCAGATAAATGAAATATCCGCTGTGAGATGTTACATTGTTACATGGATGTTTTGGGGTTTTTTGTTTGTTTGTTTTCTTTTAGAAACGTATGGGGGGGTGGCACTGGAGAAACAGCTTAGCAGTTAATAACATTAGCCGATCTTCCAGAGAACTTAAGTTTAATTTCCAGCACCCAAATGGTAGTTCACAACCATGTGTAACTCCAGTTTTAAGGGATCCAATACCTTCTTCTGCCTCCTCAGGCACTAGGCATGCATGTGTAGAACAGACATACACACAGGCAAAACAACCACAGACATAAAACAAAAGCCTAACAGCTGTGTGGGAAAGTAGTAGTATGGGTTATCAAGCACCACCTTCCAACTATCAACAAAAGGATGTGCTTTCAAAGAACAATCTGTATGTCTCATAAAGTAAAGATAACTAATTTTTCTCTTTGAAATGACCAGTTACCTAAACACAGAGATATATACTATGTCTAAGTGTCTTAAAGAAACCTTATACTGCCCTCAAATTTTCACTTCATCAGTTAAGAACTAGGTTGGAAATGAAGGCCTGGAAGCCCAGCATCAGCACCAGGCCCCATGACTCATGGCTCCTGGCACGTCTTGGTCATGCACCAGCATCAGTGTATTCCACTTGTACCCGTGTCTCTGGATCACATCTGCTTTCATTGGTGATAGATCTAAGCTAAAAAGCTATAGAATTATTCTTTCTCTAGATAGATAGTATTCTTTGGGCTCTGCATCTTGAAGTCAGGAAATAGCAATAGTTGGATACCTGAATGAGTTAAATAGACAAAGAATGTAATATTATACCCCAAATTCAATCAATCCCATTTACTTTTAAAGAAAGAGACTCCACAGAGCTATGCTATTTAATACCTGTATCAAAAGCCTGAAGGAAAAAACTGAGAATGTGCTCATTAATTTTGTAGAAAGTCAAATGAATACCAGGTTGGGCACGATAGCTAATTCACTGGCTGAAAGATACTCTAGGAGTGATGTATTAACAAGATAACACCCAAAAACAAAGCAAACAACAATGTGGGCGACTATGAGCTTATACTATCTGACCAGGACCCAAACACTGATAGATATTGGTGAAGACATTGGCTCAATAAAATGTATCTGGACAAATCTTAAAGTAAATATATGATGCAAATCAAAAAGATATTAGAAGTGTGCTGTTTTTAACAGGTAATGAAAATTCAAATTAGAGCAATAACGGAGCTATATTTAAAAATACAACTGAGAAAACAAAAATGCTCGGAGAGCAGCAATAGCATTTAGAACACATACAAAAGGCACTGCAAAAAGGTGAATTTACTCTACACTGAAAAAGAAATGGCAAAAGTGTCCAATTTAGTTTATACCAATCAGTAGGGTTCCTAGTGTGGAATGCTCAGATTAGGAAAGACAGAAAGTGGTCTGCCATCCAAAACCGTGATTGCAGTAATACTTAACTGTGGAGATTAAAAAGTAAAACATGGCTAGGCAGTGGTGGTGCACACCAAATCCCAGCATTTAGGAGGCAGAGGCAGGCGGATCTCTGTGACTTCAAGGCCGGTCTGGTCTACGTAGTGAGTTCCAGGAAGCCAGGACTACACCAGGAAATTCTGTCTCAAAACAAACAAACAAACAAATCAAAAAAAAAAAAAAACAGGAAACCATGAACATAAAAGGAAAAGGTGAAGATCCAGTTTCAAGCAAATTTCAAACAGCTAAATAACTGTAATGAATACCTTTATAAAGTAAATATTTACAAAAAATAGTATTTTTAAAACTAGAAAATACAGTCATAACCACACAAAACCTCTAGTCTCAGTAACTCACAACAATTAAAACAAGTGATAAATGTGAATGATACACGAGGAACAAAACACACAGCAGAAGAAAAAGAGAAGAGACATTAGTTGATCTTTAAAAAGGTATTAGAAATTAGCCAGACCTACAGTCTATACACCCCAATGGGTTTCTACACAGTTGGAATCGCCATTCTAAAGTTTGGGGCATCATATTGAATTTTAAACATACAATACTGAATAAATTTCCATGTACGTATCCACCACCAAAAATGAAACACCCATGACAGAGTTACACCTAGCAAAACAATGAGCTTTGAATTCTCTTTCATCACTCATGTTCACTATTTGCAATCAATCATTTCTTTTCTCCTAATATTTAGTCTGCCTTGCTCTTTTTACTACATGTTCTACTGTACCCACAAGTGTATTTTCCTACATAGATACATGTATTAGCTAGACTTCACTTATGAGGGAGAACATGCAGAATTTTTCTTCTGTGGGAGCTCCTTCCACTCCTTCAACCTTTAAGATACCAGCCCACTTGGGCGTGGTCTCTTATACTATAAATGCAGCTGTAAAGCCTGCACTTGTTCTCTTGCTTCTGGCTCTTGTTTTTGGATGCTAGATTCTGTTCCTGTTCCCTGTTCGTGAGGGGTCTGTGATCTAGGACAGTGATCTGTAAGTCTCCCCTAAATAAATAACCCTTTATTACATGTAATTCTGAACTACTATGGGATTATTCTGTAACTTCCACAATCATCTGTTGCCCAAACATGGGGACCAGTCCACACTTTTTTGGGACTGGTCCACCAGCCACATGGCACATCGGGCACTGACTCTCCTGCCCGCAAGTCTAGTTGGCCCTTAGATGCAGCAGGCTGCTGCCCAGTGCTCCCTGGATCGCAACCCACACGCTGCCTCTCTGTGCATTACACACCAGCCCACACACTGCTGCCTGTGATCCCGCAGTGTACACAGTCCACAACTCAAACTGATGGAAAACTTTGGGTTTTCTTTTTTTTTTTTCCTGGGGCCCAACTCTCAGGAATCATTTGATTGCCTTAATAACTGTTCTTAATCTGTTAAACAAATTATATTTTTCAGTACCTAAGTAAGCAACACATGCTGTTCACTGCTGCTAGCATCTCTTGGCCACATGGCTGCAACTGTGACACCTGCTAGCTGATAACGATATTACACCTACTCTAATTCACTGTAATTACTTTATGACAGGTAAGATCTGAAAAAACTACAAAAATTGACTGATAACATCCAGGAGTTCATTAATTATTTTGCTTATACTATGAAAGGTATTGTGGAAGACTTATCACTATTTTCCTTCCCTTTATTTGATTCTAGGAATTAGCTTTGTTTTCAATATTATCTCATAAAAAAAAAATGGTCCAATACTACAGAGAGGGATAGCATCAATTTGACAAAATTATCTGAAAGAATTTATGTGGTTAAATCTAACTATGAAATCTGTTGAAAAGTTATGATATGTCCAAGGATGAGACATTATCTTTACTGGACAAGTTAGAATCCTCAGTGAGGACATTAGAACAGAACACTAAACAGGAGATTCAGACTTTTACAAAGGCAGTAGTGAAAAGATTTGAAAAGATTGAGAAATTTATTGAAATTGATGAGCAGGGACAAGGTACAAGGACAGGATTTAGCCTCATCAGTACATACCAGACCCCTGGAAGACTTACACAGAGTTTCAACTGCATATCCAGTAATTTCCTCAGAAAGATCATCTGGCACAAAGTACCCTAAGGTAGTCAAAAAATATGCATGGGAACCAATGCGTACGAGCAATCTAAAAGAAAGAAAACAAGCACTAGTTTCTTATGGGCTACATTCACCATTTGTCAGGGAAATGGTGAAAACGTGGGCTTCAATTAATCTCAGTGGTCCTAGAAAATGGACCTCAGCTGCTTTCGAAGTGTTATTTGAGAGAAGAGGCAAAAACTTAAGAGTAACAGAGAAAGCAAAAGTATTTGAGACTTCCCAAGATCAAGTTCTTGGTGAGAGTCATTACTCTGATCCTCAGAAACAGTCTCACTATGATGAACGCACCTTGTCCCTATGCAGCACAGCAGCTTTAAATGCTTGGGACAGGATTCAGAAACTAGGAAAGAGACTGAGTCATATATTAGGGTTAAACAGGGCCAGAGAGAACCCTTTACTGACTTTTACAAAGATGAACTAAGGCTGTACAATTAAGAGTGACAGACCCTGAAGCTAGATATGTACTAATTGAATCCTTGGCCTTTGAAAATGCCAACTTAGAATGTAAGAAGATTGTTGGGCCTTAAAGATTAGATCAGCAACAACAGGTGAATGGATCTTATTACATACAATGAGTGTTGGAACATTTGACTATAGTATTGAAGCTTGGGTAGGAGAAGCAACTTCCAATGGTATGGAAGAGACACCAATGTGTCAAATGTTTTAATTGTGGAAGAATAGGCATCTAAGAAGGGACTGTAGACAAGGAATTTCTAGGAATAATGTCTCCTCTAGGAATTGCAAAAATAAGAGGACTCAGCCTTTTGATATATGTAGGAGGTGGGACAAAGGCCGACATTGGACTAATGAATGTAGATCGACAAGAGACAGACAAGGCAACCCAATACAACCAATACTCCTTGGGGGGTGGGAACTCTCTCAGGCCCCGATGTCAAAGAAGACCCAGTCATTCCCAGTCATGGTGAAGAACATGTCTCACCAGAAAATTAAACAATCCAGTGCCTACTGTAAAAAAAACATACTGTTCTGGATGATGGAATAGATCTGGAGGATGAGTCAAAACCTCCAGTAAGAAATAGGAAACGTAAGCCAGGTGATGGTGGCACACGCCTTTAATCCCAGCACTCGGGAGGCAGAGGCAGGCAGATCTCTGTGAGTTCGAGACCAGCCTGATCTACAGAGCTAGTTCCAGGACAGGCTCCAAAGCCACAGAGAAACCCTGTCTTGAAACCCCCCCCCCCCCAAAAAAAAGAAAAAAGAAATAGGAAACGTATATTTTGGCAGACTTCTATAAATGATCAAAGACCAAAGCCAAGAGTGCATGTAAATGTCATCGTAATTGAGGAATTACTAGACACAGGTGTGGATGTGACTATCATTACTCCAGAATCTTGGCATCCAGATTGGCTCTAATAGCCACTTCTCACTGACCCACTCTTTCTCTGCCTCCCTGCTATCCGGTGTGTGTGCAGAGGAGGGACGGGCATGGGGGTGGGGAGTGTGGGTGAGTGGGTGGGTAGGTGTGAGTACGTGTGCACTCATATGCTCACACTCAAAACATGTATGCCAGTGTGCTTGCTCATGTGTACATGTTGGTGACCAGAGGTTGATGGAAGGTATGTGTTCTCTATTGTTCTTTGTCTTATTTTTTGAGACAGGCTCTATCACTGAGCCTAAAGCTTGTCACTTCAGTTAGACTGGCTGACCAGAGAACCCCAAGAATATGCTAGCTTCTGTTCCCCCAGTGCTAGGGTCACAGGTGCCTGCCTGCCCCCACACCTAGTTTTTACATTTTGCCGGGGGTCCAAGGCCAGGTTTTCATGTTCACAAAGCAAGTGCTTTAGTCACTAAACCCTCCACAGCCCTCCTCTCTACCCTTGACCTCGACAGTCTTTACCTTTCACGACTGTGCAGGTGTGGACTTCTCCAGAGAGACTTTGGGGATCTTAAGGTTGGATGTAACTCCCTCCACATGTGCTGTCATGGTGTTCAGTCCAAGCTTTCTTTATGGGCTTCCGTGCCCTAGAACAAAATGGGCAGTTTACATGGCCACCACCCTAAAGGCTCATGATGGCAGAGCTCACAAACACATCAGGGTTCCTTTCCTGATGTCTGCCACAGAGTACTTAACAAATGCTTGTCACAATTTAGAAATAACTTTATTTCACTTTTAAAAAAAGTTATAGGGCTGGGGAGATAGGTCAGTTTGTAAAGTATTTGTACAAGCATGAAGATCTGAATTTACTTTCCCAGAACCCACATCAAATGGAGACTCTGTAACCCCAGTGCTAGGGTGGCAAAAGCAGGAGGATCCCTGGAGCTGGCTTGGCAAACAACCTATACTAATAGGTGAAACCCAACCTCCATAAAAGGCAGATGGTTCCTGTGGAGCAATTTGAGATTCATCTCTGATCTACATGTACACATGTGCACAAGCACCCCACACGTCCCACCTACATGCACATACTATAATCTACACTCCTAAATTTCACATAAAGGCAATTCCAAACCAGTATCACACAAAATTGCTGGGACTGACCTAGGCATTCTGCAAATATGTTACAGTTGTGTAGCTTGGTCCTCTTATGAGATTCCTAACAGTGGAAGCAGGGGCTGTCTCTGAGTTTTTTACTGGCTTTGGGATCCTACTTCTCATACTGGGTCACTTTGCCCAACCTTAATACAAGAGGAGGTGCTTACTCTTACTGCAACTCGGTATGTTTTGTTGATACTCATGGGAGGCCTGCCCTTTCCTAAGCATAAACAGAGGAGTGGATTGGGGGTGGGAAGGGAGAGGGAAGACTGGAGGAGAACAAGGAGGGGAAACTGCAGCTAGAACATAAAATTAATCAGTTAATTAAAATAAATGAGTCAAAAAATGAAAAAAATATATGAATGTGGTAATAGAATTACCTGTGGTTAAAGACAGGGGTCAAGGGTAGGAATAATCAGAATGTATTATATTCATGTATAAAATGGCCAAGGTACAATTTTAATTGATAATACTAAGAAGATTGTAACTGTCAGCATTACAGCTTGGACAGAAAGGTATCCTGGCAGCCAGGAGCCAATGAATACCACAAAGTCACACCACACATCAAACCTCACACAAGAGATTGGGAGGGGAAAAAAACAGGAGGGTGGCTGCCTATGCTTGGGCAAGAAACAGCAGCAAACTAAACAGGATCCAGGGCTTAAATAGAGTTTCTTGGGAAGGAGGTGGAGGGTGGAGCTTTCCAGGGTGGAGTATGGTGGGATTTCACATCCAGAAATTGGCTTTTTACTCTGTAGGGTGGGGGCAGGGTCCGGCAGTTAGGGCAGTTAGAGTGTTCTGTGAGTGGAACCTGGCAGTTAGAGGGCCTCAGGGAGGGGCCTGGACACTGGTGTGGGGAGGAGCTTACAGTTACTACAGACCAACTTAGAGGTCTTTTTTTTAAGTACATAAAATAGTTGAAAAGCCACACTGTTATTAAGCGCCCCCAACATCATCAGATAAATAAGAAAACATAAAAAAGATGTCATAACAACAGAATACTGTCAATGGAGAGATACTAGGTATGTACACTTCAGATAAGAAACTATCTGCAGAATGAGCTCTCTGGATACACAAAGAGGCTACCTGCTGATATTCTAAAATATTAGTAGCCATCAACTGTGGGAGATGGAATTATGCATAATTTCTTTTGCAAATATTATTTTACATTCACAAATGGGTTTGGAGGCTTTTGTTTTGTTATTGGTCTAACAGAAAAACTACCAAATTTTTTCTTTACATTTATTTATTTATTTGGGGGGAATGGGGCACACCTGCTAAGATGGGCATGTGGAGGTCAATAGACAACTTAAGGGGAGTTGGTTTTCCTCCATCTACTATATGTGGGCCATGAGGATCAAACTCAGGCTTTCAGGGCCAACCCAAGCTAAAGTCCAGAGGCCTAGAGAGCTCCAAACCTCAGAACAGAAGCTGAATTCCAATTCAGGGACAGGGTCAAGGCAGACCCAAGGTAAGAAGCAATGGGATAGAGGAGGGTTCCCACAACAGTACAGGATGCTCTGGACCAAGCATCTAGCCGGAGCTGACTCAGAATAAGGCATGTAGGTATGGAGAGCCACAAGAGATGGAGGTGGCAGAGGGGATCAGTCAGGGATGTCACTTGCATCTTGACTGTTACTACAAATTGTAGTAGAGTCTCAAATAAGGATAAAACCTGAAGCCATCAATACTAGTCTAAAGAGGAAAATAATTTTTCAACCCTCAATTCATCAAGTCTGGTGAGAAGTACCTGCTGATCTTTCTGGCCGAGCTATCTTTTTTTTTTGTCAAAAAAATTAAGAAATCCTCAAAGCTAAAAAAGAAAATGCCTAAAACCTCATTTTGGCATTGCTTTGCATTGCCTTTTTATGCTTTCTGGCCACCTAGCCTAGCCTATTTGTTGAGCTCACAGGCCAGTGATATGCTCTGTTTTAAAAAGCAAAGAAAAGGGCTTCTGAAAAATGGCATGCATGGTTTACTTCTGGCCTCCACATGCATGGGCACTCACCTGTATCTGCACACACACACAACTGGGAGCCTACAGATATACTCATTCACAACTACTTATTGGGTCAGGATGGGGGAACATAAACTTAAAGAGACAATAGATGCGGGAAATCTGATTCATTAAAAATTCATAAAATTTGTTTTATAGGCAAATTTGTATAAAATATGCCTCCAAGTAAGCTAGCTACACATACATGGTTCTAGATGTGACAAGACTCTAATATCACTGTAAACTAAAGTGAAAACATAAGCAAATCCTAGTATGTAACAGAAACTGTACTTCAGACATCTAAAACAGATGTTGCAAAGCAGTATGCAGAACACGGAACAGTCGTCACCTTAGCCATTAGATGGCACCATGTATCTAGTAGACAACAGGATTCTAATTTCCTCGCATGCTTAGAATGAAATAAAAAATATAGTACGCTTATCCTTTAAGTAAATATAATATACAACCTTTATCACTGTTAGGATTTGTTTTAAAGAATAATATAAATAACTACATTTCTATCACCATTCTCAAAAAGTTAAAACTTGCGCAGACTAAAAGTAAATGTCACATGTCGCAGATACTTTCCTAAGGTAAACCTACAGTAAAGCTTTCCACATAAATATATTTATTACTCATAAGCCTACACTGACTTCTGCATTTTAATTCTGTGGCTTCTCTGTCTTTTCTCTTTAGCTAAATCTCACCAGATCCTCTTCTCTAACTCAGGACTCTCATTTCCTGGGTATTTCCCCAATCTCTACTCTAAAACTTCTGCTCCAGATGACCGCATTCTGGTCATCACTTTCTCCATGTCCAATTAAAGAGTCACAAAGATCAGATGCAGCCTGGTACCCAGTAATGTTGTACACGAAAACCACCACCTGGGACACTGAACACAGGCAGTAAGGTCAGTGACCACTCAACTGAGATGAAGAGCATGCTGTAATTAATTCAGCAAGCTTCCTGTTTGGATACAGACAGTTTGTAGTTCACAGACTGGAGCAACCTGAGAACACACCAACTTCTCTGAGCTGAGGAGATAAAGCGGAGAGCGACACTCAAGGGAGGCTGAAGCGTACTTACCCGAGAAGGACCAGCAACGGACTCTGCACTGAGATATCTTAGGAGGCTGAGGCAGGAAGATCGCACATTCGGTGCCAGTCTAGACTATATAGCAAGGCCTTGTCTCAAAAACAGTTCAATTGGTAGTGTGCTTGCCTAGTCTCCATAAAGTCTTGAGTTCATTCCCACATAAATTGGACATGGTGGTTCAAGCCTATAATGTCAGATGTAAGGAGATGAGGCAAGAAGACCAGAAGCTCCAGATCATCCTCTGTTAAACAGTGAGTTCAAGGGCAGCCTGGCACATGAGATCCTGTGTCAAACGAAAAACCAAACCAGCAACACCAAATTACAAGGGGTGGATAGTCAGCTCAGCAATTAAAAGCAAAGACCTTCGCTCATTTCCAAAAATCATGTTAGGCAGCTTACACACTCTGACTCCACTAGATCCAACATCATTTTCTAGAACCACGAACACCCACACACATTTTATATACCCACACAGGCAAACGCACATAACACAAATAAAAATAAATTTTTTTAAGAAACAAAATGCTATCTAGATGTGTGAACTGAGTCACAGATAATATATAGTACAGGGCCTCTTAGTACATACTATATAAAAAAACAGAAACTAGCTGAGAAAATAACTGCTTAAGTAGAGGGAAGAACTACCAACCAAATCTAGCACACAAGAAACAATGACTACACCCCTGATTCAGAATCTTAAGCAATTCTAGCTCGTGTGACTAGTGTTTAAAAGCATCTTGCCTCAGAAAGTTAGGCCACGTGTTGGTAAACATCCCATCAATGTGGCAGATTATCTGGAATCATCAACCTAAAAGGAAGACAGGTTTATTTTGGCTCACAGTTTTAGAGGACTCAGTTCACAGTTACTTTACCACACTGCTCTAGCTCAGCAGTGACAAACACAGCGTGGCCAGAGTACATTGCAAAGGAGCTATGCTCACCTCACGGCAGTCAGGGGTCAAAAACAGACTCACGTAGTGGTCATGGTGTCACTATCTCCTTTATGGGTATGTTTGCAACGGTCTAATTTTTTCCTGCTTGGGTCAACCCACAGGACTACAGGCTAGGGAAGCAGCCTTTAATGTGGGAACTCTTGGTGAACAGCTCTAATCAAACTATAGCAGACCATATGCAAATTTCACTTCCGTGGTTTCAAGTAACCATGGTCAGCGTTTGAGGCATCAAATAAAATATTTGAGAAATAAACAATACCTAAGTTTCAAGTGGTACAGCACTGTAAGCAGTAGGGAAAGTTCTATGTCATCACCTGTCAATCACACCCATCTAGTCAGAAAGCCTGCAGTGAAGCACATGACATGGTTGTTTAAAGGGAAAGACATCTCAGTGTAGTCAGGGTTGCTTTTCTCAACAGTAATAAAGAAATCATCACTAGCCATAGTCAAAAAGGTGAGCTGTAATCCATGAACAAAAGTTACTCTAAGTATAAAGAGCTCCTCCCTCAGAGAAGGCTCAAGCAGGTAATAGCATCCTAACTTTCTGTTTAGCAGCAATATGTGGACCTGATCCTTTTCAAAGCCTGTTATGAAAGTTCACAGCAGATGGGTTGAAAAAATGCAAACAGGCTTGCAGTTTCTAAAGCTGATCTACAGCCTCATTCTCCCAAACACACAACATTAAACTCACAAATAATCCGTCCTTTAAAAAAGGACAGGAGGGAGGAGAAAGCAGTCCTCTCTGACAGTGGACTTCAGAGAAAGCAGGAAGTGCTAAGGAAGGGAAGGTGCACAGTCTTCACGTCTGCTTCCTGTGTTACTTTATACTTTACTAGGATCACTGCAAATTCTCCTACTCCTAACCTTCACAGTCTGTTCTTCTGCACAATCTGGCACTCCACCCTGAATGCTAAGGGTTAGAGCAGCCTCGATCTGGAATACAAAATTAAAAACAACAGGCATGAGTCAATGAGGGAACTCTCCCTCAGGGCTCACACATAGTTCAAGGAACTGAGAATGAACCAAAGAGAAGAGTCCACGACTCCTATTTTCTGTTAAACTGTAAATGGAAGTGTCACACATGCCTTTACTCCCAGTACTTGAGAGGCAGGTGGAGCTCTGTGAGTTAGAGACCAACCTGGTCTACATAGTGAGTGTCAAATCTACATAGTGAGACGCTGTCAAAAGAAAGAAAGAAAGAAAGAAAGAGAGAGAGAGAGAGAGAGAGAGAGAGAGAGAGAGAGAAAGAAAGAAAGAAAGAAAGAAAAGGAGGAGGAGGAGGAGAAGGAGGAGGAGGAGGAGGAGGAGGGGAGGGAGGGAGGGAGGGAGGGAGGGAGGGAGGGAGGGAGGGAGGGAGGGAGGGAGGGAGGGAGGGAAGAGCTGGGCGGCGGTGGCACACGCCTTTAATCCCAGCACTCAGGAGGCAGAGGTAGGCAGATCTCCCCAGACTGGTCTACAGAGCTAGTTCCAGGACAAGCTCCAAAGTTACAGAGAAACCCTGTCTCAAAAAACCATCAAAAGGGGGGGAGGGAGGAAAAGAATCACAAAAATTTACATATTAACAGAGCAGTTAGAAAAACCTGCTAGTCACTCAGTGTGTGTTATTAGCTGTCTAGAAGTTGCCAAGACATACTGACAGAAAGATACTGGCCTTAAGACCCAGAAATTTCTAAAACAGTATAAACAGGGAAGGTATACTACAACTCTAGATTTTGCATTTTGACAGAAAGCCAGGCTTCTTCACAGAGACAGTGTGAAGATGTGGCATATTTACACACTGTATTCATTGACTTGGGAGCTTTACATTATCGACTTTCTCAAAAATATGTCATTTCTTTCCAAGAAAATTCTCTCCTTGCAACTTCGGATTCTAGCACATGAGACTAGATACAAACACCAGTCCGCCAAACCACACAATTATCAGGAAATGCTACTCTCTGCCCTCACCTCTGGTACTATTACTCTACTCACAAACTTAAAGACTTAGCTCTATAAACTTCCCACCAGTGAAATCAGGAGCATCTCTCTTGAGACTGCCTCAAATTTCCAGGCTTAAACAATATTCTCACTTCAGCCTCTCACACAGCTAGAACTCCAGGTGTGCACCACCACTACTGGTAAACACTTTCTTTGTTACATACTGCTTAGTCACAAGAAAGAAAGGAGGAAATACAATAAAATAACTTTTACACAATTTTGGTAAAACTTAAGAACATATTCTAAGACCCAAAGGATGCCTAGAGGCACATAAAATGCCCAACCTTGAATATACTATGTTCTTTCCTACAGATGCTAAGAAGCACAGTAAGAGACGAACAATAACTAGCAATAAACACAACTATAGCATACCATAGTAAGATTGTAGCATCATTCTCTTGACCACTGGAGCCATTATTGAGTAAAATAGGGCAAACACTGCAAAACTGAAAACAATCTGAGATCTAGACTACTGACTGAGCAGCATACAGCATGGACACCCTGGATGTGACAGCTGTTCTTGTCTGTTAACTTGAATGCATCTAGAATGAACTACAATCCAGAATTGGAGGGAACACTTGTGAGATTTTTTTTTTTTTTTTGGCTTGGTTTTAAGTGGGTGAATCTACTGAAAACCAAGTGAGACATCCAGACTAGTGGACTGAGCAACTTCTGGATTCTTAAACTTTCCATTCATAGCCAGCCATTGTTGGACCGTATCACAACCTGTAAGTCATTCTAATGTGTGTGTGTGTGTGTGTGTGTGTGTGTACACATATATATACATATATATATAGAGAGAGAGAAATAGCTAGAGAGATATAATAGCAATATATCTATATGAGAGTATATAGTATGTGTGTATGAATGAGGGAGAGAGAGAGATTCATTCTGTAAGTTCTGTTTCTCTACAAAATCCTGAACAATAAAGATTTTAGTGCTAGAAGTAGTTCTAGAGCAACAGAAGTGTCTGGAACAGGTTTTCCAGTTCACCAGTACCTACCAATACCAAACCTCCAGTTACTGAAGCCTCTCCTGGGAGCTCAAGGAGCACTAAAAGCCCAGGGTGAGAACTGTTTTACAAACTTGAGAACATACATGCTTTTGATTACCCTGATTCACCAACTGTGGACAGTAATGGATTTGGTGAGTTTGTATATAAAACTTCTGACAGTTTGGGGAAAATAAGGGAAATGACAATGTTGTTTGGTTGCTCTTAGCATTTCTGGATAGATTGACAATGGATAGGAATGGGCTCAATGATAAAATTAACCAATTTCTAGCACCTTGAACTCAGTGATAAAACTGATCAGCTCTAGATGCACATAAGTAGTCTAAAGGTTTCTGAGTGTGCCCTGGAAGAGAATCTTCTCTCCAGCAGCCACAGGGCTCAAGTGGTGGGAAATCAAACTGAAGCCCTCATTATAAAGTTAGTTGAATTACAGAGAAAATTCAAGTCCCTGCCTCAGAGGGTGTTGGTGGTTAAAAGTAAGGGCATTAATTGGTAAAGAATGGGATCTTGAAACTTGCAATGGAGATGTGTGGAAAGATTCTATAGAAGCTCAGAACTTTGAACACTCAGATTCCCAAGGCTTTATCTCAACTAAGGAAGGCCACCTTCAGCAGAAAATGTACTCACAACTCTGTCCCCTGAAATATTATCCTTTTCACCTTTGACAATTTTCTGCTAAACCAGGAGAGACCTCTGAAGGAAATGACAGGCAAGAAAATACTGATGTTTCTCAGGACCCAACAACAGTTTCCTCTAGACCTATAACCATACTGAAGACAAAGTGAGGACATGTGCTACACTACTAAAAAGCTTAATGATTTTGTTAGTTCATTCAAGCAGAAGTCTGGGGAATACGTGTAGAAATGGATTTTAAGAGTATGGGATGGGCCAGGTGGTGGTGGCACACCTTTAATCCCAGCACTCGGGAGGCAGAGGCAGATGGATCTCTGTGAGTCTGAGGCCAGCCTGGTCTACAGAGTGAGCTCCAAGACAAGTTCCAAAGCTACACAGAGAAACCTTGTCTTAAGAAATCAAAAAGAGTGTGGGATAATGGTGAAGGAACATAAAACTGGATCAGGCTAATTTATTGACATGGGCCCTCTGAGTGGAGATTCTAGCTTTAACATGGAAGATCACACAGTTTAAAAAAAAAAAAAAGGTCAAAAGTTTTTTAATGGTTTACTGAAGCATTTGTCAAACCAACAGTCATGTCTACATAGGGCTGAGGGGGAAGGCATGAGATTTCATACCACTACCCTTACTGGTGTACAATTTGTAATGTTCTTATAAATACATTTGTTAATTATTTACTTCTAGAATTTACCATTTAATATTTTCTGATAATAATGGAAATTGTAAAGAAATACTACAGTATTTTACATTAAATGTTAATCTTAGGTGGAAGGTTTTCACTGGATTGCATATAAAGTGAACATAGAGGGTGATTTCTTTGCCAGTATCCAAAGATTAATTTTCTCTTACTGGATGATGACATTTGTTCAGAGATCCGTAAGAGTCTTCCTATAAACATACACCACCACTTAAATGAATTATTGAAGGTAGAAGGTTCCTGTTGCCAACTTAATTCTCATACATTCAAACTTGTTGCTCTCGCATGACTGGTGAATAATAGGAACTGGTATAGTCTGTAAGCCTCTGTCTTCTCCCTGAAGAATGCTAACACTAAGAACGATGCATTGGAATGCACATAAAAGTTGTGTAACTTTAGGAAAATGAGCTTGGTTCGAAGCAGTGAGATTGTACAGGGGAAGCCTTTGAAAGTTACTTTTGCTTCTGTCTCAGACCCCGCATCTCCCCTACTCACGACTCTATGGCCCCAGCATCTTCATCCACTCACTACTCTATGGCCCCAGCATCTCCACCCACTCACTACTCTATGGACCCAGCATCTCCACCCACTCACTACTCTATGGCCCCAGCATCTCCACACACTCACTACTCTATGGCCCCAGCATCTCCACCCACTCACTACTCTATGGCCCCAGCATCTCCACCCACTCACTACTCTATGGCCCCGGCATCCCCACCCAGTCACTACTCTATGGCTGTATGAAGAAGCTGCTGCTCAGTGTTCCCACCACCACAGACCAAGTACGTCTGCTTTGCCTTCTCCAACATGAAAAAAAAAGCCCCTGGAACCATGAGCTAAAATAAATGTTTCCTCTTTCAAACTGTAAGGTTTGTTTTGTTTTTGTTTACAGCAATGAGAAAAGTTATTAATACAGAAAACTGGTACCAAAGTGGGGTTGTCACTGTGATTAACCCAAATAGTTTGTATGCCTTTGGGACACAGGCTAGACCAGCTTTAAGGTGCTGTTACAGAGTTTAGTGGGTGATTCTGTTGAATCTGGATTACCAGAGTCCCAATAGTTATGGGGACAGCAAAAACTATATTCAGGGAATTTCAAATGGGGACCAAAAAAATCTGTGGGTAATTGGACTAGAGGCCATTCATGTCACATTCCCACAAAGAATGTGGCTGTATGTTGCCTATGTTCTGAAATTGTGAATAAGACTTAATATAAGACTTTAAAATAATGAATTAGTTTATTTGATGGAGGAAATTTCAAGACAGCACAGTATTCAGTCTGAAGCATGGTTAACGTTGGCTGCTCTTAGCTAGATTCATTGTCAAAGCTACACAGAGCAAAAAATAGAGCAGAAGCAATTTGAAAAAATATGCACTTTGGTGAGCAAAAGAACTAGAGAGTTTTAAGAGTTGTGAACAAGGCAAATAATGCAAAAAAGGTGGTGGTTACTAAGGAGATTATCATCATTAGAGAAACCACGCACTTAGTTGTAGAACAAAAAAAAAAGGTGCCACCCAAGGGAAAGCCCCCAGTTACTCCCTAAAGGCTTCAATGGTGTGGGACAATGGTCCGTATTCTGCCAACTATATTTTAAATAAATGCTGATTGGCCAGTAGCCAGGCAGGAAGTATAGGCGAGACAACCAGACAGGAAGTAGAGGTGGGTCAATGAGAACAGGAGAATTCTGGGAAGAAGGAAGCCCGTTCCTCTGCAGTCCTGACCCAGCCACAGAAGAAGCAAAATGTGACTGCCTTGCTGAATAAGGTACTGAGCCACGTGGCTAACATAGACAAAAATAATGGGCTAATATAAGTTATAAGAGTTAATAAGGCCGGGCGGTGGTGGCGCACACCTTTAATCCCAGCACTTGGGAGGCAGAGGCAGGCGGATCTCTGTGAGTTCGAGACCAGCCTGGTCTACAAGAGCTAGTTCCAGGACAGGCTCCAAAACCACAGAGAAACGCTGTCTCGAAAAAAACAAAACAAAACAAAACAAAAAAAGAGTTAATAAGAAGCCTGAGCTGATGGGCTAATCAGTTTATAACTAATGTAGACCTCTGTGTGATTTCATTGGGACTTAATGACTGCGGGAACCAGACAAGACAGCCTCAGACAACACTCCAAAGGCATAAAAATGTAGTCATTTGAAAAAAACTTTCATTCCAAAGAAGAGCTGCCTGAGAAAGCTAAGAGGTTCCCTTCATAAAAAGAGCCATTCAAAGAAACTTTCTAAGGTTAAGCTGCACAAACTCTAAGAAAGCACTGTAGCCATGGTCTGAGAGGGTCCTGGCACATTTCAAGTCAGCAGCAAAACTCAGCACAGTCTACTCTGAGAGCAGTGCAGACGCAAGAAGAAGGGGTTATCTGAGGCACCAAGAATCAGGGAAACGTCTGTGAGCCCAGGCAGTGTGCTGCAGGAGCAGACATGCAAAATGTGGCTGACACAGCAATGAGTGAAGCTGTGAAGGCGAAGCCTAAGTTGCAATAGAGCCAGGATGTTGGGAATGCTAGAAATGTGGGGCATTTGCTGAGAAAAGCTGCAGGCACTAAGTACAGGTGGCCCAAGAGAGAGGCCAGGTGGGCCACAATTGGAAGGGCCACTGAGGCTAAGGATTCCAAGTACGTTGGAGGTCAGATAATTCCACTGTGTACCTTAGATGCCAGATACGGTGCTAAAGAAGTTGATGTTTACCCTGCTGGGCTTTAGTCTTGCATCAGTCCAGTCTCTCCTTGCTACCCCACTGTTCCTCTCTCGTTTATTCTGTGCCATTGAATATTGTAAGGTGCAACTTTCTCTGATTTTACAGAGGTTTGCAATAAAGAAAGAAATATACATTTTACTGGCTACTTTATTTTATTTGGTCCTCACAGAAGTCTTGTGAAATTTGTATTTATGGCATTAATAGTACTATGGTTTGGATGCTAAATATCTGCCAAAGGCCTATGTCTTAAAGACTTGATACCTAGAACAACCCTACTGGAAAGTGTTAAAACCTGAATTGTGAGACTTGAGGAGGTCCTTATATCACTGGGGAGAAGAAGCATGCCCTTACATAGGACTGTGGGGCCATCTGTCTGTCATTTCTTTCTACTCACACACAGCAAAGTCCTCTCTAGCCAGAGGCCAATGGGCCAGGCTGTTCCTGAACTGTGAACCTCCTCAACTGTGAACTAGCTAAAGCTTTTGCCTTTGAAAACTGGTTGATTCCAGCACTGGCTTATTCAGTTGCCCAGCTTGGATGAAGCACATTGGAAATTTAATATATATACCCCAAATTCTAATTCCCATCATTTGCTTCCCAGTAAAAAATAGAAAGGAAAGGCTGTTTCTTACTCTTTTCTCTGGATACCTGGAACTATAGCAAAAGTCAAGCAAGCTCAATCACTAAGCACAAAATTATAATATAGCTGCACAGAGTTAGCAATGGGACTCAGCAGATAAAAGCACTTGCACACAAGCCTGGCAACCTGAGTTCAATCCTCAGAACCAGTTGACAGAGGTTTCTGTCCTGCCCAATCTCACAGCCATTCAGCCCCAAAGAAACACACAGAGGTCTACATTAATTATAAACTGGTTGGCCTATTAGCTCAGGCTTCTTATTAACTCTTACATCCTACACTAACCCATAATTCTTGTCTGTGTCAGCCACATGGCTTGGTATCTTTTATCAGTAAGGCATTCTTATCTTGCTTCCTCTGTGTCTGGGTGATGACTGTAGACTGAGCCTTTCTTCTTCCCAGAATTCTCCTGTTCTGGTCGCCCTGCCTATACTTCCTGCTTGGCTACTGGCCAAAGAATATTTTATTAAACCTCTTTCCAGTGTACAAGACCATTGTCCCACAGTGGCAAGAGAAAACCAACTATCAAATGCTGTCCTCTGACCTCCACACATGTGCTATGGCTCACACACAAACTCTCTCTCTCTCTCTCTCTCTCTCTCTCTCTCTCTCTCTCTCATACTCTCTCACACACACAAATAATAATAAATGCTTTGAAAAATATTATTAATGTATAATTTTCAAACTGGCTATGACAATTCATATATTTTCATATACTCTCCCAATTCCCGCCCCCCAAAAAAGAGACCACTAAGAATAGTGCCAAAAGAAGAAAGGACACAGGATCCACCTGAGGGGCAGAAGAAAGATAGTATCTGTCTACTTAGCTGAGAAGAGACTCTGAGGTAAAGATGATAAAAGATGAAAACCTCAGTTTCACAAAATAGAGATGTTAAAACCTGAAAACTGGATTCCTATTTGTGGTGGTTTGAAAGAAAATGGATCCCAAAGGGAGTGTCACTATTAGGAGGCGTGGCTTTGTTGGAGTGGGTTGGCCTTGTTGGAGGAAGTGTGTCACTGTGGGGACAGGCTTTGAGGTTTCATATGCTCAGATTACACTGCTCAGTGAGTGAGCTGACTTCCTACTGCCTGCAAGTCAAGATCAGCCAGCACATCTGCCTGCACGCTGCCATATTCCCTGCCATGATGATAATGGACTGAACCTCTGAAACTGTAAGCGAGCCACCCCAATTAAATGTTTTCCTTAGAAAAGTTGCCATGATCATGGTGTCTCTTGACAACAATAGAAAACCCTAAGACACTATTTATAAAGCAATAGTCATCAGCTTATTGTAAAAAAGGACAATGCACAGAAATTCCTTTTGTGGCTATAAGCCTGGACAAACAGCACTTGGGTGAGTCTCTTCTGGAACTCTAACAAGGACAAGCATTCCAGCTGCTGTCTCTAAACTCTCTTCACTTCTATGCCTAGTTATTGCTTTGAGCTGCTTATCCCAATACATCTGTGTAGAAGCATAAGAGGTAAAAAGGTCTGAACAGATGCAGTATCTAAACCAGCACACAACATGTAACCCTTCCACTACCATGCTCAATCCTTTATCAGTGGTTGCTCTCAGGTAGACAGACATACACATAATAAAGTGTTTACTTATGAGATTTTTAGTTATTTATGTTCATATTTAAAAGAAATTGTAAATATTACTTAGACTTCAGAGTAAACCAAAGATGGTGGCTCATGTTTTGATTCCCAGCATTTTTGAGACTAAGGCAGGACTGCCATAAATTTGAGGTCAGCGTGGTTTACACAGTGAGTTCTAGGCCAGTCAGTGTTACACAGAGAAATACTATTTCAACAAAATTGAAAAAAAAAATTGTTGAAAAAGAGCACCTAGAGAAGTTAAGAACAACATGCAGAGAATCACAACGGATGGTGCTGTAAATTAATGCAGTGTTTGCCTGGTACACAAGCTTGTTCCATCCCTGTAACACAGCAACACCAATAAAAAGCCCAGGTGATCAGTCTACATTCCATACAATCTTGGTCCAAACAGAACTGATTAGAAAGCTTATCTGTATCGTCATTTCCAAGCATGGCCAAAAGTTTATAGTCAGTGGCTTAAACAAATGACTTCTCTCTAATGAAGAAAAACTATAGTCAATAACAAATTTATAGACTTAGCTAAGCCAGTGTAGTGGTTTGAATGAGAATGTCTCCATATTCTTAGACATTTGACCCTTGGTTGCTAAAGGGTTGTATGTCACTGGGAGGAGGCCTTGTCCTATAGCCAGTTTGCTCTCCTTTATGACAGCAGTAAAGCATGTGAGCTCTCAGCTTCCTGTTCCTGCCGCCATGCCTGCTATTGGCTGCCATGGCTCCACTCCACCATCCTGGACTCTTATCCCTCTGGAACCATAAGATAAAATAAACTCTCTCTCTTCTTTAAACATCATGTTTTTATCATGGGAACAGAAGAATACTAAGTCTTTAGGCTTGCTTTCTTTTGTGTTTGACAGGGTATCACAGGATCACTCAGGCTGCCCTTAAATTTGCAGAAATCTTCCTGCCCTAGCCTCCCAAGTGAAGAAATTACAGGCATGGGTCATGACACCCACCAAGCAGAAACAATTTTTTAAAAATATTTAGCAGTGCTGGCTTTTCATTCAGTCACACTCTGTGCTCCATTTTTTTTATTCATTTATTTTTGTGGTACTCACAATCAAAGATACAATCTCACTCATGCTAGACAACTGCTCTAGCACAGAGCTAAACTCTCAATACCCATTGCAGGGCGGGGGGGGGGGAGCATGTTTCAAGACGAAGTTTCTTTGTGTGGTGCTGGTTGTCCAGGAACTAGCTCTGTCGAACAGGCTAGTCTTGAACTTGGAGATCTACCTGTCTCAGTCTCCCAAGAGCTGGAAGTAAAGGCATGCACACACCTAGCTCAATCCCCATTCTTATTTCTAGAGTTAAAAAAGTATTTTCCAAAGTTCTTCACTGATATCTTCTGTCTTAGTCACTGTTCTGTTGCGGTAAAGAGATATCATTGCCACAGCAACTCTTAAAAAAGAAAGCATTTACAAACAATGCTGCTATGAACATAGTTGAACAGATACTTTTGTCATTTGATGTGGCATCTCTTGGGTATATTCCCAATAGTGGTATTACTGGATCTTGGGGTAGGTTGATCCCAAATTTCCTGAGAAATCGCCACACTGATTTCCAAAGTGGTTGCACAAGTTTGCATTCCCACCAGCAATGAATGAGTGTGCCTCTTTCTCCACAACCTCTCCAGCAAAGGCTATCATTGGTGTTCTTGATTTTAGCCATTCTGACAGGTGTAAGATGGTATCTCAAAGTTGTTTTAATTTGCATTTCCCTTATCGCTAAGGAGGTTGAGCATGACCTTAGGTGTCTTTTGGCCATTTGAATTTCTTCTGTTGAGAATTCTCTGTTCAGATCAGTGCCCCATTTTTTTATTGGGTTCATTAGCATTTTAAAGTTTAGTTTCTTGAGTTCTTTATATATTTTGGTGATCAGACCTTTGTCTGTTGCAGGGTTAGTGAAGATCTTCTCCCAGTCAGTGGGTTGCCTTTTTGTCTTAGTGCAGCATTGTTTGTAATAGCCAAAACCTGGAAACAACCTAGATGCCCTTCAATAGAGGAATGGATGAAGAAAGTGTGGAATATATACATATTAGAGTACTACTCAGCAGTAAAAAACAATGACTTCTCGAATTTTGCGTGCAAATGGATGGAAATAGAAAACACTATCCTGAGTGAGGTATCCCAGACTCAAAAAGAGGAACATGGGATGTACTCACTCATAATCGGTTTCTAGCCATAAAATAAAAGACATTAAGCATATAATGTGTGATCCTATAGAAGCTAAATAAGAAAGTGAACCCAAAGAAAATCATATAGTCATCCGCATGGAGAGGGTGAAGTAGACAAGATTCCAGGGCAAAAACTGGGAACTTGCGGGTGAGGTGGCATGGGGCAAAGGGGAAATGGGATGAGAAATATGAGAAGGGGAGGATGGGAGGAGCTCGGAGGATTGGGATGGTTGGGATATAGGAAGGATGGATACGGGAGCAGCGAAGTATATATCCTATCTAAGGGAGCCATCTTAGGGTTGGCAAGAGACTTGACTCTTGAGGGGTTCGCAGGTGTCCAGGAATATGTCCCCAGCTGGTACCTTGGGCAACTAAGGAGAGGGAACCTGAAATGACCCTATCCTATACTGATGAATATCTTGCATATCACCTTAGAACCTTCATCTGGCGATGGATCGAGGTAGAGACAGAGTCTCAATTTGGAGCAACGGTCTGAGCTCTTAAGGTCCAAATGAGGAGCAGAAGGAGGGAGAACATGAGCAAAAAATCAGGACCACGAGGGATGCACCCACCCACTGTGACAGTGGAACTGATTTATTGGGAGCCCACCAAGGCCAGCTGGTCTGGGACTGAATAAGCATGGCTTGATTCCGGACTCTCTGAGCATGGCGGTCAATGAAGACTGATGAGAAGCCAAGGACAATGGCACTAGGTTTCGATCCTAATGCATGAACTGGCTTTGTGGGAGCTTAGCCTGTTTGGACGCTCACCTTTCTGGACGTAGATAGAAGGACCTTGGTCTTCCCGCAGGGCAGGGAATTTGGACTGCTCTTCAGTATCGAGAGGGAGGGGGAATGGAGTGGGGGGAGGAGAAGAGGAGTGGGGATAGGGGGAGGGAAGTGGGGGGAGGGCAATATTTGGGAGGAGGGGAGGGAAATGGGAAATGGGGAGCAGGTGGAAATTTTAATTAAAAAAGAATAAAAATAAATAAATAAGTAAAAAAAAAAAAAAAAAAAAAAGAAAAAGTTAAAAAAAAATTAAAAAAAAAAAAAAAGAAAGCATTTAGTTAGAGGTTTGCTTACAGTTTCAGAGGTTTAGCCTATTATCATCATGGTGGGGAGCATGGGGCATGCAGGCAGATGCTGGAGTTGAAGCTGAGAGCTACATCCTGATCCACAGGTAGCAAGCAGAGACAGACCGAACTTGGCATGTGTTTTTGGAACTTCAAAGCCCACCCCCAGTGACACATTTCCTCCAACAAGGCCACATCTACTAATCCTTCTCAAATAGTGTCACTCCCTGATGACTAATCATTCAAATATATGAGTCTATGGGGGCCATTCTTATTCAAACCACCATATCCTTTATCCTCTAACCACTACAAAGATCTTCTGTTTTCTACAGGTTCTAAAGGACTCTCATTACACTGGAATATATGTTGCTAATATGCATATATACCAGGCAAACGATGAACTACATAAAGATGGATTTGGTATAAAGAAGAAACTAATAGAGCAGGAGTCCTGTGCCCAAAAACTAGAGTAATACTCAAAAGTATCAACACCTATTAACCAATAGTCACCTACTTGAGGTCTATTATTTTAATTTGGAGTTCATAAAATATCTAAACTAATAAACATCAAAGAAACAGAATGCAAGGTGATGGGACATTCTTGAATAAAGAGACACCTACAAGGCAAAAATGATACTACATAAAAAGCACTTTCCAAAATGTATGTGTGTGTTAGAATATGCACATGTACATATTCATACATATTCACAGAACTTATAACTCATCAAGTGATATACACGAGTCATAGATAACTATGAACACAACTAATAAAAGGAATTTTTCAGCTAACTGTCAGGCTGTTGTTAAGGTGTGTAAATGCAAGTTATAAAGGTCTGAGGATAAAAGGCAAAAAGGCTTTAGTGCTGAAAAGAGAAAGTGATTTGAGATGTTTAAAAGAATAAAACATGTTCCAGATTGTTCTCTCTCAGTATGCTACTGTTATATTAGGACTCCAAGGGTCCATAGTCTTAACATTAATCAATAAAGTTCTAATAAGCTATTCATCCAACTCTGGCAGAGTACTAAACACCATACTATATCACTATCATCATAGCCACAAGCTCAAGATTTCAAATTCCCGTTGCTGGTTTCCTAACTATAGACCTCAAAGATACTTTTCATTGTGCAAAAAACATCTGTCACAGGTTTTTTTTTTTTTTTTTTTTTTTTGGCATGCAGTTTCTACAATGTCAATTTCAATGCAGACTATAAACAGTGGGAATGTTAATCTGTCTAAAACTTATGTTTTCACAAACTCAAAGAATTCTTGTAAGTTTCAGGAAGTCAACTTGGATTCACCACAAACAGGTTAGATGCACCCCCTCCAATTGGACCTAAATACCATAAGCCTCCCCCCTTTACACTGGTCTTCATACATACACACCCTCAATTACCAGGACCTAAGGAAAAAGATCTTCCTAAACTTAACCTTGTCCTCTGCTCTGCCAACATTTTGTTAGATTCAAGAGGGGCTAGACAGTTCCACAGAGCCTGGACAGTTAAGTGAAACCCTAGGACATGGCCAGCACCCCAGCTTTCTCAGGTCCCCCAAAGATGGTTGATGCCCCAGAGGCAGGAAGTAGTCTCAAGAACTCTGTGCCCTCACTTCTCTGTCACACCTAACTCCTCACCTTTTTTTTTAATAAATAAAGAAGAAAGGAATGTTAGCATCCAAACAAAGCTCCTTCTTCTTTCTGTTCTTCCTCCCCCATCTCTCCTCTCTCTCTCTCTCTCTCTCTCTCTCTCTCTCTCTCTCTCTCTCTCTCTCTCTCTCTCTCTCTCTCTCCCTCTCTCTCTCCCTCTCCCTCTCCCTCTCCCTCTCTCTCTCTCTTTTTCTCTCCCCTTCTCCTTTTCTCTCTTCCCTCCCCCATTCCCTTTATCTCAATCACTTAAGCTTTGCCCACATGGCACATTTGTGTCTCACCTGCCAAGGTCTCTAGCACAGGGAATCGCAGTGAGTTCTCACCACTGTGGCTTGGACCCACTGGCCACCAAGGTCCCTTTCCAGTGCAAAATCATAACAAAGGAGGTGAATCTACAGATTCAAAACAGCAGGATCTCCACGGCCCAAGACAACAACAGTATATCCGAGAGGAGCCCCAGTGAGAGCTCATTATTGGTGATGTAGCAGAAACCAGAGGCCTTGGTTCCTGGTAAAGAACACTTGTAAGTAAAGAGAACGGACTAAAAGGTAAAAACTGTGTCTCAACAGACCACACTACAGCTTCCACAAAATTCTTCTTCTTTTGTTGTTTTGGTTTTGGTTTTAGTTTTTCTTTTAAATTTAGTTTTGATTGGGGGGTGGGGAGGTTACAAGGGCAGAGGGCAGATTCTAGGAGACTAGAAGACAAATGGGATCAGAATGCATGATATGAAATCCATAAAGAATTAACAAAAGTTTAAAAAAGAGAGAAAAGAAAATATTATTTTGGTTAAGTCATTGAAAAATCAAATAATTATCCCTAATACAATCATTAATTGTCTTTTTAAATTAAGTTCACTAAAGCAATCAACTTGTCTTCAGAGATGAACTACACACTAATGTATTTTCATTTTTAGATAAATCAGCAATCATGTATAAATCAATAGCCTTTGTCTTTCTATATAACTCAATTTCAGGATGACCTCAACTGGTACCCTGGCTCTCAATACCATATCCCCCAATTTCCCATTTGCTATCCTAATTTCAGATTTTGATATCCAAATACCTTCCTAACATCATCAATCAATGTTTAGTGAGCACCTAGAACTCAACATGTCCAAAATGGAACAAGTGACTTCTTGCACCCCCACGAGCCCACTTCTGCTTCCCTCAGCCTGCCCCACGTCAGTCAGCAGTATCTCCATCAAGAGTGCTCCCAAAGCACAGGTTGTGGTCATTTCTTACACATTTCAACATGAATCCAAGTTCAAGTTTTGAGGACTCTACCTTTAAAAGCCACCCTGAACCAAGCACTTCTCTGCACCGGCACGGACACCAAAGGAATCCAAGCCTCATCATTTCTTGCCTGAAATCAGCAAGAGCTTCCTAATGATCTTCCAACATCAACTCTCATCCCCTTACTGGACATGTATGAGAGTAAGTTATGGTATTGGAGAGATGGCTCTGTGGTTATGAGCAGACACTGCTCTTGTAGAGGATCCATGTGGGGGCCACCCATAACCTCTCATAACTCCAGATCAGCGCCTCTGGTCTCCACAGGCACCTGATTCAGGTGTGTGTCTGCACATGCACATACACGTGTATGAACACACACACAATTAAACAAACAACTATTAAGAGTAAATCACTTCACTTCCTGCCTAGTTCCGCATTTGCATCTCATTGTGTGCAGTGAAACAGGTCGCAAGTTTTATACAATCCAGACACCCCAGGCCTCCCCCACTTTATTCCATGAACCTTCCCATGCACACTCACTACTTAGAGCCTTAAAGAGCCACAGCCTTGTTCTCGCCTCAGGGCATCTGTGCTTTCCAGCTCAGTAACTGACTTCCCCTATCCTTGTGTTTCTTCCTCACCAGGCAGACCTCTTCCCTCAGCTTAAATAGTATCTTCTCATGGGCTAGAGAAATGGCTCAAGGAGTAAGAGCATTTGTTGCTCTTGCAGAGAACCTGGGTTTGGTTCCCAGCATTCATGTGGTGACTCGCAGCTACCTCTAACTCCATTTCCAAAGGAACTGATGCCTTCTTCTGACATCGTGAGCACCAAACACGCACATGGTATACATACATACACACATACACACAGGCAAAACATTTATATTGCAAAATAAAATTCAAAAATCTAAAATAAAAATTTTAATTCTATCTTCTCAGAAAGATCTTACCTGACTAAACTGTTCTTTCTGAAGTCAGTAGGACTCTCTCTCTCTTTTCCTACTCCTCTCCTCACGGTCACACACACACAAACACACACACATCATTGTATTCTACTGTTTTTACAGCAATTACAGATATTTTAGAATTATTTGATTTGTTTCTTGTCTATATCCTGTTAGTCCAAGCATTATAAGCTACAGGAGACCAGAACATTTGTCATTTATTAACCACAAAATTCCCAGCAGTTAGAACAGTGCCCACAAATAGACAAATGCTAAAGTATTAAATATATACCAACACATACAAGACAAGAAACCCATCCTCTACTTCATAACCTTCAGGCCTTCAAGACACTCTTGCTTTCCATCCACTACAGAAGGAAATAACTAGACACACACACACACACACACAGAAAGAGAGCAGGCTTCTAAAAGTGTCTGTCTACCACTGCTGCCTTTCATGGGGCAATGGAATCTAATTCTTCTCTCTTTCACCAAAGAGCAAACGGCTATCAGGGTGAAGAAGATACAATAAAGTGGACATACAAGACAAATTTGAAAGAAAAAAAGGAGGGGGAGTTAGGGAGATAGTTAAGTTAGTAAAGTTCCTACCATGGCAGGCATGAGAACATGCATTCAGATCCCCAGTGCCCACATGAAAACTGGAATTGGTAGGAAATGCCTGTAATTCTAGTGCTATGGAAGTAGAGACAGGCAATATCCCCAGGGCTTGCTGTCCAGCTTGCTTAGACAAATCAGCAAGCTCCATGTTCAGTAAGAGATGTTTCTCAAAAAATAAAGCAGAGAGCAACACAAGAAGACATCTAATAAGGACCTCTGTCTTCCAAATACGCCTGCACACACATGTTCATACATACACGGGGGTGTTGGTGGAAAGGTCCACATTCTGCACACACAGCAGACTATATTACTAAACATCCTTTCTCTTTCATCTCAGCCTCCTTTGTTTATCCCACCTCAGAAGAATAGGGTGGGGCTAGAGTTTACACTTAGGAGAAAGCAGAGCGCTACACAGCAGAGGCCACACATGACAACGCACAGCAGCACAGCAGCGCCACACAGCAACACAGCAGCACTGCACAGCAACACTGCACAGCACCGCACAGCAGCACACAGCAGCACCGTACAGCAGCACAGCACCGCAGAGCAGCAACGCACAGCAGCACAGCACAGCACCGCACAGCAGCACACAGCACCGCACAGCAGTACAGCAGCACTGCACAGCACCGCACAGCAGCACAGCAGCATCGCACAGCACCGCACAGCAGCACTGCACAGCACCGCACAGCAGCACACAGCAGCACAGCACAGCAGCACACAGCAGCACAACACAGCAGCACCGCACAGCAACACACAGCAGCACACAGCAGCACCGCACAGCACCGCACAGCAGCACCGTACAGCAGCACAGCACCAAGCAGCACAGCACCAAGCAGCACCGTACAGCAGCACCGCACAGCAGCACACAGCAGCACTGCACAGCACCGTACAGCAGCACAGCACAGCACAGCAGCACCGCACAGGACCACACAGCAGCACCGCACAGCAGCGCACAGCAGCTCCACACACAGCAGCACCTCACACAATCGCTCTCAGCTGCACCATTAAACAGAAACAGTGTTCTATAAATAGCTTGCCCTTGGCACACCTCAGATCTGCCTACTCTGGACACTGTCCTAGATTGTCCCGCTTTCACCACTCTCCCATCCTTGTCTACAAAACACCTTTGTTCTGAGGCTCATGCTTCAGGTCCATAATTCTTGTTTCCCATGATGGAATCAAAATAATCTGATATACAGTGGTGGTATGTTTAGATGACAATATAATTCATTTAAAATTAAGTTCAAAGATTAAATGGACCCTAATTTAGCACATATTGCAGGGTGAGAAGCTATGGAGCAGAAGTAGACCTTCCTGAAGCAGCAGGTTCTTCTGGCACTCTTCAGATCATTGGTGCACTCTGTAAACAGCTCAGACACAGGCCTTCTACTAAGAAGAGTGAAATGACACCGAACTACACTTTTCTACCATCAGATCAACAGCAGCAATAACAACAAAAATCTCCAAAAGACACTGCTGATAGAGCAAGGAGTTCATTCGTTTCTGGTAGGAACACAAAAGCATATTGTGAACAATATTATTGTTCACTGTCAACTTGACAGGATATGGAATCAGCAAGGATGTAAAACTACACACACACATACACACACCTATTAGGATAATTTTTTAATTTATTTTGAAGTTGAAAATACTTTATTATAGGTTGAAAAGTGGGAATTTAAGAGAAAGCAAGCAAGCAGGGCTCCTACACAGCAGGAATGGACCCCAGGATTATTTAGTTCAGTCTCTGGACAGATCTGTGGAAGATTACCTTGACTAGGTTATCAGATGTAGGAAGACCCACGCTAATAGTGGGTACCACCATTCCTTAAGCTTGGGTCTTGAGTTGCATAGAAAGGAGCAAGTTGGCTGAGACATCATTCCTCTCCTATTTTCTGACTGCACATACAACGTGACCAGCTGTGAACCAAAATAAGCACGTTTCCCTGAAGCTGCTTTTGCTGAGCATAATTTATCACCATAACAACAAATAACTAAGACAAATATATACAAGGAAGGCAAGTTTGCAATTTCTAGCAGGTATATAATCATAAGCTTTTAATCTTAAAAGCAATATTCCTCTTCAGAGTCTCCCTACCCACAGGTCTCCAGTAGTAAGTTTTCATACACACTTTTGCAGAAATGGTTTATACCTCTGAGCTGATGATATGTAGTTGACATTCTGAACTCAAAGTTGCTGCTTTGTGGATTGGGTGAAACACTTTAATTTTATTCCAGGTACACTGGAAATCCACAGAACAATTCCAACCATCAAAGTGATATAATATAATTTACATTTTTAAAAATCACTGATGCTTACTACAACAAGGTAAGCATGTAAATAAGAAAAAGAAAACGACTCCAGTGGGCTAAGCAAAAGGAAATATTCAAGACTACAACGACAACAACAGGATGGGGGAGGGGGGTGGACTAAAGATGCACTGCGAGTACACCTGACAGCTACACAGTACAAGTGGGAGATAGGAGACTGATTGGACATGGGACGATCCTAAGTTAGGACCTAAGCAAGCAGGGAGTGCTACTCACAGCTGAGATGAGAAGGGCTTCACTAGAAGGTGAAGAAGGCTCACTTAAGAATTAAGACAGTCTTTTAGATGAGTCAGTCTGCTATTCTATTGACCTCAAATAAAAATATCCAGAAGTTAGAAAAAGAGCAAGAACTTAAAGGCCATCCACGTTGACTTTCTTCAAGGAACATTCAAATTAGCACAACTAGATAGAAACCACAGAAGGGAAGACGGTGAAGTTAGTCAAGCGCTATATTCTCATACAGTCTGTGCTGCAGACAGAGAGCATCCAGCAGGAGACAGAATGCACAAGGAAAGAGAAATTCACCACTGAACATGGCATGGGGGCACCTTCTTGACATCCTAGCACTGTGAGGTGGAGGTAGAAGTTTCAGAAATTTAATGCTGGCCTCAGACACCCAGTAAATTGAAGGCCAGCATGGGATATATGAACAGCTACCTCAAGAAAACAAAGGGAGGGCTGATTTGGTGTCATCTTATCAGAATAACTGGCACTAATTACTATGATTTTAGTTTGTATAACCTTCATATGCTCTGGTCTATGTAAGTCTAGCTTAAAATGAGGAAGTATTAGCCTTCAGTCTTAAATGCTTAAACATTTATGAAACATCAGAATAGAATACCATTAAATGCTGAAGAAATAAAGATCTAAACATTTTTTTCATAAAGTGATTACAATGTGAATAATTTTTTTAAATGTTAACTGGGCTAAAGTAGCTCAGTAGTAGAGTACTTGCTTAGCACACGTGAAGCCCTGGGCTCAACGCCAGCAATGTGTAAAATCAGGCACGGCACCAGCACACACCTGTAATCCTAACACTTGGCCAGTCGGTGTAGAAGATCAGGAGCTCAAAAATCTTTCTCTGTTACACAGTGAATTCAAGGCTACCCTGAGCCACCTAAGATCCAATCTCAAAAGTACATAAATAATCACAGAATGAAGATTCCATAGCACAAAGAAAAGTAGAAAGGCTGGTTAAATACAAAGTAATGTGAGCAACAACCCTAGCTAAGAGGAGGAACATTCAGCCAGGTTACGTGGTCTATTAAGATCACCAGCTGTCCTGACCGCCTCTCCCCAGTGTCCCACTCAGTTTCCTGCCAGCTGCCTTCACCTGAGCACTGCTGAAGTTGCTTTTGATTCCAACTGAATTGCTTCTCAGGCTTTTGATTATGATTCCAAATGATCTGTATAGCAACGTTTGCTGACCCTCAAGTAAAACAATTTCAATAAGTTTACTGGGACAAGATAATAATCACTATAAAATTACTAAAACTCTCAATAGAACTAAAATAATTTGAAGCACAAAATAAATAAAATATAACACAAGATAATTTACATAAAAATATATAAATTTGATCTTCACTATTTTTTGTAAGATGCACAAATCCAGAAAACTGACTTCAATTTCTCCCTTTCTAGTACCAGAGGAAAGATACAATAACCTACATGTTAACGAAGAAAGTAGATTGTCTTTAAACGACAGCACTACAGGTAGTGACCCATAAATTAATTAGCATAACCACATAGTGATAATCACAAGGATTCACCCAAGAAGGTTTAAAAAAATTTTTTTTCCAATTCCAGAGCAGTTAAAGGTTTTCCAGAGCTGTCAAGACTGAAAATAACTGGCATTTCGCTGGCGCGTCCGCTGTACCAGATCTCAGACACTGCTCTAACCTCTTCAAGGTGGAAGGTCAGGGTGGGCTTTGGGCTTCTGGCCAAACTCAGGAGTGCCAGCTCAGTTGCACAGAGAAAAGAAAGACATGTTCTTTGCTGAGACCCCAGCAGGAGCGGTCAGGGAATGAAGGTTTTTCCCTCCCTCTTGCCCTTTCTCCAGGTCTCCTCTCTTCACAGTGCCCAGAGCCAAGTTTCTTTTTTTTTCTTCTTTTTTTTTTTTTTTTTTTTGGTTTTGGTTTTTCGAGACAGGGTTTCTCTGTGGTTTTGGAGCCTGTCCTGGAACTAGCTCTTGTAGACCAGGCTGGTCTCGAACTCACAGAGATCCACCTGCCTCTGCCTCCCAAGTGCTGGGATTAAAGGCGTGCGCCACCATCGCCCGGCTCAAGTTTCTTAAAACCTAGAGAACACCAGGTTCCTTGCCTTCCACCTAAATACCTGAATTACCCTTCCTTGGCTGCCTTGCTGAGCTACCTAGATGCCAAGTGGCTCCTTCTAAAGGAAGCAGAGGCAGTTGTTGGTGCCATGTGGTTGTCTGGGCTTTGTATATGTTCCCAATTTGAATTTCAACCAACCGTTCACATTATTCTGATAGGGTACAGTAACAGAACAGAAGCCAACTAGAGGCCCATATGCACCCAGTACCCATATTCTGGAAGGGGACAGAAAAAAATAAATAAATAAATAAATAAAAGAAAATAAAGAAACCAGACTTTATTAGTTCATCAAAAGAAAATATGCAACCCTCAGTAGTCACGTAATAAGCAACGTGGACTCCAGCTGTTCAAATCCATAGTGGATGAGTACTGATATCTCTTAAATTCATGCCTTATATGGCCAAATTATCATACTAAAATGTACTATATCCTAGAAAGTATTCACTTAGTATTTAAACATCCATGCAGAGCATTGGCCTACCTTTTCTAATACAGATGAGTTCATGTACTCCACAGGTTCTCTCTCCACCTATTTAAAAAAAAAAAAAAAGTTTATTAGCAACAAAAATGCAGACAATGGCCTAAATTTTACTGTTACAAAGAACCATGCCAAATAGGTACCTAAAAATGATCTTAGGAAAAAGCTCCCTAATTATTTTCTTGAAGGTTAATGAAACTAAATATTACAGCCTAAATTTTTCTAAAAAATCCAGAAATGAAGGCTTTATTTGTGGAAAGATGACACTTCCTCATTTGGTAGGTTATTCCAGCTGGAAACATTCTGGAAAGGAGAGACTGCATCACCATCTCCTATCCCCTTCCTATTACCTGGAAAGAAGCACAGCAAGGAAGGACCCACTTTGTATCGGAGCCCTGGCATACACAGGCCGTTACTTTAACTGTCAACCCTGTAGATGCACCAGTTATATTACCACATAAGGGATAAAGGGAAGTGTGGCTACCCACTCTTATAAATTTGTAAGAAGACAAACAATAGATAACAGTATAAAAACATAATGACAATATAGCCCCATCCCCCCCAAAAAACTGTTATGTCTTTGGAAAACATTTCCCCCAATCTCATTTTCCAACATGGTTGTCAGGAAAACACAAATACAGGTGAGCGCACACGTGTATGAAGCCCCACTCACTCAGTTATCACAGAGGAAAATACAAAAAAAGGAGAGCGCAGACATGTATAAATACAGGAGAGCACACACATGTATAAATACAGAAGAGTGCACATATGTATAAATACAGGAGAGTGCACACACGTATAAATACAGGAGAGCACACACATGTATAAATACAGGAGAGCGCACACATGTATAAATACAGGAGAGCACACACATGTATAAATACAGGAGTGCACATATGTTTAAATACAGAAGAGCACACACATGTATAAATACAGGAGAGCACACACATGTACAGATACAGGAGAGCACACACATGTACAGATACAGAAGAGCACACACATGTCTAAATACAGAAGAGCACACACACGTATAAATACAGGAGAGCGCACACATGTGTAAATACAGGAGAGCACACACACGAATAAATACAGGAGAGCACACACACGTATAAATACAGAAGAGCGCGCACACGTATAAATACAGGAGAGCGCGCACATGTATAAATACAGAGAACGCACACATGTATAAATACAGGAGAGCGCACACATGTATAAATACAGGAGAGCACACACATGTATAAATACAGGAGAGCGCACACATTTATAAGTACAGCAGAGCACACACATGTATAAGTACAGGAGAGCACACACATGTATAAATACAGGAGAGCACACACATGTATAAGTACAGGAGAGCACACACATGTATAAATACAGGAGAGCACACACATGTATAAATACAGGAGGGTACACACCTGTATAAATATAAGAGAGCACACACATGTATAAGTAAAGGAGAGTGCACACATGTATAAATACAGGAGAGCACACACATGTATAAATACAGGAAAGCACACATGTATAAATACAGTAGAGCACACACATGTATAAATACAGGAGAGCATACACATGTATAAATACAGGAGAGCACACACATGTATAAATACAGGAGAGAGCACACATGTATAAATACAGAAGAGAGCACACATGTATAAATACAGGAGAGTTCACACATGTATAAATACAGGAGAGCTCACACATGTATAAATACAGAAGAGAGCACACATGTATAAATACAGGAGAGAGCACACATGTATAAATACAGGAGAGAGCACACATGTATAAATACAGGAGAGAGCACACATGTATAAATACAGGAGAGAGCACACATGTATAAATACAGGAGAGAGCACACATGTATAAATACAGGAGAGAACACACGTGTATAAATACAGGAGAGAGCACACATGTATAAATACAGGAGAGAACACACATGTATAAATACAGGAGAGAGCACACATGTATAAATACAGGAGAGAGCACACATGTATAAATACAGGAGAGAGCACACACATGTATAAATACAGGAGAGAGCACACATGTATAAATACAGGAGAGAGCACACATGTATAAATACAGGAGAGAGCACACATGTATAAATACAGGAGAGAGCACACATGTATAAATACAGGAGAGCACACACATGTATAAATACAGGAGAGAACACACATGTATAAATACAGGAGAGCACACACATGTATAAATACAGGAGAGAGCACACATGTATAAATACAGAAGAGAGCACACATGTATAAATACAGGAGAGTTCACACATGTATAAATACAGGAGAGCTCACACATGTATAAATACAGAAGAGAGCACACATGTATAAATACAGGAGAGAGCACACATGTATAAATACAGGAGAGAGCACACATGTATAAATACAGGAGGGTACACACCTGTATAAATATAAGAGAGCACACACATGTATAAGTAAAGGAGAGTGCACACATGTATAAATACAGGAGAGCACACACATGTATAAATACAGGAAAGCACACATGTATAAATACAGTAGAGCACACACATGTATAAATACAGGAGAGCATACACATGTATAAATACAGGAGAGCACACACATGTATAAATACAGGAGAGAGCACACATGTATAAATACAGAAGAGAGCACACATGTATAAATACAGGAGAGTTCACACATGTATAAATACAGGAGAGCTCACACATGTATAAATACAGAAGAGAGCACACATGTATAAATACAGGAGAGAGCACACATGTATAAATACAGGAGAGAGCACACATGTATAAATACAGGAGAGAGCACACATGTATAAATACAGGAGAGAGCACACATGTATAAATACAGGAGAGAGCACACATGTATAAATACAGGAGAGAACACACGTGTATAAATACAGGAGAGAGCACACATGTATAAATACAGGAGAGAACACACATGTATAAATACAGGAGAGAGCACACATGTATAAATACAGGAGAGAGCACACATGTATAAATACAGGAGAGAGCACACACATGTATAAATACAGGAGAGAGCACACATGTATAAATACAGGAGAGAGCACACGTGTATAAATACAGGAGAGAGCACACATGTATAAATACAGGAGAGAGCACACATGTATAAATACAGGAGAGCACACACATGTATAAATACAGGAGAGAACACACATGTATAAATACAGGAGAGCACACACATGTATAAATACAGGAGAGAACACACATGTATAAATACAAGAGAGAGCACACATGTATAAAGCCCCACGCACTCAGTTATCATAGAGCATGTCTCCAGTCACAGCAAACCACAGCAGACACAGCAGGTAGCCACCAACTCCGAGGTCAACTCATCTTCACAAAAACTGCCCCCAAATTTACACAAAGAATACTCTCCTGATTTCTAACAGGAAGCTTATAAAATAATAGACATTTTTAAGTCTCATTATTTTCAATACATTTGTGAAATCAGCCCAGTGTTACTTGTGATTCATTCATTTTCATTGCTATACAAAATTCTACTGTGTTTAAATATACATAAATATATGCACAAGACTGTATATAGTTATACATAAACTTTAGTTCATAAACATTTGGACTGGCTCGAGTTTGAGTTTATATTAATTTTGCTATTGGCCATTTAAAGTATGTCTCTTTAATACACATATGCACACCTTTCTCCTGGCTACACACCCAGAACCACTGGGTATACCTTTGCGGGATGCACACACGATGGAATGCTATAGTCTCTACAAAAACTACTTGGATATTTGCAACAATAGGGACAAGCGGTAAAAACACTAATCTGAGAGAAAAAAAGCCAGACACAGAAGACAAATTAAACCCCATTGGAGGAATGTGTTTCAGTGACCTACTGAATGGTATGATGGTTTTATGACAATTTATTATAGTCTTAAAAACTGACGAGACAGCAGGTTTTAAATGTTCTCACCACAAAGAGTAAGTAGGAAAAGTGGCAGACATGTCTTGATTTAATATTCTACAATTTTGTACATATAAAAACACAATATTATAGCTCATAAATATACTGATTACTCTTATACATATGTATTTCTTTCTCTCAAAAACATAATGCCACTACTCTAATGTAAGCTCAATAAAATTCTGTAGTATTCTCTGTATGTTTAACCTTATCAACTATACCTATGAATTACTTAATTTTTACATAATAATACTAAATTATGCAAGCATTTTAGTTCATTATAGAAGCTTATTATGAACAATTCAGTTACAAGAAACAGAATTCCTACAGTAATTATGTGAGAATTAAAAAGTGATATTCATTTTTAAAAGTGGGTCATGTAAGAAGCAAAAAACACAAACCTAGAAAACAGTATTTCTATCACCAAAGTAGGTTAGATCTATAGTCTAATTTGGTTGTAAAAATGTCCCTGCTTCCTGGACCAATAACAATAATACAAAGCATCAGGAATACAGGTTTAGCAGGGGAAACACTAAACACAAAAGCTAAAGCTGAAAAAAGAATTATTATTGAGCAAAACTCCACTGTCAAATATAGTACTAACTGTAATATTACTAAGGAACTACAACAAACTACTTGCTAAAGAGCTAGAAAGAAATATAGCTGGAAAAGCATCCTTTAAAACTGAGAAGAAAGACATTAGCCAAAGGAGTAGGTATTCACTCAATTTAATGAACTATTTTCAAGATACTAGAAAAACCATGTGATAATAATAACCATAATTTATATTGAGGCCTATGATGTTTTCATAGTTAGTTGGACTATTTTTCCTATACAATAATTAAGCCGCATCCTTTAGATGTCAACATTGGTAACTTAAGTTTTAGTCACACGCTTTACTCATGGAACCAGAGTGTGCCTTTTAACATCTATTACTAAAGCAAGATTCTCTTGAGCTGGAGAGACAACTCAGGAGGTTAAAAAACATACTGTTCTTGCCAAAATTCAGTTCCTGGGACCCATGTCTGGATCCTGTAACTACTTCTAACTGTTCCCAGGATCTGATGCCCTCTTCCGGCCTTTGCAGACATCTACAACATTCAAATTCTCTCTCTCTCTCTCTCTCTCTCTCTCTCTCTCTCTCTCTCTCTCTCTCTCTCTCTCTCCATTATTTCAAAATAAATAAATAAAAATAAATCCTTAAAACTAAACTCTCCACATATTTAATGTAAATTGGTTGTTTTATTTCATGCATCTAGTCCTGAGTATAACAGCAGGCTTTACAATGCTTAGTATTAACAATAACAACAAAACCCTGTGGAATGACAAGAAAAACTAACTTTAATATATATAGAGAGATAAATAGTCTTATTTATTTGTTTATTTATTTATTGTGTGTGTGTGTCCATGAATGTGCATGATTGGCACAGGACACATGTGAAAGTCAGAGGACATCATGTGAGAGTGGGTACTCTCATGCCACCGTGTGGGCTCTGGAAATTCGGCATGGTAACAAGCACCCTTACCCAGTGAACCATCTCTCATCTGCCCCTATCTTTGATTAGTATTTTCTTTATTTATACTAAATAAAAGAACTTCAGTTTTTAAAAGCTAGCCAAATAATTACTACATCTTAAACTTAGTTAACTGACCACTATCAATCTGTCAAAGCACTTAATGAAAAAAAAATCACATGTTGCAAGGCCCTTGTTCTGACCCGTCCACCCAGCTAGCTTACACCCGAAATAACCACACAGAAACTGTATTAACTAAAACACTGATTGGTCATTAGCTTTAGCTTCTTATTAGCTAACTCTTACATATTAATTTAATCCATTTCCATTAATCTGTGTATCGACACGTGACTGTGGCTTACTGGCAAGATTCTAACCAGTGTCCGTCACAGGCAGAAGATCCATGGCATCTCTGACTCTGCCCTTCTTCCCAGCATTCAGTTCTGTCTCCTCCACCTAAGTTCCGCCCTATCAACTAGGTCAAGGCAGTTTCTTTATTCATTATCCAGTGAAAGCAACACATAAACAGAAGGAGCTCCTACACCAATCACATAACTAACATATCAGACTAGAATTTGTAAATAAACCTAGCTAACCCATTATTTTACAGTACAAACAAAGCAGAACCCTAATGGTTAAAGTTTCCCAAGACTGCTAATTAGTGTTTTAAAAATTCAAATATTGTAGCTAACAACCAATGAAGTTAATTAAGAAGTTAAAATGGACATTTCCATTTGTACAAAAATAGGAATATTATGAATTTGCTTTTGAGTGCTTTAAGGTAATTTATATAAAGCGAACTTCATTTAAGAACTGTCTTTAGCGGTAATACAAGCACTGGTCTTGAAATGATCTTAGCTGCCTGGGATTCAGAGCACCGGGTGACCTGTCCGTCATCAGCACAGTTCTTCTTGGGCAGCTCCGGTAGGAACAAGAGAGACTGTCCAGTCCTCTATGGTGGCAGCAGGGGAGATAATAGTCGGTGTGGGGCACATGCATGTTGATTGTGTACCTTCATGCGTTTGTATGAATGGACACACAGCTGGGAACATGCCTCATAAGTAACTTGGATACTTTTGTGAGGGGAAGAAAAATCATTACAGATTACCTACTTCCCTACTTCACAGAAGGGAAAATGCACCAGAGTACATGCAGGTGTCAAAGAGAGAATTAAACCTACGGTTCAGCTCCTGTAAGAGTTTTCCTTACAATTCACTTTATTGGATTCTGACCGCTGGCCTAGGTCACCTCCACATACAAGCTTCACTAATGTTTTTCCATGGTCAGACACTGAAAACCTAGTGTCTTATGTTTCATCTCATCTAAAAACTTTTTTCCCTGGACTTCATCAATGAAAGTAGTCACAACCTTTAAGTTCTGTAAATTCTTCTACTTACTGTACATAAGGAAAAGACTTTAAACATGTTTTGTTTATGCTGCCAACTGTCCCAAATCACCTTAACCTATTTAGACCTCCAACTTGTTAAGTATTTTTAGATTAGTCTCCAATTTAAGCCATTTCCTAGTTTGGGTCTCTAATTTTAAGAGCACAGTGTTATAAACGATCATGCTTTCTGGACTGAGCCAGGCTTCACTTCTAACGTCAGCATCATCTAGCACGGCTTCTACAAACTGTGTTTGTCTATATGGGAGTTACGGTGAGGAAACGTAGTTATTATAAAGTGGTGATAATAGTCCCAGGACAAAAATAGCTTTCATGTTGCACGCTCATTCTGCTAAATGGGAATGCCTGCTGCAGGCAGATCAATACAGTTTTGAAAACTTCCAAAACCAAGTACACAACTAATAGGAAAAATGATGACACACAGCACAGCAGGTTTTTCTGCCATAAGAGGGAGAAGTGGGTGTCGATGACTGGAATCCAAAGTCATGAAGTTCAAAGAGAATGTCAGCGTTTAGGCCTAGGAAACAGAAGACTCCTGAATGGTTTCTTTCTCTTTTCAGCACCCGTTTTCACTGGACTTCAAAAACCAGCTTGTGTAAATATCCCAAAATGAATGTTAGCCCCTCACACATGCTGTACTTTAAATTTTTTTCTTAAAGGAAAACCATAGGCCTCCAAACTTCTAAAAGTTACCTCCTAAATTGGCACCACTGCTATACAATTACAGTAGAATTAAAACAATCTGAACAAGTCAAAGGCCTTTCTACACTCAACTCCCAGCCTAACTTTGGGAACATACTCACCACTACCACAACGTCACACGAACAGCCCAGTCTATTTTGATAGCAATGGTGTGTCAGGTCAACCAGACGGCTCAGCATCTAAAGCACAGCAGCGCTAGCCTGACAAGGAGAGCGCCGTCACCAGAGCCTGCGGCGGACGCAGATGTCCAGGCGCGGACTGGAGGAACTATGGCCACAAGGCCTCTGCCCACAGGGGTGCTTGCTCGATCTCCTGCTCCTTCCTCTTCTCCTCTCTCCCACATACCCATATGCTAAATTTGAAAAATGGAGAAACAAAAGCTTGCTCAACATAGTATCTCTCATTTGACCTACATAAATCCCTATGTATTTAATTAATAATTTTTCTAAATACAATTTTTTCCTTATAAGATTAAATTTACTGGCAAATTAGTCCGCTTTTCCAGTCACTGGACTACTCTGTAGATTTTAGTTTTATTTAATGTTTTAAACTATTAGAAAGCTACTAACACAACACAGTAAATCCCTACCAAGTATGTGCTCACACATAGCATGGTCTATTAACTGAAAATAAAACAAAATCCTTCTGTGTTGGCTATGCCAGATAATTTTTTTTAAACTATAAATATGCATTGCTGTATAGTAAGGTACAATGAAAATAATTTAATATTTCATTAATATTTATCTCATGGTGAGCTCAAAATACTACTTTGAAGATTTAGTCTACCATGGTCCTAAAATCATGAAAATAAGAAATTGTTCTGAATATATGTATGGCTTTTAGAAGTTTGTTAATAAATAACACCTTGCTATATTATCACTATTTCTGTAACTGATGACTACTGAGAGAGAGGAAGAATTAGTCTCTCCCAGGGATGAGTCCCTTAGTTGATTGTCCAATATAAATTGGTCAGTTCTGAAATCATATACACACACAACAAAAACAGACTCAGAAGGCTGTATTTATATTTTTTTTACATATATGCAAACTATATTTAACAGAATAATTGGGGAAAAAAAGGCTATCAAATTGGGAGTTGGGGGACATGGGAGGAATTGGAGGGAGGGTGTGCAGGGAGGAACCGGGAGGAAGAAAATGACGTATTTATGTTTTAATTAAAAATGTATGAAATAAAAACAATCAAACAAAAAAGATATTATTGAATATTATTAATGTTACACCGTGTCAGCAAAATAGAAATTTAAACATTAACTATATCCTTATATTACTCATTTATCATTATTTTTAACTGTCTATATTTTAAAGGGAATGTTTAGTTTTACATGGCAAATGTTCAAATATAACTATGTAGTAAATAAACTAAATTAAAAATTTAAAAAAGAAATAATAAATCAAAAGTTTCAATTTATTAGGTTCAAGTAAGGTATTACTAAGGGTGTATGTGGCGGGGGTGTATAATTGATGTGTTTTTTCCCTCTGTATGCTGTGACTGTGTTTTATTACCATTGGTTAATAAAGAAGCTGCTTTGGCCAATAGCTTAGCAGAGTAAAGCCATGCAGGGAAACCCGAACAGAGATATATAGAGAGAGTAGACAGAGTCAAACAGAAGCAAGTCAGTTGCCAAGGAAACAAGACATGTAGAAAATGAGGTAACACCACAGCCACGGAGCAATACATAGACTAATAGAAATGGGTTAATTTAAGATGTAAAAGCTAGCTAGAATTACGCCTAAGCCATTGGCCAAACAATGTTGTAATTAATATAGTTTCTGTGCAATTATTCAGGTCTGGGCAGCCGAGAAATGAAAACAGTCTTCATTTACATGTAATCTCAAAAATGTAAACTGGGGAGAAAAAATGTTAATAAAATAAAATAAACAAAGGACGGACATTAAGCTTACAGTTCACAAGCCTAAGAAGCCAAATAACAAGGTGAACTCAAAGAAAAACATATATAGATCCTCCTGGAAATTGGAAGCAAACAAGATTGCCAGGAAAAAGTTGGGAGCATGGGGGAGGGGGTGGGGCTGGAGGAAGGGGAGGAGGGAGAGAGAAGGGAAAAGGGAAAGACTGGAGAGTGCTTGGGGGAGTGGGAGGGTGGAGATGGAGGAAGGGCGGATATAGGAGCAGGGAAGAAGATATCTACATTAAGGGAGCCATTTTAGGGTTGGCAAGAGACTTGGCTCTAGAGGGGATCCCAGGTGTCCACAGGGATGTCCCCAGCTAGGTCCTTGGGCAGCAGAGTAGAAGGTGCCTAAACTGGCCTTGCCCCACTATCACACTGATGATTATCTCGAATATCACCATAGAATCTTCATCCGGCTACAGATGGAGATAGAGATAAAGTCCCTCATCAGAGCACTGGACTGAGTGCCCAAGGTCCAGCTGAAGAGCAGAAGGAGGGAAAAGATGAGCAAGGAAGTCTGGACCGCGAGGGGTTGGTCCACCCACTGAGACAGTGTGCCTGTTCTAATGGGAGCTCACCAAATCCAGCTGGACCGGGACTGAATGAGCATGTGATCAAACCGGACTCTCTGAATGTGGCTGAAAATGGGGGCTGACTGAGAAGCCATTGATAAAGGCACTGGGACTTGTTTCTACTGCATGTACTGGCTTTTTGGGACCCTAGTCTATTTAGGCTTCTTAGGCCTGGGTGGGGGGGCAGGCTTGGACTTCCCACAGGGCAGGCTTTCCTGCCCTCTCTTGAGGGAGAGGGAGGGAGGAGGGTGAATGGGGGAGGGGAATGGGAGGAGAGGAGGAAGTGTAAATTTTTGAATGGAAAAATAAATTAAAAGGTGGTGGCGCAAGCCGGGCGGTGGTGGCGCACACCTTTAATCCCAGCACTCGGGAGGCAGAGACAGGCAGATCTCCGTGAGTTTGAGGCCAGCCTGGTCTACAAGAGCTAGTTCCAGGACAGGAACCAAAAGCTACGGAGAAACTCTGTCTCGAAAAATCCAAAAGAAAAGAAAAAAAAAGAAACAAATCATTTCTTTCTGCAGGGACTTGGGTTTTGGGGGGTTTTGGTTGTTGTGGGAGTTTTTTTGTTGGATTTTTTTTATGGTTTTTCAAGATAGGGTTTCACTAAGTAACATCCTTGGGTGTCCTGGAACTAACTCTGTAGACCAAACTGGCCTTGAACTCACAGAGATTCACCTGTCTCTGCCTCTTGAGTGCTGGTAAATCAGTTTTTAATAAGTATATGAGCAAAAATATAAACACTAAGTAAAATAAATGTATTTAAGATACAGACATGAAAGGATTTAGTGAACTATATGATGGAGTTAATATCCAGGTTTCTAGCTTGAATGTCATTCATCCAGTGAATCTGCACAAAGTAAGGAGGTATGGAAAGTATAAGGGATAGATTACAACTTAAGGTCATTCTGGATGTTGTAAGGTGGACATTTTGGATTGCTTTGGTACATCCAAGTGAGGATCTCTACCTACTACTTTAAAATGTGAGTGAAGATAACTATCTACTACAGAAAAATTCTGCTAGAGACAGGCATCAACACAGTGGATGTAATATTAAGACTACATACAGAATTACATGAAATAATTCAAGAAATGTGAACTGAGGACATAGGATTTCAGGTGCTTCTTGAAAAAGACTATCCTCTTTGAATTTATAGTTGGACTACAGATGTTAAAATTGTTCAATATGTGAAGTTTGAATAAACTAGATAATAGCAATAGAGTTGAAACAAAAACACAAAGAACATTAGTTCAGGTAAGCAGAAAAAACTAAGTAGTCAGGAGAAAACTCCAAAATTAGAAAACAGCCAACAAGCAATAGCTTAGCAGTTGAGAACACTGGCTGTTCTTCCAGAGGACCTGGGTTCAATTCCCAGCACCCACATGGCAGCTTACAAGTGTCTGTAACTCCTCCTCCAGGTAATCTGACAGACACACACACACACAGACACACGCATGCAGGCAAAACACGCACACAGGCAAAACACCAATGCACATAAAATAAAAATAAATAAATCATGGAACAAAAGAAAGAAAGAAAAAAACAAAGGTGGGTTGATAGCAATACTAGAGAAGCCTGTGTCCTGGGCCACCAATGGCATATTGGGACAGCTTAAGTAAAAGAACGATCACAACATGAACTACCAGATAGCTAGGACCTATAAGCTGTCCATTGGGAAAACACTTTTTAGAAAGTGTACTTGCAGAGCTCAAGAAATGACTTAGCAATTAAGATCACCAGCCGCTCTTCCAGAAAATCTGGGTGTGGTTCCCAGCACATCCATGATTGCTATGACCGTCTGTAACTTTAGTTCCAGGCAATCTGATGCCCTTTTCTAACCTTATGGGCACCAGGCCCCCACATGGTATGCCAATACACATGCAGCCAAAACACCTATACACATACAATCATACTAAAGAAAGTATTTTAAGTGTACTTCCACTTAAGAGTTAACTTCCTCACCTCTCAGTAGAATTTTCTTTGCTCAGTACGGCATTACCATCAACCTAACTTTCTATGAAGACCTCTTGGTAGGCATACCTCTGACTGATAAAGGAGGAGATGGTTGCTTACAGATAATTTGGGATTATAAAACAAAGAGTTTTATTCAGAGGAGGAAATCCAAGTAGCTGTTGGTCCTAAACTCAAGGCTAACCCACTGAACAGAACTATTAAAAGCACGCCTCCCTGCTACATCATCTATTCTCAATTCACAACACAATTTAGTTACATAAAGGGCTGAAGACACAGCTAGAGTGAGGAACCCAAGTAAAACAGTCCATAGTTTTGGTTGAATACAAGCTCATTTGAGTCAACAAGAAGTTATACAAAAGGTTATTCTAACATTAAGCTGCATTCATAGAATTAAGTACAAGTAAGGCTATAATAGCTTCGATAACAAGTAAAATGGAATTTTCCATCACTGTATTTCAAATTTTAAAACAAAGGAGCATACAGTTCTTGTCTGCAAATAGGAGGGGTGTGACACACACACACACATGCACACACACATAAAAGAGTATATTTTAAGTATTGCTTAAGAAAGAAAAACTAGGAAGGAGTTAGACCAAACTTGCTGAATAACAGACTTGGAAATACACAACTTCAGGCCAAATATAAAGACCTTAAAGATATAACACTTATTACCTCAAAACTAGTTTTGAAGTCAACACCATTGGATGTTTTTATACAAAGGAAGCATGCATAATTTATCTCTTGGTATACACACTATAACATAACCATACACTTAAAATTATCTGTCTCCCCAGAAGATAAACTCTAACAGGGAAGATCCCACAAAGTCTACTTCAGAATATTGTGTATTCAATAAACATTCATTGAATTAGCAGGTGAATGAATTGGATGTTTTAAGAACTACTTCATAAGGAAGAATGTTGAATGAAATACCCTCAGGATTCTAACTTCTGATTTGACCTCAACACACAGTCTTTATCTCTAGTTTTATCTGCAGTCCTTTGCGTGAGCCTTATAGTGAACTGAAGAATGGATGTTTGTGGCAGTCAGGCATGCTCTTAGTAGCTGTGTTCAGTGGTCTCACCACCTTTGAGTATAATACTAAAGTACTGATTTCCTCCTCTGTTTAAAACCTTCCTCTTATAATAAGTTATTTCTACTACATAACTGTATCATTCTTTATTAGCTAGGGGTATGTCTACCAAGCAGGTCTTTAAAGAAACATTGGTTTATGGTATCATACTGAGCAAATAAGGTTCTACTAAGAGGTGAAGAAATTAAGGATCGAGTATAGAAACAGAATGTATTTTAGCATGTGCTAAGAGGCATAGTGAGACTGGCTTAACCTGATACCTTTACTTGAAATGTATTAGCTACAGTTTCCTTGCCAAATTAGAGAAGGCCTAAGTATTGATATTTATATCATGAAAACCTGAAACAAATGTATAGGTTTAAGAACAGGCTAGGGGTATAGCCTAGCACCAAAAAACATACAGAGTATCTTTAGAAAATCTTATTATTTAAAGATAAAAAAGACAGAGCAAAATGCTGTAATATTTAACTGCCAGAGGAAGGTATGCATGCATGAAGAAAAACTGGACATCAAGAAGTTACAAGTTATGAGATCATATTTAAACCTATCTGGGCCAATCCTTCATTTTCTGCATAAAATTTTATTTTTATGACTTTACAAGAAATCCTTCCACAAAGTTGTTAACAAAATAGAGTATTCTACACCCACCAGTGGATCCTGCTCCCTGACTTTCCAGCTCTATTAAACTACACAGGGAAGAAACAGCGTTGGACATGCTGTTCTGACTAACAGGAATATCAAAGACTACAGACAGTGTTCTCCATCATCTTAGCAAAAGCACGTACTTGAGAGCATGTCAATGTGCCCTGTTCTTAATCTCTAAAATGAAGTAAACACGCAACACACAGCTAAATCAATTCTGCAGTTCGATGGCTGTGTCCCGGGTGTGTATACTACCAGAGACCAGTCACCTCGGGGAATTACTCAGGAAGAACACATTAAATGTAGACGAGTAATGATTCAGCTATTGGTACCCTGCACATGAATGTACATGTCCCAGAGGGAAGTTTTGGAAATCTTTCTACACTGCGCTCATCTGAAATGGGAAACCAAATTCTGTGGACACTCTCCTACCTGTGTGATACTATCTGCAAAATATCCTCTTTAAAAACCAAGGCAAATTACACGCCACTCCAGCCCCATATTCTCAAAATAAGGGCAAAACACACATTATTAGTACCACCAACCTTATGCATGAACTTAATTCGAATTAAGGTGATCTTGAAACATTTTTGTTGAAGTCTTCTAGGTGCGTTTGTCAAAAAGAGGCATTTACTCCTCCCCGGAGACAAACAATTTTGAGGGTCAGATTAACCTCGCATGGATGTCCTGGTCCCCATACCCGTCAACAGAAGGGGATAGAGCGGATGCCACCAGCCCAGAGCGCGGGCTGGGTACCGGCGGGAGTAGCAGCTTGAGCGGGTCCCCCAGTCCTTCTGTCAGAGGTGAGTCCCAACGCCACCTCAGAACCTCCACATCTCAGCATCCCAGAATCTCAGCGCCTTAATACCTGAGTCTCCTCAGTCCCTCAGCATCTCAGCGCCTCCATCGCATAGGCCAGTGCCCTCCAGGACCGCACGCCGCTCCTAGGCCAGTGTCCCGCATCCACCACCTCCCTCATGGCCCGAACCCACAACCGGCGCCTCGGCCTCCCACCCAGGCCCTGCGCTCTCCCGCCGGGCGGACTCCTCCACACCTCGCTTGGCCTCCACTTACCTTCGATCGCCATGATGCGCTCGCCATGGACCGCACCAACAGCACGGAGAGCGCGGGGGGTGAGGGGTGCGGGAGGAGGTCGCGCCAAGGCCTCCAGCGAGAGGGGCGGGACCGAGCCCCGGGGCCGGGCTGCTGGGCCTCGGGGAGCCGGGGCGGGGCGGCGGGGTGGGGTCGGAGCTCCAGAGCCAGCAGCGCAGGAAGCGGAACCTTCTCCAGATGCGCACCGTCGGCACGTGACACCGCCCCGCCCCCTGGGGCCCTCTAGGCCCCGCCCCTCTCAGGAACCGTAGCTTGACCCACAACCGGGCCTTCACCCACTCCCACCTACCTCCTCAGGCCCCGCCCCCGAAGTCCCACAACCCCGCCCACCTCCCTGACCCAACCCCGCCCACCCCGCACAGGCCACGCCTCCAGCCCTGGCCCTGGCTCGCCCCCAGCCCCTGACTAGGGTCTCAGGCCCGGATTCCCAACAGGTGCAGGAGTCAGCCTCACCCCTGTCGCCAACCTCGGTCCAGCTTGGCTCGGCTAGAGCCACGCAAGGCGGTCAGGACCACGGACAGCTCCTGGCACGGAACTCGGGCGCGATTCCCGCCCAGACAAAGTCTCTTCAGTTTTGTTTTGTCTGAACACTCACCTCCGATCTTTGCTTTCAAGTAGAGACGACTTCTTGGCACAACACACCGAAAAGAGGACGGTCTCCGTCCCTCCTTCCCTCCCTCCCTCCTCCTTCCCTTTCTCTCTCTCTCCAGCCTCATTCTTGATGAGACTCAATTCCAGGAGCTCGGTGCCCCCTTGGAAGTACGAATTGGCATTTGTCCACACGGCAAACACACATTTGAAGCCACACAAATGTAGGTGTTGGACAGACGTCTTAACAAAGGGCCTGATAAGCTTGTCACACACACATTTTTAAGTGTGCAAGCCCATGAGCCTGCGGACAGGCAAAGGCCAACTCTGAACAACCAACAGCTAGCTACCTAATTTTCACTTCAGGTCCGCCACTTCATCTGGTACTTTAAGGCCCGGATAAAGCCGCAATAAGGGATAAGGGCTTAGCGGTTCTCCCTTGTGGAGAAAATGCTCACTCCTAGAGCAGGTGGCTATATTAAGGATTGACACAAAGAACATATTTTCCACTTATTATGTAAGTGAGGTTGGACTGTAATCTAGAGCAGAAAATGTCTTTCATTGCTTTTATATAACCTCTCCCTCAGCCAGTTTATGCTCCACAGACATTTATTCTTTAACATTTTTTACATCACTTATTATTTGCTGGGGTGGGGCATGCACGTGAAGGTCACAGGACAGCTTGCAGAAGTGTGTTCTCACCACCATGTGGGCTCCAGGGATCAAACTAATACTGTCAGACAGGATGGGTGGCAAACACGGCTACCCTCTGAGACATTTGCCTGGCCCCATTTCTTAATGTTTTGACTACTTCAGCGAATCTCTATTGATCCAAGGCATTGTGCTGAGGGCTAGCTGTAAGGATTGGAGAGATGGATCAGTTGGTTAAGTGTTTGTTGCAGAAGCATGAGAACTTGAGTTCAATGCCCAACACACACACACACACACACACACACACACACACATTAGGGTTCGATGGCAAGCCAGGGTAGACTAGGTGATGAACTCCAGATTCCATAAGAGAGCCTATCTCAAAAACTAAGATGGATGAGGCTCACAACTCCAGTTCCAGTAACTCCAATTCCAGGGAATCTAGTGCCCTCTTCCAGACTCCATGAGCACCAGGCATGCATACATATATACACATTTGAGCAAAACATCCATATCCATAAAACAGATAAGATAAAAAGTGGCTGAAGAAAATGTTCAATGTGTCCATCTTACACACACATATGCACACACCTACACAGACATGAGCACATATGCACAGAAACACACATGCACACCAAAACATCTGTCTATAAACAAGAATTGTTACTGAAGTATCAAACTAAATAACTGTTCTGGTAAAATACTTATACATTAGTCTAGGAGTGAGCTCTTTCCCTCCCTCTCCTCTCCGTCTCCCCCCACCCTGGAAGATGAATCATAAATTTAGTTGGGGTCCAAATAAAACAACTTTAATTAATGACATTTTCTTGAGGAAACTGTGATTAACACAGTCTTGAACTTCAAGACACTAAACTTGAAACCACACCCTTGGGTCCTGGTTTCTAGCAGGCTCCAATTGCTTAGCTTTTTCAAGAATCTCATGTTAAAGTCAAAAACCTTAGTAATTACTTTATCGCAATGCTATGTGAATCTGCATAAACCCTGTTATCTCACCACAGGTTTCTCAGAAAGTGCATGTGTGTGTTAAACTTGAGCCAAAGCCACTCACTACTAACATTTTTCCCTTAGTCTAAACTCATAATTTCCTCTACCAACATTACCAAACACTAGTTGTAAAACTTCCAAAATAGAGGCCTGGAGAGATGGCTCAGTGGTTAAGAGCACTGGCTGTCCTTCCAAAGGACTGGGGTTCAATTCCCAGCACCCACACGGCACCTCACAACTGTCTGTACTCCAAGATCTGACCTTCACACAGACATGCATGCAGGCAAAATACCAATACACACAAAAAATTAAATTTTTTTAAAGACCCTTTATTTAAAAAAAAAAAAGGCAAAAAACCCTTCTGAGATAGCTATTAGAAAATACCAGCTGGGTAGTGGTGGCACATGTTTTTAATCCCAACACTTGGGAGGCAGAGGCAGGCAGACTTCTGAGTTTGGGCCAACCTGGCCTACAGAGTGAGTTCCAGGACAGCCAGAGCTACACAGAGAAACCCTGTCTGAAAAAAAAGAAAAAAAGAAAAGGAAAGACCATATTTATTACTTCACTTCTGCCCAACATTTCATGCACCTCCTGAGCTGACTGAAGAGTTGTGACTACTTGGATGTGCTTTGTCCCCACCAAAGGCAGCTGAAAATTTCAGTACCGACGTAAAGCTATAGTGAGGCTGGGACCTTGAATGGTGTTTGGCTAGAAGGGTGGAGCCTTCTCAGAGGTGTAAGCATAGTTCCTCCCGACCTGGCTCAGATCCTCGGTTATTCTAAGGAAATGTCTCCTTAGGGTTGACTCCTTTGTCCCTTTCCTCTTTTCCAATGAGAGCTGACCCCTCTCACTGTCCCACCATGAGATACAACATCAGGTCCTCACCAGATGTGACCAGTGAAGCTTAAACTCTCCAACCCTCAGAACCCATGAGTCAAATGAAACCATTTTCTTTATAAATTACTCAACCTCAGGTGTTTGGCTATAGCACAGAAAATAGACTAAGACTTAACAAAAAAGTATGTGACATGCTCAATGGTTCTAATTTCAACAAGTATTATTTTTAATTAAAAGTTTTACATTGAATTATATGTCTTGCCTAAAGACAGTGGTTATTTTTAATCTCAACTGCGTACCTCCAAAATATTTAGACTATATACTTAAATACACTTGGACTTTTTATGAGCTTCTCTATCTTTATTTTAATTTTTGTTTGTTTATTTTGTTTGATAAGACTGGGTTTCTCTTAGCCCTGACTGTCCTGGAACTCTCTCTATAGATCAGTCTAGCCTTGAACTCAGAGATCCACGTGCTTCTGACTCCCAGTGCTAGGATTAAAGGCGTGTGCCACCACTCCCTGGCTTGCTTCTTTATTTTTAATTCTTTGCTCTTTATAATGAATTATTTGTAAAAGAATTTAAAACAAATCACTCAAGCAGTTTTTCATCATGTGTTGTGGAAACGGAAACTAAGATCAAGAGTAAAGTTGAAGGAAGCTGAAGCGATTTCTCTCCTTGTGACTCTTAAATAAAGATGTGTTGGTACTGCAATTTTTAACCGGTCTTTCCATAAAAATATTCAAGATAATACTTTAAATTTCCAGTAACACCATGAAGTTTCATTGAAATATTGATAGAAAATTAAACATTAAAGATTAAACATGGAGGAAGGCCAAATCAAATGGAAGTGAAAAATGATCCAACCTATATTAAAATGTTCCATGTGCCAAACAATCCCTGTTCACAGCAATATATTTTTTTTTGATTTTTTGAGACAGGGTTTCTCCATAGCTTTTTTGGTTTCTGTCCCGGAACTAGCTCTTGTAGTCCAGGCTGGCCTCGAACTCACAGAGATCCGCCTGCCTCTGCCTCCCGAGTGCTAGGATAAAAGGCATGCGCCACCACTGCCCGGCCTCCCAACAACCTTTTAAGAAACAACCCATTTTAAGCTGGAATCTCTATGTATATAAATTAGTCAACTGTAAATTACACATGCAGAAGTAAAGACTACATGTGATAACATGCAGACACACGTGGAAGGATATAACTCATGTCACAACGCTTTTCAGAGCTTTTGAGGCTGGCTCTGCAAGAAGAAGGCTTTTTAAATATTTATTTTATTTTTAATCATGCCTAGGTGTGTGTGTGTGTCTGCATGTGGGTTTGTGCATGTGGATGCAGGTGGCCTCAGAGTCCAGAGGCACCATGATCCCCAGGAGGTGGAATTACAGACAATTATGAGTTGCCTGATCTGGGTGCTGGGAGCCACACTCTGAGCCTCTGGAAGAGCAGCAAGTACTCTTAGTGACTAAGCCATCTCTCCATCCCTGAGGGGGACATTTTTAAACTAAGCTTTTTTAGCAATTGCAGCCATCTGAGATGAGTAAAAGCCCAGTGAAAAGTCAAGTAAAAGCTACTAACTCTTTTTCTTCTTGGATTATAATACCATGGAAACAGTTACAATATTAGTTATTAATCCTAATAACATTGTCTTTCTTCCCTGATGCTTCATAAAGTAAAAAAAGCAGTAAATTCATCCTTACAAAGTAATATTGCCACTTCATGTTCATTTTAAAATCATCTCTTATAAATGAAAATAATTATCAGAGCTTTATCAATATGACTTGGTTATTTTGATTGTATTTATGTTACATACTTGAAATTTATTTGCCAATCTGAAACCATATGCTTTAACAGAATGCTCTGTTAAATAATTCTGGATTATTTGCTATTGTTTTGGTTGTGAATGAGAATATCTCTACTTGAACAAGCTTAAAGAAAATGGAAAGTTAACCTTATATAGGTAGGAATGGAAACATGACCGAGCCACATATCGGTCAGACTTAGGAGCCCAGATGCTGTTGTTAGGACTCCACACCTCCACTCTTGACTTCCGTCTGCATGTGGGCTTCATGTTGGTGGACCACGACACACTAACTGCCTCTCTGTGGTTGAAAAAGAGAGACGGAGAGATTTACCACATGTAAGTTTAGCCAATTTTCTGGGTCCCAAGACCATAAATTCCTCCAAATAAGTAGGGAGTTGTTACTTCAACTTAAGTGGGCTGCCCTGTTCCAGACCAGTCAGGAGACCAGTTATTAAGTGTTCATGTTCCAGAGTAGGGCCTCTATGGTCATGGAAGTGTGAGGATAGACGTTACACCTGTATTAGGCACTTTTTAAAGATGACCATGACTAAAATAGCTGACAGAATCAAGAAAACATAGTTTTATTTTGGCTCAAGAATTCAGAGTATTCAACCTGTAGATAGTTGGTCCCAGAACTTCATGGTGAAGAGTTTCTCCACTTGTAACACACAAGAAGCAGAGACACAAACAGGAAGGGACCAGTGACAAAATACCATTAAGGACCTGTCTCCAATTACCTACTTCTTCCAACTATATCTCACTGCCTGAAGTTCTCAGACCCTCCCAAGGTAGTCCTACCGAGTTGGGCACTAAATGTACAACACATGAGTCTGTGTGTGGTGATATTTTGTTTGTGCTCTAACAAATAAAGCTTGCCTGAAGATCAGAGGAGCTAGCCACTAGCTAACCACAGAGGCCAGGCAGTGATGGCACACACCTTTAATCCCAGCACTTGGGGGTTGGAAATGGGAAAGATAAGGAGTTCAAGGTCACACTGAGCTACAGGAGATTTAAACAGTCTAAAAGAGAAACAGAGTTTACACCCTTGATACCACCATTTAGGATCTCAAGTCTTTAATCTCAGAACTAGGAAGGTACAGACAGGAAGTATACGACTGAGCAAAGAGAGGAATATAAGGCAGGAGGAGACAGGAACTCAGTTCCATTCAGTCTGAGAATTCAGAGAGACAGGATAACCCTCTTCAGTCAGAGGATTTGGTAGAGGCAAGAAGTCTCTCTAGTGGCTGGCTCTTTACTTTTCTGATCTTTTGACATTTACCCCATCTGTCTCTGAGTTTTTATTAAGACCAATTAGAAATTGTGCTAGACCTGGGGCAGGGATTTCATATGCATTTTGGATAAGCCCATGTGACCCACATTGTTGAACTCTCTAAGAAGAGAGCTACCAGAAAGAAAAGGCTTAAATGGTGCCTAAGAAGGTACTGTTTAGACACCCATCCCAACACACGTGACTTTCACACTCTTCCAAGATCTTTCCTCTCAGCATACTTCATAGAGGTTTCCTTAGAGCAGAGATAGCCAAAAGAATTATCTATGACAATGAAAATATCTTATACTTGCAGCCACAGAGTAGACAGGAGTCATATGTGAATGAACACCTGAGATGTATCAGGGACAAATAAAAAAAAAAGAATTTAGTTTTATTTAATTTAAATGAAAAAACACAAATAAATAGTATGTTGGTCAAGGTTCTATAGAAGAACAGAACAGATAGAATTGTGTATGTATATGTCTATCTGTGGATTGACAGATAGACGATAGATAGATAGATAGATAGATAGATAGATAGATAGATAGATAGATGATAGATAATTAAAGAGGCTTCATTAGATTGGCTGATAGGATAGGGGTTGTTGTTTGTGCACTATGGAAGTTGAGAAGCCCAGAGCTGCTCAGCTCACAGAGCTGGATACCTCAGCAGTCCCAACCTGATGCCAAAAGTTTGGAAAGTTCTTGGAGAGTCTCTGATATTTAGCCCACATTGGAAGGCCAGAGACATGGAGGTTGATGCAGCAGAGATGGATGTGCTCCCTCAGGAAGATGGGCAAACAGACAGGCAACAATTTTTCCTCAGTCGTCTTCATATCTGAGCCATTTTTCGAAAGGGACTGCATCTTCTGCAGGAAGATCTGCCCACTACAGTGTGTTATTCTTTTTTGTAATGATAAAACATTCACAGACACATTCGGAAGTGTATCTCTTCGTGGATTCCTGATCCAGTCAGGTTACCAATCAAGACTAGCCACCATGGTTAATGTGCTCTTTATCTACAACACAACCACAAAGTAACATCAGTGGCACGCTAGCATTCGGACAGGCTACCAACAGTTATTTAGGTGGAATTGGCAGGAAGAGAGCAGTAATGATTTCCCATGTATGGCAGTGCTACCTGGTGACCTAGTACCCAGGGATGAATGCTGTGTGGAGGTAAAGATTGGGACAGAAAGAAAGGGAATATTAGAATAATTATTTCTTTACTTCTGTTGCCTCCACAAAGTGTTTTTGTCGAGAATTGTCACCATTATATGGACAGTAATAACCAAAACCAAACATGGAACATTCTAAAATTGTTTTATTAATATAGATAAAGTGGTAGTTTTTCCAGTGAGTTTTTTGTTTTGTTTTGAGGCAGCTAAGAACAGCCTGGAACCCACTAATGAACCCTGGCTAGTCTCAAATGCTCAATCCTTCTGCCTTAGCCTCCTGAATGATGAGATTATAGATTTGGACATTACGCTCAGTTGAAAATGAGAGTCTTGCTTCCAGCCAAGCATAGCTGTGGCGGCAACACACAGGCTCCACCAGAGAAAGATGAACTAGCTCAGAAAGCTTACTTGCTACCCTCCACTCCCTTCTGTTCCATCTTCCAAGTCTTTTATGCAGACAGAAGGACCACCTACACTGCTCTTCCTTTTCCTCTGTAAACAGGGTGTTATTCCTGTATAATCTTGGTTACAATGTTCTCATTGCTCAAAGAAGTTATTGCTGTTGGGTAACGGCAGAGCAGAACACTGCAGGTTTGTCTGTCTGTCTGTCTGTCCTTCAGTTTGTTTTCCAGTGCTGGTGACAGAGCCCCGAGTTTTATATAGGCAAAGCAAGTGCTCGGTGCTCAGCCACAACCCCTGGTCTCCACACTGCAGCTTTTAGAGAGAACAGTAGCCCAGCATGGTCTATCCTGTCAGCATGGAAGCATGAACAGACCTAGACCAATTTAACACAAAGTGATCAAGAAACACATGCTTAGTAGGATATAGGATCCAGCAGCTAAATGTTCTTATTCATAACAAAGTACATTATCTTGTTCTAGGCAGGATATTTAAAGATTTTTCCCCACAGCTGAATGTTTCTATGATAATGACAAGTGACATTTATATAATGATTTTCACTGAAAGGCCAAAAAAATGTACCATCAACCTTTAAAAATAATATAAATATGTCACCCACGGTAAATGTAGCCACCTAGCACAGAGCAAGTTTTAGAAGCCCCCAAGAGCATATGTATAGAAAGGAAATTGAATTCTATGCCTAAAAAAATTGTTAGATGAGAAAAATTATTATCTGTTATTATGAAACAGTCATTCCTTTCTCTTTGGCTTATATAACTACCGTGTGTGGGCCTCACTCCATGAAGGTCATAAAAAAGCAATAAGAGCTTGTTGTTTGTATCCAACACAAAAAAATGTGAACCATTATTCTTTATATAAAAATAGATACTTGGGCCGGGCGGTGGTGGCGCACACCTTTAATCCCAGCACTCAGGAGGCAGAGGCAGGTGGATCTCTGTGAGTTCGAGACCAGCCTGGTCTACAAAGGGAGTTCCAGGACAGGCTCCAAAGCTACAGAAAAACCCTGCCTCGAAAAACCAAAAAAAAAAAAAAAAAAATAGATACTTGGGGGCTGGAGAGATGGCTCAATAGTTAAGAGCATTTACTGCTCTTGCAAAAAAGACTGGAGATTGATTCCCAGCACCTACATCAGGCAACTCACAACCTCCTGTAACTCCAGCTTGAGGGGATCTAACACCAGCACTCACACACATACTAACTCACATATGCAAACCCAGAGGCACACACAAACATAGATACATCATTTCTAAGTCATTAAAAACAATATATTTTGCCAGGCGGTGGTGGCGCATGCCTTTAATCCCAGCACTCGGGAGGCAGAGGCAGGCGGATCTCTGTAAGTTCGAGGCCAGCCTGGTCTACAAAGGGAGTTCCAGGAAAGGCTCCAAAGCTACAGAGAAACCCTGTCTCGAAAAACCAAAAAAAAAAAAAAAAAAAAAACAATATATTTTAATATTTGTTATGTGCCTATGTGGGAATACATGCCGGTGTGTGTGGAGTTCTGAGAACAATCTGGAGTGATGGTACTCAACTCTACCTTGTTTGAGGCAGTGTCTCTCCTGATGCTTTCTGGGGTTACAGACACATGCCACATGGTCTGGCTTTTACATGACTTTCAGGGATCCAAACTCAGACTGTCAGGCTTGAGTGGCAGGTCTTGAATTTCTGCAACCCTCAATATATTTTTGCTGAGAGAATGAATGAATTATAAAAACTTGGGATATCATGGACTCTTCATGTTAGTATTTATTAAGCTTTAATGTGGATACCTCCACAACAATCAGATAAAACAGTTGTTGAAATTATAGTAAAGACGTGGCTGGGGAGATGGCTCAGTGGTTAAGAGCACAGTCTGCTCTTCCAGAGGACCCAGGTTCAATTCCCAGCACTCACATGGCAGCTCACAAGTGTCTGTGACTCCAGATCCAGGGGATCTGGCACACAGGCCTGCAGGCAGAACACGAATAAACATAAAATTTTAATTTTTTATATTAAAAAATTTAGTAAAGAAAAAAGATGGAAAAATAACTTTCAAACAGTAATATTCCTCAGTGTCATCCTGATAATTTTTTTCTAATATGGAGTTTCTCTTTGTTTACATATTTAGTCTTTGTTATGGATTAAAGCATGGCACAACACTCTGTATTCTCTTCAAATTTTTTATTTAAGTACTTTTTTTGTACAATATTATTTTTGGTCATATTCCTTTCCCTCCCCCCAGTCCTCCCATGTCCTCCTTTCTTTTCTACTCACCAAATTTCTCTGCCTCTATTTCAAAAAAAAAGAAAGAAAAAAAGAAGGAAAGAAATAAAAAAGAAAGAAAGACTCAAAGAAAAGAAAAGAAAAAACAAAAATAAGACAAAAAACTAGGGTGAAATGGGGTAGCACAGAAAAACTACGAAGTTCCTTTGATGTCTGCCAACTCCTCTTCCTGGGCATGCGCCCTGCCCTGGAGCATGCCTGATAAATTCACACTCTGTTCCCCTAATGTGTAAGCCAGTGTCTTTTATTTCATGGGAAGACAACCTGTTACAGGACTGTGATGTGTCCTAAGGACTCAGAGACTTGGGTTACAATAATCACAGAACCGCAATTTACCCAGCCTTATGGCTTAAATGTCTGTAGTCTCCTCTATAAGATCAGGTACCCAGGTAGGGGTGTATTTTTAGGGGACATTCTAGGAACTTGGGAGAGGGGGACCAAGCTGGAGAGTGTCGGTTACCAGGGTATGATCCTTGATAGTGTATATCCCTGCACACATCTCTCTCATTCTCTCCCCTCCTTTTCCTTGTCTTCTTCTCTCTCCTTCCCTCTCTCAACTCCTTCTCCTTCCTGGTTGGCCATGTAGCTCTCCTCTACCACACATTCCTATGGTCATGGTGTCCTATCCAAGTCATGGGGCCAGTTACCATGTGCTGACCTGACAGAGACAAAATAAATCTCTTTTCTTTTAAACTGTGTCAAGAACTTTCCTCATAGTGTTACATGGAAATAAAACAGACATACATTTTCAGAATTTTAAATTATATGCTAAAATTCAGAAGTGAATTAAGAGACACAAGCAAAAATTATTTTTAATATCTGTAGTAAGTTTTCACTTCATGAAAATGCTCACTAAATTTAAGAAACTCCGCAAAATCTTATTTTAAAAAATGACACTTGGGGCTAGGGAGATGATAGTTCAGTGGGTAAAATGATTGCTAGGCAAGGTGAGAACATGAGTTCAAATATCCAGAACCACAAAAGCCAGATAGAGCAGCACATGTCTGCAACACGGTATCCCCACAGTGAAATGGGAGGTGCAGACAAGAGAACCCCTGGATGGTTTGGGGCGGGCTAGCCTGACATATGCAGTGGAGAGCCCCTGGATGCTTGGGGATGGGCTAGCCTGACATACGCAGGACTAACCTGACATACACAGTGGGGACCCCCTGAATGTTTTGGGGCGGGCTAGCCTGGCATACACCATGGCAAACAACAAGACACCCTGTCTCAAACAAGGTGAAAGTCAACACTGATATCAGAGGCCATCCTATAACCTCCATGTGTGCCGTGGTATATGTATGACTGCACTTATACAGAGGGACTCACAGGCACATACACACATGTGCTTAGAAATTATAAAAGTCATTTGCTAGTGATTACTCAAGTAATCCAGTTGTCTCCAAAATTTACATATTTGGTTTAGCTTTTAATAGAAAAGCTAACAAACAAAACAATAGATACCACTATTACAGGCCTGCTACTTTTACATGCTACTTTTACTTTTACATGGCCTGTCTACTGCAACATGACAAATACCTTTTAAATTATACGTGTGCATGTGTGTGTGTCTGTATGTGTGTGTAGGGTTTGTAAATGTGAGCTCAGCACTCATGGATAGCCTGTGGCAAGGGCCCCTGGTAAAGTGTGCACAGAGGGGCTCATTGAAATAAAAGAGAACTCCAAGAATAAGGAAGACTTAATTGAAATTTAAAATATATGATGTTGAAACAAATCATTCCTTAGAAGGAATGGAAATGGTGCCAACATTCTGGGAAACAGTTTGGCAGTTTCATAAAAAGTTAAACACTCCTCCTACCATATAATCTTGTCATTCTTTGTCTAGACATTTAGCCAAGAGAAAGCATATGCCCATGCAGAGACGTGCACACAGTATTCAGAGCCACTGTGTTTGAGACTGTCCCACATGCTCACCTAGTGACTGGGTAAGCAGGCTGTGTTCACTCAGAGGGACCATTTAATAGAATGAGCTCTTGGTACAGCTAGTATGGGGAACCTCAAAAGAACTATGCTAAGAGACATGAAACAGGGAGAAACCTAATGTTGGCATAACTAAGGAGGTCCACAAGAGCCCAGAATAAAGGATAACAAGTATTTGTTTATTTTGGGGGAAAAAACTCACAATAAGGGCAGCGAGCTGTGGTCCTCTGTGGGCGCTGGAAACTGTGAACTGAAATCTGATCAACAACCAAAAGAAGGGCCGAGCACGATTTCATCTGCACTTACAGTATCTCAGACCATGCCCTAATGGGCCAATACCCAAAAAGCTATGGGCTGAATGAATTCCCACAACCCCTCTCCCTTTTCTCTAAATGAGAGGGTTCTAAACCTAATACAAAACTATATACTATAGGAACAAATATTAAGTATTTTCCGGGGGAAGGGAGAGGCAAAATACACACAAAAATAGAAATACAACCAACATAAACAACATCAAGCAAGGAACACATGCTAAATGTCCAGTCTGCGGTAATCAGCTAACAACAGAGATTAACTCAATAGTTGTCCTATCCTGAGGAACCTAAGTCTTATACTACAATGTCTTAACTAAGTTATGAGAGGAAAGTAGCTATGACTATCTAGTCTTTAACCCCAAAGACCTGAGAAAGAAAATAATATTACCTGAGTAAGCAGGAAGTGCAAGCAAGTGACTTCCAAAAAGTGCAAGAAATGGCAAAGACAACTGACTACCTGGGAAATCACCCAAAGTTTCATTTGCAAAGTTGGGGCAAGCAACTTTGGCTAAGGCCTAAAGTATCTGACACACCATTTTCAGAGGCAGAAAAACTCAAAAGACTGTCCTACCTTGTCTTGGCAAGGTTCAGCAGTTGTTTTTGTTTGTGTCCTGCTTGTCCAGTTTGAAAAGTGTGCATACTGTTAGTAGTTGAGGCAAGGGCAGTTCTTTACCCAAAGGCCAGTTTTGCCAAGAAACAAGCTCCAAGTGGAGTGTCTTTAGTGCCCAACATTCTCTCAGGAATAGATCAGCGCTGCCAGAGCAACTGTGTCTCACATCAACAGAACCCATAGTTATTTAAATGCCATATTCTATAGCTCTTTGGAGTGTCTGAAGATTACTTATCTATGTGAAATAAAATAGCCATGCATTTAGAGAACCTGACTAGCCTAACACCACAGACGTGGCTGACTATTGACTTGTAATTCTTAATACCTATACAGCTTAAAGACTAAGCCAAAGATATTGGCTGAATGAATTCCCACAGAGGCAGAAGCAGGTGGATCTCTGTGAATTCAAGGTCAGCCTGGGCTACAGAGCAAGTTCCTTGGTAGCCAGGGCCATATAGTGAGACCCTATCTCAAAAAAAAAGAAAGAAGAAAAGAAGGAAGAAAGGAAACAAGCAAGGAAGGAAGGAACTAGCATTTCAACTTTCTTAGTTCTCTCAACTTGACAATATTCTTTATAATGGCCACATTTTCCCAGTGTAAATTATAAGAAATATATAGTATGCATTGTGCATGTGTGTGTGTGTGTGTGTTTGCGTCGCTAAAATGGCCAACACCTACTCTAACCTAGCTGATCAGTTCTCAGCTTACACAAGAAATCAGTCAGAGGACTGGGTTAGAACTCTGCCACATTTGCCTAGACCAGAGGGCTTGCCTCCCTTCTTCTGCCTTAGTTCTGACATCACCTGTGCTGGTGCTGGCATCGCCACTGTGTAAAGGGCCCCTGGCAGTGCACACCTCTCCCCACTTGCAGTCCCAAGCCCATAGTGACCTCTCCTTAGCGAGCAAAGCCCCTCCACTCAGTGAATGACAACACAATGGAAGCCAGAGGACAGCGCAGTCCAGGTGGGGCAGACCTGGAGTTTCACTGAGATCAGCGTATAGAGTGTGCCTACTCTGGTTGTTAATAAGGCTCTTGGCAGCAATTTTACATACAATTATCTATCACAAAGCAAACAGTGATTGTCTCTGCCCTGGAAGGGAACGCCTGGAGTGAATTCAGTAGTGAGAAGTTTCCAATTATACCGTCTGAGAAAAAAGGTTAAAGCGCTGATATTTCATCTGAAAAAAAAAATGACTCAGGGATTCTATGATAATTGTTTTTCAAATAATGGCTGTCAGATGAAAAGGGGTAGAGGTCTGTGTGGTCACAGGTTTAGAGACCAGCGGGTGGCTGGTGTACACAGCAGGATCCTTGTAAGAGCTGGAACCCCGATGGGTACTCTTAGAAGTTATATCTTTCGGGATGGTGCATATAAAATTGGAGGCTTCATCATAATAAAGCAGACTGCACGAATATCCTCTATTCTGAATGCACTGGAAGAGACTTCTAACAGAGTCAAGAAAGCATTAGGTGGACGGCGGACTTAGAAAGCAGCCACTGTTCATCTAACACAGTTTCTTGACTCCTAATGGTCGCACACTAAAGTGAGAGCCGTCAAGGTCTGTGTGAGACTTTCTCCCTCCATCTGGTTCTAAGACAGCCAGAATTGGCCTTGGTCTGAAAGAGACTTGCAGGAGTAAAGGAGCAGGACTGTGGGAAATGAGAACACATTACAAGACTATGAAGGCTAGACTGGGTGGGGAGGGGGAGCCACTCCCCAATTCTTGTGAGTTGCTTAGAAAAGGCATATTCAAGTCAGTCAGTCAGTGGTGGCCCACGCCTTTCGTTCCAGCACTTGGGAGGCAGGGGCAGGCGGATCTCTGTGAGTTCAAGGCCAGACTGGTCTACAAAGTGAATTCCAGGACAACCAAGGCTACACAGAGAAACCCTGTCTTGAAAAACAAAACCAAACCAAACAAAAACTGCCTCTGTGCAAAATTATCCTAATTCTGCCTCACAGAAAGTGAATTCGAACCTCTGGAGCTGAGACTTGAGGGCCCATGCTTTAAAGACAGTCAGGTGTTGACAATGGGAAGGACATATAAGCTTTTTAAAAAAAATATAATTGGAAAGAAATTGTGTGTTGCATAAAAAGCAACTCCATAAAGTTCCAGTTTAAGGGCTGTAACCCCAGTGTTGGGGTGCACAGATGGGCATATCCCAGGCCAGGCTAGCCAAAGGAATGAGCTTCAGGATTAGCAAAAGACACTTGTACACTCAGCACACACAAAAATTACTAAGGTAATAACTAAAAATAAAATAGGGAAAAAAAGACATTTGTTGATAGGGCAGAACTTAGGCAAGTGGGGAAAACTAAACTGAATGCTAGGAGAAAGGAGGCAGAGTCAAGGAGAAGCCATGGAGCCACCGCCGGAAACAGACGTGCTGAAACTTTGCCACGACCTTGTGGTGATGCACAGATTAATGGAGATGGGTTAAATTAATATGTAAGAGTTAGCCATTAAGAAGCTACAGCTAATGGGCCAAGCAGTGATTTAATTAATACAGTTTCTGTGTGATTATTTAGGGTGAAGCAGCCAGGAAAACAAACAAGCAGCCTCATTCAACATTTGTGAAAATATATGTTCTAAAAGAAAGACAGAAGAGAAACCACCTTCCTTTGCAGTTGTTCAGTAACTATCTGTTTCCAGCACAGTAAGGGAAACAAGGGGAGAGGCAGATTCTAGGAAACAGGAGCTCAGAGTACAAGAGAAATCCTTGGGATCCCAACAGCGATAAGAAACCAGGGTTGCCTGTTAATAGACACCAAGCAGGAAAGGCAGATCTCTGCGGCCAATCAGGAGGCTCCACAAGAAAGACTGGGCGGGGCTGACAGGGCTGACCAAGGCGGCCACCTAGATGAACCTGCACACTTTAGTCCGGCATCTAGATGCTGAGTAGTGATGGATGTATTTGCCGGGCGGTGGTGGCGCACGCCTTTAATCCCAGCACTTGGGAGGCAGAGGCAGGCGGATCTCTGTGAGTTCGAGACCAGCCTGGTCTACAGAGCTAGTTCCAGGACAGGCTCCAAAGCTACAGAGAAACCCTGTCTCAAAAAAACCAAAAAAAAAAAAAAAAAAAGAAAAGTTTTAAAAGTTATATTTTAGATTGATTATTTCCTGTGTATGAGTGTGTTGCCTTCATGTGTGCATGTGCACTACATTCAAGACCACAGGGGTTGGAAAAGGGGGCCTAATCTCTTGGAGCTAGGGTTCTGAATGACTGTGAGCTACCATGTGTATCCTGGGAACTGAACCTGGGTCCTCTGCAAGAGCAACAAGTGCCTCTTGGCTACTGAGCCATCTCTCCAGCTCATCTAAGAATAATTTTTTAAGACATAAAAAGTACAAGGCAGGCCAGGCGGTGGTGGCGCACGCCTTTAATCCCAGCACTCGGGAGGCAGAGGCAGGCGGATCTCTGTGAGTTCGAGGCCAGCCTGGTCTAGAAGAGCTAGTTCCAGGACAGGAACCAAAAAAGCTACGGAGAAACCCTGTCTCGAAAAAAAAAAAAAAAGTACAAGGCAATGACTGACTTCTGTTTATAAGAAGATCCTATTGCACGTAATGGCTTTGTGGGAGCCTAGGTAGTTTGGATGCTCACCTTAATAGACCTGGATGGAGGTGGGTGGTCCTTGGACCTCCCACAGGGCAGGGAAACCTGCTTGCTCTTTGGGCTGAGGAGGGAGGAAGACTTGATTGGGGGAGGGGGGAAATGGGAGGTGGTGACGGGGAAGAGGCAGAAATCTTTAATAATTAAATAAATTAATTAATTAATAAAAAATAAAATAAAATAAAAAAGAAAGGAAACGACAATCACGGTTTACAACACTAAGCTTTGAGAAGCTCTTACTTTGTCTTCTCACTGGGAATATTGAATAATGACCTAACAAAGAAGGATAACTCTGTGTGTTTCTGTGTCTGTGTGTGTGTTTGGTGGGAGATAAGCCAACCCCCACCACAAGTAAAATAGGTTATGATTGAAACTGAAAAGCCATGTAGCATTACAAGCGCTGTTTCAAGTTACAGTGTAAACACCAACATGGCCAGGGGAGCAAGGGGTATAGCGGCCCTTGGGAGAAAGAAAACAAGGCTAGAAGAACAGAATGATGTTATGTGTTTGTACAGAAAAAAAAAAACTGCAAACCTTGTTTCTTTTTTTAAACTCTGTGCTTATGTAACTTCGATTCTTCTGAAAAAGAAGGGGATCTGCCGACCTGAGTGACAGAAATGCACAAGATGAGATGGTCTCACACTCGGTGTGTCAGAATTTACACTCTCAAAGTGCAAAACCAAGACAATACTAGGAAGGCAAGAGAGGTCCGCATGAAGACCAAACCCCCTGTGAGAGAAAGGGACTAAGCCCTCTACTTTCTGTGAAGGGCTGGCCTTGTGAAGAGGAAGAAGAATGCAGTAGCAGGCCACAGGGGCTTCTCACAACTGGGAGAGCTCCACCAGTCTGTGACAAAGTTCCAGAACTAAGATGGAAACGGCCAGACCCGCCTTCCCACTCCGCAACCACCTTCCTCTGTCTTTGTCCTGGTCTCTGCCTAGAGAGAGCATTTCCTCTCTTTTCCATGTCTGCAAGCCCTCCAGCAGCCCCGCGGTACACACTGTCTCTCTTCTTGGGAGGGGAAATAAAGGAAGAGCTCAGTGGGGTGAACTGTAGCTCCCACACCTCCACCTTGGACCAGATGGTACAACTGGCAGCGCTGTCTTCCTCTTGTACTCCCCATCCCAAATTTTACCCATACTGGACTCTTGTTGGACATCTCGGTATCTTACCTGGTGGCTTGGCCAAGCCTACATCTTTCAGAAGCCCGAGCCCCTGACTCAGACTAGTGTGACTTCTCTCTTCCATATGGTCACATGGAAGCCAAGATGGTGCCAAGAGGTCTCCTAGTAGCATAGACCTGAATCACAACAACTCGGGAGGCTGAGGTAGGAAAATGGCAAGTTACAAACCACTCTGGGCAATGAAATGAGTTCAGGGCCGACACAGACAACTTACTAAGACCTTGTCACAAAAGAATAAATAAATAAAAGTCAGAAGGGGGCTTGATTTAACAGCACAGCATCCCTGGTATGTATGAGGTCCCGGATTTAATTTGTTTCTTAAAGCACTGTGTTGAGAGGAGCCCAGTGCCTCTTTCATGCTGGCTGTATCCTGATGACCACTGCAGTCACACGCTGCTATGGTAACAGCAGGGCCACAGGACCCTTTAGATTTCTAGGTCAACCTGGTCCCTGCATGCAAGTGTATTCAAAACGGCTGGCCATTCTCCTTCCTTTCACACACAGCCACTTGACTGAACAGCGATTAGTCACCCTGGAAGGTTCCAGAAATCTCAACTGTGTCTATCTTCCAGGAACCTATTCACCATTTTTGTCAGTAGGTTTGGGGTCTGAACATTGGTTTCATTTCCATTTGGTTTAGGAATTGAGGTGACTGCACACAGCTTTCTGCTCCCCTGCACTTGCTTCCTCCCAACAAAGTACCTCTCTCTCTCTCTCTCTCTCTCTCTCTCTCTCTCTCTCTCTCTCTCTCTTCCTCCTCCTCCGTCTCCACCTCCTCTCCCTCCTAGAGGAACCACTTGACCTCCACAGCTCCCTTTGGGACTAAGTCTCTTTGGCAGGCTCTACAATTCAACAATAGGTAATTGCTTTGTCCCTCAGGCGTTGGCAATTAGGGGTCAATAGCTGGCCCTTTTTTATTCAGAACCCCTATTTCCTTGCTCCTGATGAACACAACTATGACTACGCCTCCTTCCCTCAGCCCCAGCAGACAACGGACAGCTCACCTGCTGTCTGCAGCTGTGCTGACCTTTCTAAGTCACACAGTTCTTAAGGTCTGGTGAAGAGTTATTCCTACAGCCCACTTCCCTGAGCTTTGAGCGCTTCTGCCACCATCTCCCTTCATCCTTCAGGCGTTTCCACCGTGCTGAGTGTGGACAGTCCCTCCCTCTGGGCTTCTGAAAGCCACCCCAGAGCCTTGTCCCTGAATCAAAGAAGCCCTGTGTATTAAGCCTTTTTTCTAGCCTCCTCTGTCCCTGCCGGCACATACTAGTTCTTGTAGATGTTTGGGGGCATGATCTCTTTCTTCATTTTGTGGGATGTGTGTATGTCTATCTGGGGGGGGGTTGTTAGTTTTGTATTCTAGGCTGGCCCAGAATTTGTGTTGATTCTCCCAGCTCAGCATCCTGAGTACTGGACAGCAGATCTGAGTCACCACGCCTTTTTTTTTTTTTTTCAATTATAAAATGTCTCTAGCTGGGTATTTAGGATTTAAGTCAAGAAAGCAGCTCTCTTCATGGGGCAGGCCCTCTTGCCTTGTTAGAGAAAGGATTCTGACCTTCCCAGACTGAGGGCCTGGTATGAGCTCCTCAGAGTTGAAAGCAACTGCTGCAGTAGAGCAGAGTCCTTCCAGCTCTCCCCACCAGGCTCTTCTGACCACAGTCACTTCCGCAAGTTCTGCAAGTGCTCAGAATGGTCGCTGTCAAGGCTACAGACAGACTCTGTGATGATCAAGGTTTTTCCAGTTCCCTGCAGGCTGCGACCTGGTAGCAGCACACGCCACAGCTGACACATTGAGATATTCTGGAAAGAGATCTCCATCGCCCTTCCCTGGCAATTCATACTACAGCTCTGAGAAAAGCGGCGTGTGGCCGGTGCCAAGCGTTCCCTCCCCGCCTCTGATTTTCACAGTTCTCTAGCAAATACGCATATAAATAGAAGACCTACAAATAAGATGTTTTGCCATAGAAATAATGAACCGAAGACACCCCACTGTGCAGTCACAGGGGATCCTGACAATCTGTCTTCCAAATGTGTGCAGAGTGTTCTAAGGCAGGAATAAAATATTAGAGCAGCTTTACTCTGCATTGCTGGCTCCGCATCCCAGGACCTAAAGGCACCTCTTTCAGTGACGGGGACCTAAGGACAACAGTAGACCACTGTAGACAACACCAGCTTCCCCCTGGCCAGAGTTCCTCTCCTGTCATCAGCCCTGGGTCTTGTGGAGAGGCTCCCAAGCTTCATTTGGAGCTGGACATAGTGAGTGTCACTTCCTGGCTGTATGACCTAGGGTGGATCTCTCTGAACTCCTCCTGGGCTTTGTTAAATCCATGGCACTAAAGGAGGTAAAAGCTCGGGGAAAACAGAGTCACTTTCTTGAGGTCAGCCTCACTGACTTTTGTGATCTTATCTCCTCCTGGCCTGCTCATTCCCTGAGTTTCTTCCTGATGGTAATGATCTTCCCAAGACCAGCACCAAAGCAGCCACAGTTTCCTTCTTTTCTTTTACCACATTTTTGAGGAGGGGGAATTGAGACAAGACCGCACCAGGCAGCCCCAGGCTGACCTGAAACATCTCCCTGGCTCCGCCTCTGATGTGCTGGGATTAAAAGCGTGTGTCAGCACTACAGGTTCTACCTCTGAACGCACAGATGAAAAGCAAAGAGGTGGGAGAGAAAGAAAGGGAAAAACAGTTACAGCTCAAGATTTCATCCAGTGAACGGATGCCTTAACGGCAGGAGGTAGCAATATACTAGACAGGGAGGCATAGAGATCAACATGGCATTTGTTGATTATAACCAGACAAAGGCAAAGGAGAAAGAGCAAAGCTGAATTCCAGGTGGTACCTTGAGTCTATAGGAGGAGATAATAAAGTTCAAGAAAGTTAACAAACGCCAAAAACATCTTAATGCATTTATTTTTATGGGAATGTGTGCATTGGCTTGTCTGTATGAACGCCACAGGCATGCAGTGCACACAAAAGCCTGAAGAGGGCACCACATTCCGTGGAACTGGAGTTACAGGTGGTTAGGAGCCACCTCACCTAGACACTGGGAACCAAATCCAAATTAGAACAGTAAATGCTCTTAACCTCTGAGCCATCGCTCCAGTCCCTTTACATTTATTCTTATATACCATTGTTCTCAGGTTCTACAGACATAAAGTTACATAAAGTAATGCATTGCTGGGAAGGTATTAGAACAATATAGGAATAACATTTCCATATCTCATCGGAATTGCTTAAGGAATTCCACAGCTTTCCTAACCCAAAGTACCAACGACCAAACTCCTCCAAATAAAAACATGGTCAGGCCTACCACAACATCCAGTCCCTGGGGCCAACTTCTTAGTTAGGATTTCTATTGCTGTGAAGAGACACCGTGATCACAGCATCTCTTATAAAGGAAAAACGTTTAGGAAGGAAAAGCTGGGAAGGCTTACATCTTCAGAGGTTCAGTCCATTATCATCATGGCACGACATGGTGGTGTGTAGGCACACATGGTGCTGTGGAGGTAGCTGCGTGTCCTGTATCCTGGCTTGCAGGCAACAGAAAGTGGTGTCTCGCTGGGTGTGGCTTGAGAATAAATGAGACTTTTACTGTGTGAAATGTGAAAATATTGCGCTAAGAGAAAGAGAACAGAAGCAAAGAGGCAAACACTGCATGATTTTGATTGTTGAGCTTACTGAAAGTTGTCATGGAGACAGGAAGTTAACTAGTGCTGGCAAGCAGGCAGCCGTAGGAAATAGGCACTTCTGTTTAGCAGGTTCAGTTTCAGTTGAGGGTAATAGAAAGTTCTATTATCTATGGACAGGGCTATGCGAATGTATGTAAAGTTATATAATTGACTCAATTGGTTAAAATTATAAATTTTATGCTATTTATGTTTAATCACAATTTTAAAAAAAATTCAAAAAGGACTGAAATATGACTTAATCATATATGAGGTAGAAGCTTTAAAACATGTTCCATGACTCTATTTATAGGAACTGTCCAGAACAGGAAACCCACTCTACAGTGTTCTACTGCTGTGAAGAGACACCATGACCACAGCAACTCTTATAAAGGAAAGCATTTAATGGGGGCTGGCTTACAGTTTTAGAGATCTAGTCCAATATCATCATGGTGGAGATCGTGATAGCATGCAGGCCAACATGGTGCTGGAGAAGTAGCTGAGAGTTCTATACCCAGATCTGAAGGCAGCATGAAGGGAGAGACACTGGGCCTGGTTTGGGTTTATGAAGCCTCAAAGGCCACCCCCAATGACACATTTTCTCCAACAAAGCCACACCTCCTAATCCATCTCAAGTAGTGCAATCCCTGACGACTAAACAAATATATGAGCCTATGAGGGCCATTCTTGGCTAAACCACCACACACATGGAGACAGGAAGGAGTGCTTAGGGCAGAGGCAGAGGCAGAGGATAAGGGAGATGGGCATGATGAGAGATGCATGGAGTTTGGAAAGTGGTGGAGAGGCTCCAAAGTTGATGCTGGTGGCAGCTGTACACACTGCAAACATACTAAGATCCATTGACTGTGATCTGTGTGTGCTCCAAAGCCTGACTTCATACAATGGTGTAATTCCCAATGGGACAGGATGGATGGATGGAACAGCTAAATGCTGGACAGCTATGTCCTGAGGGTTCAGTGCTCCTGAGTGGATTAGCTGTGGCATGTGCGACGGGATTCTCTGTTCTAGAATGAGTTTATTACAAAAGTGAGTTCAGCTCTCTCACTCTCTTTCTCTCTCAAATGCACACGTGTGTGCACTTCTGTGCCCTTCAGTCTTCTGCCATGGGATGATACAACAAGAAAGCCCTTACTAGCAGCAAGCCCTCAACAGTGGACTTCCCAGTCTCCAGAACGGTAAGAGAAAAACCTGCATTTTTCATAAATTACACAGTACCTCAGAGTAGGATAAGATACTGTCACACTGGTGAACCTTATAGGTTGGGATTATATTTCAGCAAAGCTTATTTTTTTTAAATTGGCAATAAGACAATTCCTACAGTGAAGTAAAAAAAAAACAAAAACAACAACAACAACAAAAAACAAAAATGTGTCAATGACACCAGAAGGTGAAGTGTTTTTAGAAAATCCTTAAAACCTATTAATGCTCTGCCCCCAGAGGAAAGAGAAATATTTTTGTTCATGATGAAGATGTCCTGAGAAGATCAAGAAGCCAGAGACCTGTCAAAATCTTAGTAAGAGGACACTGGGCAGAAAGTGACCCGCAATGACACAGTCTCGGATGCCTCTGGGAGCCCAGGGGAGCTCACGTTGAGGCGAGGGATGTGTTCCTTTTGCTGTTGCTGTGATAGAGCACTCACACAAGAAAGCCAAAAGAGAGAGGGTCTATTCCGGTGTCAGAGATTTCATGCATGGCGTCTGGCCTCTGGGGACTCTGGGAGCGTGGTGAAGCAGAACTATGAGACCATGAGAGAAAGCTCACCTCATGGAGAACAAGCAGCAGAGACAGCAGGGAAGGAACTGGGAATGGCGATCACCTTCAAAGGCACCTTCCCCCACCCCCAGTGATCTACTTCCTCCAGCTAGGACCCTCCTCCTAGAGTTTCTAGAACCTTCCAAACAGCACCTTCAGCTGGGGACCAGTGAGCCTGTGAGGAACAGTTCATATCAAAACGTAACAGGTGTTTGACCACTCCCGGAGTGTGAAGTAGACTTGAGAGAGGTGGTCCAAGCCTCTGAGGGCACTTGCGGAGGATGCGCTGGGGGCTGTTGGCAGCCAATGTTCCCAGCCAATGGTTGCTCTAGCTCCTGAAGGTCTGAAAAGAGCGGCCTCAGGTCCAGTTGACCCCTGCATCCCTCGGATTCACTAAATTCCAGGGGTTAGTTTCTCTTGGCAGTAGCTTCCCAGACTTTGAAATGAGTGTGGAGTTGTCAACTAGATGCCTAAGAGGGTGGAAATAACTGAGTGATTAGCAGGTGACAACAGGAAGAAGCACCTGTTAGTGCTTGAGTCGCTGCAGTAGTCAGTAGAACATATTTCATCATAAAAGCTATATTTGTTAGATGATGTTGCATGACCAAAAACTGGGTTGTCCAACTATGGCTGTCTGCATGCTGCAGAGTCATTAATACCCCATGCAGCTGCCCCGTCCAGGAAGACAGAAGCCCCAGAACATGAGTGATACAGTTCTGAGACGGTGAAGACTTGAAAGCCTTCTGCAGAGTGACGGGTGTGGATCTCACCGAAAGGCTGAAGAGCTGTGTTGTCCAGGGCAACGGTGGCAGCGGGAGTCGTGTTGAGCTCAGGATCCCTGGAGTCTGGGCATGTTGACTGGTGCTGTCCTTTTCTGCTTTTGATTTGTTGCAACCCCCAGCCATTGGGTGGTGCTGCCCACACTTGGAGTAGGTGATTCCCCTCCCTTACTGAACCCACACATCCATGTTCTCTGCAAGTATACTCACAGACTTGTCCAGAGGCATCCTGTGTGGTTCTCTTAGGTCTCTCTACCCAAAACACTGGTGATGGTTGACCCTCGCACTTCCAGGCAGGGGCACCAAGGGGAAGAGATTAGGATTATCTTGGAAGAGAAGGGCAGTTCTGAGAAGCAAAGCTCAGACACAAGGGACTTGGGAGGAGGGGCTGGGTAAGTCTGGAATCCAGACCTCCAAAAGGATCATCAGGTGGCTGAGTGGGAGATGGGGAGGGGGCAAGACATTTCCAAGTGTGGCAGGAACCACAGCTGCACAGAATGGGACTCAATGGGTGTTTAACCAAAAGTCTCTTTTCCTTCTCCAGGCCTTCTAACATCCCTAGTAAAAGCATCCCACAGAGAGCCAGCAATACAGAATCAAGTGTGGATGGCCCCAGCTCTCACATCACAGAGTACAGAGGGCGGTTTGGCACCAAAACACAGTGGCAAGTAACAAGACAATAAGAACAGCCATGCCTAGGAAGGCAGGTAGGCAGACAGGAGATATAATGCAATGGGGACATGGACTTTGAAATCAGAGTAGAGATAAGGTTTTTTTTTCTTTCTACTTACTGGTTGTATAAATTCAATGATTGTCTTCATTTTCTTTGTTTTGTTTCCTTCATTTATAAAATGGAGTTGATACCTGCCTCAGGGAGTTGTTTTGAAAGAATGGTTTCCATACAACTGACAGCAGTTGGCAGCAGTTGCTCGGTGAGAGGGCGAAGAGTATTTCCATGTGGAAGACAGCCAGCCAGGAGCTGTGTGGCAGACAACAGCAGAGCTGCAGGTTTAAGTCCTGTGCTGTGAGCTATGGTGGCAGTAACAGTCATTAGCTAGGCAGATTAAGAAGTTTTTGAAACATGCAGAACTCAATATCTATATAATAGTTCTAATCATTGCCAATGTTACTGGTCGTCTCTATCTGGACCAGGTGCTTCCACAGTCTTGGAATCTTGTTCAAAGAACTGAAGACACACAAAAAGGAAAGGATTTTATTCTGAAGCAAAGGGAAATAGAGTAGATGGCCGCAGGAAAGCAGCAGGCCCTCAGCAAGGATGCCCTCACCAGCTGAACGGAGATCACCCATTTGGCTAGTCAGTTTGTCCCAGGGATTCTGCCTCTGCCTCTCGGAGATTACAGGTAGGCGACCACCCCGTCCAGCTTTTACTTGTGCTCTGAAGCCTCCCAGGGCTCACACTTGCACAGTATGTGTGACTTATGACGGCGGACCAAGTCATCTCAGATTGACATTCACAGGGGTGAGGCAGTGAGGCAGTTACTTCTGTCACCTCGGATGACAGCCTTAGGGATAGCAACTGCTGATCGATCCATGAAGTATGCTTCGGAGTCTGAACATTCTGGTTTGACCCAGTTTGTGACACTCTCGTTCTTATTTGTCAGGTTGCAGACTCTTGGGCGTGCAGAGCCTGGAATGCCGCTGCCTTCTTGCCCCATGGCCGCCTTCTCTGTCCTCTCCAGACTGCCAGAAAAGCACTCTCTGTCCCCTCAGCTTTTAGAATTCTCACATAGCAGTAATATAGCAATGATTCTTTGCAATCACAATGTATGTATGGTTATTAGTTTTATTTTTATTGCTACACTTGTTTGAGGCAAGATCTTGCTCTGTAGACCATGCCCTGGAGGTCCCTATGTAGTTCAGAGCAGCCTAGAACTGTGGTGAGCAAACCTTCCCTCCCGAGTGCCTGGATTAGAGCCCTGGCCACCCTGCACTGCATGCATTGTTCTGCCTGTTCTTTGCCATGAACATCTCAAGGCAGCATACTGTGGATTCTGACAAGCGTTTGCTGAAAGAATTCACCTTGCCTTGCAAATTTTTTTTTATTTTTTTATTTTTTTAGAGTTTGAAATGGACTTTATTCAGAACTCTGATCTACCAAGTTAGCGTTTTCCACCAACTCGGGGAGCAGAGACCTTCACAGGCTTCACAATCTTTTGTTTAGGTGCTGCTTTTGTGGGGGCCTTGGCAGCAGCCATTGCAGTCTTCTTGGATGCCTGCTTAGCCTTTTTTGCTTCCTTGGCAGCCCTGATGGCCTGCTCTCGCTGGGCTTTCCTAACTTCTGGTTTCTGATTCCTCTTGCCCATTATATCAGCACGGGATGCACCAGTGATGGCCCGCTGGAATTTGACTGCGCAGCGGGTTCTTTTCTTTTGAATTTCTTCCGACTGTCCTTTTCTGTGTTTCCTTCTGTACAGGACAGTCCAGTTTATCTGCCAGGGATTCCTTTTGGACAGGAATACAGACTCGCATTTTGCATTAAGAAACTGGAAAACCTTCCCGTCGGTCCTGGCGTAGCGCCGCCCGTGTCTGGGGTAGATCTTGTACCCACTGAAACTGCACAGCTCGACCTTCATGATGGGAGCTGCCGCCCGGCCGGAGGAAAGATGGCGAAGAGAAAGAAAGAATTATGGGAAAACCCCTTATAGGGCAGGGGAAGAGACTCTCCTCCCTCTGCCTTGCAAATTTTAACACTCAACTTAGAACAGTATAAGATGTTTGCCACTGCTGAACTGCAAGTCTTCTCATTCATAGGCTTTTCGTGACACACACACACACACACACACACACACACACACACAAACAGGCAGGCAGCCAGAGGGCGTCTGGGAAACAACAGCTGGTCCAGACTGGGTGGATTAGCCAGTCAGGGAGACCAAGGAACTGATGTGGTGGAATCTGCTGTCAGAATGCCTTACCCTGAAGAGCCTGAGACCCAGTGACTGCTACTGTCACAGCTGCTTGCAGCACCTACCCCGTGTTAAAATCACCCTGAACCTGCGGACACCAGCTTAACACAGACATGCCTGGAAGGGAGACGGAAAAGGGGTCGGTTGTCCCCTGGGTGGAGCTGTGAGGCTGGAGGACTATGCTCCGTACTTTGAGTCTGAGGAACAGGTGAAGGTGGCAGTGAGCACGCATTTGCACAGGTGTGGCTTATCCACCTCCACTGGCCTTGCAAATTGTGGACCAGAGACAGGAGAAGAGTGTGGGAAAGAGCAGAGTAGAATGGCTGACACCACAGAGAGAGAGAGGAAGCTTGGTGACCCAGGTGACCCCACATGGTCTGGCCTTTTGGGTCTCAGGGAAGATGATCATGAGGCCACCTCTTAGGGACAAACTTGGCTTGAAACGGGCACTGGTAGCAGCTGAAGTCCAGCGTATGTTTGATTTTCACTTTTGGTACTAGGCGTTGAGCTCGGGGCCTCATGCATGCTAGGCAAGCGCTCCAACCCTGAGCTACAGCCCAACTTCCCGTTATTTTGAGACAGGGTCTCACTTAATTACCCAAGCCAGTCTTGGACTTGAAATCTTCCTGCACCCACTCCTGAGTTGGTGAGATTACAGGACTTTATACTACCAGGTCTGACTATTTGATGGCAATCAAGACTTTTATTTGTTGAACTTCTTTTAAAGAGACATGATCTCTTATATTACCCAGGTTGGCCCTGAACTCCTGAGTTCAAGTGAACCTCCTGCCTCAGTCTTCCAAATTGCTGGGACCACAGCATCTTGCCATGCCTGGCTACTATCTGTGGTAATTATCCAGGAGGAACTGTTCCCTGAAACCCGGTGTGATGGCATGTCTGTAATCCCACCACCTAAGAGGCCGAGGCAGGAAGGACAGCAAGTGTCAGCCCAGTCTGAACTACAAAGCAAAAGCCTCTTTTAAAATTAAAAACTACACCCCCCTCAAGTCCCTGTAGTTCTCCACAGCAGAGGCAATCTGCTTTGTTGCTGGTGGCTTCCCTGTCTGAGGAGGCTGCCCTCCTCAAGGTCAAGGGAAGGACACTTTCTAGAACATCGTCAGTGTTGCTCACTGGTTTTTTTTTGTTTGTTTGTTTTGTACACATTTCAACCTTCCTGAAGGCATTTTAACTTCTTAGAGTTGGTATATAACTCAGGCTTTTCCAAGAAGACAGAGCCAATAGGGTGTAGGATGGACGTAATAGTGGGTGGGAGGCGGGAGAATAAGAATGAGAAGAGGAAGAAGAGGAGGAGGAGTGGGTCTGGAGACCCAGGCGGCTGATGCTGGAGTCCTGAGCGGGTGGCCTCTCAATACAGCCTTCCTTCTTCCCCCAGAGGCTTCAGGTTTTTCCTTCAGGCCCTTCACCTGACTGAGCAAGGTCTACCCACACTACTGATTTGTTTCATTCAAGTTCCCCTGTTGAGATCCCTCACTCCAACATCGAGGCTGGTATTTACTCAAACAGCGGACACTACCACCCAGCTGGGCTGACATATAAAACCAGCCGTGGCAGGGAATACGGATCTTAACAGTTCTGATACTCCCCATTATGCTCAGCCCAAGAACACTGTGCAGCAGCCAGTGAAGAGTTAACTAGACAGGCACACATTTCAACCTTCCTGAAGGCATTTTAATTTCTTAGAGTTGGTATATAACTCGGGGTTTTCCAAGGTAAACGCCGTACTTCCAGCCCTCAAGAGTCTGAGGCAGGAGGGTTGTGAGTCTGGGCTACATAGAGGGACCCTGATTCAAAGGTGACAACAGAAATCGACGAATGGGCGAATGGGCTGTAATTGGTGCTGCGTGCGATTTGTTCAGCAGGTGCTACACCCGCTGAGCATCACTTTGCCCCGGGTGCTGGTCCAGGACTTGGAATCTTCCTAAGCAAAGCTGGAGCTGACAAAGTCTGATTATCTTAGAGCTCCAGCTAGAAACAACATTTCTGTTTCTTTTCTGGTCTCTCTGGGTGGTGTCGAAAGCTACTTGCTGTAGCCGCAATCATCACAGCTGTCAAGAAACCAGAAGGATTGTCTGACCACCTTAGCTGTGTTATGAAACAGGGACCTCAGAATTATTTTTTTTTTTAAAAAAAAGGTTCTTTAATATTCTCATTTTCCTCATTATTCAGTCAGACACTCATCGAGGTAATGAAAAAAAAAGAAATATTTCCTTTCAGATACTGTTAAAGCTCTGTATCAGTTGCTCTTGTGACGTGGGGGTGGCCAGATTAGTTTTCTGATCCAGCTCAGGGGGCAGGGAGGCAAGGTCAGCTGGGTGTCAGGAGCAGAAAGGATGCTGTTTGAAACCGACAGAAGTTCAGGGTCAGCCTGGATCCCATAACAAGTGTCAGACTATCCAGACTGTTAATAAAACCTGTCTTGAGACCAAGAAAGGGGGGCTAGGGTGGTAATGGGGAGCAGAGTGAACCCTTGGAGCTCAGTTTTCCTTGGTCATCAGCAAGAGAAGGCATGAAGCTGAAGAGAGATTCAGTGCCCATGGCTTCTGTGAAGCAGGAAGGGCCAGGGCTGCAGGGATGACTCAATGGTTAAGAGCAGTGGCCGCTCTTCCAGAGGACCCAGGCTTGATTCCCGGCACCCTTGTGGTGGCTCACAACCATCTGTAACTCCATTTCTGGGGATCCAATGCCCTCTCCTGGCCTCTGAGGGCATTGAACTCACATAAATACAGGTGCAGGAAACCCGCCCCCCCCACACACAATAATCTCTAAGATTTGAAGGAGGAAGGGGCTAAAGATACAAGTGACCCTTGGAAGAGCATCTCTCAGCAAGGAAATGGGACCTTAGTCCTAGGACCATGGGATGGGATTCTGCCAAAAGTCTGGGTGAGGTAGAAAGGAGAATCCCCTAAATTCTTCCAAGGAAAGCCAGCTGTCCTTGCTGGATCCCATAGAGCATACAACAATGCTCAAAGAGATCCCGCGGCAGAGCAGGGGACTGACAGGCAGATGTGGCTCTAGCCTCTGCATGTTACAGAGTTTTGCTTAGAAAAGAGGACAGACGTGCAGCCAGTGAGCTGCCTTGAAATCGAACCTATGAAGTGGCTGAGAATACAAACGCTTTCTCATCCTACTTATCTTTGATATGTGTTTGCACAGGAAAAATTTTAAAAATACAGTCAAGTGTTGTTTATTTATGAAATACTGTAGTCGGAGAGGTCCTGTCTAGGGAAAGAGAGTCACCTGGAAAAGTACTACAAAAAAGTGTTAAGTATTATTGTGCCAGAAGAACATAAAGGAATCAGGATTCCCAAGGCATCCTCACAGCCACCTGTAGAACGTATTTAGGGGCCTCTTCATCACCTGTGGGAGCTCAGGTGAACTCCTGGTGTGAACGCCCTGAGGACGGACTGCCCTAGAGGAGGGCTGGTTTGTTACCTCTGGGATGAGAGGGTTTCAGGCAAGCAAAGCTACACTTCCTGTCCCCAATATGGATGCATGTAGGATCTCATGTAGGCTGGCCTTAAATGTGCTATGCAATTGAGGATGACTGTGAACTTCTCATCCTCCTGCCTCCACCTCCCTAGTGCTGAGATTCCTGGTGTATGCCACCACCAAGCCCAGTTCATACAGTGCTGGAGATTGAACCAAGGTTTCATGTGTGCTAGGTAAGCACTCAACAAATTCCCATCCCTCCATCCTCCTACTTTCTCAACTACGTGTGATGACATTCTAGTGGCTGTTATCTTCAAGGGCTTTTGACAGCTTTTCTACACATGGCTTGACAACATTGTAAGAGGGCCAGCAGATCTATGCAAAGGAAGGTTGACTTCATACAGGTCAGACCGAGAAGCAAAACATGCCTGCCTGGTATAGTCAAGCCAGGAATTCCTTCCTGTCCTTTTTATCTCTGTCAGCAACACAGTCTGGAGTCATCTGGGAAGGACACCTCAATTGAGGAATTACCTGTATTAGACCTGTCTCTGGGCACATCTGTCAGGGTAGGGACTGTCTTGATTAAGTGAGGCATGATGTGGGAGGTCCTTCTGTATGCTGTGAACATGTGTCACTTTTATTGGTTGATGGATAAAGCTGTTTTAGCCAATGGCTTAGCAGAGTAAATAAAGCCAGGCAGGAAATTTGAAGACACAGAGAGATAGAAACAGAGTCAGGGAGATGCCATGTAGCCCACAAAGGAGAAAGAGGTCCGAACATTACCAGCAAGCCACGATCCTCATGGTAAAATATAAACTATTAGAAATGGGTTAGAGTTAGAGCTAGCTAGTAAGAGGTCTAAGCCATTGACCAAACAACTGTAACTAACAGTAACTCTCAGAATGGGTATCTCCTAATCAGCTGCAGGAACTAGAGAGCCAGAGAGAAACCAGCCTAGTGGGACTGGGCGAGACAGAGAAAAGCCTTCTGGCTACAAAGGCAAGCCCCTTGTGGGCAGCATCATTCCCAGGGAGATAGACCTGGACCATCCGAAAAAACCAGCTAAGCATGAGCCAGAGGGAACGAGCCAGCAAGCCGTGTTCTTCCTTGGTTTCTGCTAATCCGCTCATCCTCATAGACAGCTTGAGGAGTATAAAGCACTAAAACAGCAATTAGTGCTTAATAAACATTAGCTAATGAGAATAATAATGGCATTATGTTCTAATGAAATCATCTTTCTGTCCCAAAGACATATGTTCTTGAGATTTATCTTCTATGTCATTTAAAGTTCCTCTTCGGTTCTATTAAATCCCTTTGCCACAGTATGAGTTATTATTAAGAGAGTGTGGCTGCATTCGCTGTCCATTTATCCTCAGATGCTGAATAACCTAACAGCCGTCTGTCGTGGGTCTCATGGGGATTATAGCCAGCACACTACATGGCTCATCTGACTAAAATTCTGCCATAGAAGGCGACCTAGGCTTCTGCATGACCCAGCTGCTGAGGGCCAGTCTCCCTGCCTTGTGGTTGGTGGGCGCTGCTTCTTCAACCGAGTTCACTGACCTTCTCACATCACTTCCCAGAGAGGCCCAGCAGCTGTGGCTGAAGAATGCACTATTTGCCAGCTCAGGTGCTGCTGGACCACCCCACCCTTTGGGGACCCTCACTAAAGACTGGGGGTTGGAGCTTCAAGTGCGGCAAACTCCTGTGTGTCGGAAATATTTTAAGTGAAAGAGTTGAACCTCTCTGATCTTACCGCTTCCCTCACATTCCAAACGCAGATTAAAGAGATGTCAGAACAAAGAAGGAAAACCAGCCCCTGAAAGAGGCCCTGAACTCTTTCTGCCTGCCTCCCTCTGACCCACTCCCTGCAACCTATTTTCTCTTCCCCCTCTTGAAGCAAGAACATGAGATTCTGGTCATATTGTCTTCTGAAGATCCGTGGGCAATGAAAGGCAAGCAGATCTTGGTTCCAGCTGTCACTATACCCTCTGACTTAAAAATCTCTTGGGGCTTGTGTGATAGCCTCAGGAGGAGCGACAGCCCAGTGGGTTGCTGGATTTAGCAAGCCCATCAGGCCCAGTTGAGGAGGGTCCAGAAGACCAGCCTGACCTCCCAGGCCAGGTCCTAGGCTGGAACAGTATTACACGGGCCTCTTCTCCAGAGCTCTTTGAGAGGCAGACGGCAGGGCACACGCCATTCCTCCTTAATGGCATTCTTGGGGAGGGCCTCTCACCCACTTTATCATTCAGATCATTAAAAAACTCTCTCACCCCAGAGGAATGGGACTAGATTTCTTTTGTTAAAATCTCATTAAAGTCTGCTTCAGCCTGTAATAATTTCCTAATAGATGGCAGGGCTATTCGGCTGAGACTGGGTTTTCTTTCATTTATTCTTGGGTCTCATAATTGTCTTATCTCCGAGGCATTTTGGTTGTCAGTGAAGTGTGACGGATGCTTCGGCCTGGGAGCCACTAGCTGAGCATTTTATAATATCTGAGGAGGAGGTCTCATTCTCTCGCCCGCTCTCCTTTCCTCTTGAAGCTGCCTCCTACTCAGGTGTGTTTATGGAGGGGGGAACCCAATTTCCCAATATTCTTCTGACTGCTGGTTTTCTTTACGCCTGCCTGCCAAAGATCTCTCCTCTGGTTGCACCTGCACAATCCCTCAAAGGCAAACAATTTAGACCAAAACAAAAAAATGTATCTTCTGAATGTGTATTGAAATGGCAGCGATTATAGCCTTTTCAGACACGCTACATTGTGTCTAGACTCTAGAGAAGCATTCTCAACCTGTGGGTCTCGACACCTTTGGGGTCACCTAAGAGCATCCAAACCCACAGATATTTACATTACAATTCATAACATATAAAACTAGCTATGAGGTATCAGTGAAAATAATTTTATGGTTGGGGTCGTCACTTTGCGGGGAACTATACTAAAGGGCTGCAGCGTTAGGAAGGTTGGGAACCACTGCTGTAGAGCATCAGGTGTTGCTGGGAATCCCTAACATTATAGGGGTGGCTGGGCAGTGTGAACTATAGCCCACAGAAGCAGGTCACTGACTGGGGAGTCCTGGGTTCCAGCTGGAGGCAGAAGGTTCCCTTGGCTTTAAGCCTAAGCAAGTATTTTGTCCCCGTTTTAAACTGGAAAGCTTAGTAGGTGTTGTCTTCTTCTTTTAAACAACGGTGTCCTAGTCAGCAACTGCAACCCCGCTGCCAACAGCAAGAGATGCAGCCTGAAGACATTCCGTTCCCTCAGGTGCCGACTCTTTCAATGCTACTACGAGAACTTACCTAAATCTCTATCCTGATAAAGAACTCAAGACTCAAAGGCTGAGGTGGAATCCTGCTTCCCAGAGAGGTTGAAGAGCAAGAAGCTCACCTAGCTCACCTCCTCCATCTCCCAAGAGGTCCTGCTTTTTCTCGCCCCTCTTTATAATCCCTTTTCTACGTGGCTCCTCCCTACAACTTCCTGTCAGCCTGAAGCTGACGCAGCTTCTGAACCACAGGTGAATTTTATTTAATCAAACACATCTTTGCATCACTAAACAAATGTCCCAGAGCATAAACAAAAGAAACACACCTTAAAATACTCTACAGCAAGCAGGGCAGCAAGGAATGGGATACGTGTCCTCGATCAGTTTCTTCCTCCCTTTCCCCGCTGCAACAGCCATGAGGCAAACTCTCCCTGCTCATTTGACAGAGGAGAGGAAGTTCTGTAAATATTGCACTAATAATAATAATGTCTGTAGCCAAGCTGACTAACCACTCACTCGCTGTTGGCAATGTTTAAGATCTTAAATCTTGCTCCGGCATGGTGGTGAAACTGAAGATCAGAAAGCCCAGGCCAGCTTGGGCTACAAAGCAAGACCAAGTCTCAAAAAAAATAAAACCCGAAGGATGAGCCTTAAGATTAATTAATTAAAGCCTTAATTAAGATCTTAAGTCCTTCTCACAACAATATAGGAGACAAGTATTATCATTACTGTATTATTATTATTCTCATTCTTAAAATGTGACAGTGCTGGACATGGAACCATGGGCCTCAGTCTCACACCTTAGCCATTTGTGTGAGTGTTGGCCAGACGTTGATGTCAAGTATCTTCCTTAATTTTTCTCTACCTTATTTTTTTGAGTATGGTCTCTCACTAGGACCTGGGACTAGCTGATCACACCAGACTGACTGGCCAATGAGCCCCAGGAATTCACCTTGTCTCTTCCTCCCAACACTGGGTTACGGGATCATGCCACCATGCCTGGGTTTTTATGTTGGTAGTGGGGATTGAACTCGGTGTCAGTCTGGGGCAGGACTTCTGGTCCTGCAGTGAGGCAGAATATCGTGGTGGGGAACATGGGGTAGAACGCACTAATTCCTTTGTGTTGGCCTGGAAGCAAAGAGGAAGGAGAGGGTTGGGGTCCGGTGTGCCCATGAAAGGCATACCGCCAGTGACCCAACTTCCTCCTAGTAGGTCCCACCTATCCAATGTGCAAAGGCTAGCGGAAGCTTACGTAGTCCCAAAGCACAGCCTTGGCATCTGCTTTGCCTCTGGTGAGCACTGACAACCAGAAGGACTGAGTCAAACGATGCTCGCCCCGTGATCTAATTATATCTTTATATCCTGGTGGAAAGGAGGTGGCTATATTTGTCTTTTAGGAGAGCAGAGAAGGAACACAGCTGCTAACCTCTTCGGAAGTCAGCCCGAGGGCAGAGAAGTTCAAGAGGGATCTTTGGGGTTTGGTGTGCTTGTTTGGTTTTGGTGTTTGTGTGTTTGATGAAGTCCACTGTAGTCCAGACTGTTCTCAAACTGACCAGCCTCCTGCTTCAGCTTCCTAAGTATGAGAGATAACAGGGAAAATCAGAGAAGTTGAGGAGGCAGAGAAAACATTTTTCAAGGGTAAGGAAGGCAAGTAGGTCCCTGCAGGGGAGTCTGGGAAATGGTGGGAGGGAAGCAAGGCCAGTGACCAGGGCTGAAAGCAGTGCTGCCTTGGCCAGAGGCCTTGCTTTCTGAGCTGAAGACCTTACTGCCTTTCACTGAGATGGTTTGACAAGGACAAGAAAGACTGACAGCTCCACAGACTGAGTGGTTCAAGGAGGTGTGGGCACACCTGACCCACAGAAGCAGGGGCCACCCAGCCTCTCTGCATTAGGAAGACATGAGCTTCTTCATTTCAGAACCCCCGTCTCAGTCCCTTCTCTTTCTACCTCCCCAGTTTCAGAAAGCACACCGCCAACCACGTAGAAATTTATCACTCTGGCTTCGTGGAAAGAGCTGTCAAACTTCCAAATGACAAATATTGAGACCTCTGCTTTTTAAGTCATTCCCTGAATGACTGTGGATTAAAAATAGGCTGGCCAGGCCTAGTGGCCCAAGTCTGTAATCTCAGCCACTCAGGGAGTTGAGGCAGAAGGATTATAAGTTCAAAGTCTGCCTGGGCAATTTAATGAGACCCTGTCTCAAAAATTAAAAAGATACAAAGAGGGCTGGGAGGTGTAGCTCGGTGGAAGAGTGTTTGTCCAGTACTCTCGGTGCAGTCGTCGACACAAAAAATAGGAAAAGGGACTTAATTCTGTTTTTTCTTATGAAATTTCTGGAACTTCTTCTGCCCCACCTATTCCCTTCCCCCATCACCAAAACTCTTCAGACTCTGCAGCTGACAGTCCTTCCCAGTGACACCATCTACTACCCAATGCCCAGAGGTTGATGGGACGTAGCTCGCTGGAAAGAGCCAATCTCAAGCCAAGAAATGAGTCTGGTGGTGGCATTTTTGTCACCGTGGGGCTGCTGAGTGCCTTCTGGCCCGCAACTTAGAAGCCTGTTCTTATTCCTGCTGTAACCTCACAGGCAATGACAGTCCATCCCATGTCACCAAGTGACACAATGAAAGAGCATGTGCAGGCCTTCCCCTGCTATGTCCCCTCTGCCTCACTGTTGCTGTCCCTATCCTGAGGTTAACTTCTACAACAGACCTTCATCTAAGGTGGCTCATTGTCTCTCACTGAGCTTTCTCAGCAAACACTCTGGGTGAATAGGCTGAAGTCTTCAGAAGATAAACCCTGGGCTTTAGGTTGCTTGAGTGGAAAATTTTAACAAGCAATTCCTTCAGCTGCAGAGCCACACAAAATGTGATTTTCTTAATGCACACATCCCCACAGAGGCTAATAGATGGCCATTACCCGGCTCTGGACAGAGCCTGTTACTCAGTTTGATGCCAACAGTACAAGCAAATGCCCCATTTGCAACACTAGTGAACAGCTGGATTCATTACATCCAGGTCCATGAGTAACCAGATGGACTCTTGTTGGCAAGGACTCCAGGACTGCCAGCCTCTGCCCTCCCACTGCTCCGGCGGTATCCCACCACTTGCTGTTCCCAGGGCAACACAGAGCAGACTCGTGACACCTCGTGGTTTCTGAGACAAAGGAGAAGACTAACAGGAGTCAGTCCAGATGGAGGTGGAGGAAGGCGGTGTGTGGAAGGGAACGCGGGACTTAGCTGTACTTGCTGCCACTCATCACTGTAGGGCTGAGAACTGGGTCAGCAGATGCAGCCAGCCGCAAGTGCCACTCAGGTTCCCATGCCAAAGGAGCAGATGCATCCACATATGAATCTGGGATCTCAGAGACTGGAAAGAGACAAAGTGGCCACACCATCACTAACTTCCGGGAAAGAGACGACATGGCCACACCATCACTAACTACGGGGAAATAGACGACGTGGCCACACCATCACTAACTCTAAAGGAGAGAGATGAAGTGGCCACACCATCCTTACTCTGAATAGGCGAAACTGAATAAAAGCTATTCTGTGAGAGTTCCTCAGTTAGAGGAGTAAGGCCCTTGGAAAAGGTGCTTTTCATCCCTTCTCAGGTTTCCACAGGTCCTCAATGGGGCAGAAAGTGGCCACAAACTCACAGCTCGCATGTCTTTGTTTTAGTTCTTGTTTCATTTAAGACAGGGTCTCACTATGCAGCCCTGACTGACCTAAAATTCACTATGTAGATGGGGCTGCTTTCAACTCACAGAGATGTGCCTGCCTCTGTCTCCAGAGTGCTGGGATTAAAGGCATATGCCACCACTGCCCGGCTTAATAATATATAAAATATTAATATAATAGATATGTAACAGTGCACTTCGTATTTTCCTTAGGAAGGGCTTCCTGAGAGCACAGAGTCTGCCAAGATAAACCTTGTTTTCCTCAGAGCCCTGACCTCCTGACCTCCCTCTTATCTGGGCAGTGTGGCTATCTCACATCCAGCTGCCCGCTCTCTTATTTACCTTCCTTACTGTTCTCCACCTCATTTTAACCCTAACCTTCCTTTTGTTCTAGTTTTTGTGTGTATGTGCCTGTGCGTGTATGGATGCTATAGGAGGCCAGAGTGGTCACTGGATCCCCTGGAGCTTGAAGTGTGGGTGGTTGTGAGCCCATCAATGTGGGTGCTGGGAACTGAATTCAGGTTCTCTAGAAGAGCAGCAAGGGCTTTTAAAGACTGAGCCATCTCTCCAGCACCCTACATTCCTTCTAATTTCTGTTAAGTATTTTCTGGCCAACAAACCTCTCTCCCAACGCAAATATTCCCAATCAGACCGAATCAAACCAAATTAAAAGATACTTTGATTTAATGAGTGCCAGCACTCCCGGATGGTCCTGGAAAAACACGGGGTTGTGGGGACCACCAGAGAGGAAAAAGGAGAGACCACATGTTCATTCTCTTGGGAGCAGTTTAAATAGCCTGTGAGTACGGTCTTGACCTTCCCTGGGGAGGGGTCACCTTCTGGTGGGCTTTCTCAGAGGTGGAGTTTGGACTGAGGCAACTCCCAGGGGAGGGAGCTTAGAATGGAGTTTTCAGCTCAGTATTCCAAAAATGGGTGCCAGGGAACTGGGGTGAAGCCCCCAACTAAATAATTTTATCTCTCATTTGCTGTTACCATAAGAATATCAAGGTTCTCAGGCCTCCATACAGGATGAGGGAAGGGGACAATGAACGACAGGCTTCTGCAGGGTTGAGGGCTGCGATTCCTGAGAGCAGAGCCCACGTCACTCACTCTTAGGTGCTATCACCGACTGTCACCCACGGAAGGCCACCGAAATGAGAACAAAGGTGAGATACAGAGGAGGCAGGAGAACAGAGCAAGGGCTTGGGACCAAAGATGGAGGAGAGAGGAGATGGGAAGGAGGGGAGCAGAGAAAGGGAAATGCAAATGAGAATGAGTAAGCCCAGCCCTGACTGCGGCTGTGTCCCCTTTGCTTATGTGGTGAAGGACCTCTGAGAAACTGGCAAGGAGAAGCTTGCTCCCAACAGAAGGAAAACAAATCCAAACAGCTGCTGCCTCTGTGTGCCAGCAAAAGGGTGGGCCACGAAGTGTCGAGCCCCAAGGGAGGATATTGATTCAAGCCATGGATTTCTATTTCCTAGCAGGATGGCAGCATGACTCATGACAGAGAACTGGCCCTGGTCCATTAGCCTCCCCAAGGGACCCTGTGCCTAGCAGAGCAGACCCATAATCATCGGGTAATCACAGGGACCAAGAGACTAATGCTGCCAGGATCATGAGCACGGATCTCAGTAGACTCAATACAATTAGAGTCTGTGCTTCTCATGGAAGGCTTCAGTGGATTTTCCCCTGCAGCCAAGCTGATGTGGAAACTAGAGAGAGAGGTGCAGGGCGGAAGGCAGCAAGCCAACGCACAACCTCCTGCGGGGTCTTGGGGAATGGGAGAGGGTACTAGTGTTGTTGACTGCTGCTGAAGAGGAGGAAAGGGGCAGCCTCTGGGTGCGGGTAACTCAAGAGAGCATGAGAAGAAGCCCGAACACAAAGTGGTTGGCATCCTCCACACAGGACAGTCCTGCCAACCACAGGGGCTCAGGTCCTAGCCAATAGAAGTGCTCACGCCGTAGTGGCTGTTTCTGTCTGTATCAGCCAGACACCTGCATGTAGTCACACAAAATCCAGAAGCACCCAACAGTGCTCTCATTACCTTGGTCCTTCATCTCCCCGGGTGCAGAAGGGAAAGCTTTGGTTTTGCTCATTGGCCACTAACTACATTCTCTGATTTTTACCTTCACCCTCCAGAGAGGTAGGAGTTACACCATCTCCACAGAAAGAAAAATCAGCCCATGAGAGAGAGATAGAGGAGAGAGAGAGACAGAGCCCCTCGCCCAAAGTCACCCAAGCTGCTCTGTGTTAGAGCTGATGGTGGCCCTTACACTCCGTGCACCATGGCCCCAGCCGCCCAAACCAGAACTGAATGGGGGTGGATGCTGCTTCTGCTCAGGCACACGGAGGCGGGACCACGTCCATCACATCTGATCTGCAAAAAGGAAACCCTCCTGTTCATTTTTCAGTTAGCAAAAGCTTTTGTTTGTTCACGGTGGCCCAGAATGACCCTATTATATGGCAGGCTGCAAAGCACCCGTTGGCTCCCAGGTCTCCAACCAAACAGTTTTTATAAGGACTTGCCAGTTGCCAGCTTTCCCGGGAACCTTCCTCGGAGCAAGCACACTGCCAGAACAGCATGGCTGTTTCTGTGGAATGTCAGTGGCTACAACCTTGGAATTCAACCTCCGGCTTATTAGAACAACAAATTACCCACCGTGAGAACCGCAGAGTGCATTCAGATGGAAAATGGCATTTTTTTTTATGTGATTTAATTAGGAGCAATCTCCCCATCCACTCTGTTGTCGAGTGAGGCTGAGATGGCACCGGCACCGGCACCGGCACCGAGAAGAGCAGCTGGTCTCCGCCTCTGGCTCTTCCTCACAACGCCGCCTCTCGGAGAAGAGATAAAGTGAAGCCACTTTGGGAAACCCATTAAAGCCGTGGGGGAGGGGGAAGGGGAGCAGATACACACTAGACAGACCGGCTGAGGCCCGAGGGCTACCTGCAGTTTTCAAAGGTCTCGGGCTGTCATCCAGATGTGCTGAGGTACCCCCGCAGGGAGGGATGGGGCTTCGATACCTGTACCCACCCTCCCATCTGCTCCTTGTCCCTAGCCACCACCATCTTCTGCATCATTGTGATGGAGAAAACAAACTGAATTCCAAGGGTCCCTTTGATGGAAGTGCATGCATCTGAAGGATGTTCGCAGGGAGGAACAGTGGGAGGCTGAACCCAGATGGGCCAAGCTTCATGGGCTGAGGCGTTTCTAAAATTGAGCTGGAAATGTGAGCTTTTAAAGTCTGATTTCCATTTTGGACCATTTAATTTAGACATTTCTGTTGTATCCCACCACACTTTCAGCGTTCAAATAGACACCGTTCTTATGTAGATAAATCTCCTTCTACGTCACACACATGGGCCTCATCCTCGATCTCCAGATTCGGAAAGAAGCAGGCCAATGTCCCCCGGATGGCAATAGGAGCCCTCCCTCCCTCCCTCCTTTCCTCCCTCCCTCCTCTCTCCCTCTCTCTCCACAGTGTAGGTGTGGGTGTGGTCAGGGGACGACTTTGTTCCTCAGATGCCACCATCTTTTTTTTCTTTCCTTTTGAGACAGGGTCAGGGATCTTCCTGTCCCTACTTCAGCACATTGGGATTACAAGTATGCACAAACACGCCCAGCTTTAAGAACAACAACAAAATCACGGATTCCAGGGTCCAAACCCAGGTCCTTCTGTTTCTGTGTTAAGCACTTTACTGAAAGAGCTACCTCCCAAGCCCCGAAATATTTTTTTTATTTTTGCAGTTTTCCTAGAATGAAGAGGTTCAGCATAAGTGTCTAAACTGTTACGAAAGTGTCCATCAGTGTTGGATCAAAGTTCTGGGCATTTCATTTGGGAAGAATGCATGGAGAATGTGAGTTTTAAATATAATTTGAAAATCCTTTGACAGATTTGGGACTTGCTTTATGCATATTTAAATTCTTTCCCAAAGAAGACGAAAGAGTCAGAAGTTCTTTCTACTCACTTATGAAAAGTACCAGTAGAAATGGGGCCCTTCAAAGGGAAGCATGTCAGTCACCCTTTTATCTGGGATATGTGAGGATGGCACGTGACTAGCTCCCTGATCCAGAGCCAAGTTCATCAGATGCCAGCTCTGACTTCAACCCACGGTGGGTCACAGGCAACACTCTCTTAAAAAAAAAAAAAAAAAAAGAATAATCACATACATTTTACGAGCGTGTCACTCTGGATGCCAGAGTGAAATCTGGTTCCTGCATGGCTCACAGTTTCACATCTGACATCAGAAGATGCAGGGTCCACTCTTGGATCTTCCGTTCGCCGCCCGAATAAACTCTTCATTTTCTTATGGAAACATACTTTCCATTACCTGTGCAATGAAGGCCTCAGGTAGGGTTATAGCTTCTTGAGTCTATATGTATAGAAAACAGTTTGGTGCTCTAGCTCAATGGGAGAACACTTGCAAGGGAGAGGAAGAGAGGGAAAGAGGGAAGGAGGGAGGGAGGGAGGGAGGGAGAGAGAGAGACTGACTGTCCAGGAGCTCTACTCCATGCTAGTCAACTAGACATGCTCTGAGCTGAGCCACCCACTTTGTCACTCCTCAGTGTCATGGGGTGGCCCCTCAAGACTTCACTAAGATCAGCCTATTGATTCAGACAACTTCAATTTTGCTGCAGGTTCCAGGGAGGACATATCAGGTCCTAGTGATGTTTCAGGAATAAACGTGCAAAAGACAAACCTTGGCACCAAAATCTGCTTGTGGTTCGAGTACCTGCCTCGGTGGGAAAGACAGACTTGGTGCAGCTGGGAAGGGGGCTCCTGATGGTTCCTGCTCACGTGGAATGTCGTGCGTCATTTCCTGTCAGGTAGTTTCCGCCGCATGGCACTTTCTCTGCAGCTGAGCAAGGCCTAAACCTTATCACTGACTGCCACTGTCCAGGCCTCCAGTGCAAGCCGACAGCCTTGCCGTGCAACCCAGTCCTGGTCTGAGCAGGGGTCTGGAAAGTCCAGACCCATCAATTCTCCTGGAAGGCATTTCTGACAGTCCACCCAATTTGCTACACACCTTGCACATTATGTTAGCATTTGAAATGTGTATATAATGAAACTTACATTCTTTCCATTATGTATATGTTATGTGTCTCTGTGTATACACCGTGTATGATTAAACATGAGGCCAGAGGGCAGTGTTTGGCCCCGGGAGCTAAAGTTACAACAGGTTGTGTGCTACCCAACGTGGGTACTGGGGAACAAAGTCAAGTCCCCCAGAAAAGAGATAAGAACTCTTTAAAAAAAAATAAAGATTTTATTTATTAATTTTATGTATATGAGTGCTCTGTCTGCATGCATGCCTTTATGACAGAGGAGGGCATTAGATTCCACTAGAGATGGTTGTGAGCCACCATGTGGTTGCTGGGAACTGAACTCAGGACCTCTGGAAAAGCAGTCAGTGCTCTTAATGGCTGAGCCATCTCTCCAACCCTGAACTGACGTCAGACACTGGCCTCAAACAGGCAATCACAGTGACTTGTGGCTGTGACCACTCTCGCTTGGGCTGTGAGCAATCTGATGTCTAGGATTTAGCCAATTGTTAGATTCCCCAGTAGCAAGAACAGCACCGGGCATATGGTAGACTCTCAACAAATGCTGTCAAAATTCAATGAATCATTGGAGAAAAGGGAAAAAGATGGTATCTAAAATAATTCCTAAACTGCTGGTGTTGTTATATTTAGACTGTCTCATTCAGATGAACTGAGTGTGTGCCATCAAAGGAGTTTACGGTTATCCTGAAGGGACCGGAGTGTAAAGGACTTTTGGAGGCCACCTGGGACTGGCAAACTGTGATTGACAAGTCTAACATGGGCTGCTGCCTGTATCTGAAGATGAAGCTGCATCATAGCACAGACGTGCCAAGTCTTTGCACTACAGCTATGTAACAAAGTAGAGGTGACTGCGTGACCTGTGTTATGGCTTAGATAGGAAACAGGTTGATGGGGATCTGGACTCAGGAACTGTAGCTTGGCCTCACTCCCCACCCTAGCTCTCTAGTTCCAGCTGCCCCATTCTCCCACAGTCACAGAGCAGATTCTGCCTCCAGCTCTCCCCACTGCGATGGACCATGCCCTCTGAATCATGATCTAGATAAATATTTCCTAAGTTGTGTCTGTCAGATGTTGTCACAGTGATGAGCAAAGTAGCGACACAACCTACAGAGCCTCTATACTAAAAGGCTGGCCACCCGGACCTAGAACACAGCTCTGGGACCTAGAACACTGCTCTACTCCGCCTTTCGGTGAACAGGCTGGCCACTGGACCTAGAATACTGCTCTACTCTGCCTTTCGATGAACAGGCTGACCACTGGACCTAAAACACAGCTCTACTCGCCTTTCAGTGAACAGGCTGGCCACTGGGACCTAGAACACAGCTCTACTCGCCTTTCAATGAACAGGCTGGGTACCCGGATCTGGAACACAGCTCTACTTGCCTTTCAGTGAACAGGCTGGCCACCTGGACCCAGAACACTGCTCTGGAGCATGGAAGGGAACTGAGGCTGTGGGTGGGAAACGACTTGCTCTATGTCTTCCCAAACCACAAGAACACACTGTAAAGCTCTGGTACAAAAGTCGGAAGCTTCCCCTGGGCCCGACCTACAAGCTGAAGAGCTGACAGGTGTTGTCAATTTTCCCACTTACGTGACAGAACCATATCCTGAACCCCAGGTTGGTTTTCCCAAATTCAGACATTACTGAGCATGCTGGGAAAACTGTGACTTGCTTGTTTCAAGGCCTTCCCACAAGGCTCCAGGAGTGAAGCTCGCCTTAAAGAGCAAGGGTGGAGTTGTATGACTGCATCTGTGAGACGCACAGCAGAGATGGCACTAAGGCCCTTGCCTGAGTCCTACAGAGAAAGCCATACGGAGGTGGCACTGAATTGTTCTGCAGAACTTAGGTAGTCACAGCGGCCATCACAGCAAGTGGTTTGTGGCCTTAGGGCAGGGTCTTCACACCACTACATGGAGATATCTGTGGTTGTTACCTGTGGCTTCCTAAGCTGCACGATCCCTACAACAGAACCCAGTACAGCCATCCAGGATGGACCAGAGATAGGCAGTGGATGATGGTGACACCCCAGAACTGTTTTATCCAAAATGCTCGCAGGATGTCCTAGAGCCATCGGGGAACAAGGGGGGGGGGCATGCAGGATGGCCCACAGGAGACAAGGAAAACGGGAAGAAAAGTGACTGGAGACTTCACAGAGGCCAGCGGGGCTGAGCTGGAAATATGGTTTGGCTGGTGTAGCAGGAGGCAGTTTCAAGCTTCTGGGCTAGAGACTTGTCTTAGTGATAAAGTGTGTATCATAGAAATAAAGCAGGGCACAGGCGAGATGGCTCAGTGGGAAAGGAGCTTGCTACCGGGCCTGGTGACCAAAGTTTGATCCTCAGGACGTAATGGGGAACAGGCGAGATGACTCAGTGGGCAAAGGAGCTTGCTGCCAGGCCTGGTGACCCGAGTTTGACCCTCAGGACACCCATGGTAGAAGAGACCCAACTCCTGCAAACTATCCTTTGACCTCCACACACACTCTGTGGCATGCACCCACCCCGATACACAAAATAAATACGCGTAATAAAACATTCTAAGATGAAACAGGCAAGTGTGAAGCCTCTCATTTGCCTGTGCCAGTTATAAAGGACACTGGACACACATGTGGGCTCTTCCCGAACATTTCCTCTGAGGCAAATGTAAAACCTCTAAAGCTCCATTGATGAGTTCTTAATCCTGGTTCAACAGGGCAGGGATCTATTGCAAGCAGATAAGCAATTTCTTTGCCTGTAGTCAGAGTGGCTGATGGGATTGGCCAAGTCAACCTAGACTTGAGTAGGATGCAGAGAATGGTTTCTGACTCGCGAACTCAGGAGTGACAACTGGGAGCCTTTTCCACAGTGGGAACAACGTGCCTGAGACAAGCAGGGCGATCCACTCTGCCTGGCCGGTGCCTCTAGAGGAGTACACGAGACTGGGTGGGGCAAGGGGACCAGCAGAGGGTTGAGCAGTGTTTGGGGCTAGATCGTGTCTGAAAGACCCTGTTCTGGGCTTCTGTGAAGGAGGTGTGGTGACTTCTTGCTTCCTTTTGGAGTTCTGAGATCGTATCTCACTGGTCCTAGGCTGCTCTGGGCACTCCATTACAGGAGAGACCGCAGCTACTTAATCCTTAATCCACTGCCCTTGTGAGAGGTCACATCATGTGTGTTTTCCAATTGCTGTCTGCTCTGAAGCACTTCTGTGCTATGTGTGGGTCATGAAGTCATCTTGAGATTTGAGTTAATCTGATTTTATCCTAGGATCGATCAAGGGAGAATAAGGAAAATGATGATGGCAGTTGTGACAAACTCCAGCCCTCTTGGCTCTCACCCAAAGTACTTGCCAAGGAGATTGATTTTCCCTCCAGCCAGCATCCTGTTCACCATTGCTGCCTCAGAGGTAGAATGAAAACTCAGAAAACACCCCTACATCATGGGCTCAATCCCCCTCATGACCCTGGTTTCACATCAGTGAGTGTGTGTGTGTGTGTCGTGTAAAAGGAGAGGAGGAGTTCATGCAGGAGCCCACGGGCCCACATCTGAGCTCCCGCCGCCGAGCAATGCTTTGGACCCGTTTCCTTGTCACGTCAAGGCCGGCTTCAGAGGCCAGTGTGTTCAGTGAATGCAAAAGCCAAGCAGGATCAGGCCCACATCAGGCCCACATGTGGATTTGCACAAGAGGCCAATGTCTGGGGTGGGAGAGAGGGTGGATACAAACATGGCAGTACTTCTGTCAAACTGCTTTCTAAATGAAGCCCAGCTGGTCCCAGGCTCTCATACCCGGAGAAGGCTGGCTTGAGCTGCATGGATGGTGGCTGGTGAGGGCTCCTCCCACGTCTGTGGATCACTACAGGGTTTCCTGAGCTCCGGTTCCAGGGGCCTCCCAGACGAGTTCTTGTTCTCTGCCCTGTACCTCGTGACTGTTCCTTTATGCTCATGTCTGGGCTTCATCATGAAGTGCCCCCCACAAAATAACCATTCACACATGGAGACGAGGGGAGTTTATGTGCAGCAGAATGCACTATTTAAAGCTGAGTGGTGGACATTCCTCGGTGTCTTTTGGCTACCCCCCTTCCTGCTGTCATCCCCCACCACTGTGTCCTTCTGGGTAAGGGCAGGTGCACTGAGGACCCATCCCTGGGGCTGTTATTCCAGTCTGTTCCCCGTGGACTGCGGACAGGGAGCCATTGCTGCACTCTGCCTCATTCTCTTCTGTATGGGAAGCTGGCCAGCATGGACAGAACAAGATAGCTGTGGGCACATGAGACAATCACTTCACCCTCCCCTCACCCCATCCCTCGGAAGGGGTAGAGCCAACAAGTCAACTGTTGGTGAGGACAGCTGATCTTCAGAGAACTGCCTGACTGCTTGGAAAAATGGCCTACCAAGTCCTCTAATGGCTAAGCAGACAGCTACGTCACAACACAGCATGTAATCCCATGTATATTCATAAAAGAAATGGAAACAGGCACATGAGATACACTTACCCTTGAGAGTAGTATATAGCAGCATTGTTCACAACCACCCAAAGGGGAACAGTCCAACCAGCACCACTGGCAGGTGGATGACTAAGTGTGTTGCATTATCAGCTGCAATTCCAACCAGCCACACCAAGAGTGAAGCAGGGATGCAAGCTCTAACTTGGGAGATCCCTGAAAATGTCACGCCAAGCCGAAGATGCCTTTCAGAGACAGCAGGTCACATCATTCTATTCCTACGAACCCAGAACAGGGAAACCCAGCTGGCCAGTGACTGCTTAGAGGTGTCTGGGAGGGGGTGAGGAGGTAGCTAGAGATATGGTTCTTTCTTCCTTATTACTGTATGTGTGCATGCATGTGTACATATGCTATGTGTATGTGAGGACATATACATGCCATGATACATGGGCAGTTAGTTCTCTGCTTCCATCACGGGATCTGGAGATTTGCATTTCTTTATCCTATGAGCCATCTTGTCAGCCCTGAGGGTGCTTTCTGAAGTGACAAACATATAAAATAGCTGTGATGTTTACAGATATGTGTAACAAACAAATACTAGTTATATGAAGTTGTTTTATTTATTTTTAGACATGCTCTTGCTATGTAGCTCTAGCTAACCTGGCATTCTCTATGTAGCCCAGGATGGCCTCAGCTTCCTGGAGTACTAGGCACAGGCATGCACCACCATGTTTAATTTGGCTGTACGTGTTATTCCCCCTTGAGACAGGGCTTCTCTGTGTAACAGCCCTGCCTGGTTATCCTGGAACTCACTTTGTAGACCAGGCTGGCTTCACATTCAGACAGTTTTGTCTGCCTCTGCCCCGAGTGCTGGAATTAAAGGTGTGCACCACTACCGCCTGGCCTGTACACTTATAATGACTCACTGATAAGATCTGACAGTGCCAAGGACTGAACCTGGGACCTTATGTGTGTTTGAAAACCACTCTACCACTGATCTGAATCTTCAACCTGGTTACACATCCTTTCAATGGGTGAGTTAGAATTATGTGGTAGGGAAACTGTATTTCCTCAAAGCTGTTTTTCTGAAGACAAGAGATGCATATTAAATACTGTAACTAAGCCCAGCACACGGGGAAATTCAGAGCCCTGAGAGGAAACAGCTGGCACACTGAAATGAGTTATCACAGAGATTAATGAAGGGCTATTCATAAAGATGTGGGCAGATACAGGAGCCTGACCAGACTTGGGGGAAGAGTCCTGTGGGCAAGGGGAAGGAATCCAGACAGTGCTGTGGCACACAGGGCTACCTTCCAGGAGAAAGAAGCGTCTGCCCGTGGCAGCCCAGCAGAAGCATGGGCAGCTCACAACCTCCATCTGTGGTAGACCTCATCCCAAAACCCAAAGATGCAGAGTCAGCCTTGGGGGTAAGACGGGACAGTTACAACAATCGTTGGTCACCAATTTAGCTTCATTTTGTCCCCTCCTGCCAATCCGACAACAGGGCCAGGTTTGGACACTATATAAGGAACTTGATTGTACCCAAGTGTGGTGGCTCGCACATGTAATCCCGGCACTTGAAGGCTGAAGCAGGAGGGTTGCTGTGTTTAAGGTCAGCCTGAGTTAAGAGTCAAACAACACAAATGAAATGGCTTATTGCAAAGCTTGAGGATCTTCCTGGAGCAAAATCCGTGTAGGCTTTTGTAGATGCCCCCGGCTTTCTTCTGGAGAAGTTGGGGGAAAGCAAGGAGTAGAGAACTATCCCCAGCTGTTCAGAGTGGAGGTGAAGGGGGGCGGGGTGGGCAATGGGATGAACTGGGCTGGGATCTTGTCTCCGCAGGGCGAGTAGAGAAAATACCAAAAGCCCACACCGGAAGGAGGCACATCCTTCATGTCCTGTTCTAGTAACGTTTGCTTCTCTAGGGTCATTTCTCCTTGAGGTGTGGTCTCCTACCTTCGCAGTCTTATTTTAAAGATCCATGTTTGCATTTGGATCCGTCTGGGTGGGAAGACAGAAGGACTGCCTGCTGTGGTCCCCGTCTGTTCCACACTGAAATCCTAACCTTCAGTGCAGACTTAGAATTACATGCTCTGTAGGTGGTCTTCACAATGGCAGCTGAGGCAAACGAGGCTATTGTCCTAGTCCTGTGTCCTCATAAAGAAAGCTCAGGGCACACACAGAGGGATGACTGTGGAAAGATGAACACGGTCAACCACAAGACAAACTCGCCCTCAGAAGAAAGCACAGATGACACCTTCAGAGACTGCAATTAAAGGTTCTGGCTGTTAAATCTGCCCAGCCTGCATTCTTCAGTGTGGCAGCCCAGAGAACCAATGCGCGTGCGCGCACACACACACACACACGCACACACACACACACACACACACACACACACACACACACCGCTGGAGGTTTAGAAGGCCCCAGACTTGCAGAGATCCTGCCTGCAGACCCAGACTCCAGGAAAGGTGTCTGACCTGGCCTCTGGTCACCTGCCGCTCACTGCAGCCACTTTCCTGCTGTGTCCCATTCAGGGACCGGGCCTTTGTCCCCAAAGCTGACCCCCACCCCGGCCTCAGGACAGCATCCTGTCTCCAGGCTCTCTCCCCAGTGCTCCCTAGGCAGCAGGTCTCGGAAATGTGACGTCTACAGCAGTAAGAGAGCAGCATCTCTCAGCATGCACACTGCTTTGCCCTGATGCAGTTCAGACGATGTCTAAGGCGGTGAGTGCAGCTGGGTTCTGCCACCTAAGGAGCTGGGAACTGCCTGGTGTTTCCTGTGCGTCTGAGACCTTGTGGGCACAGATGAGACTGTTGGGCTCTTGCTTTTCCTGACCCTGGGAGTCAAGTCAGGCAGCCACATTTAGTCTTTGCTTCAGGTTTCCTAGCAGGGAACCAAACTGGCGCCGGGAGAATGATGCACAGGTGCGACACCCACCTCCCCACCTGCTGCGGCTGGAGGTTGTCATGGAAACAGAACCCTCTACTTCCAGGGTGTAGGTAGCCACATTCTGGTACCTGTGCTCATACCCATGAGCAGCCTCTCATTAAGAAGCCAGAATTTACTTGCTGCAGGTGCTGTTGGTTTTTTAAAGCAGCAAGACCAGGCAACTTAGTATACTGCTGCTGGCCTTTGTGTGAAAAACGCCTACCAGAAATCAAGCCTCGTGCCAGACTCTTTTTGTATTGTTTGAAAACCAAACACCTCTGTCCAGAACACCTAGGTTTCCCCTCCAATCAGCCTTTGACAAGTCTAACACACACACCATGCAGGAATGACTCACTCTTCAGAGGGAGCAGGAGACCTGTCAGTGACCACCTGTGTTCACAGAGGATAGCCACTGTCTTCATGCTCACACAAGATCCATGCAAGCTAGAACTCAGTGGCTGTTGGGTGACAATGCCAACTTTCCCTGGTATAGTTGGGGAGCTCTTCTTGACAATGCAATGGTGGGCAGGACCCAAGCTACCACAAACTCAGGCCATCAGGAAAGCCTGGAGGACTGTAGGCACAGAGGACTGCAGCGTGGTTACAGTCTCTCGAGCCTCGGGGGTGCTTGGAATTCAGTGGAGGTTCTGGATCAGATCTAGTTCCCCACTTTGATCTGCTTCCACCATTTACCAGACTGCACACGCGTGCACGCGGGCGCGCGCGCACACACACCCACACACACACGCTTTTTGTGACAGGGTCTTGCTATGTGGCCCTGACTGCCTTAGAACTAGCTATGTAGACAAGACTGTTCTCAAAGTTGTGGTTATCCTCTTGTCTCTGCCTCCTAAGTACTGCGATTATAGGTGTGTGCCATCTTACCCAGCTGAAATTTTGTGTGTGCGTTTGTGTGAACATACGCGATACAGGGCAGGTGCTCCCAGGGGCCAGATCAGATCCCCCCTCTAGGTGGCTGTAGGCCATTCAATCATGGGTGCTGGTAAGTGCTCCTAACCACTGAGCCATCTCTCCAGTCCTGAAACTGCAGTTTTATCCATCTGCAGTTGTTTCTTTCTCTCTGACTCAGGCTGACACGTCTGTCTCCTCCACTCACGGGCTGCAGGATATTTGGCTGTACTATGACACCCTGAGACTGTTAATAAAGTTAACCTTAAATCAAGGGGTGAAGCCAGCCAGAATTAGCCATAGAGAAGCCAGGAATATGGATTGAGAAGACACAGGAAGAAGTAGGGAGAGACTTCAAATTGGCACTGTAGAGAGAGGCACTTGCCGGACATGTTGGACACTCTTCTTCTTTGATCTATCAGGTTTATACCCCAATATCTGATTCCTGAGTCTTTACTGGTAATAGAACAACTTAGATAAACACCACAGCCATGAGCTAGTGGAAGGGAGGGAAGATGGGGGTGGGGGTGGGGGCAGGCCTGAGGCTCTGGGCTCCAGATGGCACTTGGTCCCACTGCCACCTGGTGTTGGTAATAAGCCACACTCTCAGCCTCCTCGCCCCTGACATTGCAGTGACGCAAGCTCCCAAAATCTTTCACATAAAAAGTAAGATGTGGTGGCACACAGCTGTCATCCTAGCACTCAGAACTAGGGAGAATCCTGAGTTCAAGGCCAGCCTGGGCCATATAAGACCCTGTCTCAAAACACACACATACACAAATCACCCAATGCCAAGCAGATGTTTCAGTTTTGTTTTGCACTACTTTTGGTTTGCTTTATTTATTTCTGTCGTTGTTTTGAGCAAGATCTCACTATGTAGACCAGGCTGGCTCATAATCAGGATCATCCTTCCTCAGGCACGGAGCCTGGTTTGCTTCCCTTTTTTGTTTTGTTTTTACTGAGCATGGATTACTCTTTAAAAAGAAGAGCAGCACATACTTTTCGGGAAAAATCTTGAAGAAGGTCGGAATAACTGCCTTGGAGGAAACTAGGTTCACGGACAGGGGAGCTAATTTTAGACGGAGGGCTAGCGGGAGGACCAGACAGATCTGAGTACAGCTTCAGAAACAGGACAAGGACTAGGGAGGCTCGAGCAGCTCCATGCGGCACTGCTGACTAGAAAAGCCAGGCAGACAGAGCACACCATTCTTAAGGCATCTGAGGTCCTTAAACCACTGCTCAGAGACAACAGACATGTGGCCCTGCAGTAGCTCTTACTGACTTATGGATTCTAATTTGTTGACTACATTTTCTTTTAAATACACAGGAAAACTGCTTTCTATAATCCCCACGGGATGACATCTGCCACCCTTCCCCCATCCTTACAGGTCAGTGTGCACTGGGGGTGTCTAGAGTGAAGGAGCTGTGCAGGACTGCGCCGCAGCTGCCCTCTGCCATACCCTCTATGCAGAGCATCTGACCTGCAGGATTTCAGCCTTTACTTAGTCCTGGCAGACAAAGAAGAACAAAGGCTGGGTATCCCTCCATTGTGAGGCACTCTCCCAGTGGGCAACACCTTTTTGTCTCCCTGGCCACGTCTAACTATCAGAAGGGTGGTAGGAAATGTAGGTTTCCACTGGATACTATGCCACCCATTAAACTGGGTTCTGATGGACTCCCTGTTCCTCTCTGAGGAGTGATCATTCCCTTCTCTGTGATGCTAAGTATGGCTGGGACTGCAGCTCAGGGAAGGGGGCTTACATAGCACTCCAAGACCTTGGGTTTGATCCCAGCACCAGAGAAAAAGCAAAAATCAACCCAACCCAAACGCCAGCAGTAAGTGTGAGGACTTGCGGTGTCAGGTGCTATGCAATCCCAACACGAGGAGACTCAGACAATAGACCGTACCCAGCCTTCAGACTGACCTTGAACAAAGACCAAGATGCCTGACCTATGAGAGTCTGTAAGTCCAGGAAATCTCACCCTGCATTACAGAGTTCACTGAGGACGAAGATGGCAGGATGTTGGGCGCCCCTGTGGTTCTCTGGTTGGTCTTGCTCAGCCAGGAAATGAGACGGGCGCTGGAGAGCAGCCTTCGTGCCACATCAGCCGAGGCCACGGGGCCCAAGTGGTCACAGCCAAATGCAGAGGCCCAAGACTGAACCACAATGGCTTGGTCAAAGCACCCAACTTGCGGGTCTTTGGGAGAGCAGGCTAGCAGGATGCTTCCCCCAGCAGTGGGGACAGCAGGCTGAGCTACCAACCAGCACAGGTTCAGATCTCTGTAGAACAAAGCATTACTTGTGGCATTCAAAGCCTAGTCCTAACTGCTCAATATAGTATATGCTAGTCCTGACTGCTCAGTATAGTATATGCTAGTCCTGACTGCTAAGAATGAGCTCTGTCCTCTTACAGGATCTCAAGTCCCAAAGGAATGGCAGCAGTGTGGCCAGAGGCATAGGGACACTTAAGACTAAACACAAATCACAGGAATCTAGGAAAGGGGTCAGGGAGGGTGGGCAGGACAGCTAGAGGCCTCAGTCCCTGGAGGATGCACCCTGAAGTTTGACTTCCAAAGCATTCCTTCTGGAAGCTTCCAGCACCTCACGGTGACATACAGCCCACACATCCAAGCTCCACAGATGGCTGTAAAGAACGTGCCCGTCCTGCTTTCTTCCCCAGACCTTTTGCCATCTTGAGACCCTAGGATGAAGATAGAGCCCAGGAAGGGCCAGCAGAAGGCAGTCAGCAAGCATGGGCACCCCTGCCTCTCCTTCACCCTCAGCAGCCTGTCTCTTTATTCCCAGAGGGGCACAATCAGGGATCAAAGCTTCTGGAACCCCCTTGGTCCTCTGAAGCATGTATGAGTCACCATGGACATGTACCCCCCATCTTATCCAGGCCATCTGCACTCAATCACAGGCCCTTTGGAAGTCAGCAGAGAGCCGAGTCTCTGCTGTGGCGCTCTGTGATTAGCTCGTTCTTGTTTCGAACGCTGCACAGCTGTGAGCAGCAGTCACGATTCAAAGCCTTTTTCCTCAAAAAGAAAACTGACAAAGTAGCTGTGACTGCTGTGTGGAGTCTGAAAGTCTCCCTTCCTGGATAAGTCCCGGCCTTCCTGGGTCTGGGATCACTCAGACTCTGTGGTCTGCAAATAAGCTAAGAACTACCAAGATAGACGCTGGCAGAGGGGAAACCTCTCTATCAGGAGGCTGAGGCAGGAGGATCACAAATTTGAGGTATCATGAACAAGAGTGAGGACAGCATGTCTCAGAAGCACAATAGAGCAAGCGAGGAAAGACTGACCCGGGTAGGCCACGCCTCCCTGGCTGTGACGTCACCTCTTCCATGAACTCACACCAGCTCTCTGCAGCCCATGCATTCCTGAACAGTCACAACAATCCATCCTGGGAGCTGCAGTTCACAAGAAGTGAATCACGGTCTGAGGAATCACGGTCCTTTTCTCATAAAAAATGGTAAATGCGGCAAATGGTGGCACACAGATGCCAATAACCACAGAGCAGAGTTGTGCACTCGGGAAGTTCATGCTTGCTTGGCTTTGGTTGGCTTTTATCTATCATCTACATGTCCTGAAATTCAGAACTCGGTCTGGAGTAACTGGTTTTGCTTATCATGCCGAGAAGTCAAAATGTCTATTTAGCATAAAAGCTGCCCCAAATTATATCACTGTAAAAAAATAAAAAAAATTAAAGACTTAAAAAGAAATCTATGTGTGTATTTGCATGTGTGTGTGGTGGGGTGCCCTTGGCATCAGCAGGACCCTGCAGCACAACACTGGAAACAGAAACACCAGTGTGAACTTACAGTTTCTAGGACGGGTAAGAAGTAAACGTCAGTGCACTCGTCTATGCGCTCACATTCAGGAAACGTCACCAGGCTCTGATGGCAGCGCCTGGGGCTGGCAGGAGGGTTAAGATGAGGCTAGCTTGGGTTACCTGTCCAGGTCAAGGCTGCCTAAGTTTCATAGCAAGATCCTGTCTCAAAAAAAGTCAAGGGCTGGGGAGCGCATGCCAGGGTCTGGGTTTGATTCCCACGTACTGCAAATCAACCGATCAATCGACAATCAATTACAAACACAAGACAAAACTCTCAACCAACAACACTGATGACAACCAGCAGCCAAACGTGTTAGTGGTACTGGGGAGGCTGCAAGGTCAAGGCCTTCCTGAGCAATCTGGAGGGGGCAGACACAAGACCCCGACACACATTCTTGTCCTCACCACAGATGGGGCTTAAAACAACAAACCCTAATCCCTAAGGAGAAGGGGACAAGTGAGAAGGACACAGGATCCAGCTTGAAGGTGATCCTACTGGTCACAGCTGAGACCAGGGTAGTTCCTGTAAAAATAATGACAGCAAGATGAAAAATGAAGCACATATCTATAAATTAAAAATAAAGTGAGGCCAGGTATGGTGGCTCAAGCCTGTGATCCCAGAACTCCAAAGGGCAGGGAGATGTCATGATCCCACGCAAGACTGTGGTGGACATTCTACCTATAAAACAAAACAAAAAAAACCCTACTCTTTACAGTAAAGTCTGCCAAATCCTGTCTTAGACCAGTGGTCAGCAGGGTCAGCAGTGATGGGCTCAGCGAGGCTGCAGCACCACCTTAGCGATGCTCCTGTCATGGGCACCACTTAACACAACCTATGAAACAGCTGACAGAGTTCCTGGCAGAACTCAGAGCACCGAGGTCGATTCAGCCCCTAAGAAACTCAGCTGTGCTTCAGAGTTCAGAACACAGCAGGTTCGATGGGAGCCTGCGGTCCTGCCCGTGTCCTCAGTGTCTAGAACAGCCGGGTACACGGGTAAGGTTCTAATGGGGTCAAGAATCTGGATGGAGGCAGCGATGATCGCTTGCTCACTCGAGGACATGTTGAGGTCTCAAAGAACAAGACTCGTGCTCCCACGAACACACACCTGGAGTTTGGTAGTTGGCTCCTCAACAACTCAGGCTCAGACTTGCACTTCCCTGTCACCTGAAGCAGCAGTCATCTGTGATGGGCCACTGTTTGCAGTCATGTTTGTTTTCACAAGCTTAAAATAATGTCTGTAATGTTTCAAACTACAATTTCCTTTTCACTTCACCTGCTACAAGACTCCAAACCCAGCTAAAGCACAGGAGACAGCAGTGCTGAGGAGATGCATCAGCCGTAGGTCTTAAACAGCATTTCTGTAACTGCAGAAATAAACACTGCTTTACATACCCTGACTGTAAACGTGTTAGTCATTGAAACATGGCGAGGAATTGAAAAAGATCAGTGAAAGAATGTACTCTTCTAGGTTAAAGTGTTTATAATTGTATTTAAGTTTGGCTGCAAAGGCAGAGTTCCACAAGCCATGTGCCAGGACTGAGACGACACAGCAAGCCGTCTCCAGCTCCCAGCCAGTCTCACAAACGCAGCCACCAGTGCTTTAAGAAACGGACAGGTGAGTCAGACTCTTCCTATGCACCAAGTAAATGGAGAACGTGCAGCTTACAAATTTGATAAGCACAAGCATCGCTTCTGAATGTGACAAATTTGCAAAATGCCCCTGGCTCTGCCAGCTGTGGTCACCCACATATAATGTGCCTCCCAGGGCCACAGGCCTACAGTCTGTCTGGAGCGTGCTCCTGGGAGGTGATGACATCAGGTCTATCCGGTCCACCGATGCAGCCTTCCTGCTCCACACTCACTTTTCTCCGGTGATAAACAGGTGAACGTTCTTTGGAGACCGCAGCATCTGTGCCGCCCGCTCAACACCAACCACGGCAGCCAATCTTTGGGCATCGTACTTGGAATAGAGCACGGTGCAGGTCCACGTGGCCTCCTCTCCTCTACTGGTGGCTCTCAGCATATTACAGACTTCACTGTAGAAGTGAGGGTATGTTGGCAGTTCATAGAATATGAGGTTCCTGATGCCTTTTATTGTGTACCTGTGAGAGAGGGAGGGACGTGAAGAAGCCAGCAGAGTTGTGCTACCAATGGCTTCACAGGGACGTGGCTCAGTATGTTGCTAGATGCCTGGGGTGGCAATCAGAGCACAGACCATGGACACAGAGCACAGACAGAAGGCCACCCCAGTGCCAGAGGGTCTATTTTTATGGCAACATAATCAACTTCCTAATGTTGAGTTTAAGATAATGGCAACAAAAGTTTGCATTTCTTAAAAATGTATTTTGAGACAGGGTTTCACTATGTAGTCCTCCTGCCCCCACCCCGCCCCCATCCCTGGGAAAGGGTCTCTCTGTGTAGCTCTGTAGTCCAGGCTAGCCTTGAACTCACAAAAGATCTGCCTCCTGAGTGTTGGGATTAAAGGCATGCGCCATCACCACCCAGCCAACTATGTAGCTCTTCCTGACCTGGAACTCACTAGCCTTCTACTTCAGGCTGGCCCCTCTGCCTTCTACTGAGTGCTGGCATTAAAGACAGCACCATGATACAATGATGCTTGGCCCAACTTTTAAATATTCATTATTTATTTATTTTTATGGGACAGAATCTCACTGTGTAACCCTAGTTGGTCCAGAATTTGTGCTGCAGGCCAGGGAGGCTTAGTCTTTCTTATTTTACACATACACATACATACACACACATTTGTGTATGTGTGTGTACTACAATATACATATAGAGGTCAGAGGACAACCTGTGGGAACCAGTTCTCTCTTCATCACGTGGAAGGAACCCAGATGCCTTTAGCGGCTGGGTCAAGTCGCCAGCCCCACTTTACTTTAGAGACAAGGTCTTACTATATAGCCCAAAGCTGGTCTCAAATTCATTATGCAGCCAAGAGCTCACAATGATCCTCTTGCCTCAGTCTCCCAAAATGCTGGAGTTACAGCTGTGTGTCACCATGCCTGGCTGACATTTATGTTCTGAGCCTGTTCTGCATGGGCTGAAGTAAAGGCAAGACAGCAGACCAGGACGGAAAAGCTGTTGGGGGAGGGGTGCTCCGCGGGGGAGGCAGTGCACCACTGCACCTGGTAACCTGAGTTCAATTCCTGGAATCCACATGTCAGACAAGAACTAACTCTTTAAAGAAGTCCCGATCCCTACCTGTGCACACACTAAATAAAGATTAATAATACTAAAATAAAACTTTGCCAGAGAAAACTACAGACTTAACAATCAAGCAAAATGAGGATGTGGTCAGACCAAGGGCATAAAATAAACAGCACCAATTCTAATAGCACCTGTTGGTCCTTTCTCATCACTCTGCAAACACAAAAATGTCCCAAGTTCATCCACCTTACAAGATGCTGCCTGAGGCTCCATTTGACATTAGGCAAAGCAGTTAGTTTCACCAGCTCACAAACTGCCACCTCATTCCCTGCAGCACGGTGGGGTGAAGGGGCGGGAGTGCAGACTGTGGGGTCACTGAACTGCTAGGGTTAAGGCTGAATGTCCCCGTGGGACCCAGCAACAGACAAGCTGACAAGACTCTGACGTCCCTGTTGGAACGTTAGGGATGGTGTTATACTCAAACAGGAACTTTATCCCATTCACGGAGGACAACTTTTCCCTCCTTTTAGCTCACAGTTCATGCTGGTTTCTCTGGAGACCCACCATGATGTGGTTTACTTAAATAACAAACAAGTAAACAAACAAACCAAAAAACATTGTGCATGTGTCTGTAGAAGTCAGAAGAGGGTACTGGATACTCTGGAATTGAAATTACAGACAGCTGTGGGCCACCATGTGGGTTGGGGAATCGAATCCCAGTGCTCTGGTGGTGTGGGAGGTCCTTCTGTCTCTGTGTTACTTTTCTTGGTTAATGAATAAAGAAACTGCTTTGGCCTGTTGATAGGGCAGAACTTAGGCAGGTGGGGAAGATGAAGCTGGATGCTGGGGAAAAGAAGGGCAGAGTCAGGGAGACGCCATCGATCTGCCGCCAGAGTAAGACATGCTGCAGAAACTTAGCCGGTAAGCCACTGCCATGTGGTGATACACAGATTAATAGAAATGGGTTAAACTAAGATGTAAGAGTCAGCCAATAAGAAGTTAGAGCTAATGGGCCAAGCAGTGTTTTAATGAATATGGTTTCTGGGTGGTTATTTTGGGGCTAAGAGGGCCCTGCTCCCACACTCTGGGAAACACCGGGTGACTTTTCCAGTCCCGCTTCACCTTTTCAGCATCGCCTTCCCACACTGAAGGAACAGCAGTGAACTTAAGCAATCTGCTCTAACTTGTTAAGACCAACAGCAAGCCAGATGTGGAGGAGGCAGGGGTAAGAGATGAACATTATCTTTAGCTACACTGAGAGTTTGAAGCTTGTCTGTACTGCACCAGCCCTGCCTTAAATACAAAAGCAAACAAACAACCTCACAAAACCCCCCACCCCCACCACTGCTGATGCTCAGTTCTGTCGTAAGAAAGGACCCAGCATCTGAACAGAACTTACTGTCTTGAAAGACCAGGACTCCCAGACAATCCATCAGCACCCCAGACACCAAGCTAACTTCTCTATCTGCTACTGGAATATCAATCTTGTGGTATATGGAAGGTTGCTATGGCAACCACCAAATCCAGACAAGACTAAAACAGCCACCCACACTGGTGGCCAGGAGACAAGGTGTATACAAACATAAGGACTATTCACCTCAGAGTGTATGCAATTAAAATTACACAGAATACAGAAAAGCAATAAAAAGACACTAATGATGGGCAGTGTGTATGTGGTGCTAGGGATGGTATTCAGAGCCTCCTGCACACCAGCCCTTGAATTTGTGGAGTGAGATCAATGAAGAAGATGCAGAAGGGCATAGGACAATGTACACACTTTTAACTGTATGCAGCCTTTATGACGGGAAGTTTTCCTTTCAAAATTCATTGTAAAGAAACAAGTAGGTAGGTATATCATCAAAATACATGCACCTGCAGAACTGTACAGAGTATGCCAAGGAACCAGGACAAACTGGTCTGAGCACCCTCTATAACTAGGACTACATGTGATGCAGTATCTGCACAGAACCGGATACTTCTGTATACTTCAAGTTACCTCTTACTAAACACAGCATCAGTGCTGTGTGGAAAGCTGTTAAACTATTGCTTAGGAGGACTGGAGAGATGGCTCAGTACCTAAGAGTACTTTCTGTTCTTCCAGAGGACCCAAGTTTGGTTCCTGCAAACACATGACAACTTGCAACTAACTGGCTCTAAATCCAGTTCTGAGGGGATCTGAGACCTTGTGTGGGCAGGAGGCACACACACATGCACACTCATAAACATAAAATACATACTTTAAAAAACTATTGCTTCGGGAACAATGACAAGAAAGAGGTCCGCACATCAGTACCGGCACACGTCCTTCTTCCAGCAAACAGCTGGTGAATCTGAGAGCCCCAGATGTGAAGGGCTCACCATAGCGGTGAAAACCGAGTAAAACAGAAAACAAAAAAAATGATATGCTCATTAAAAGGAAATGAGGTTCGTTTCATAACTAAACAATTGAATGGCAGATATCCATGGCAAATACTGCATAGACTACGTAAATTCGTGAGAAAGGCTTTTACAATGGGAAAACCTAACAGGCCCACCTTGACCCAGTGATTCTGGTGAATGGCTTCATCTCAGATGGGCAGGCTGGCATCATGTGCATATTAGTTAGGATTTCTATTGCTGTGAAGAGACACCATGACCACAGCAACTTTTCTAAAAGGAAACATTGAATTGGGGTGGCTTCCGTTTTCAGAGGTTTAGTCCATTATCACTGTGGTACAACATGGCAGTGTGCAGGCAGACGTGGTGCTCAAGTAGTGGAGTCCCACAGCCTGCAGGTAACAAGTGGTCTGTCTCACTGGGTGTGTCTTAAGCATAAATAGGATCTCAAAGCCCGCTCCCATAGTGACACGCTTCCTCCAACAGAGCCATTGCTTCTGACTAGTGTCACTCTCTATGGGGCATTTTCTTCATACCACCGCGATGGACCATGAGAGGAGGCAGGAATGATACAAACCCCTCTTAGTAGAATTCTGAACAGAAGTATTATTCTAATCAGTAGCCTGTCTTTTCTTTTGTTCCCTGACACTGACTTCAGTAGTACTGCGATGGGACCAAGCATGTGGCCTGTTAATAACTCTCAAGAATTCTAATATACATCCAAGTTTGGGAGCCACTTGTCCAAATAATAAGCAATTAGATAGTCTGGATTATGGGACACAACTTTAGGAAACACACTATGACCCTTCAAAACATGCCAACGTCATACAGAAGAGAACATCACAGACCAGTTCCTTCACAGCTGTCCTGCACACTGCAAGGGCTACAGCGTGACAACCAAAAATACCTTGATTGTCACACGGTCAACAAATGCTATGTACACTCTTATATCCCAGACTGGGGAACACAGCCAGGGAGGCTGACTCAGGCCACATACAGCAAAGTCAGAGCAGTGACACCAAGTGCTAAGACACAGGTGTTACGGTTACATGTGCTTGTGTTGAGGAAATGTGCGCTGTGACACCCAGGGTGAAGTATCAGGAAGCCCCTTCCCCTTTTCTTTTTAGCTGGGTAAGTTTTGCTAGGCTGCTCAGGTCGGTCCTGAGCTCTTGGGCTGAGAGACCCTTCTGCCCTCACTTGCAGTGAGCGGGACTGCAGTGTGTGCTGTGCGGTGAGAAGGGGCAGCGAGAACACCCTGGCCCTGACCAGAGCCAAGGAAACACACCCTGCCCCACCCAACTCAGGACTTGAAATTCAATGAATCCCTGAACACAAAATCCAACCAATCTCTGAGCTTGGCCCAAACTCAGGAATTGAGATCCTACCCAACCCTGAATATTTCACCCCGGAAAGCTCACCCCTAAGAAAACCTATTCAATTTGGGGCTGCGTTTTCCGCCCCAACAGAGACGGCCCCGATCCTGGATCCCTCCCTCTCAATGGATCTCTATCCGACTTTTATCTGCATACCTCCCCTGATCATGAATGTATCAAACCTTCAAATAAGCCTAATGCTATCAGGACCTAAACCCCAGGACATACCACGTGTGTGCTTTCCCTGCCAGTTGATAAAGGTTATGCTTCTATGTGTGCAGCCCGTCTTCACACTGCGCTTGAGGAGACTGTGGTCTGAGTTAACAGTGCTCACAGGAACTGCTCAGTCTCCAGACTCCTTTCACGCTCACCCTCCCCTCGGAAAGCTGCTTAGACAGTTTCATTTGAAATGGCTAAAATCATGTTGGGGAATTTTCCAGCCATGCAGACGGCACACTTCCATTTGCTGGGATGACAGAAAGTTAAGAGCTTCAGTGAGTGTGACTCCACTGTGAACGGAAACAACTCTCAGCCAACAGCAGGCACCCAGGAGCTCCCTGGCCAAGCAGTTCAGGTTGCCAAGAATGGAGCTGGGAACAAACATACTCATTTTGGCAATTCATTACATGTAATGTTACATCTTTGTGTAACACTAGGTAAAATATCTAAATCTTCATGCCTAGTCTTCTGAGCCCATGCAGGCTGCTAGGATTCCTCCCTCACCATACGGAAAGACATAATGTACCTGGGAAACAACATTCCATATCAGCATAAATGAAAACTTCCAGAGAGTCATGGTACATGGCTGACTGTCCCTCAAAGCTTGGAGGGTAGAATTCTTGTTTACATCCCTGGCAGATCCTTGTTGGTATATGGTAAGGCAAGTTAATAAAACAGAAATATCAGCTAGGTGTGGAGGTATGTGTCTGTAATCTCAGTACTTGGGAGGGGGAGGTAGAAGCAGGAGGATCAGGAGTTCAAGGTCAGCCTGGGCTACCAGATAATTTGAAATTTTCCTAAATAAAACCTTGTCTCAACAAAATGAAATGAAACACAATTCAATATTCCACCATAAGAAACCAAAACGAAAGCTCTGGATAGAATTTCCATCTCTGTAGTAAAGCATTAGGAAGGTTTGCACCTGGCAGCAGGAAGACTGGTAGGGGTTGGGGGCACATAAACCTGCAGCTTTCTGCAAAACCGGGAGTCAGTTCTCTCCTTCTACCACGTGGGTCCTGGGAACTCAGCTCAGGTCACAGTCATTTAGCAGGTTCAGAAAGCTATTACTAACTAACAAGCAAATAAGAATTTAAAAAGCAATAGCAAAAAGGCCAGCCAATCTGTTTTGTTAGTGACTGGTAATAAATCTAAACACACACTGAAACACTAAAAATACTCAACTCTGAGCCTCTTCAGTTTTTGCCCCTGCCACCATCAAGGAAACCAGTGCCCTGGTTTTCCATGGTGAGATAGTCACCCCAGGTATGACCCTGTGCTCAGCCTCCATCTCCCCAGCTCCTGTGCCGATCCTGTCTTGCTCTTCAACTCTGGACTGGCTTCTGTGAGGTGCTGGACACACAGTTGCATTCCAGACCACAGCTCAAGCTCTGGTTTCTACCTTTCCCACCAATGCCCATTTCTGGAAGTAACCAACCAAAAAACCGATGACCCTCCTACCCACCAAGCCACGATGCAGAGATAGAGATGAGCATCACCAACCCCCATAGGCAAAGGATATGTGCCCAGCCCACAGAGCATGCCCAGGCCCCCGAGACGGAGAGCCTGTCCTGTTACCTCTTATAGAAATGGAAGCGTTCTGTGAGGAGCAGAAATTGCTTCTCTCCTTGGAGGAAGAAGTGTCGAGCCCTGGAGACCCCAGACTTCTGTGTATACTCGCAGATGTGTGTGAAGTTCAGCTCTTCCTTCTTGAAGTAATTTCGGAGGCGCACAAAGTCAAAGTAGGAGGGGACATAGATGAGTGTGTGGGACATGACGGCATCCCGGTACTGAGGCAAAATCTTGTTTACGAAAAAGTGAAACCTGATTAGGAAAGGCCAAGGACAAGGTTAACAGGCTCAAGCTGGACCTACAGTGGGCAGTAACAGTGAGAGATCCCTGTAAGACTAGGTAAGATAAAACTTGACGAGCACGTAAGTGCAGATTTGGTGCCCAGCCTGTGTAGCACATGTGAAGCACAACAGGCCCACAGAGGGCAAACATGGAGAGAACTAGACAATCAGCTCTTCTCTGAATGGCACGGAATATATCACAGTCCACAGCAGCATGGTATGAGATTGCCATGTCTTAATCAAGGGGCCAGGAACACGGGCTGCCATTCCAACCCTGCTTCTAGCTGAGACTGAGGCCAAGCCCTCATTTCTCCCCAGCCTTGATTCCTTCTCTGTCACGGTTGAGTTCAGTTCTGGGACCTAACTTGGTAATCAGTAATTACTAATAGCAACAGCGTTCAGTGCTAAACATCCAAAAGTCAGATCTCTCTCTGAGGCCCTGCGGTTGTGGGTGGGGTTACCTGGCATCGATCACTGAAGCAAGATCTTGGGCTTCCATCCTCTGGAAGACATGTGGGAGCTGCACCAGCACGTGGCTGATGGCACCAGTCACTGGGACATTCCTCACGGCCACCTGCCAGGAGGGAAGAACTTTAGGCAGCCGTCCTTGTTGATCATAGGCCATCAACTCCTCCATTACAGGGTAACTGAGGGCATGGGGCTCACCTGGCCTTGGGCATTGGCACAGTGCCTGTTGAACAGAGAGTTGATCTGGGCATCCTGCAGGGCACCGAAGAGCAGGGTCTGGCGGTAGTACCTGGACCAGTTGTTGAGGCTCCACATGCGCACTCGAGAAAAGTCCACCCCATGGGAGTCCAAAGGTAGCAGGTTCATGTGGTTCATCAAATGCTTGGAGAAGCAAACACCACCATTAGTGTCTACTGAGCATGTATGCCGGACACTCATGAGCATGTATGATCCATCTCCTTAACCCATGGAGTATGTTAGTGTCTACTGGGCATGTGTGCTGGACACTCATGAACATGTATGATCCATCTCCTTAACCCATGGAGTGTGTGTCCATGTGACAGCAGGAAAGTAAGGCCCAGATGGCTACTTGCTCAAGGTCAGCTGACCACAAAGTAAGGACACAGGCTACTGGGCAGTCCTCTAAATAAGAACACAGGCTAGCTACTGGAGCATCCTTTAAAAGGAACTTTCAGAACAAGGCCTGGTGGGGTGGGGCACCATGGGTCAGAAGGATGAGGCCAGTATGGGTCACACTGTGACTGTGAGGTCAGCTTAGGCTGCAGATCACAAGTGTCTCAAACGCTCAGACCAAGCTGGCTCAGACACTGATCCAACGCATATGGAGCAAGGGTGCTGTCCGTCCAAGGGGAAAACTCATCATTACCAAGACATGTTCCCAGTTCTGCATCAGGTAAATGTCAGCCTGGTCAATGATGAGAAGCTCAACAGAAGACAGAAAGTCAAAATCTCTCTTCTTCTCTCCTTCTCCACCAATGATGGTCCTCAAGCCCAGGGGGGAGGCGATGAGGATGTCGGAGGAGTAGAAGGGGGCATAGAGACGAATGCTCCTCTGAAGGATTGCCACTCCTGAAAAACACACGTGTCAGCAACCACGCCAGCCTCGAGTGCTTGTCGCCCTGTGCTGTTTCCAGGTTGGACTTCTCCAAAGGACAAACTTGAACTTCTAAGCCCAGCTTCCCTAACCGTGGCAGTCACACTGCAGATACTCAGCAATGTCTGTGAATGGGGCACAAGGCCATGAACAAGGAGCACTCTCCCAGAGCTCATCAAGGTAACACACATGAAAGCTGGGTGGGTGTCTAAGGTTGGGTGGGCTCTCTACAGACAGACAGGATGGAGAACCAACCTTACCCCCACATGCAATTTCCTCAGCCTCCTCAGGGTGACCCCACCCAGTTTCTGTGATTCTCAACTCTGAGAAGCCTAAGAGAACCTGGTGTGTACAAGCTGCAGTCAAACTATTTCCACAGCAATGCACAAGGCCTTTCTATATGGTCTTGGAGTCTCTACACACCAACCAAGTCGAGACTCCTGTCCCTGGCAAGAGAGATCACTAGAGTACCCAGTTTCGCTAGAACACTGAGTCAGGGATCCCCCCCAGCTCTCCCAAAAACCTCCACCTTGACAGGGGGCATTACCAATCCTGAAGTGGTCATCAATATTGCCCACAAATACGGCTTCATAATCCTCAGGCCTCTTCAGGTTGGGAGGTCTCTCCTCAGGATCAGATCCATACTCCCCCTGAAACCTCTTTTTGTTGCTTACAATGATTTTCTTCTTACTGTCCCCCTCAAGGAGGCTGATGAAGAGCTGGACCACCCGAAGGGCAGCTTCCCGAAAGGGCACCACTATAAGCACCTGTGGGGGCAATGGCAGATCAGAGGTGAATATTTTCACATAAGGCCCAGCTCAGTACCAGAAGCCAAGTGTCTCCTGCATGCACATAAACACATCCTGTGAACATTAGTACCATGGCTCCATGTGTAACATTTCTCAAGCAAAACTTGGAAATATTTTTCAGTATAAGGCAATGCCTGCAGCGGTAGGAGAAACTTAAGGACAGAAATACAAGGGTCTTTGAGGGCAAAGTAAGATCCACTCAAACAAACGCACAATGTGGTGGTTTCAACAAGAATGGCTCCCATAGACTTGTATGTTTGAATGCTTGCTGTTTGGGAAGGACCGGTGTCGCCGTGTTGAAGGAAGTTTATCACTGAGGGTGGACTTTACCCCATCAATGGACTCCTGCCATTCTACTCCTGCCTCTCTCCCAAGCCTTCCTTGTGGATGAAGATGGGAGCCTTCAGTTGCTCCACCCTCATGGACTCTACCCCTCTGAAACCGTAACCCAATCAAATGCTTTCTTTTATATGTTGCCATGGTCATTATGTTTTGTTACAACATCAGAGAAGTAACTAAAGTTACTAAGAAAAAAAAATACAGAAAAGAATTAACAAACTATTATTTTTCTAGTATATTCTCTAGAACAGTTTTTGAAACCACTGATGACGTGTTTCTGAGTAGGAAAAACAGGACTCAATTTTCCAAGTCTGTTAAAAATGCCTAAAGATTGTGCCTAGGAGATGACTCAGTGGGTCAGAGCACTTGCTGCTGTTGGAACACAGTTCGACTCCCAGCGTTTCTATGGGGACTCACAGCCTTCTTAACTCTAGTTCCACGAATCTGACGCCCTCTTCTGACTTCCACAGGCATCAGGTGGTGCACATACATACACGCTGGCAGAACACCCATACTCACAAAATTAAATAAATCTAAAATAAATGCGTAAGTTTCTGCGCAACGGAAAATGAGAAGATGCTTAGTAAAGAGCTCATTTCTAACTGCCCACCATTCTTACTAAACAGTGTGACCCTAGTCAAGCCAGGAGGCTCCAATCCTAGGAAAGACAGGGTAATCTCCCTGATTCTCCAACGGTGCACAACAGAAACAGACAACCTCAATGTCATGTCCACACATTTGCGGGAGCCACCTTGAAATGTAACCAGCCAGCCAGAGGAGTAAGTAATTTGTTCTGTTCGCCAGGCTAAGACTTAAGAGGCTGGATTACTGTCCCAGCAGTGACACTATGATACTGTACGCTATTGTGCTCTCTTTGAATTGTTTAAATGCTGAGGAAGGGGCAACAGATGCTAAAAGATATTTGTTTATAAATGCTGCTGAACTAATCCAACATAAATATTTTGAAAATACCTTGACTTTAAAATTTGGATCTAAGGACATGATGCTTTGGAAAGGAGTTTCTTCTTTTGTTTTCACAGAGGATGAGACCCTGTGGATTTCTTCTATCCCAATATGGTATGATAGACCACGCCCTCCTGAAAGGTTGCTGTGAACACCTTCAAAAAATTACTTCACTCAACTGCCAACTGAGATGAACCTAGCACACAGGTTATACCATAAAAGACATAAATAACAGTGCTCCCATTCAGTAGGAAGGAGTTTGGAGAGAAATAACTGCGCCCACATTCCCAAATATTGTTTATAAATGTTCTTTTACATTTAAAGGGGGATATGATATAGATATGAATAATTTGCATTGGTATGGATTTTAAGGTCAATTTTGTTATAGGTATATGTATTTCTGACCTTGATTAAGTAATTGTGATTGTGTAGTTCATTTAAAAATGTAATGTATATAGGTTGTTAATAGATAATCATCTATAATAATCAAGTTTGTAGTCATGTTAGTTAGATTTTCTAGATGTGCATGGATATATTTCAGATAGGCATTCATCATATCTTTCAAAGGCTAGAGAATATGGCATTTTAAATGTTTTAATAACTTAGGACTTTTCATGACAATGACACACTCTGCTCCTGGCAGCACCAATCTACTTCAAGAGGAAGATGGGCATCGAAGAGGCACTTTATGGAGTTTGATAGCCATTTGGGCAAGAAACTGCTCTTGCCTGGACTATTGCATAAACTGGACACAGAGAACCCGCAGAGAGAGGACTACTGAACTTGCCTAAAGGTGAGATGATCTTTTGGGGTTCCTGATTCATGAAAGAATCTGCGAGACATTCTGCAGGATACAGCAGAAAGTGACTGAACTGCCTTTGAAATTTCTTGTTTCATGGAAATGTCTCTGGATACCACGGGCCTTTAGGCCGAAGATGGATGCCCCAACGGTACAGAGGAACTTTGGGTGACTGTCCAGGCAGCGAGATGTCTCTGTGATTTCTAGAGTTTTGTAAGTTGCTTACTTTTCATTTACTTAGGTAATATTATATCCTTCTGGAGTCTTTGATGGAGTTGGAGAATAGTTATGGCTGTTTTCCTTTGTTATGATAAAAGATAAAATAGATGTAAATATTGTAACTGTAATTCTTGCTTGATAACTGTTTTGTTATATGTAATTTTGCTATGTTAAAGTGAATGCCTTTCCTTTTGGTTTAAACAGAAAAAGGGGAAATGATGGAGGAAGGTCATTTGTCAATAAACAAACTGCCTTGGCCCATTTGATTGGCCAGCCTTTAGGTGGGTGGAGTAAACAGAACAGAATGCTGGGAGGAAGAGGAAGTGAGCTCAGATGCAGGGCAGCTCCTCTCAAGAGCCAGATGCGATGCAGCCAGCCGCCAGGTCAGATATGCTGAATCTTTCTCGGTAAGCGCACCTAGTGGTGCTACGCAGATTATTAGAAATGGGCTAAATTAATATGTGAGAATTAGCCTAGAAGAGGCTAGATATAATGGGCCAGGCAGTGTTTAAAAGAATACAGTTTGTGTGTTGTTATTTTGGGGCATAAGCTAGCCAGGCGGTTGGGAGCTGGGTGGCAGGAATGCAGCCCACAGCTCCCACAACAACACTAAGTGCCCACACTTGTTCCCCAAGCTATCAAACAAGGGGGCAGACTAAAAAAAAAAACAAAAAAAACAAAAAACAAAAAAAAAACTTTTAAAAGTCCTCAGTATTTACACCCTTGAATCCTGTTGAGCTCAAGAGAATTCTGAAAACATGATCTGTGTGGAGACAGGAGGGACAAATATAAGAGCAAGGCCTGGCTCCTCAGCATCATGAAAAATACACAGAATTAAATCCATATCCTTTCCTACTAGAGCCTCCAATGCCAGAGGTCAGGCTTGCCAGCACAAGTAAACAGGATCACTCCGTTAGGCATTAGGAACTTCACAGCAGAAACAGGGATCTTTGGCTTGAAGGTGTCTGTGTATCTCTATAATCTGCCCCATGTTCTCTTTAGAGGGCCTTCTGTGAATCTGGGTCTGCCCAGAGCTGTCACATTAAGGAACTGGGTAAAAAACTCATTCAAGTACCAGTGAGCTGAAAGTCACCAGGAAGAGACCTCCAACAACGTGTTGCTCCCGAGAGCACCTGAAGTCCCCCCCACTGCCCTGTGCTGCCTGGCTCATTCAACACTCACCAGTCAGCTGTCAACACACTCACGACTAAGGAGCAGCTCACAGCCTTCCTGAAGTCAAAGCTCTCCTGTTCCCGCTCACCTTAGGCCTGGTCAGCCCTTGGTCCCTGAAGTCATCGTCTTCACCCACCCCAAGTTTCTGGCTCCGGCGTCTACTGTTGTTAGCCAACACTTGGGCATTTGCTTTGAGGACGTGGTTTATGGCATGCAGGCAGTACACATGGCGGATCTCTTCTCCATTCTTCAGGGCAGTCCTCTCTGGGTAGAACAGGTCTCGGTAAGAATTCATGATTAAGAACAGTTCTTTCTGGAGTGGGGTAAAGGGACTATTTGATTTTTGAGGACCAGATAGGAATTGGCTATTGGTTTTTCCCCAGGTGGATTCTAGAGGCTTCTGAAGATGAAGTGACTTTAGGTCAATGTCCTTTGGAGGTTTAAATGTTTCCGTCTTCCAGAACTTGGATGAAAAGACAAGCTGTCCCAGGGTGGGCCACTAGGGGTAGACATATCAAGAGCTCGGTTAGGCATGAGAATAACCAACACTCACAATACTTGATGAGTCAGGAATCATTTGCTCTTCACCCAGCCCTGCTACTCCAGTGTAGGGAATGCTGGGCCTTACAGAGGCAAGAGGGTCCAGACAACAGTCACACAAGAGGTGTGCAGTTTGGAGCCTGACTTCATACCTGAGCTCTGCCTCTGGTGTTTCCCACACTATCCCACAACATTCCTTTAGATAAAAATGGTCAAATAACCTGGCAGTGTCACATGTCACAAGGTGTAACACCACAGGCTCTCCTTGTCTTGGAACTGATCCATCCCTTTCTTCATCTCCACTGTGCCCTTTCTCTCTCTTCTTTTTATTTTTTATTTTATTTTTTGTTTTTCGAGACAGGGTTTCTCTGTGTTCTCTCTTCTTTTTAGAGACATGCCTAGTAGAATTTCACAGAATTTCACAGATAAATTCACATATATCTTTGTGAGATATATGTTTAGGAATTTTCACTGTAGAAAAATTGTTGACCTAAGATTAGAGCAACTTCAGCAATAAAAAATGAGCCAGAGAGCCGAGCAACCTGGCAACTCTCCAGGGAACTGCGCTGCCCTCAGAGGTGCTGCTCTGGGTGAGTCCAGTACAACAGTGAACTGACAATGGCTCGGGAGGCGAAGGGGTTAGGATCAACAGAGTCAGGTGTGGTGGTGCACACCTTTAATCCCAGGACTGGGGAGGCAAAGGCAGACAGACCGGAGTGTTCCATACCAAACAGGATCCTACAAGACGACAACACTGCACAGAGAACCTGAGTCTATGCATGCAAGGCCACAATAGAGAGAGGGCTTAGCCTTGCATACGGGAGTTCCAAGCAGCAATAAATGGCATCTATGTTCACATTCTGGTTGTGATTCTGTACTCTGATATATGCTACCACGGAGAAAATCAGGCAAAAAAAAAAAAAGTGAGTCTCAACTACTTCTTATACCTGCATACCTGTCTGCTAACTCAAAAAAAGGGAAGTCTACCAGACCATGTATGGTATCACACCCAGAACCTAGTGCTTGGGAAGCTGAGCAAGAGGACGGACACAGTGATCCTCACCATGGATAATATATGTCAGTAAACCGTTCCACTGTGGGTTTTCCTGGGAAACCAAACAGCACTTACTTTCAGCTGCTGGCTGGTTGGAGAGCTTGAAGCCGCAGCCTGGATGTCCTTTTCTTTCAGTTCTTTGTTGACATGTTGTTGAAACGGATCTAATTCAAACAGAGTAGTAAGCACAGTGAGCAAACGGCAGGGCTTTCTAGTCTCCTGAGAGTGATGACTCGTCTCCAGTCACCTCTGAAAATCACACGCTCATCTCTAGTCTGCTAAGATGGACATGCTGACCTTCTGGTATCGACTCATCCTTCCTTCCAACCACATCCCCATTCAAAGCTTATAAAGAGTGCCTGGCAAGCTGACCCTCCAAAAGTGCACACTGACCATATCCCAGCCCAAAGCCTCGGAAAACACCTCAGCCCGAACTTCAGGTCTTGACGGCTGCACTTGAATTCACCGCTTCAGGGATTTCTGAACTATACAACCCTAAATTCTGCTTCTGAGCCTTTCCTTTGGACCACAAATCCTCCTGCCTCTCAATTGTGTGTTATCCTTCACAGGAAAGTGCCTCACAGGGGTCTACTGTGCCAGGCACAGGACAGTCACACTCTCAGCCCCTACCATGCCTCACCAATTCAAACAAGCCAGCACACTCTCCTGTCTTATCTGATACATGGCAAGATTCCTGAGAGCAAGCTCCATGTATTCCACACAGAAAGACACACTAATTCTCAGTATTTACCTGAACTACCAAACGATCCAAATGTCATCTCTTGCATGCAGAAGATGCGCTGGCCAACCAGCCCTCCCTCTATGCCCACTGCACTCGGGTGACCCTCAGCCCTCTCTCCGTGCCTCTTGTTGAGAAGCAACAAAGTGAAGACATAAAACCTCCAAATGTCAGGCACCTGCAGAATAACAGCGAGCAACAGAAACAGGGAAGCCCAGGCCAGTTCATCTGCACAGCAAATATGCAGAGACTTCAGGACAGAGGCTTCCTGCTTCTGTCCAGGCTCCAACACTGCCATGACTCAGAATGTGGTTTATGCTAAGATCCCACAAATTCTACCTCTACTCCTCCCCCTGCGTAAAAGCCAGCAGATCCAGCTAAACCAAACAAGGACTCAGTTTCATCCACAATGAAGCCCAATGGCAGCAAACTAGGAAAGGCAGACACAGAAGGACACCAGCTTGGCCTGCCCAGCACGAGCAGACCTGATAGTGCAGACACCCATGTCACAGGCATGTTGAAGATTGACAGTGCAGACACCCACGTCACAGGCATGGTGACCATGGAGGGGACTAGGGTGGTGGTGTTGGGGAGCTGCCCTAGTAATAAGAACACTCGGACTGGTCTTGCTGGGCCGCACAAATCTGAAGAAGTACTGCTCCAGTGGAGAGTGGGTGAGGGGAGGAAGAGGAAAGCACTTTACCCTTCTGCCTACTGGACTGAACAGCAAAGTCTTCCAGATCTTGCAGCCTGGGCACTGGCCTCCCCCACTTTCACCCTTCAGCCCCTTCTGCTCCAACCAGTCCTCATCTCTACACTACCCGAGAAGTGTCTGCTCCAGCTCCCACAGGACCACTACCGAGCTGGCTCTGTGAGCTCCCTCAGTCAGGAGACTAAATATGAATCAGTGCACAGCCCCACCACACAGAGCCACGCTCACCTTGGGATGTTCTCTGGGAAGAGCTGCTTCCACTATCCTCTTCCAGAAAATTGGTTTCCAGGCTGAACAGTGACTCGTGTTTTGCATCGGTGAACTCCTCTGGGGATTTCTGTGACGTATCGGGTGGCTCTTCCCCATCTTTCTCTTTGGGGTCATCAGCTAGAGACATACCAGAATGTTGAAAATCATTTTGTAAAATTTTCAGACTGAGGTAGAGCTCTGTGAGTTCGAGGCCAACCTGGTCAACAGCAATTTCCAAACAGCCAGACCTATATATAGAGTGAAATCCTGTTTCAAAAATAAATAACTTACACATACTTAAATGTTGACAAAAACCAAATTAAAACATTGATGCTCATTGTTATTTATTTATTTTTGGTTTTTCGGGGCAGGGTTTCTCATGTAGCCCTGGCTATCCTGGAACTCACTTTGTAGACAAGGTTGGTCTCCAACTCACAAAGATCCACTGCCCTGATTCCCAAGTGTTGGAATTAAAAATTAAAGACATGCACACCTCACCAGGCACTATTTTTAAACAACAATCAGGTAATTCAGTGAGTGGAAGTGACCTTTCAGAATTAAGCCTGATCACGGACCTAGGTGATGAAGTATTCTGTAACTAAGCTGGGCTTCAAGCCTGGAGGTGTGTTTGAATTAAATGTATGTTCCAACTGGTGGACTTCCATCAGGAAGGCAAATGGCTATTTTTTGACACAGGCCTTTTGTAGTTGTTAGCCCTCTACTAGCTCAGGATGACTTTGAACTTCTGAACCTCCTGTCTCTCTCTCCTGGGTGTTAGGATTATAGCCATGCTCCATCTTTGCCCAGTAGATGCAGCAATGGAGATGGAAACCAAGGCTCTGGACATGCCAGGCAGACGCTACCACCTGGGCTATATCCCGGCCGTCCACAGAGTGATGTTTGAGTAAACAGAGGCTGGTCTGCTCTCAGAGGAAGACTTCCAGCTGATAGACACTAAACTCCAGCTCTAACAGTGGCTTCTCTTGGGGATTCAGCTTGATTGCCTTTAGACTGAAAGACTTGCCAAATGAGTCAACTCCTTAAAATAGATTTCTATCATAATTAGGAGTTTCTCTGAAGAATTCTAATATACCCAGTTCTAGAACTTATTCTAAAATAGTGTACTAAGATACACGTGGAAGATGTCAGAACAAATGAAATGTCTATCAAAGGAGTACTCAATACTGAATGTTACATATCCAAGAGAATAATGTGAATCCAGAGTTAGGTTACAGAGTAAAAGTCCAGGCTGAGGACAGAACTCAACAGTAAAGCACAGGCGTGAGACACTAGCTAGGCTCAACCCCCAGTGCAGCAAAATATACAATACAAAGAAAGGAAAAATTAAACAAAACATCTACAGTATCTTACTAAAGAATCAAATTTCAGAAATTTAGGAGTCCATCACATGCACACCTACAAAAACAAAGATGTCCTATCAGATCAGATCCTCGAGCCTCTCCTCACCAAGTACTAGACCAAGAGGCTGTATCATCACCCTGGCTTCACGGGTGTGGGGCAAACGCAGAGCTTTGTTTTCCCAAGGTGAGCATTCACCCTCTGTGCTACACCCTCCCCTCCTCACAGTCCTACAGTAAATACAGCACACTTATGACTAAAACAACAACAAAGCCTATTTTCCTCTAAAAAAATTAAATGTAAAGGAAAGCAGAACTAAGGACCTACAAACACTCAAAAATTAAGACAATGTATGTTTTTATTTTTCAAGTCAGAGTCTCATTATGTCATCCTGGCTGTCCTGGAACTTAGCATGTAGGCCAGGCTGGCCTTGAACTCACAGAGATCCTCCTGCCTCTGTCTCCCAAGTGCTGGGTTTAGAAGCATGTGCTACTATGCCCAGCCAAGGCAAAGGATTTTTACCCTAACAAGGTAAAACACTACACGACAGGTTAAAGGCACTGGAGATGAAGCTCAGGGTGAAGTGTCTGCTCAGAAATACTCGAGGTCCTAGGCTGTTCAGTAGCCAGAACCACAAAAGTGGATGAATGAATGAAGAAAGAAGAGGCCAGGAATGTAACCTAGTGAGAAACTGCTTGCCACGCATATATTAAGCCCAGCACTTCACAAGTTTGGCAAGCATGGGGGCGGGGTGCAGAAAGGAAAAGGAGGCTAGTTAGTATGCATGGTGGTGCACACCTTAAATCAGGAGGAGGCAGGTGGATTTCTGGTGAGTCTAAGTCCAGCCTGGTCTGTACATCAAGGTCCAGACTCCCGTCAAGGATACAATGATACTGTCTGTAAGGAAAACAGGAAGGAGATAGGAAGATACAGAAGTCACCCACAGATATCCAGCAATAAAAAGCAAAGTATTAAAAACAATAACACATAGGGTAAAAAATGGACACAAGCCAGGCATAGAACACCACACCTGCAATCCCAGCCTTGAGGGGTAAGAAGTAGAAGGGGATGAAGCAGGAGGATCGTCATGATTAGAGACTGGTGTGGTCCACACAGTACATGCAAGGCCAGGTTTGCAGAGTGAGAGTCTGTGTCGGAAAGCTGAGTGTTTGACCATGTTTGCATTAATTTCTGTAATGGGCACAGCTAACCTATAGTGACGGAAATCAGGTAAACGACGGAAAAAGGACTAAGATAGAGCTTTCTGGAAGTGATGGAGGGCACACTATTTGTAAAAGCTCTCATTGTATTTAAAAAATAGATACCATTACTATTATTATAATTGTGTGAGTGCTGCACGCAGACCCGGTTCTCTTTCTGCCTTTATGTGGGTTCTAAGAATCTAACTCTATTGGTCAGTTTTCACAGTGGAGCTATCACCCAATGAACTGCCTCATCAGCCCACACTGGGTTCATTCATTTGCATATAAAATATACTCTAATGAGGCTGATTAAAAAAAGTCACTTAAGCCAGGCATGGTGTCACACACCTAAGTTCCCAGAGTAGTAGAATCATGAGTTCAAGTTTAGCCTGGGCTAAACAGCAAGACCTTGACTCAAAAGATGTAAGGGTTAGGGACGAGCTCAGCCTGGTATGCGCAAGGTGCTGGGTTTGACTCTCCAGCATAGAAGAAAGACCTAGAGTAGCAGTCTGAGCCCTGAGGAGGACCTCTGGGCTTTCAATTCCAGCTTCTCTCAGAGTCTCCCTATAGACCCAATGAGAGCAGACACGTCTCCTTTACATAAACACAAATCTACAACTTAAAACTTACTGAGTATTTTTATGTCTACTTTCCACTACACTCGGTCTCTTATTGAAGAGGAACAACTTCTACAGCAAACTGAGCCATCTGAGACAAAATTACGTCCCTTGGGAAAGCCAGGCAGCCTTACATTAGGTCAGAAAAAAAAAAAAATCCCTAAAAGAGTAAGCCAATAGTATTTTCCTGATGAGAGGGTCAGTGTTCCCATCGGATTTTCAAAATATAACCAAATTCAACAAGGCTGAATCTCTGCTTTGGAGCCAAATGTTGTCACTCAGCCCACACAGCACAGGACACTCTGTCCTGGCAAAGAGGACAAATCAATCCCAAATACTCACGCTCCTGTGTCTCAGATGACTCGGCTATTTCTTCTGTCACCGGGACATCTTCATCACCATCTTCATCATTGGTATCTCCATCGCTGACAGCACTGTCGTCTTCTTCCTCTTCAGAGACATTCTTTAATGTAGCAAGCAGTCTGTGGTACCCTGACACGTGCTCTCGTTCACTCTCCGATTCACTTTCAGAATGTGAAGTGTCTGAACTCTCTGACTAAAGGAAAACGGGAATTTTATATTGTTTTTATTGTCACACTAAAAAAAATAAAATTAAATAAAATGTGAGACATACATATTAATGGGATTTCCTTACCCTTCAAGAAGGAAATTGAATCATGCTCAAGGAAATGGATAGAATGGGGGATAATTAAGTAAAAATGAGACAGACTAAAGACAAATATGTTTTCTGTTGCGTGAGGAAACTAGATTTTAAGAAGTTAGAAGTCATGAAATTAAAAGGGAAAAAGTATTTACAAAGAGAAAGGGGACTAGCAGAGGTAGAGACTGAGGGCCAGAGCAGAGCAAGGAATGGGTGGCATGGAGACTATCATTTAATATGCCTGGAAATGCCCAAATGAAACCCTGTTTTGTATAATGAATACACACTTATTAAAAAGGAAACAAAAGTCCAATGAGCTTTTCTGCAAATATTACACAATATCGTCTCTTTAACCAAGCCCAGCATGAAATTTACATACAACAGCTAACCAAGCTATTCACATTAGCTGTACATGGAATAAAAAGTGACATTTCAAACAAAATTTTAGGTTATGGGCTTTAATTTGGCTTCACGGTTCAAGGTGCGAGAGTAACATTTCAAGGGAGGGCCACTGCCTATTTTACACTAGGTGTGAGCACTTTCATGATGAGCACACCATGGACACACCGACAGCCAGCACCCCGAAGAACCTCTCCAACAGAGGCTCAGAACAAAGTGTCATGGGGTAGTTCCCAACTCTGGCCTCTATGGTCACCGGGAATTTTTACAGCCATCTTTCTCCACCATTTAAAACTAATTAAGTAAGATGTCTAAAACCACAGCTGACAGTGAAAACAGAAAAACAGAAAAGTACCCAAGCTTTCCTCTTACACACGATCTTAAAGGTAACAACCCAATTCCAAGTATTATAAAGAAAAAAACGCATTACCAGCTGACAAATCTGGGGCTTTACTTCTTTTTTGGAGACCCTAAAATGAGAAGTGGATACTGTTAAACTTTAGCTACTAATCTGTAAAGATCACGACAGACCTAAGGATTCTGCTTTAAATGAACGCAGAATACACAATTATAGGCAGTCATAGTGAAAGACCCTACGGACCCCCCCTCAGAACCTGCAGCTAGCCTGCTCCCGTGAGAACATCCTGTTTGTGTGAAAGATTTTCAGGACCTGCAGCTAGCCTGCTCTCATGAGAACATCCCGTTTGCTTAGGAGAACAGGATACCTGTAGTCGGCACAAGTGCCAAACTTAGAATGTTAGCAGTTCACAAAAGGAACAGTCGCCCCTACAGATGTTTCCCTTATCACGCAGCTATTCTCCTGCCCTGAAATAGACCAATCACTGCGAGTAACCCTTTGAATAAGCCAATCCAATAAGTTGGAAAACAACCTACAGGTCACCCCCCCCTTGTGTCTGTGGCTTTCTGCTTTAAAAGATGGACTGTAACAGCTATCATTGTCCTTCATATCCCGAACCTGAAGGACCCTGTCATGACAGAATAAAAATCCTCTTGCTTTTGCATCAATTTGTGGTTATGTGAATGGTGTCTGGAGCAACTCCTCCCTTGACGTTTGGACTTCTAGTCCAACAATAGTGTAAAAGATTCTGCATGCGCAAGGGGCAGAGATGACAAACGGGCAACAAGCAACTGGGGTCAACGGCATCACGTGACCTCGTGCCGGTACAGCAGGCCCAGGGGGCTCAGCAGGTCTATCTGCAGAATGCACCCCGCGGCTGCACGCCCGGGCCCGCAGCGAACCCGCGCCTCCCGGAACCGGCCCGAGCTGGCCGGAACCAGCCCTCTCAGCGGCCCGACCTGTCATAGAAGGGGTGCTCCTCGCCGAAGTCGCGGAGGTGCTTCTTCTGCTTCTTGGTCATTGTGCTGAGCAGCTGGCTGCGCCCGCGGTTCCGGCGTTTGCCCATAGCGGGAACGTCAAACTCGCCTCGGCCAGAACACCGGGGTTCCCACCGGGAAGTTGTCGCACGTGGGCGCCGTAAACGGCGGAGGCGGGTGCCGTAAAGCAGAGTTGTTTTACGTCCGGCGGAGTACGACAGGCGTTAAAACTTTTGGGGCGCGATGCTGCCCCCTGCCGGAGCTCCTCCAGGGCACGGGAGCGTGTCTGCGCATGCGTACTCTGAGCACCGCAGCTAGGGCGGCCCAGGCTGGCTGGCTGGCTTCCCGATTGGTTATGTTTTACCTTACCCTGTTTTTTTTTGTTTGTTTGTTTGTTTGTTTTTGTTTTGCGGGGGCGATGCTGGTGGCTTCTCCTCCCCATTTCCAAGAGCTAAGAACTGAACCAAGGACCTCGTGCAGTTTTTCGCGCTGGGATGTGGAAGTCAGCCTGCATCGATGTACACGAGCAGAAACGGTTGAATACAAATAATACGACGGACATTTAAGGGTGCCTGCTCATCCCACTTGAACCGCACACTGTCCAAACGGGTCTTGTGAGTCAATCTGATGAGACAGATTTGGAAACTGATTCTTAGTAAGAAAAGGGAGCCGAGCGAGGGTGGTGGTTGCCGGCACACGCCTTTAATCCCAGCAGAAGCAGGCGGATCCCTGTGAGTTCTAGGCCAGCCTGGTCTACAGAGCGAGTTCCAAGGAGTGCCAGTCTGTTACACACAGACACCCTGCCTCGAAAAAAAAAGAGAGAGAGAAAGAGAGAGAGAGGAGGAAGTCTGGAGTTGGGCTATTATTATACACTAGGCTCTTCAACCCACAGGTTGAGGTTCCCTTCCCACGCCACTGCTCTTTTGGGAGGGTTGAGGAGAGCCTCTGAAAAAAACATCTCTCCCGACATTCATTCTTTAACAAAAGCGAAACACAGATAAACTAGCATCTTGCCTGCGTTATCACCCAAACGAGTCAAAGTGTACTTTTAAAGTTGATGTGTTTTATTGCGAGTGTGAGTAATAGCCTAACCGGGCTAGGGGTGTAGCTCAGTGGTAGGGTGCTTAGCCAAGGTACTTCACAAATCCTACGGTTTCATCCTTAATACTGAATAAAATAAAACAAACACACCAAATAAACAAGCTGGGTATGGTGACTCATGCCTGCAATCCCAGCCCCAAGGAGGCTGAGGCAAGAGAATTGACAGTTCAAGACCTTGATATAAAAAAGTAAAATTAGCTTGGCATGGTGGCGCACACCTTTAATCCCAGCCCTTGGGAGGTAGAGGCTGGCAGATCTCTGTGAATTTGATGTCACTCATAGCAAGACCTTACCTCTCAAAAACAAAAAACAAAAACAAAACAAAACCTAAATAAAAATGGAAAAGTAAGAAAACTGCTGAGGTCTGTATTTCAGGGATACACAGCCATAGGTGAAGCTGTTTGAGACCACACAGGACATATTTTCCTTCAAGATGAAGTTCAACAAACACCAAGAACTCATGCCAGCACCAACCCCAGACTCAAGGGACAACGGGAGACACCCGAGTGTGTTTTGTGTTTCTGCGGAAGAGAAGCCAGGCATTACTCAGCCCCACACCCTTTGTCCCAGGGTCATCGACTGATAATAATTAAATGAGGGGCAGTGTGAGGAAGAAAGGGCAGAGCAAGAGAGTCTCAAAAGCCATGCAAACAAAGGGTGGTAGCCAGCAGCTGGCCTGGCCAAGGGACCCATTAATAGACATCTGTCTTCTCTCCAGTTGGAAGATAAAAGGTATAGTCACCTAGATAAACAAAAGGCTGTTTGCAAAGTGTCCTCACAGGTTTTATGGCTCTGGTCACAGTATAACCTGGCTCTACCCAATAAAGAGCTCTACTTTTTCTCCTTTCACTGCATTCCAGGTGCCTCAGCCCCACCCCTGGCCCCAGACATGCAGTTTCTTGTTCTTCCTGGGATCTCACATCAGAAGCCGGAAGCTCCAGCTCAGTCTTACCTAGCTTACAGCATGCAAGTTTAGACTGTTCCCAGGTTTAGGCAAAAAATTCATCCTGTCTCCAGAGAAGCAGTCTGAGCATTGGCTTGCTGAATATTGGAAAACAATCCCCTCTCCTCAAAATATTGATATCCACCTTCAACAAGGAGATCCTATGTGAGTATAACTTAATAGCTGAGAACTTAGTCATTGTCTCCATGCCTCTTATAGAAGTTTTCTATTACACACACACACACTTCCTAGGAAGTTTTAACAAAAACAGATTTTTTTTTTTTTACTTTTTTTTTCTTCCTACTCTTAGAACTCTTTTTCTCTCTTTTAGGATATTCGTTTTACGTATTCAAAGTCATGCAGTCCTTGGGGAGTTAACAGTCATTCGGGAAATAATCTTCTACATTGCTGTGCAAAGGGTGCTGATAGATGTGTAAGTTAATGTTCCTGGACTAGTTGAAGTCTACATAAGCCTCTAGGATAATGATCGAGATGTGGGAGAAGGAAAAGAATGTCCCCTAGACAAGCATCAGAATATTCAGGAAGCTTTAATAATTTAAAAGAAAAAAGAAGTTGCATGGGAAATGTCAAATACACTCAATGCAAAACTTGACAAAAGGATATAATAGACTCCACATACTTGATGCTCAGCCTCAGCAAGTATCCCATTCCATAGTTATTGTTCTACACCCACTCTACGTATTTTGAAGCAAATTGTTGGAATCATTAATTCTGCAAATATTTAGCATACTTCTAAAATGTAGTATATTTTGGTATACTTAGTATGAAACACAATATGGTATTATTTTACCTAATAACAGTATTTTTAAAAATATATCAGTCAACATTCAAATTTCCAATCTCATAAATACCATATAATTTTTATTTCAATACTCTGTTGGTTTAATGAATCCTGTAGTTCTCATGAATTGGTGACTGTACATAAAAACTTATCACATTTGTAAGGCTCAGGATTTTGTTCCTATTATAAGACAGACAACTTATTTCCTTTCTTTTTATAATTTTACCAAACATGATACATAGTGTCTAAATTCTTTGCCCGGACCTGGCAAATGACTCAGTGGAAAAGATGCTTACAGTCAAGTCAGATGATCAGAGTTCGATTCCAGGAGCCCACACAGTAAAAGGAGAGAACAATTCCTGAAAGTTGCTCTCTAACCTCCACACGTTGTGGCGTGTGCACACCTGTGCAAGAAGCCTTTTCTCACCGGGCGGTGGTGGCGCACGCCTTTAATCCCAGCACTTGGGAGGCGGAGGCAGAGGCAGGCGGATCTCTGTGAGTTCGAGACCAGCCTGGTCTACAAGAGCTAGTTCCAGGACAGGCTCCAAAACCACAGAGAAACCCTGTCTTGAAAAACCAAAAAAAAAAGCCTTCTCTCTCTCTCTTTCCCTCCCTCCCTCCCTCCCTCCCTCCCTCCCTCCCTCCCTCCCTCCCTCCCTCCCTCCCTCCCTCCCTCTCTCCCTCTCTCTCACACACATAAATTAATTAATTAATTAATTAATTAATTAATTAAAAATCCTGAAGAATTCTTTGTATAGGTTTGGTATTTGTGTGTGTGTGTATGCGCGTGCACAGGTGTATGAGGTTAAAGATGGAACCCAGGGCCTCTCACAGTAGACAATTATCCATCTCCGAGTGTAGCTCCAGCCCTCATGGTCTAATTTACCAGTTCTTATTGACAAAGTTCTTTTGTGCATTTCCATTCCTCAGTAGTCAAGTTATCTAGAAAAAATAAACTGGGTAGTGATGGTGCATGCATTTAATTCCAGCACTTGGGGGCAGAGCAGGCATAACTCTGTGAGTCTGAGGCCAGCCTGGTCTTGAGTTCAAAGATAGGCAGGGCTTCACAGAGAAACTCTGTCTCATAAAAGAAGAGAGAGAGAGAGAGAGAGAGAGAGAGAGAGAGAGAGAGAGAGAGAGAGAGAGAGAGAGAGAGAGAAGAAAAAAGAAAGGAAGGAAGGAAGAAAAATAAACCAAGAAAAAGAAAGAAAATAAATGCTTGCTCCTTCATCTTTGTCAGTTCTCAACAGAAATTGGGCACTAAGTCCTCCAGTCTCCTGTGCTTCTCTTTTTAGAATCATAAAGTAGTGGGCTGTGAAAAGATTGTGATTCAATGCCCTGCACACACCATATATAAGGTTTGAAGACGCCGTGTGCTATCTGGCAACATCTTTAGAAAGAGAAACCCATGTTCTAATGTAAACTACACAAAGTGAGCAAGGCTTTGTCCAAGATTGCCAGTGGGGCCAGGGAAAGCACTGTTTAAGGCTACGTCTCAGGTCCTGATAATGTCTGGAATTTAAAACATGGTAACAGGCTGGAGAGATGGTAGAAAAGTGTCTACAGCAAGCATAAGGACCCAGTTTGGGTACCCAGAAGCCATATGCAAACAGGTCCATGTGTGAAACCCCAGCACACCCCAGGCTCAATGAGAAATCCTGCCTCAGAAAGTAACATTGAAAGCCGGACATGGTGGTGCACACCTTTAATCCCAGCCTCCTCAGGGAGTGCTCCGTGCTGTCTGCATTCAGACGAGCATGAGGACAGTTACATGCCGCTGTGATAAATGGGACACTTGGAGTGCTGTCGATCAGGGCATCCACTTAGCTGTCCGCAGAACAGCAGATCGTCTTGCTGACCATATGAGCAAACATGCGTGGGGTTTAAATGGCATCTTCAGGCGCTATGTCACAATCTGTGCTGCCACTGGACACCACAGTACTCACAGGGCAGCGAGAAATAAGCTCCTTCCCTAGTGGCTCCAGAAAATGAGATTATGTTTCCCCTCTTTCTATTCCTAACAGGTGCCCAGGGCCTGGGATATAATAACTTTTTATTTTCAGTCTTTTGAGGCAGGGTCTCAAGGTCCTCCAGCCTCAGCCTCCTTAGTCCTGGGATCACAAGCACACAGAGCCCTCCCCACTAGCCATGGTAACCCCTTTTAAAAAGCAATGACCTTAAATAAATCTTCATCCTGGGCATCGACTTACCAGTAGATATAGACTACAAATGAAAATATTTCATCTATTTGCATCTATCTGATGTGAGGACAGACTCCAGAGGCTACAGGAGATAGTTTAGCATGGCCCCCTCTACTGGAGGGCTGTGTAACTGCACTCTGCTTTCCATTTTTTTTCTGGTGAGGGCTCATGAGTACAGGCAGCGCCAGGTTTTTCGTTGATCTAACAGGAGGCAGTTACTATGTTGCAGTCACAACATCAGGCATCAAGGGCTTAAAACGCTCAAACTTCAGACTTTTCCTTTGAAGATCTCAAGCCCAACTTGTGAGACAAAGCCATTCACCAGTAATTACATTGTTGTAGGCTGAAAAATCGCACAAAGGGTTGCAGGAGCCCACAGGATAAAGTCAGCCGAGCTGTGATGCAAAGAACAGAGAAGTTATTGCATAAGGAAGGGGTGGCAAAGAGGATGGGGCGAGTGGGGGTTTCTAGGGAAAATGTGTGAGAAAAAACTTATGCGCAGAGACATTGGGTGAGGTGCCCAGGTATGTTTGGAAACTGCAAGTATCCTGTAGCTTTTTGGTGAGCTCTCGGAAAGTCAGGCAGGTGAGGAGCCCTTACATAGAAGCCCTGGATTCCTTGTTAAGGAGTTTAGTTTTGGTGCCATAAAAAGACAAGGAGCTCTTAAAGGATTTCACCCCAAAAAGTTATATGATAGGATCTGGACTTTAACATTTCTGAGAAATCACACCGGTGTCTGGTATGTGTGTGACAAGGCTATTACATCTTCCCTGCTGATGCTTTCCCGAGTGTCATGGTTTGAGACTATTGCGGACTGTTTGCCATTAAACGGTGACCAGCCACGTGCATGCTGCCTGTGTGGATCACTGTGTGGTATAGATACACACGATGAGGGGCAGGAGTCCCTGAGGGTCTTGCTCTCAGTGTGGGCTCACAAGCCCTGCATCAAGATGCCCATGTTAGCCTCGAGACTCCAATTAGTCTTGCAGATGGAATGGTCCTGGAAGAGGCCAGATGGATGTAGATGGTGGGAGCCTAGGGAGAAATGTAGGAAGCTAGAAAGCTATACGTATTTGGGAGTGTGGAATGAGACCACTCGCTTGTTTCCCGATCTCCCAGATCCGAATAATCATACAAAACTATATTCATTACCACACTGCTTGGCCTATTAGCTCAGACTTCTTATTAGCTAACTCTTACATCTTAAATTAACCCATTTCTATTAATCTGTGTATCACCACAAGGCTGTGGCTTACCGGAAAGGTTCCGGGAGTCTGTCTCCTTCAGCAACTACATGGTGTCTCCCTGACTCCGCCTACTCTCTCTATATATCCCTTCCAACCTGGCTATATTCTGCTCTGCCATAGGCCAAAGCAGCTTTGTTCATTAACCAATAAAAGCAACACATATACAGAAGGCCACCCCACATCGTGGGACCACCAAATGAAGGTGGCTGCCTTGGCTTGACGATGGCTTGTCTTCTTCGAAACTTGTGTTTAAATTTGATTTCTAGTGTGAAGGTGTTGACAAACCCTTTGGAGGTGTTGGGTTTATGAGGACTCTGCCCTCAGGTGGGATTAATCCTGCTCTCAGGAAACCCTGCTCTCAGGGTTAGTTTTTCAGGGAGTGAATGAGTTCCTGAGAGACTGGATTAGTTACCATAGCAAGGTTGCTACAAAGAGTGGCTGCCCCTTGGGCATCCCTACGCTCTTGACAGATCCTAGCCCTGTGCTCCTGGATTTCCAACCTCTAGAACCATGTGTTAAACAAGCATCCATTTTTTTGTTTGTTTGCTTGTTTTGTTTTCAACAATAGAAAATGAACTGAGCAAGGAATCAAAACCACTTGCTGCAATACAGGAAACAGAGATCTTAGAGCCCTTTATAAAGAGACCCTGAGAAAAGAGACCCAGGAGTCTGCAAGGATGAGGTTCAGGAGAGGAGGACAAGCCATTGTGCTCACCAAGATGGAGCACTCACAGAAGAGAAGGAAAGATGATACTGTGTCACACCTGTTGACTGGTTCCTTTCAGAAAAACAGGTCTGTAATGGGGCTGAGATGGAGGACGCTGAACTCGGATGTCCCCGATACAAATCCCATCTCATGTTCAACAGTAAATAACTTTCACTTTCCATATTTGCCATTGCACTCAGTGTATGACCTGAAAGTTATCTGTTGGCTGAGGAATTTGTGATTTTTTTAAATAGATTTATTTTATTCTGTGTATTTTAGTATTTTGCCTGCATTCATGTAAATGCACCACATGCAGAAATGGTGCCCATGGAGTTCAGAGAGAGTATCTGATCCTCTTAAACTGGAGTTATAGATGGTTGTCTGCTGCCATGTGGATACTGGGAACCAAATCCAAGTCCTTTGTAAGAGCAGCGAGTGCTCTAAACCATTTCTCTAACCCCAGTAATTACAAATTTTACACCCCTGTGATATGAGTATATATTGAAGGTCAGGAGGATTTGTGCAAAAGAACAAAATAAAGTCCTTGGCCTAAGGGAACTCACATTCCAGAGGGAGGAGCAGAGATCTGTTAGTCAGAGGTCTCAGAAGTCTCAGTGGGTGCAAGCAGTAGCCCTGTAAGCCGAAGGACCTGTGTTCGAATCCCCAACATCTACATAAAAACCAAGCCCGGCAAAGATAGATGGGTAATGGGAGCTTGCTGGCCACCCAGTCATTTGAAATGTCAACCTTCAGGTTCTGTGAGAGACCTTGCCTCAAAGGAACATGGCAAAGAGTGATAGAAGATATCTAACATCTTCCTCTGGCCTCCACATAAATGCACACAGACACATGCACCTGTGTGTGTGTGTATTTGCATAGGCACACATGCACGCGCACGCACTCACACACACACATACACACACACATACACACAGGATGGGTTGATCAGCTTTTAATCATTTTAATGTATCAACTTTACAAAACTTTGTCTTTAATGTACATATTGTATTAAATTAAATATATTTAATGTATCAACTTTAAACTAATAAGTTATAGGTGCTGGAGAGACAGTTCAGCAGTTAAGAGCACTTGCAGCTCTTCCAGAAGACCCAAGTTGTGTTTCAAGCACCATTGTTGGGCAGCTCACAATCCCCTGTAACTCGAGCTCCATGGAACCCAACACCCTTTTCTGGCCTCCACAGGCAACCTCCACACACATGGTACACACACACATACAGATTAAAAATAAAAATAAGTCTTAGAGAAAAAAACAATCTATAAAGAGCAAAGGCATTGTCATCTTGGAGAACAAGATGGAAAGACACACTGTTTCCAGGGGATGGGGTCCTGGGCTGAATAGAAAGGGAACGAACACCATTATTTCTCTCTCTCTCTGACTTTAGACTGCACGTGCAACATGCACACCATACTCCAGCCAATGCTTTCCCCACCAGGATGGACTGTATCACCTCAGACTGTGAGACACAACCCTTTTTTTGTTCCTTAAGTTGCTTCTGCCGGGTGCTTACTAACAGCAACACAAAGGAGATATCTTGGGTCACGGTTTGGGAGGTCTCTGGTCCTCAGAGAAGGCATATTCTGGTGGAGCATGGGGCATTCCCATTCCAAAACGTTTTACTCCAGGGTCAGGATGGAAGAGAACAAGACGAGGGTCAGGGTTCTGCCCTCTTTCATTAGAAGGCGTCCCAGTAGTCCTCAACGTTCAAGGCTTCTTCCATTTTCTGATAGTATCACAGCATGTGGATCTTTGGGGTACATTTAAGACTCTTAGAACAGAAGTCAAGTCTCCAAGACATCATGACATCACTATATAATAAGTTCATATATATTATATTACATTATATATGTACACATATTTATTTGAAAACTTCATACAAGCAGATGTTATATTTTAATGATAATCACTCTCCATTTCTCCCTCAGCTACTCCCAGATTTATCACCCCCTACCTCCTCTAAAATTTGTATCTTTTTTCTCTCCAGTTCTCTGGCTTAATGTATACTGCCCCTGTACTCATGGGTGTGAAACCACACTCTTAAAAAACTGACTCTTGTTAACTGCCAATAGTTCCTGAACTAGGGGTTGGCGGGGGGCTCATGAACACCTCCTCTCCATGCTGGAATATTGACTGGCTTGATCTAGTTTGGATCTTTTGCAGGCAGCCAAAGCTACTGTGAACTCATGAGCTCAGCGGGCCTGTCCTGTCCAGAAGACTCTGACTCTGACAGTCTTTCTGCCTCCTCTGCTGCTGTGCTTTTTGTCCTGGTCAGTTTTATGTCAACTTTACACAAGCTAGAGTCATCAGAGAGGAAGGAGCCTCAGTTGAGTAAATGCCTCCGTAAGATTTGGCTGTAGGCATTTTCTCTATTAGTGATAGACGGGGGAGTGGCCAGCCCATTGTGGGTAATGTCATCCCTGGGCTGGTAGCCCTGGTTTCTATAAGAGAGCAGGTTGAGCAAGTCATGGGAAGCAAGTCAGTAAGCGGCGCCCCTCCATGGCCTCTGCATTAGCCACTGACTCCAGGTTTCTCCCCTGCTTTAGTTCCTGTCCTGATGGCTTTTGATGACGAACTGTTATATGGACTGTCAGTGACATAAACCCTCTACTCCCCAAGTTGTTGTGGTAATGGTGTTTCATCACAACAATAGTAACAATTGTGTGTGTGCGCGCGCACATGGGTGTGTGTATGAGTGTGTGTGCACACGTGAGAGAGACAGAGACAGAGATTCTTTAATGAAAGTGTAAGCTACACACTGAGAGCAAAGAGCGAGTGACTAATGCAACCTGGGATGGCCTGACCTGGACACAGAGCAGGTTTCCAAACTCATCCATCACATGCCGTCTTGCTTATGGAAACCATGACTCCTCGTGGCACCGTCAGCCTTGTGATGACTTATGGGAGAAGGAAGGGGGCGGGGGAATTCCGAGGCAGAGCCCAGAGCTTCGCACCTGCTAGGTCAGTGCTTCACCACCGAGCCAAGTCCCCAGCCTTGTGAATCTTGCTTTTTAAAAAATGAAGGTTTAGCCGGGCGGTGGTGGCGCACGCCTTTAATCCCAGCACTCGGGAGGCAGAGGCAGGCGGATCTCTGGGAGTTCGAGACCAGCCTGGTCTACAAGAGCTAGTTCCAGGACAGGAGAAACCCTGTCTCGAAAAATCAAAAAAAAAAAAAAAAAAAAAAAAAAAGAAGGTTTATAATCTTAGCAACTTCTGTAATCACAGAAGTGAAAAGGCGGAAGCAGGAGGATTGTGAGTTCAAGGTCATCCTCTGTAACTGTCTGCTTTCCTGCTGCAGTGATAAAACACAGACAAAGGGTTTATATTTCCACATCACAGTCCATCATGGAGAAAAGTCAGGGCAGGAGTTCAAGGGGAGAATGTGGAGGCAGGAACTGAAGGAAAGCCCCTCGAGGTGCTGCTTACTGGCTTGCTCCCCATGGTCACTCAGCCTGCTTTATGACACAGCCCATGGCCACTTGCCAGGGATTGGCACTGTCCCCCAGGAGCTGGGCTCTCCCACATCTATCAGTAATCAAGAAAATGCACCAGGCCCATGAGTTAGAGGCAATTCCTCTACTGAGGCCCCCTCTTCCCAGGTGACTCTCTTGCCTATGTCGGGAAGACAAAAATCTAACCTTTTTAAAAAACAAGAAACAAAGCAAGCTTGGGCTACGTGAGACCCCGGGTCTACAGCCTGGGCTATGTGAGACCCCGGGTGTACAGCCTGGGCTACTTGAGACCCCCAGGTCTATAATTACCATTTGCCTTAATTAATGCTCCCTGAAATCAGGGTTGGCTCTTTAAAAAAACAAAATGACCTTGGAAAGTTGAGAGAAACACCCAGAGAACTATGTATTTCTGATCAAAACATGAAAACTCCAACCTTTTGTCTAAGAAGAGGTAGGTGAGGCTTAAAGAATAGTCTTGGAAGCCGGGCAGTGGTGGTACACGCCTTTAATCCCAGCACTCGGGAGGCAGCGGTAGGCGGATCTCTGTGAGTTCAGGGTCAGCCTGGTCTACAAGAGCTAGTTCCAGGACAGGCTCCGAAGATACAGAGAAACCCTGTCTAAAAGCAAAACAAAACAAAAAAGTCTTAGAGTAGTTTCTGAGCTTTGGCCTCCTGTTAAAAAGACTGGGTTGTTTTTAAGTCAACAACCCCAGTGATGAGTTTCTATAGGAAGTCATTTCTTTCTCCCCCAAGGCTGTCAAAGGCTTTCTCCAGGCTGGCTATGGAGGCACAGGCTTGTAATTCCAGTTCTCAGGAGGCTGGGTTAGAAGGGTTTTGAGTTCAGGGCTGGCCTGGGCAATATAGCAAGATTCAGTCACACAACAAAACCAAAACTGTCAGCACTGCTGCAGCCTGGCTGTGCGTAAGGACAACCAACCTTCTCTTCACTCTACTTTCTTCTCTACCAGCTTTCCCAACTTCCCATGCTTGGCTCAGGCTACCAGATGGGAACCAGCTCCTGATGGTGCTGCCAGGGTCCACACTCCTGGGGTCCTAAGAGCACGGCCATGTTTCTTGACTTCACATTACTACAAGGAGGCTGGGCTGGAGAGAGGCTCCAGGCCAACTTCAGGCTGTTTCCATGGTGCCCCCCAACTTCCGATGGTAAGCTCATGGACCTCGGTCAACCATCCAGAGTCTGGCCTTTCCTGTGAGGAGGTTCAGTGTCTCTAACCAAGCCTCTCTCAGACACCCCTAGTTTATTAGCTCATCTGGTATGTTCTGGTGACCCTAATCTCAGAGTCTAGGTTGGTCACATCCAGTGTGGGCTGTGGTTAGGCTGTTGAGTGACCATTTGCTGTCTAGGCAATGTTTCTATTAAGTTAAACTGAACAAAGCAGCCAGGGTGGGGGAGTCTCGACTGTTTTTCTCCTAGAGAAGTATGTAAGGGCTCATGGTGAGGGTGGCTCTCTGGGGCAATGATCTGCCTCTGAGTATAAGTGTGAGTAAGTAGGTGTGTGTGTGTGCAGAGAGGAGCTCTGACTGATGGTGTGTGAGTGTGTGCATACTCATTCTGTGAAGAGGATAGGGCTGTGCTCTCAGGTCCTGCTGACATACTCTTCTGAGCTCTAGGGTTCATTCTTGTGATTTCTTTTCTTTTCTTTTTTTTTTTTTTTTTTGTTTATTTCGAGACAGGGTTTCTCTGTAGCTTTGGTGCCTGTCCCGGAACTAGCTCTTGTAGACCAGACTGGCCTCGAACTCACAGAGATCCTCCTGCCTCTGCCTCCCGAGTGCTGGGATTAAAGGCGTGCGCCACCACCGCCCGGCCTTGTGATTTCTTTAAAAGAAAAAGAATTAAGGAAGGAAGGGAGGGAGGGAGGGAGGGAGGAAAGAGAGAGAGAAAGAAAGAAAGAAAGAAAGAAAGAAAGAAAGAAAGAAAGAAAGAAAGAAAACAAGCAAGCAAGCAATTTAGGACAGAGCCAAAATAAAGGGATTAAAGATAGATTCTGGGTGGAGGGAGAATTTATCATCACTTGCTAATTAAAAAAAAGGATTTATTTGTGTGCATGTGTCTGTATTTGTGTGTGTGTGAATGTGCCAGGTGTGTGCCCATAGAGCCTAGAAAGGGGCATAGAATTCTCACTGGAATTGGAGTTACAGTTGCTTGTGAACCCAATGTGCTAGGGACCAGACTCAGGTCCTCCGGAGGAACAGTAAATGATCTCAACTGCCAAACCCTCTCTCCAGCCCCTACTTCTCTAATTTGACATCATCAACAGTCCAAAATTCTTGAGCACACAGGCAGAAATCTTGCTCTGCTAACAGTGGCCACACAGAGATCTCTGCAGTATCTGGCCTGTTATGTAGTTGTCAAAACTTAATCACGCTCTAGGTATGCCAGGAAGCCCTACAGCTGTATGCCGGGATTCCCGGGAATCCAGAGAGAGTTGCTAATTCTGCTGTTATGAGTAGATTAATTTGGCACAGCTCAGAAACCCTGTGCCTTTCCCCTTGCTGCAGAGTTACAGAATGAAATCTTCTCTAGACATATTCATCATCTTGCTCCATAGAGGAAGCACAGCCTGGACACAAGACAAGGAGAATTCCATCCAGGGCCTCTCAGCATACCCTTGGGCTGCTCTGTCATGGTGTGAGCAGCTCCTGGCCACTATACTGCAATAGCTTGCCCTGTAGAATCAAAGAAGCCCTTCTCCTAATGTCAGGGCCCCTGGGCTGAGAAGTGAGACCGTGGTAGCTACACTGGGAACAAAGTCAAGGGTGAAATGGTAAGTAGCTCCAGGCTTTCCTATTTCTCAGGTGATTCCATTCCAGCAGACAGACAAACGCAGGTCCCAGGAGACTGTGCGTACACTGCATGGAGGGCTGGGTGCCTTTTCCTGCAGGAGAATCATCTGGATAGGTAAAACGGAACAATCAAGTCTAAGGCAGCACAGGGTGGGAAAGGCAGGGAGATGGGGTTGGACTGGATGAGCTGGCCACCTCCTGGGAGAGTGAGGTAGGTGTTCCTTACGAGAAGTGAGGTTTCTTTGGGGCAATGAGAAAAATTGCTCTTAATGATGTTAATTATAACAGGGCATTGCTCCTCTCTGCTGAGCTTTTCATCTTCAAAGGGTGCCCAGGATGCAGCGCGAATGCTTGACATGAAAGTGTCTAGGGTTTAAGAACCAAAGTGGAGGGATTGTGGCAACATGGCTGGCTGGCCTGGTGCAGGCCGCCCCCCCCCCCCCAAAGTGGCCTGCAGAACCAGCATCCAAAGAATTCCTTTTTGAAAAGTGAGGAGGTGGCCGAGGGGAGGGTCTGTGTTCAGCAGCTGCCCACTCTACCCCAGTGGGACCGGAGAGATTGTAAGTACCAGACCTAGCTTAGGACCCCAAAGCGATAGATGTCTGTATAGGGGTGGCTATAAAACCAGAGGCCCTCAGATAAATTTGAATTTCAGACAAAATAAATAAATTTGTTGTTGGTTCAAAATTCAAATTATACTCCATGGCCTGTGTTATGTGCTAAAACTGGCAGCTTTGCCTTTCCCTGGGTGATCTAGCACGCGCGCGCGCGCGCGCGCACGCACACACACACACACACACACACACACACACACATTGGGGACTGCAGACCACCAGACTCTGAATTTCCTGTAAACAACTTGTTTACCTCTGCTCTGAGCAGCCTGCAGCTGCTCCAAGCACGAGACCCTGATGGCAGGGGAGTGGGTTCTGATGGTCTGCAGCTGAAAGATCCCGAGAGCGGGGGCGTGGCCAGAGCCCTCTATAAGCTTCCCCTGAACACAATAAAGGGGGCATTCTTGGGGAGTTCAAGGATGACCCGTGTCTCTGTCTCTGTGTATCTTTGTGTGTTTAAATCTCCAGGCTCTTTCCCAAGACTTGCTAACCGTCTTGTAGTGCAGGCACTGCACTACAGGCATAGTACACGTAGTAGCACGGATTGTACACACACACACACGCGCACACACACATGCACACAGGCACACACTGCATACACACAAACATGCACAGACACGCAAGCACAGACATGTGCATACACACACATGCATGCACGCATGCCTGTACACACTGCCTACTCACAAATGTACAGATACTCATGCACAGACACACACACATACTGAAGACACACACACACTGCATACACATAAACATGCACAGGCACGCATGCACAGGCATGTACACACACACACACACACACACACACACGATCTACTACTACCACCTGCTAATCCAGGCCCGAGAGATCAGCAAGTCAGGCCTCATTCCACTCAGGGCCCAGAAAACAAGGACTCTGCAGACCCAGCCTAACCCACCTTTGCCTACCACTCTGGTCAGGGGGATAGTGGGACCGTCCAGCCTTCCCTGAGACCTCTGTCTGTGACTTTCAACTTAGGGTGCTTCTGGAATGGGGTCTGGGAAGCTCGTCTACCCTACCCTCTGTTTTTTTGTCTCCATAACTTGACCTCTTCCTTCCACTCTAACTCAAGGAGAAGCCTGTGCCCACCTGTCACCCCACACTGCCAGCATGGAAATCCCTCCGACAAGACAGAGGGAAATGGTCACTGGGCTGACATCAGCTTCCTGCCCAGGCTGTGGAATCCGGCTGCCAGGCGGGTCTGGGCCTGAACTAGAGATGCCAACACTCTCCCAGTCTGGGCGGGAAGAGAGGGCAGGTTGCTACTTGTAACTGGGAGGCTGCATGTCTGCTCTGGGTCAGAGCGAAACTCCCAGGGTTTCCAGACACGGAGTCTCACGGAGAGTTTCCCAGGCTCCTGAAGCTCCAGGTCCTGCCCCTGGGCTCAGTCAGGGTCAAAGGCAGAGTGGCTGCATCCTCCCCCCCCACTCCCCCCCACCCCCCGGGAAAGACAGATGGTCACACATTCACATCCTGGGATATGACTTCAGGCCTCTGGGCCAGATTAACATTCCAGCAAGGAAGCCTCCAGTTCCCCTTATGACCTAATAGAAAAGTCAGCAGCACAACAGGCTGGGCAGCTTCCTACTCCTTGTGAACCTAGATAAAGTACTTTTCAAAATAAAAAAATAACACCCATTTAAAGAAAATGAAAGGGGCCCAGAGGGGTCTTTGTGGGTGGCTGCTGGGGAATTTATGCACATAGGGGCAGCTTTGCTTTTCCTCAGAAGGCAGAATTTTGGGAGGACCCCCCCCCCCAACTCATATTGGCAACCATAGAGAATCATCTTGGAGAGTCTGATCTGCTGGGACAGGTCTGTAATCCCAGCTACTTGGGAGGCTGAGGCAAGGGGACAGACTAGACAATTTAGTGAGATGTTTCAAAGTAAAAATAAAAAGAGGGCTGGGGATATAGCTCAATGAGATAGTGCTTGCCTAGCATATTCGAGGCCCTGGGTTCAATTCTCCGTTGAAGGAGAGAGGGGAAGAGAGGAATGGAGGGATGGGGGAGAGGGAACACTGTAGTCACGTTTCTCCGTATGCATATATGAAAATGTCAAAACCAGGTATGTGGTGGCTCAGCACTCAGCAAGATCAGAAATTTAAAGTCATTCCTGACTACATAGAAGTTCAAGGCCAGTCTGGGTATAGGCGATCCTTTAAAAAAAAAAAGAGGAAATAATATCACAAACCTACCATTCTGTACAATTAACACATGTACTAATTAAAAACATCAATAGAAAAATTGAAAGGAAAAAGGAAAACTATAATCAGCTGGGTAAAGATGAAAAAGGATAAGCAAGCAGCACATTTTACAACCAAGTTTTTAACTTGATTTCCGAAAAAGAAATCACCCAGACTTTCTGAACAAGTTATGCTGGTTGTCAGAACAAGCCAGTGAACCTTCTTACTCCAACCATCTCATCTCTGTTCATCTTTACCTGCCAATCAGGGCTCGCGGGGTGCAGATGGGAGGAAGGGAGCGTGGGAGTGTGGGAGGGAAGGAGAAGGCATTATTTCAACTAGACCTAAATAGAAATATTGGCTCATCTTTGAAGCCTCCAGTTTTGGTTCGTGCTCTCTTAATACCTCCTTACTGAAGCCCCTGTCACGGCACCCCCCCCCCCCCCGCCATTACGGATGTGGCAGCCTTGCCCAGTCCTGCAAGGAATGTTTTGCTGATAGTGAGCAGGCTGTATTTTGGAGCTTTCTGCCTACCCCAAGGGGAGTTAGCTAGGCAGGCATGGGGCCAGCACAGGCCTGGTAGGCTTTTCCCTGACAGGTCAGGGAGCCACTGCTGTGCCTGGCAGTTTAGCGATTGCAGGTGTCTCTGTGCTGGAAGGGACAGGTATGTTGGTGACCTTGTAACTGATTTCACGGTCTGAACAGAATGAGAAGAAAAAGCAAGCAAACAAACAAACCAGACTTGGGATCTGAATTTCTCTATGGATTTAAAAGTAGAAGGAACCATGTACAGAGGTCGCAGTGGCTGCAGCAGAAGCTACCCTGGGAAAGCAGAGACTAACAAAGAACTCTGCTCCGAGTGGGGCTCCCTTGCAGGCCTGCTTGTCTAAAGTTTAGCAATTCAGACTTGAAACTGACCATGTGCCCTTCTCAGAGAGCAAAGCTTTCCCGTGGGTGCCGGAGGATTTGAATTTAGGTCCTCACGCTTGCAAAACAAGAGCTCTTACTCTCTGAGCCTTTTTCTCAACCCCATGTGTATTTTGCAAGACTCATGTCATTTAAAACTTACTGAGAATTTCTTACAGAAAACCTGGCTTTCCCAGGGTAAACTGGGCTTGTAATCGGGAGGGTAACTACACCTCCTTGAGGAAAGGAGCTTCCCAAGCGGCCAGGCCCTCACTGTTTTCAGATACACTTAACCTAAAGAATATTGTCTGTTTGCTGCTGATAGCTTTTACACAAGCCCTCACAGTAAATGGGAAAGTTCAGCTCCTCAGGAGGACACTTGGATCCCCTCAGACTGTTTCGGTCTACCTCATCCCTGCTGATGTCATACCCCTGCTGACTGGTGAGTCCTGACCTCCCACAGGACTTCTCAGAACCATGGCAACACTCTTCATCTGGCCTGAAGTGGGTTCTCCTTCTATTCTTCCACCAGGAACACCAACAGTACGCTTCAAACATAATCTTAAACACAGGTTCTTCCTTTGTGAAGAGTTCCTGGAGGGAAAGGCTAGGAGTCACGTGATCTGGAGACCCTCCAAAAGGCAAATAGCTCAGTTAAGACTTTGGGGCTGGGAGCTTTCTAACTGGTGACAGTTTGCCAAAAAGATTCAGTTTTCCTAAGTAAGACAATAACTAAATCTGAGCATTACATGAAGTAATGTCTAAGAGACTTGGAGAAGGGATGGTGCTCAGTAAGCAGTGCCTGTCGACCCAAGTGCCATTGTTATACACACTCCCACTGACAGGGACTCCAGCTAGGATTAGCAGTGGGAAATGTGTTCAAAACCTGTAATTCCAGAGACACTGATGCAGGAGGATGGGAGTTTTAAGGCTACCCGTAGCTACAGGGTTAGTCCGAGGCCAGTTTGGGCTATGTGAGCATCTGTCTCAAAATAATCTAAAGTCAGGACAAAATAATCTAAAGTCAGGACAAGCAAATAAAACCCAAAGTGTGTCGAGGAAGAGAATCTTAAGGTGGTTGCAGGAAAGAGGCTTGGATGGTAAGACATGAGTGGAAAGGGGGTGTGCAGCCAGAAAGGGCTTCCCAGCTCCCCACCTGGACCTGAGACACAGCAGTCGGCCTGATCCTGCAGACACCTCCACCTACCCTATGTTGTCCCACTCCTCCACTTAGAGGCCTCAGGGCTCCTGCCGCAGTGCAGGAGTCAGCCCGGGCTTCTCAGGCTTAGCATCCTACCGCTCTCCCCTCGCTCAGTCCCCACTCAGTCCACCTCAGCCACACTGACTTCCTCATCTGTCCTGAGCTCTCAGGTCCACTCCTGCCTCAGACCCCTGGCACTCGCCTGCCCTTCTTTCTGATATGGTTGGGAACCGAAAAGCCCTTCAGCTGGTCTGCTGCCCACCTGGGGCTTTTCACTCCCGAAAACTGCCATTTTCTTGCCGTTCTTAGGAGTTGCCATTCACTGACAAGTTTGATCTTGTTGAGAGCAGAAGCTGTCGCCTGTCTTTCGTGTTCACTGCTATGCTCCCAGCACCAGCGACAGAGCCTGGCACATCTTCAGTACGTGAAGCATATGTGTTGGCTGAGTGGATAGAGTCGATCGTTTGACACACACTAAGCACTGGTAGAAAGCTGGGGAAAGCTGGGCTCTGAGCTCATGAGGGCTCAGGCAGAGACTGGAGTCCGCCTGGGATGTGAGCACAGTGGCTGGAGATGAGGAAGTGACCGCAGTAGCAGAGGAACACAGAAGTGGAAACAGAGGCCTTCAGTGGGAAGCGAAGGAGACCACAGGACGGGGGAAGTTTCTCGGGGGAGGGAATCCCCTGGTGTCCAGCGGTTGCCCAGTGGCTGTTTCCCAAATGGTGAATGAAGGGATGTGGCATGTGAGGTGAACCCAGGGCTCTGGGCTGGTCATTCGTGGGAGGTCGGAAGCACTGTAGCTCCAAAGGGTTCACCCAGCCAGGAGCTCTAAGATAGCACCAGTGAATTCCTGTGTTCTGGTGGACTTTGGGAGCTGCGCTTGGACAAAGGTGAGATTTAGGTTGTAGAAACAGGTAGGGTCTGGGCTGTGGGTATCTACATGGAGGGACCAGATCAAATGACCCCTTGGGTACTAGTATACTAAAGCTATGAGCAATGTGGGGGAATTTGTGTGGACAGGAGTCTGGAGGGATCTCCTTGGCCATTCCATAAGAGTGGGAAACCCTGCAAGCACCATCTTTGTCTCTTCCATGGAACCTTGAGATTATTTCTCAGAAGGCTGGAAAGTGGGCCAAGTTAAGAGAAAGCTCCAAGGTGGAGGGATGAAGGGTAAGCCTACTACTTGGCCAAAAACCTCTCATTTATCCTTCCTGGTTTTTGTCCTTCAGAAATATTCACTTGGCTCTGAAATTCATGCTCAGGCCTCATTCCTGGTCCAACCCACAGAAGCAAAGTGCCCCATACTCTGCCCAGGCATCAGCACGCAGACTCATGTTTTGAGATTTTTCAGGTTTTATTAGATGAAGACTGGAGCCTGGAGTCCTGCTCGCCATTGCCTAAAGATGGGAGTGTGGGTGGGGAACGAGCAGCAGTAACAAGTCACACTTGCTAATCCCCATCGTGTCCTAGTTAGTCCATTGGGTCCCTTTGTCATCCCCAAGAGACAGTCGGTGCTCTCATTAGCAGAGCAAGCTGAGGCAGATACAGTTAGGAGACACAGGAAAGCAACACTGAGGTGCATTTGAGCACACTTCATTTTTCTGAGGGTCTCTGTGTTAACTCTGAAATGTAACCACAGAACACATGTTCAGCAATGGAAACAGAAGTTCTCCTTCTTCTTCCCTAAAAAAAGCAATGTTTAAAGCATTTTGCTGGGAGATGGAGAAATGGCACAGCAGTTAGGAGCATTTATTGCTCTTGACCCAACTTGAATTCCCAGCACCCACATGGCAGCTCACCACCATCTGTAACTCCAGTTCTAGGGGATCTTATGCCCTCTTCTGCCTTCCTTGGGCACCAGGGATGCATGTGGTGCCCATAAGTACCTGCAGGCAGGCAAAACACTCATACACATACAATAAAAATACATAAATCTTGGTGTTGGAGAGATGACTCAGTGGTTAAGAGCACTTGCTGCTCTTGCACAGGACTGACTTTGGCTCTCAGCACCCACACAGCAGCTCATAGCTGTCTGCAACTCTCGTTCCAGGGGCTACAAAGCCTCTTCTGACTTCCATGGCCTTCTGTGTACATGTGGCACACATGCATATAGTCAGGTACACAAATTTATGTTTGTTTTGTATTCTGTGTATCTGTTGTATTCTGTCCAATAGTTCTGAATGTTGTGCAGCTTGGGCAGTCTCTTCTATGCTTTTGCTGATGTAATAGTTTGTATTCTAGCATTTTGTTGACTTCATTTTCTATTCCTTTTCGTTAGTTTTTAAAAAATCTGTACGTGTGTATGCACATTTATATGAGTGAATATTGGCATGTATATTCCATGGTGTGTATCTGGAGTCAGAGAACCATTTCAGGTTCAGGCCTTGTCTTCCACGTTGCTTGTGGTCTCTTTGTTGTCCATTACTGCATATTCCAGCCCACAAGTTTCCAGAGATTCTTCTCTTACCTCGCCTGAGGAACACGACCTTGTTGGGTTTTACATGGTCTCAAGGCTTCATGCTTGTAAGGCAGTTGATTTACCCACTGAGGCAGGTGTCAGCCTGTGTTTGCTTGTTTTGTTCTTTTTTTCTTCAAGAGACAGGGCATCATGTGGCCCAGGCTGGCCTTGAACTATGCATGTGAGAACGACTTTGAAATTCTGATCCTCCTGCCTCCACGCCATGGTCATGAATGCTAACATTGCAAGAGTGCCCACCACACCTGGTGTTAAGCTGTGTGGAGGATCGAACCCAGGACTTGAAGTGTGCTGGGCAAGCATTCTGTCAACTGAGCCACATCTATACCTTTCCCTATACTTTCAGCTCCCTTCTCATGCTCTGCTCTGCTCTCACCTCGTGGGTTAGTATTTATGTGTCTCCAGTCCTCGTCCTCATTAGACTATGGAGGTCCAGGGAAAGGGAAGAAATAAACATGTCTGGCTACTCACTTTACCACCAAAGAGGTCGGTGTCCATTTTGCTACAGTCAGTGAACGGCCTTGAGTCAGCCAGCTCCCTCTTAAGCCCAGTCCTAGGCTGGGGTGGCTGACAAGAGTTCCCATCTTGTCGTCTTTGGAAAAGGCCTGGTGAATATGGCTGTGTAACGGCTCACACAGCCAAACACAGAACAGCTGACAACAGTGAGGGTGGCTGTCCTCCCTCACACCATTGGCTACTCTCGGGACACTTTCTTTCTTACCAGGATCTCGTGACGGGCTAGGTTGTTTGCTGTTGACCATTAACCCAAGTCAGGCGACTGCTCTGTCCCTGCAGAAGCACAAAACCTCACACTCACAGTGTCTGTTTGGTGGATGGCTCTTTTACTGTAGATGGAAACCACTCATTTCAGGGCGAGAGGAAAATGGCATCTCAGATTCGCAGGTATGGAGGCAGACAGACGGAGAGACCCGTGTTGAACTGACGAACTTCTGAGGGACCCACTTAGTCTTCTTTTCGTCTGCTCTTCCTGCTCAGGAAGAAAACTGCCTCTCCAACAGCAATTGTCAGTGTTGTGCTTGATTCAAGGACAGAGACAGTTAGAAACGAGAAACTGGGCACCTTGGTGGGGTTTCCTAGAGCCTGAGTCAACGTGTCTGTTCACAGTCCAAGGTAGAAAGTGAGGTTCGTTTGTGAATTTGTTTTTGCTGCAGCTCCCTGCCATCTTGATAATTCTAGGATGCTGTGCACAGGGGTCAGAGGGCAGAGGAAGGGTGATAAAAGCAACAAGCCAGTGCATCCCAGCCAGGTTGGGCTTTGAGGTAAATGTGTAGTCCCGAGACCTTGAAATATCTGGATGGAAGCAGAGGTGGCCAGGGCCAAGAAAGGGTTTGGGCACAACCTCCTGGGGTATGGAATGCCTTCTAGAAGGGCCCACTGGAGCCTGAGTTTCTTATGGGAGTGCAGAATGGATTGCTTAGCTAGGTGTCTTCATGCCGTCCTCAGACAGCCTGGGAGAGCGGCTGCTATCGCTGACTCCTGTAAGGTTCAGGTCTCCCTTGCACAAGCTTCTGGCAGGGGTCCCAGTTTTACCTCACCCTTTGCTCTGCCAAGACGAAAGGGAGGATTGGATCTCATTGCTTTTTTGTCACACACGCAATATCAATAGAGGTTGCCATCTCCAGCAGCAAAGGAAACTCCTTCCCCCGAAACGAGAGGTGCCAGGAATAGAAGTGACGGGGGAAGGAGAGAGGAGGGACTTCCCCAGGTCTCTGTGTTGTGCCCTGAGTCAGGGCCTCTGCACTGCAGCATTCAGCTACTGCCTGAAACTCAGACTCACAGGTGAGTCAGCACCACCCCACCTGGGCAGCAGCACAGGGAGAAATGAAAGAGCAGGTCAGGCCCAACCACGCCGGAGGAGGTGGGAGGGGACTGAGCTCCCAAGCAGGGCATAGAATCCATTCCTGCAGGACCTTGGAGGGGCTTACAAGGTACTCGCTTCCCAGCCCACACAGCTGAGGCTTATTACAAGCTAAAGAGACCTGGGGTTTTCTATCGCCAGAGCCAGAGTTTCTTCCCAGCTGCCGCCTGGCTTCCTCCTGCTGATCCTTCAGGAAAGCAGAGAGCTGGAGTTCTGTGCTATGCACTACATTAGCAGTGGCGCCTCCATCCACATGTGGTTTGTGGGTTGGGAGTCAGCCAGTATAGCATCAGTCAGAATAAAGTCTGACTGGGGTGCTGAGCAAGGTACAAGGAGAAAGAACCAGGTCTGGGTTCTAGGCCTGGCTTTGCTGCTATTTGGCTGGACGACTTTGAGAAAACCACTCAACCTCTCTGAGGTCTCTTCTATGACCTCAGAGACTCCAAGCTTTAACACTCAATTTCATATAATTAAGCAAGTGAATCCAAGAAGGACAATGATTCTCAACCTGTGGGTCTCAACCCCTTTGGGGTCACATATCAGATATCCTGCATATCAGATACTTACAATTTGTTATGATGCAGCAATGAAATAATTTTATGATCGGGGGTCATCATAACATGAAGAACTGTGTCAAAGGGTCTCAGCATTAGGAAGGTAGAGAACCACTGCCCCAGGGTGTCCTGTCCTAACCCCAATACACAAATTTCCCTTTGCCTGGGCAGCTCTGGCCAGCTAGGAATGCTGGCCAGGTGTCTGTCCAGTGTGATCGCCGGGGCTTATGTGAAACTTTCCCGCACCGAGAACGCAGAGTGGGACCAAAGAAACACTGTAAGCCATCTCACCGCTGAACTAGATAATCTATTTACCTTTGTGGTGGTCGGGGTAGGACCCAGGGCTTTGCATACGCCTGGCGAGTACTTTACTAGTGTGTTATGTTCCCAGCCTCTGGACTAGAGAATTAGACTCTTCCAGCTTAAATTTCCCTCACTGTAAAATATGTATCTTGTTTTTGAGACTAGACCTAACCTTACTTACTGGTGACATCCCAAGCTGAGTTGGAACCGGGAGAAAACCAAGTTTGTCACCAATCCAGGGCTCTCCAACTAACTTATGTGAATTCATAACCAAGGCTGGTCATGAATTTATGATTCTCCAGTCTCAACTTCCCAAACACTGGGATTACAAACACATACCATACCCAACCCCCAACATTCAAAATTCTTCTACAGAAGACCCTCGAGGTATCACTTTAGTCTTGGGAGTTCACACACACACACTCAGCATTTGCTTGATCTCAAGAGCCAGCCTCCTCCTCCCCACCCCCAGGGAAGACCTGAGCTTTCCTGAGCATCTGTCATAGTGGGCTGGGCTGATGAGCCAGCCCTTCCCCTGAGCAGAGGGAAGAGTGACCACAGGCAGTGACTGACAGGGAGGCGGGCTGAGTCATGCCTTAGGGCCCTGCTGCCTTCCTGGGCCTTTGCACTGGTGACATCCCAAGCTGAGTTGGAACCGGGAGAAAACCAAGTTTGTCACCAATCCAGGGCTCTCCAACTAACTTATGTGAATTCACTATGATCACCAGAATAGATACCATAGCCAGTAATGGCTTACTACCTTGTCATTCAGGCCTTCAGAAGGGCAATGCTGTGGTGTCATTTAAGCCGAGGGCTGTAGGAAGAAAGTAACCCCAGGTCTGCCTTTGACTTCAACCATCTCCTTTATCTCTGAATCATATTCGTTCTACGCTGTGTTCAGCTCTCTTCCTTTTGTAAAGACAACAGTTGTATTGGATTAGGGCCAACCCAATGACCTCATTTTAACGCCATCATACTTTTAAACAACCAAATAAAACTGCACTCTGATCCTGGGGGCCAGAACATAAAGTTACAGGGCTCCACACTCAACTTCTCACATCACCAGGCCACAGCTTCTCCCTCCTTGCCTTGCTTTATTCTATCTATCTATCTATCTATCTATCTATCTATCTATCTATCTATCTATCCATCCATCCATCCATCCATCCATCCATCCATCCATCCATCCATCCATCCATCTATCTATTTATTTTTTGAGACAGGATCTCACTATGGATCCCAGGCTGGTCTCCAACTTGCTGTCTTATTTTTCTTTGCATCGTTGCAATAAAATATTGAGGAGAAGCAGCTCTAGGGGGAAAGGGTTTGTTCTGGCTCCATTCAGGCATGCATACAGTCTGTCGCTACTGGGATTTCAAGGTCCAGGAGCTTGCAGCATCCTCAGTCAGGAGCACAGAGCACTGAATACACACTCGCTAAAGCAAGGCTTAGGGTCTCTATTCTATACAGTCCAGAAAGCCCTGCTCAGGGAGTGGTCCTGCTCACAATTAAGTTGGGTCTTCCCACATCGATACGTTTAATAAGATAACCCCTCACAGACACTCTCAGGGGCTAACCTTAATCTACACAATCCCCTACACACGTGCCCAGAGGCCTGTTCGCTGGTGTTCAGATGACGGTTCTAACCTGCTGTATCTGGATGGTTTGAAGTCTCAATCTTCTTGCTAGAGTCTCTTGAGTGAGGGAAGTCCTTTATTACTGTTAGAGGTTCTTACCCGGGGGGCATGATATATTAGGGAAACAATCTACAGAGGAGTTCTACCGCCTAAGTGCCTTGCCCGCGGTCCATCTCCTTGTGACTGAGGTATTTGGGGGTGAGGTATTTGCCTCACTGGCTGGACGCTGCTTTCATAGGTGGTCTATTGATGGGGGCGGTGAGTGACGGTCTTCAGGCATGCAGGACTTGAATTCCAGGTGACATCTTCTTATTCCACAAGGCACTATGGGATATTCTACCGCCACTTCAATAATAACCGAGTGCTACGTCCTTTAGACGCTCGCCGAATGCCCACATCCCCCAAAAGGCAGGCACCATTAGCAATGTAAATCTACAAAAAGAAACGGAAGCCTAGACAACGGAGAAAACTTTCCCGAGTCTCTAGTGCCCGATAAAGTTGGGGGTTTGAACCCCACAGCTGGCTCCAGGGCCTGTGCTTTCAAATAGCACTTCCTGGAGAATGGAGAAAGCGGAAATTGCAGTGGTCTTCGAATAGATGAGAACATAAGGTGGAACCCAGGGTCGCACGGACAGTCCCGCAGGTCACATTGACAGGTCCTGACGTAGCTTCTCAAAGCCGAGTCCACTTACGCAGGTCCTTAAGCTAGTTGTGGTGCCAGCCAGTCACCAAACCCTCATTTGTGCGGGGTCACTCCGGGAGGAGCGACGTCCTCCCATTTCCACGTGACCTCCTAACCTCCCGGGTCCCCAGGACCATCGGACACGCGCAGGGCGAGGCCCACGCAGGCACCGCTCCCTCGGTCGGTGGCAGGGGCGTAGAACTGGCAAGGCGGGGCCCGCGGCCCAAGAACGCAAAGTATCAGATTTCTTGTACTGCACCAATCCTGATCTCCGGGGGATGTGGCCACACCTGGAGGGCGTGGCCAGACGGCTCAGGGGCCGCGGCAACCTGGGCTTGGCGCTGAGCTCCGGGCACCTAGGTGGGCAGGTGCGGGCCTGTGCGGGCCGCCAAGGAGCCCGCGGTTCCCAGCCGCGCCTAGCCGTCGAGGGGGACTTCTGTGCTGTGGCGGCGTGAACTCCTGTACACCTGCTCCCGGACACCGACTGAGGCCAGGTGAGGGGACACTGGCGTCGGCAGGCCACCGTGACCGAGTAGAGACATATGACGGGTGGGGCCGGGTCCCCTGGAGTTGGTGTGGGCGGTGGAGCTGGCTTGGGCACTGTTTCGTGTCCCGCACCAGGCTGGGTACTGGGCACCCTTCTCCATGTAGCTTAAGGGCGGCACCGGGCCCCTCCTGATCTCACACCGACTGGACACTCTTTTCCTTCCCGCGGAAAGAGCTCGTTCTTTGCCCTGCCTGCTCTGCGGTTGGATGGAGTGAAGGCATCCCCCACCCCAGCCCCTCCGGTTTTAACTAGCTAGCTTGGTGACTGACTCCTGTACCCCAGCGGGGACTTTCCAGGCTCTGAGGCCCTGGGGTCCTAGTGGCGGGTTAGGGGGAACTAAGATAAGGATGACCCAGGGCTTTGGCCGACTTGTTTTCCTTTTTCCAAGTGTCTTAGCTTTCACGCGCTGGGCCTGGGAGAGGTCCGCGGAGTTCCAGGTAGCCAAGCTAGGTGCTGGGGAGGGTGGCGCTAGGCGTGGCGGCTCTGCGGGTGAGGCCCTCCTGGCCTGAAGGGGCTGGAGGCGTCGCAGGGAAAGTCTCCCATACTTGCCTGGAAGGGAGGCCTGGGCTGCAGTGCTTCATGGGCGGGAGCCTGCTCGGTGGTAAAGTGGTCACCATCCCTTCTCTCTTCTCTTGGTGGGTATCAAGATGGAAGCTAGGGAAGCGAGAGGGCGAAGGTGCTTGGGCAGGGATTGGCGAAGTTGCTAATAACCCACAACTAGGCTCTGACATCCACCAGTTTCAATTCTGCGGGGAGGAGGGACCTGTGGAAGTGATCAGAGGCCCATAATATACTCCCAGGCATGGCTAAAATCCACAGAGCCGGTATTTCTGTTCCCGTCAGGGAAATTAGGACAGCCCAACAGCTGCCTTTGAGAACTGGCTCAAACCTTGACAGCCTTCCAGCTTGAGGTCTGTGGCCCCAGAAACTGGCCCGGTAGGGGCTGCAGATGTGGTGGGATGTTTCTTGTAAAGGACTTGCTTCTGGAACAGGCAACGAGAGGATAGTTAGTGCCCCAGGGAGCCTGAAAGTGCCCCTGCTCTCTGCGTACCGTGAGAAGGTGGGTGGTGGCTTTGCCACTTGGATGGTTCCTACCTGTCAGAGGCACCGAGCTTCCATTTTCATGTGGCAGGGCTGAGGCTCAGTGGCATGAAGGTTTAGAGTGGTCTGATAGAGGTGTGTTTAAGACTGGGTGCCTTTAATCTCTTCACCCCATTGTGATGGGGTCCTTGATGGTTTAGATCTGACCTCGTATGTGGAGAAGAAGGTAGGGGACGCTTAGAGTGCAGGGCTCAATTGGCAGGGTTTGGGGCAACCCCAAGGTAAGATAGGAGCCACTTCACATCCCTGTGCTTCCATCAGCTCAGCCCGTCAAACTGGGCTGACACCCCTTGTAGGATCCTGAGGGTGAGCTAATGCAGGGGGACACTGTAAAGCCTTGTTGATGAGCAAGATGGTGCTGCCGTTCTTCCTGAGAAGTGCTGTTGTCCTGTGGCGTAGAAAAATGATGCCGCAGTTCTAAAATAAGTAGGAATCGAAACATAATGTGGATAGTATATATAAAAACACACAGAGAAGCGCACAAGGTGTGGGACAAGCACTACGATATCTTCCCCGACGTGTGGCTGTCTGTGTTACAGAGCGGAGAGGCTGCTGTACGTACGGTCATGGTTGTGGGCTTCGCAGTCCCTGAATTTCCTCTCTGGCATTTTGGCTCTCTTAACCCCCCCACCCATGCCTGTTTTAAGAATCTCAGAGAGCAGATGAGGATCTCTTGACTGACTTTTAAAAGGCATGGAGGGCTGCAGAGGAGGACAGGCTGAGGGGCCACACATGTGTGATCCCAGCTGAGGAGAACATGGAGAATCCAAACGCAGATCTAAGTCATGGGCATCCAGGGGTGGCTCTTCTTGCCTTGCTAGTGCAGATTGCTGTCATGGGCTGGATGCTTTCATTTTTTTTTTTTGATGGCTATGAATCAACAATAATAAGCCCTCCGGGTACACGGCCAGACAAGAGATAGATTTCTCATGTGTGACAAACCCAGAGTCAGGACTTATCAGGACTGCTGTGTGACTGCTCAGAGCCCAGTGCTAGGTTAATAGGTCTGCTGTCCCCTCCCTTGTTCTGACTCCCCTATCCCTGTCTCATCCTCTTCTAGCAGGAATGGGATGTGGGAGGAGGCAGTGGCAGCTCTTGCCATGGGGGTATGGATTCCTTCTAAATATTTCTTCTTAAGGCAGGGTCTCATGGAACCCAGTCTGGTCTCGATCTCCCAGTCCTCCTGCCTTGTAGTAGCCCCTTTCCATCAGGTGTCCACAGGCGCTCTGGTTTAATGGCTCCATGGGATGCCCAGTGAAGCATCCCAAACCAGGGCCAAGAGTGAGGGTTCTAGAAGGCTCTGTGCCCTGCTTACCGGTCCCAGCAAGCTGTGCTCCCAAGGGGAAGGTTTCAGTTGCAGTACTTGTTAATTGGGTCAGAAGGCTCAGGTCATACCTTGCTCTTAAAGTGCCAGAAATCAAGTTATGTTGAGTTCCTTGTATTTGGGGCAGCGTGGGGGCGGGGGGCAGGGGTAGGGTGGGGAACCGGGCCAGGCAGAGAAGTGATGTTAGGGGTTCACCCATGACTAGGCTTCTCTGAAGACAGTGTTCAGCGGGCACAACTAGCTTTGCTTCAGAACCGTGACCCTGATAGGGGTTTTCTGGAGTGAAGAAGGTAGCACTTTGCAAGCCATAATGGGGTTTACAGTTCCAGTGTAGATTTCCCCCAGAAGGAAGGGACGTGGGCTGGGAACACTGAGCCGTGTTCAGTAATTAACACAGTGCTTGGCGTGTGACCACTAGTGAACAAATATTTGTGGAATGACTTACTTTTTCCAGGTGTCCATTTCTAGCTTAAGTAAAAACAAAACAAGGACACTAAAGACACCCGAGGAGTCTGCGACCATACTACTCTGAACACACCTGATCACATCCAAAAACAGCCGACGTAACACCGCCCGCAGACAGTTTGCTAGCGAGCGGCACTGGATCCACAGGCCTTTGTTTTGGGCTGTGAGTGCTGCCTGCTGTACAATGTTATCTACAGCGTCCATGTTTCTAGGAGAATCAATCGCAGACTTTACCCAGCCTGGCGCCTGGAACCAGTTGGTTCCCTGCAGCCTCTGTGGGGAGATAAACAGACCCAAATGAGGCCAACCTAGCTGCACAGGGCTTGGCTGTGACAACAGGATTTGGTTAGTGTAGGGCTTCTTAGGGTTTCACCATGCTTACCTCGGGGAAGTGGTCCCAAGCTGTACCTCAGGTACTGGAGACCAGCTGGGACTGTTTTGGAAGTCGAGAGAAAGAAAGGCCGTCTGGGCCCAGCTCTTCAGATTTCTGTGCACAGACTGCCTGCTCACCCGTGTAAGCAAGGACTTTGGAACTGGGGCCCGCCCCTCGCCTGCTTCTCTCAAGGAACCGTCCAGCTCATTTTCCATTGTCTTCTTGGAAAGACGTGTGTTTAGCCTCTGGCCCATATGCTTTCTGTTTCTGAGACTTGACTTCCCTCTCCGAGGCAAGGTTGAAAAGAGCAATGCGTCTCCTTTGCAGAACCCCCCCTCCCCCCCAGGAAGCTCTGCTCCAGCACAGGTGACATCACCTTTTCATTACCCTGCTTAAAGACTTAAATAGAAGAAATGCGATCTGCTCGCATGATAAGTCTGATTTGGCTGAAGCATGAAGAATAAATGGCTTTGCAGTCAGAATCAAAAGAACCCTTTTACCTGGTTCCTTTTCCTCTCTCTGGCACAGGTTATTGCCATATTTAATTTCTTTGCTGTAATCTAGCGAAACTGTAGCTGCTGCACATGGGAACAGTGGCTGGGAAAGTTCCCAGTGGCTAACCCCATTCTTCCATCCTCCCTACTCCCAGATCATGGCCCTCCACCCTCGAAGAGTCCGACTGAAGCCCTGGCTCGTGGCCCAGGTGGACAGTGGTCTCTACCCTGGTCTCATCTGGCTACATAGAGATTCTAAGCGCTTTCAGATCCCCTGGAAACACGCCACACGGCACAGCCCCCAACAAGAGGAAGAAAACACCATCTTTAAGGTAATGAATTTCCTTCTACCATCTGAGCTGAATTTTGTCCCAGTTCTCTGAGGCCATTCTGGGCTTGTTAGCTTTCTCTATTCTGGCATTCTGGCGTGGTGGCGTGTATATAATGAGATGCCCAAATTGTGATTCCTCTCCTCAAGCTGTGTCTATGAGGCTGAAGCCTTTTACATTTCCATTGTTTGGAAGATACTTGGTTCATATCCCAGTGGATCTGGGATGTGTGTGTGTGTGGGGGTGGGGTGGGGAGGAGTGGTTCAACTCCCAGGGGATGCAGGATGTGACTTCTCCAAAAGAACTAAGGTTACCCACCCACTTGCCCAGGGCTCTTACCATGAAGAAAGGTACTTGGGCCTGGGGGTGGCTGACTTGACAAGGGCATGGCATGTGGTTGTCACTGGTCTTGTACATAGCCTATAAGATAATGCAGACACCTGCACTCAGGAAGCTGTTCTTTTAATCTTACATATTTTGTCCCACTAATAACCTCTGCTTAAAAATTAAAGGTGCATGATTTAAATTTTTATTCCTTTTAAAGATTTATTCTTATTTTTAATTATGTGTGTGTGTGGGGATACTCTGTGTGTGTGTGTGTGTGTGTGTGTGAGAGAGAGAGAGAGAGAGAGAGAGAGAGAGAGAGAGAGAGAGAGAACAAGTGTTGTTTGCGTCAGAAGCATTGGATCCTGAGAACTAGAGTTTCCAGTGGTTGTGAGCTGCCTGATGTAGGTTTGAGAACCAAGCTCAGGTCCTCTGCAAGAGCAGCGTAGACTTTCAACTGCCGAGCCATCTCTCCAGCCTCACATTCTTATTCCTTAAATATCTTCCTTCCTCCTTTCCCTTTTCCTTTCCCTTCCCCTTCCGTTCCCTCCCCACTCCTCTTCTCATTGTTTTTCTCTTTCATTCCTAAGGATGAAGCTCAGGCCTTTGTACATGTAGAGCATGCCCACACATTACCACCAAACTACAACCCAAGCCCTAATTATGTTTTCTTAAACTTCAAGGAATTCTATGATCCTCATTGTAGTCAACTAAAGATGAGATTTAGTCACATTGTACTTTACTAAATTTAAGAGAAACCAGAGCTCAACTTCAGACAGAAGAAAGTGGGCAGTGGTTATGGAAGGTTTCATTGTGGTTGCAATCCCAATCCCAGGAGCTGCCTCTCCACTCTAGACCAACTTCCCCTTCAATGTCAGGAGTTCCTGCAGCTTAGGATGTGCTGTCAGCCTGTCCTTTCTTCCTTGCATATATGCTGGAAGGCTGTGCTGTGATCTAGTCCTGACTGTGGGATCAGGAAGAGGCAGAGAAGGTGGTTCTAGGGCTCTTGTTGATGCTATTTCCTACCTATGTCAGGTGCAGGGAGGGGAGAAGCAGAGAGAAAATTGGCTTGAGAGTACTTTGAGAGTGTGTATTCCAGGGCAGGAATCAAAAGCTACGGAGAAACCCTGTCTTGAAAATCAAAAAAAAAAAAAAATGTGTGTAAATGACACACACTTAATTTAGATATGAATATTATGGAATTGTTAAGAAAATATTGGTAAACCATTGCCCATCACTGCGAAGCTGACACTGGGAAAGGGTTGTGCTCTGATGGCATCCCTTGCAGCCTTGTTCTGAGTCTATGGCTTCCCTTGCAGCCTTGTTCTGAGTCGATTGCTTCCCTTGAAGCTTTGCTCTGAGTAGATGGCATCCCTTGCAGCCTTGCTCTGAGTCTAGTTTACTGTTGAAGGGTCTGGTTGGTCACAAGGAGAGGCTGACCCTGCAAGCTCCACTCATAAGGGTGTGAGGAAGCTTTGCATTGGTGTGTCTGTTCGTAGAATGCTGACGGAGCATCCGAGATGTCAGGAGAGAGAGGGTACTGTCACACTGTAGAACGATGATGGAGCATCCACGCAGTCAGGAGAGAGAGGATGCTGTCACAGATTCCTTACTCTGCTGTGCCTTTGGTGATATACAGAGATGAGGCACCAGCATGGAATAGGTGCCTGTGTTCCCGATGCCTTTTAAGTCTCATGATGACCGTTCAAGGAGTCTTTCTCCCACCTGATGTTATAGGTATAGAAGCTGTCAGTAGGGCTTAGTCACACAGCCAATCGGTGGTAGCTCCAGGATTTGAACCTGTAACTCTGTCTTTGTTCCCTTTGCCCCTTCTGATTCTGAATGGACTGCCCCACCTCAACTTCTATAACCCCCAACCCCATGGTAGGTCTTGAGCAAAGCATGCAACTTTTCTGGGGTCCAGTTTTCCCCTTGGTAAGCTGGGTTGGAGCTAGTCTGTTTGCTTCGTAGAATTGTCATGAAGATCAAATAAAGTGTGGGGAGATATTTGTAAAGTACTACAAAAATGTAGAGCTAATAGCCATCTTAGGAAGACAAAGAGGGCCTTTGCAGCTACCAGGGGTTTGAACAAATACAATGTATATACATCACAGCATTTGCCCTTGCGGTGCTCCATGGCCCTCCCTTCTTGACGCTGAAGTTGTGCTGTAAAGGGTACAGCCCTCCTGCTGTATCAGCTGAGCTGGATAAGGAGGTGGCTGGGTGTGAGCAGGAAGCTGGGGTTAGGCAGGGACACAGCTCGCCTAGCTATGCCGTGAAGGAGCAGGGCTTAAGGGAATCACAGATAAGGACAGACTTCCAGAATCTGCAGCTGGAGTCAGCTGGATGGAGTCAGAGCCAGTGTGAACACAGGAAGTGAAGACAAGCTAAGGGGAGACCAAGGAGGCCATAGGAAGGCAGGCAAGCAGGCAGGCAGACCAGGTAATGGCAGGTGTGCATCTCAGCTATTAGGGACGGTGGAATTGAGACTCCCTATGGGGTTTAGGTAGATGGAGCCAGCCTTAGCCACCCTGGTGCCTGCTATGCCACACAGGGCAGCTCAGCCACATTGTTGGTATTCTTTATCCTGTACTGCAAAGAGGAAGGCAGATCCGAGAAGGTGGCTGGAGGAAGGAAGTCTGAGTTGGAAGATGAAGAGGACATAGATTAACCCCGGACCCCTGTAGCATGGTTAATAAAAACCCAGAGACAGAAATTAGGGTTCAACCTGAAGGTCAGAAAAGCAAAAAAAAAAAAAAAAAAAAAAATCCAGCCACTGGCTTTTACCTCGACCTCAGTCTGAAATGGCGAACCTGTCTCCAGGAGTCTCAGAATGAGACTGTGTGAGAGCTGTCTCCTCCTGTCTTATATTCCTCTCTAGTTGTGGGATTAAAGGCATGCATCATCACCACCACCCAGTTTCTATGGCAAACTAGTGTGGCTCCTGGGATTAAAGGTGTGTTTCACCACTGCCTGGTCTATAAGGCTGATCAATGCGGCTGTTTTACTCTTTATTTATTACTTTATTTATTACTACAAATAAATAAATTTGTTACTTTATTTATTACTACAAATAAATAAATTTGCAGGCTTTATTTATTACTACAAATGAGATATCACTACAGACCCCGCTGCTCTGCAGGACGGGATCTAAGGAGATCAGAGGTGTCAAAAGAGGGTGCAAACGTTGAGCTTCAGCTTAAGGAAAGATCTGTGTCTAGCGTGGTGCTGCCTGTCTATATTAGCAGTACCCTGGAGGCTGAGGCAGGAGGATTGCTGTGAGCTTTTGAGGGCAACCTGAACTACAAAGTGAGACTCCTAAAATCAAAAAGAAAAAAGTCCTCTACAGCAAGAGTTTGGGCAAGTACTCTGCCCTGTCAACTTGAAAAGGTCCAGGAAGGGGGCTGGAGAGATGGCTCAGCGGTTAAGAGCAATGCCTGCTCTTCCAAAGGTCCTGAGTTCAATTCCCAGCAACCACATGGTGGCTCACAACCATCTGTAATGAGGCCTGCAGGAAGAATACTGTATACATAATAAACAAATAAATAAATATTAAAAAAAAGGTCCAGGAAGGGCTGGTAAGATGGTCAGAGGGTAAAGGCATGGGTCACTATGCCTCATGACCTGAGTTTGATTCCTAAGACCCACTTATATACACTAAATAAATAAAATGCAATGGAAGTCAAAAATTAGAAAAGGCTAGTGTGCTTTTTTTGTTTGAGGGACAGACCTCTCATGAGATCTCTTCCTTCTGCATTAGAGAACACGAAGAACGAAAGCTTACTGATCTGAGGGCACTAGGCCTGCAGGATAGTGGGTGGGATGCCCCTGAAGGGTTGGGTCTGTTCCTCAGCTGCTTTGGTTTTCCCTCTACTCATGGGGTAGATGAGCTCCCTCCTCTTGTCTGCAGTGGCACTATGAGTTCCTATGCTGGGAAAAAAAGAGGAAGCTTCAAAGTGGTTTTTTAAGGCCACTACATGAGGTTTCCAATGAGAAGGGAGTTTGAAGAACGGGAAAGAGATGTGTGTGGATTTGTTAAAGTGTGAAGCCTTCAGGTTGGGGTGGGGGCAGGCTGAACTCCAGAGCATGCTTCCTAAAGGACTTTTGCATTTATTGAAACAAGGTCTCACTCTATCGTCCTGGCTGGTCTTGAACTCGCTACTGTTTTGGCCTCCTACGTGCTGGAATTAGAGGCAGACAGCACCATAACTGGCTCCTGAAGTCCTTGTATCATCCTCCATTACCTTTTGTCGTACTTACTGTTGTGTGAGATGGTCTTCTTTAAAAGAGAGCCTGGTGAGATGGAGCACACTTCATGCTCATCTCTATGGAGGCTCAGGAAGGAGGACTTGGAGCTGAGTCCAGCGTGGGGCTCATACCGAGACAGGAGCTGGAGAGCTGACTTAGTGGTGAGGAGAGCACGCCGCTCTGCAGAGTACCCAAGTTCAGCTCCTAGCACCCAGGCTGGGCAGCTCACAGGGGCCGATAACTCCAGGTCCAGGGGATCCCACAATCTCTTCCGTTATTGGAGGGCACCAGCACCTACATGAACACCCCCATGTGCCAAATAGACATAATTAAAAAATTAAAATCTTAAACCCTCAAAAAAAAGATGGAGGAGGGAGGGGAAGAAAGGAAGAGAAGAAAGAGACTGCCTGCAGCCCTACTATACAGTGTTGCCCCAGGCTTCCGTTTTCAGCATTGTTGTCTGGACAGGAGCTGGTGCTCAAGCCTGAACTAAGGCTCCTTTCAAAGCTGGGTTTGCATACAGCTTGATTTCCCTTTGGTCTGCCTTGGTTAGTCCTAAGGTCAGCATTAGCCACTGCAATCTCTACATTGGTGTTGAAACTGTAGAGCACTCACAGATGTATGTGCTAGTGTGTGTATTCATGGGGACACATGTGAAAGGGGTGCACACATGCTTGACTGTGGTTCTCCATAGTGGTCAGCGCTCATGCTGTCTCATTTCCCAGGCTTGGGCTGTGGAGACTGGAAAGTACCAGGAAGGAGTGGATGATCCCGACCCGGCTAAATGGAAGGCTCAGCTCCGCTGTGCTCTCAACAAAAGCAGGGAATTCAACTTGATGTATGATGGCACCAAGGAGGTGCCCATGAATCCTGTGAAGATCTACCAAGTGTGCGACATCCCCCAGCCCCAGGGCTCTGTCATGAACCCAGGTGAGGCTCAAGACTTGGACAGACCCAGAGTTGGGCTCTTAAAGAGACAGGTTGAGATCAGGCCATTCCCTAGGAAGAGCTCAGAGAGAACATATGGTGTAAGCAGTTACATGGTGAGTACTTCAAGCAGCTGAGGGTGCAGTTCTGCTGGTAGGACAGCCTCTCTGGGAACGCAACGGTAGGGATGAAGGAGTAAGAACCAGAGGGATCGCACTCCAAACTCGGCTCTTATCGCTCTACCACTGTTGGGCTTGAACTGAGTCATTGGCATTTGAGCCTCTGTTTCTTCTGTTTCTAGATGTGAACTCTTATTCTGCCTCTTTCAAAGGATCTGGGAAAGCGGTTGTATTCTCTACAGACACGGGGTGACTGGTAGTTTAGTTTCTAGAGTCCCTCTGCTGAGAGCTTGCCGCCCAGTCCTCAATGCATAACAAATGCGAAGAGGCCGATATTTAGCCTTGTCGTCCAGCGAGGCCCTGGTATGATGATGTTTGTGCCTCCCTCATATGTGGCTCACACACATGGAAAGTGAGTGTTCTGGAGCCCTTAAAAAGGATGTTAATATGTAGAAAGCTTTTGTTGCTATAGCAAAGTATAGGTATTTCTTTTTATGAGATTTACTGATTTATTTATTATGTATACAGCATTCTATCTGCATGTATGCCTGCACGCCAGAAGGCGGCACCAGATCTCATTATAGATGGTTGTGAGCCACCATGTGGTTGCTGGGAATTGAACTCAGGACCTCTGGAAGGACAGGCAGTGCTCTTAACCTCAGAGCCATCTCTCCAGCCCCGGTGTATAGGGATTTTAAGGCAAGATAAGAACTTGAGTTCAGACTCTGTAGAAGGAATTAGAACTAGCTAGGGCAGTGGGTGCATACTGACCTGAGGTGTCTCTAGCCTGCGTAGTGGGCCTGCTGTTGAGATGACAGTGAAACAAACCGCCCTTCTGTGGGCTCATGTGTCATGGATAGGATCCACAGGGTCGGCTCCTTGGGATGAGAAAGATAATGATGTGGATGAAGACGATGAGGAGGACGAGCTTGACCAGTCACAGCACCACGTCCCTATCCAGGACACCTTCCCCTTCCTGAACATCAATGGTGAGTGGGGTGGCCAGTGTTGCACAGGGGTGAGGAGGTTGTAACTGGCTTTGACCTTGAGATTACTGACCCATCTGCCACCATTGTGTTGGGGGGGGGCAGTGGCGAGCTCCCTAGCCAGGCTGCAGGTGTGTTAATAGGTGGGAGAGCTCTGATGCCTCAGTTATTCCAGTGCAGGTGCATGGGTTCTAGAGAACATCCAATTCAAGGAAATAAAAAGGCATAATTTAAGTCGGGCGGTGTTGGTGCACACCTTTAATCCCAGCACTCAGGAGGCAGAGGCAGGCGGATCTCCGTGAGTTTGAGGCCAGCCTGGTTTATAAGAGTGAGTTCCAGGATAGGCTCCAAAGCTACAGAGAAATCCTGTCTTGAAAAAAAAAAAGGCATAATTTATTACTGATGAACGATGAATTTGGGTACGTGATAGATCCCATTTATGAATTGTAGTTAAATTCCTAGTAGTCTTCCTTGCATGACTTCTGAGTCATGTCCTTAGCAGAATCTGCTCTGCTGAAGCCATGCCATGGAAAACTTGATTCTAGCCTCTGGTACTTGGTTCCGGTGGGTTTAGCTGTAAGACTCTTCCTTTATGGGTTTTTTGATTTTGAAAGCTTTTTGACAATTTTATTAGCATATAAAAGAAATCTCCCTGGATAGGCAAGCTGTCAGGAGGAAGATGGAGAAGACCAGAGAAAGCCACGCTGTTGGGATTGAGCTGACATTTTTAGCAAACATGGTCAGCCACATGGTGGATATGAGGGACTTCAAGGGAAGAGTAAGAAAGCCCTGTGTGTTAGGGAGAGTATGCCTGGGCTTAGGCCAGTTAAAAGAAAATGAGCTCAAAAGAAAAACATAAAGGTAGACCTTCCTGAGTCCTGCACAACAGCTTTCTGGAGCTGCTATGGCAACACCCTCTCGTATGGATTTTTGAATCCAACTCTCCAAGAAAGAGGAGCGAGTGGAGAGGCTGGGATTGCTGTGTGGCAGCAGGGTCTGAGTCTGGAGACGCTCATCCGAGGATCCCCATGGTGCCCTGGGTTGTCCTCTTGAAGCATCCTTACTGCATCTGCCCATGGAGATGCTGGTCGAATGGCTGGCGACAAGCCCAGCTTACGCTACGTGCACGCTGTGGGTCAGATGAGATAACTTTTGCCACCTAGAAAATTCAGTAAGCCAAGATGCTTTCTTAGGTTTGGGGGTCACTTATTCTAGTTCTGCACCTAGAACCAGGGAATAACAGTGTTTGTTCACAGCCCTTCCTTACTCATCCTGACCCCCTTCCTTCTTCTTTTTTTGTTTTTTTAGATAGGATACTATGTAGCTCCCTGGCTGGCCTGAACTTGTCATATAGACCAGGCCCGTCTGGAACTCAAATATCCACCTGCCTCTCTCTCTGTCTGTATAAGAAGATAATCAATTGAAAGATTTTCCTTGAATCCTGTCCCTGGGCCTAATAGCTCATTCACTGATGTAGACAAATCTAACTAGGTTCTTAAGTATTGATACTTTCTAGCCAACTTTTCAAAATTTATTTTTTATTTTTAAATTTTATGTGTGTTGGAATTTTGATGGCATGCCTGTGTACCACACATGGACCTAGTGCTTGCAAGGCCAGAAGAGGGTGTTGGATCTCCTGGAACTGGACTTACAGACGGTTGTGAGCTGCCATGTGGGTGCTAGGAATTGAACCCAGGTCCTCTGGAAGAGTAGCCAGTGCTCTTAACCACTGAGCCATCTCTGCAGCTTCCCCACCAGACATTTTAATGTTTTATTGCCTTTTTTATTTACTGTGTGTGGGGACGCACACGCGCGCGCGCGCGCCGCGCACACACACACACACACGCGCACGCACAACACGCGCGCACGCGCACACACACACGTACACACGCATGTGGAGGGCAGAGGACTGCTAGCAGGAGCCACGTAGATCTGGGGACTGAGCTCAGGTTGTCAGGTTTAGCAGCCAGTGATTTCTATCATCTGAACTATCTAGCCAGCCTTCTTTTTAAGACAGTTTATGATTGAAAAATGAATTCATTTTACTAGAACATTGTGTTGTACATTGACTGTACATTGACACTCACTTGAAGACAGTTGGCTGAGCCAGTGGCACTCCCCTTATAGGACATCAAGTCACCTGTACACACCGTGCAGTGCTCTCCTTATGGAGACATTGAGTCACCTGTACACACCATGTAGTGCTCCCCTTATGGAGACATTGAGTCACCGTGTACACACCATGTAGTGCTCCCCTTATGGAGACATTGAGTCACCGTGTACACACCATGTAGTGCTCCCCTTATGAAGACATTGAGTCACCTGTACCCACCATGTAGTGCTCCCCTCATGGAGACATTGAGTCACCTGTACACACCATGTAGTGCTCCCCTTATGAAGACATTGAGTCACCTGTACACACCATGTAGTGCTCCCCTCATGGAGACATTGAGTCACCGTGTACACACCATGTAGTGCTCCCCTTATGAAGACATTGAGTCACCTGTACACACCATGTAGTGCTCCCCTCATGGAGACATTGAGTCACCTGTACACACCATGTAGTGCTCCCCTCATGGAGACATTGAGTCACCTGTACACACCATGTAGTGCTCCCCTCATGGAGACATTGAGTCACCTGTACACACTGTGCAGTGCTCCCCTTATGAAGACATTGAGTCACCGTGTACACACTGTGTAGTGCTCCCCTTATGAAGACATTGTCACTGTGTACAGATTAAGCAGCAGAGTGCCTTCCCGACATGCCTTTCCAATTCAATTTCCAGAGTAAACTCCCTTGTTTCCATCTGATCTTTAGTAAATAAAGAGCCATGAGGTATACAAGAAAGAAAACAACTCGGAAGCAGGAGCTGGGATAGCCACTGAGCCATGAGTCATGGGATCTGCTCGGCTGGGCAGTCATACCAGGTTATGGTTCATTGACTCCTGTCTGTGGACCTTCCCTGTTCTCTGAACCGCAGACCAGGTGACAGATATTGTGCCCCTGTGTGCTTAGTCACTTTCTTCTGTCCTAGGTTCTCCCATGGCACCAGCTAGCGTGGGTAACAACTGTAGTGTGGGCAACTGCAGCCCTGAGTCCGTGTGGACCAAAACAGAGCCTCTGGAGATGGAAGTGCCCCAGGCACCCATTCAGCCCTTCTACAGTTCTCCGGAGCTGTGGATCAGCTCTCTCCCAAGTAAGTGAGCCTGCTTTTTATTGTTGGGGTTTCGTCTCTTATTACGTGACCTTTCCTCTCTTGTCTCCCACTTCCTTCTCTGCCCTTTTCCTGAAGGGTAAGGAATCAGACAAGAGCTTCTTGCATGCTGGGCAAGCACCGTGCTGCTGAGTCATATGCCCAGGCTTCTTCTGCCTCCGTTTTTGCTGTGTCTAGAATAGCTACCTGCCCAACCCATGTGTTCTCTGTGTGTTCTTGTGAGCTGCCAGACGAGTTAGCAGGGAAGTGAAACATGCTAGCCTTCTTGCCCGCGTAGCTGCTATGATGCGTGGGAGCTTCAGCTAATTGCTGCCGTTCTGAATTGAGGCTTTAGGGACAAGGTCTACTGTAAGACAGGGAATTATGGTTTTGATTCCCAGCCCTAAACAGAACCAGGTAAGGTGGCATACACCTGCAATCCCAGCACTCAGGGACTATTGGTGGAAGGATCAGGAGTTCAACATCATTATTTGCATAGTGAGTTCAAGCCTCATTTGGGGTACATGATACCCTGTCTCAGGAAAAAAAAAAGTGAAATTCAAACCAGACACTTGAGGTTTTAGTGTCTATGCTCTGGAGATATGATTGGTAGGATCATTCTCTATCCGTTCAATAGACGCCATTTTCCGTGCTGTACCACACAGTAGCCAATAGCTGTGGGTGATTCTTAATTTAAATTAATTGATGTCAAATAGATCCTTGGTCACATTGATTACCAAGTGTGCTCAGAAGATACATGTGGACCTGGGATACCAGAACCATTAGTGTGTGGATTAGAGTCTAGCCCTGAGACTGTGGCCAAGGAGCAGAGTGCAGCATGGCCTTAAGCTCCGCCACAGGGCATCCTTTGGTGTGACTGTCCCGGGGTGTGTTGACATCTCCCTTTATTGCAGGAAGGATAACTATGGCAATGGCCTTCCTGAGAGCTGGTTGAAAGATGGCTTGATCTTGGTGGACTCTCATGAGTTAGGGATGGACAGACAGAGCAGAGCAACAGGACTCACTGTCCTCTCTCACCTTGTAGTGACTGACTTGGACATCAAGTTTCAGTACCGTGGGAAAGAGTATGGGCAAACCATGACGGTGAGCAACCCTCAGGGCTGCCGGCTTTTCTATGGGGACCTGGGCCCCATGCCTGACCAGGAGGAGCTCTTTGGTCCCGTCAGCCTGGAGCAAGTCAAGTTCCCGGGTCCAGAGCACATCACCAACGAGAAGCAGAAGCTGTTCACCAGTAAGCTGTTGGATGTCATGGACAGGGGACTGATCCTGGAGGTCAGCGGACACGCCATCTATGCCATTCGGCTGTGCCAGTGCAAAGTGTACTGGTCTGGGCCGTGTGCCCCTTCGCTCGCTGCCCCTAACCTGATTGAGAGGCAGAAGAAGGTCAAGTTGTTTTGTCTGGAAACATTCCTGAGTGGTGAGTCTCCTTTTAGAAGAATGATACTGGGAGATGCCCCTGGAGATTTTTCTCCTTCCTCCTCCTCCCCCTCCTAAGCTTTCCTTGCATAGCAAAAAGCCAAGGGAGAAGAAAGCCCTGGTTCTATGCTAGGACAGGGACTGGGACAGTCTCAAAGGGAGTTGCACTATAAAGCTGTCTGCATGGAAGGTGTTTTGAGGTTGGTTATGGCTCCTTCAGGGACGGAGGACACAGTCCTGATGGCCCCTGCCCCCAAATGTTAGGTCATCTTTCACTCTGGCAGGTTCATCGTAGTCAGTGAAGCTCCTGCTCTTCTCTCAGGAAATCTTCGAGTGGTTAATTTAAGGAGGAAAATTTAGGAAAAATATTGAGATGTGAGTTTACAGTGTGGCTTGATATATCCTCAGTGTCCAGTAGAACCCTCTGAAATGATAGAAAAGTTGTATTTTTGTCCTATCCAATTTGGTATCCATTGACCACATATGTCTTGTGAGCATGTAAATGTGACTGATATGACCAAGGAGTTATTTAATTAATTTAAGATTAATAGCTACATATGGCTTGTGGCTGCTGTACTGGCTGCATGAAAGATGATGGCTAGAGAATGGTCCCAAAGCGCTTTCCTATCTTCTGCAGAGCTCATTGCCCACCAGAAAGGACAGATAGAGAAGCAGCCACCGTTTGAGATCTACCTGTGCTTTGGGGAAGAATGGCCGGATGGGAAGCCCTTGGAGAGGAAGCTCATCTTGGTTCAGGTGAGGAGATAAGGCCATGCCGGCAATGTTGGCAGCTCTTTGTGCTGGTGGTTCAGCCCTCGGCTGAGAGGAGTCCTGGCTGAGCATCTGTTGGTGCATATGTATTTTCATGCCCTCAGAGATGCAGCAGATTTAAGCTTTGCACAGTAGGACTGTGCTGGACAGTACCACATTCTTATCTTTCTTACCATGGGCAGACAGAATAACGGACACCTTGCCTTTCATTCTCCTGCTGATGTTAGGGGCTTGCTAATATCTTATGAGGGGTAACATTTTCCATCTCGTTTTGTAAAAAGTTTTGGCCATGCTTGTAAGATGTAGCCACGTTCTGGGGATGGTAGCAAGTCTACTTGGGACTGTGCATGGAGTTAGGGGCCAAGACAGGCAGTGGATGTCACAGGGAGTTAGGGGCCAAGACAGGCAGTGGATGTCACCTGATTCAGTTTTCTAGATAAGCAGCCATCTAGCTAGGCACATTCAGGTTCCTTACCTTGAATCAACCAGCTTCTAGGTGAACCTTGACGAGTGAAAATCCAAGTTTGGGTGGGAAGAGGCCTTCTCAGGGCCTCGTGGTTCTTCATCAATGTTGGGGCTCTTCTGCTACTGAAAGATGCCCGTTCGTCAGCAAAAGCTCGTGTGCTGTTGCCTGAACAGGTCATTCCAGTGGTGGCTCGGATGATCTACGAGATGTTTTCTGGCGATTTCACCCGGTCCTTTGACAGCGGCAGCGTTCGACTGCAGATCTCCACCCCAGACATCAAAGATAACATCGTAGCCCAGCTCAAGCAGCTGTACCGCATCCTTCAAACCCAGGAGAGCTGGCAGTCCTTGGAGCCTGCCCCCAGCATGCAGCTGCCCCCTGCCCTGCCTGCCCAGTGATCCCGATTGCTGTGTGTTTACTCTTTTCTCCTCTCTCTTTTTTATATTGTACAGATGAATTTTTTTTATTCACATTTAACCAACTTCTAAGTCTCCTTTCTCTAACAACATTAGAGGTCTGTGACTTTCCAAATATGCCTAGTTTTAAAAGTTGCTCTAATTTATCAAGATCCCATCCCACTGAGGGGTTCCTTTTAGATCTTCCACAGTGGGTGCAGGAGAGATTTGATTTGGGAGTTTAGACACCAGAGTTCTAGCTGCAGCTTCCATGAGGCAGGTCAATGTGACTTGAGGGCTTCAGATGTATCGCTTGTAAATAAATGAGGTTTGGGGTGATGCCCGACTGCATTCAGCCTTAAAACTCTGACTTGATTACATTCCTCTACTTTCACAAGGCAAAACTGCCAGAACAGGACCCTCCTGTATTGTTCTTACACCTGCCCCCTTGCTTTCATCAAAGTTCCTCAAGCACTGATCTGTCCTGAACTGAGCTCTGTTTGACTCGTTCTGCTGGTACAGTAGGCTGGCTCCCTGCTGGGAGAAAGGAGAGGAACTGACTGGTTGCCTAGGAACCCGTCTGATAACTAAATAGAAATGGGTGCCAAGGTCTGAAAGTCACCCAACCTGTGGTGTTAAAGCTCATAAAGTGAGCGTCAAAGGGGAAGCTGGTGACATGGAAAGCCTAGGGATTCCGTGAAAGAATGGTGGTCAGATGTTTGTCTTCTCCCCACTCACGCCACCTGCTCTGTGGGGTGGATGAGCGCACCTGGCTCCATGGTGGACTCAGGGAGGAAGGTCTTCTTCTCATTTCCTTCTCTGAAGATGACCTGGAGGGAGCTAGGCACCTAGGATATACTCTGACGACAAAAGGAATGGTTCTTGTTTACCAGGGCCTTCCTGACATTTGGGTTTTTCCAATGGGAAGAATGAGGCGTTAGGTTTGTTGACGGTCTGGGCAGTGCTCTTCTGGGAAGGGCTCAGTCCTACTTCTATCTCTGGCTGTGAGAAATGGAGACAAGCTGTGCAGAGCACTGCAGCTGGGTCTCAGTGTCTGCCCCCAGCCGCTTCTTAGGATTTGAACTCCATGACTCAGATGAAAAGCGATGTGGATCTCCGGTTATAGGCCCGAATCCTCTTGAATACTGATGTCTGTTTGTGTGCACATGTGTATAGTCTGCTGCCCTTAAACTAAGAATCACACCTCCTGTTTTTCAAGCCACTGAAAGTTGGGATGGATTTAAAGTCTAAAAGCTCAACCTGATCTTGGGTGACCATGAGGCTTACTTAGGATGCTGAAGCTTTGGTTTAAAACCCTTTGAGAGATTGTTAAAAGAAAGGTGACTGTGGAGGCTGGTGGTGGTGCATGCCTTTAAACCTAGCACTTGGGAGGCAGAGGCAGGCAGATCTCTGTGAGTTTGAGGCCAGCCTGATTTACAGAGTGAGTTCAAGGACAGCCACGGTTGTTACACTACACAGAGAAACCTTGTCTCAAAAAACCAAAACAAACAAACCAAAAAAAAAAAAAAAGGGCAGGGGTGTGTGTGTGTAAAAACAAATTGTACACACATACACAAAGTATGGAAATGTCAGTGTAAAACTCTTTGTATGCTAACTAAGATAAATTTAGGTAAAAGTCTAAAAGTCGGATTTTTATAGACCAGGAATCATGCAAGGTATAGGGACTTTTTTTTTTTCTCTTTTGGAGGAACAGGAAGTAGCATCACTTGGTGAATTGAAGTGAGGGAATCTTGATGTGTGGCAGCTCAGAGTTAAAAATAACCCATTATAGGAAAAGTGGAAGGGCAGTTGTGGAATAGGGGCCATTTCCTCCACTCACCCCCAAGCCCCTGAAATGTAACAGGTTATTAGGGAAGGCCAGGTAACCGGAACTGGTAAAGGATGTTGAAAAATGTTCTGAAGTGCCATGGACCGAATGCTCAGTGCGTGACTGTGATGGGAAGCTGAGGAGTGCGTTAGGTGGAGGAACACTTTTGTGTGGTCCTCACTAGACAGCCCAGGGCCTTCCTTGTCTTGCATCTTTTCCAGGATTCTGGGAGAGTACGTTACACGCAGGGATCTTCTCTGATCATCTTCAGTAAGCTTTCTCTGGTTTTGGTAGACACCAGGTATCCTCTTTTAGGGTTCGGTTTTCTGCCTCTTCCATTTCCTCCCGAGCTGTCTTCTCCCTTGCCTTCCTCTGAAGACTCAGGAGGGAGGAGGATTCTCCCTAGCGCCTCCTTTTCCTCCATGTGCACTCTAGATTAACTCAGAGTTAAAAAGAACCCACTGCAGGTAAACTGGGAGGGCAGATGTCAAGTCTGGGCTCCTCCCCATAATCAAGTCCCTGGTTGTATGTTCCCATAGCATCTTATACTTTCAGAATAACTGTGTTCTGTGTAAAGTCCTCACCACCTATGCCCTACGTGACTGTTTGTCTTGGATTGACTGCCAGGCCTTCGGCAGTGTCTGATACAGTATGTTCTCAGATATTTGTGCTGTAATAAATGAACTAAGTCTTCCAACTTGGAGATTTATTGCTAACTCTCATGGGGATATAAAATAAATTTGGAAAGGAAAAAAATATAAAGCTAGAGTACTGGTTGTATCAATTTTTAGTATCTGATGCCCTCTGAGCTAAGAACCTAAGTTAGATTGGCAGGCCCTACAACTGGTCTTCCTTACGTGCTGTCTTTAACCCCACTGTTGGTCCTTTTCTGTCTGAAGGTACCAGCAAGGTAGAGCCAATCTCCAGTCCAGGTCTCCATTCTGCTGCTCATAAATTGGCATTATTTTTCCAGGCAGGAGTTTTCTTAAGATTTTAAGGTAGTTTAAAGACCTTAATTTCTTATGTCAACACGTGTCCTTCTTTAGTATCTGGTTGTGAGATTTATCTCCCTTTCTAAGGTCCCAGTGACAAATGGGGGGTACATTTCCACCGAAGTCAATCTGGGGAACCAATGAAGACTCACATTAGACTCACAGAGCAGTGGGTAAGGGGTGGTGGGCAGGAGCATGGGTGGCCTTAAAGCAGCCATGATGGGTGCAGGCCTTTAATCCCAGCGCTTGGGAGGCAGAGACAGGCAGATCTCAGTCTACAAAGTGAGTCCCAGGACAGACAGAGCAGTAACACAGAGAAACCTGTCCTCCCCCACCCCCCCAAAAAAAACAAAACAAAGCAAAACAAAAAGCAGCAGCCTCAAGGGGAGTTCTACACCCAATATGGAGGTGTCTCCTCTATGACTTCCCAGAGGATGCTCCCCTCCCTGCCCTCCTAGGTTTTCCCAGCCTAGATACTTCTTGAGACAACATTCAATTGGTTGAATTGGCTGGGTATTCCGGTGAGGGTCCCAAGATCTTCCTTCTACAAGGGAATGTCAACAGTTAAGCCTAGTAGAAATGTTCTTTTGCAAGACCGCACAGATGAACTCATGACAATGGTGGCACTTTGGCTCCAAGGATAGGTAGGTACACCACTGCTTGGTCCACTTGGCCCCTGGATCTTCACTTCTCGTTTGATTCCCCTAATGTGGGGGCATGGTGGCACAGACTCTAACCTCAGCACTCTGGAGGCCGAGGCAGGAAGATTGTCATACGTTTGAGGGGCACATAGAAAGACATTGTCTCAAAAAAGCACAACAGGATGGCTATAGAGACTCAGCGGGTAAGAGCGTTTACTTTTCTTCCAAAGATTTGAATTCGGCTCCCAGAACCCATGTTAGGCAGCTCGCAATACTTTTAACTTCAGGTCTGGGTGATCCTACTCCCTTTTCTGGCTTCTCAGGCACCCACACATATGAACATATGAATGAAAGTAAAACAGAACAAAACCTCTTAAAAATGATCAGCAAACTGGACTCTTGGGCCTTGAGGTCCACGAGATGGGGTTGCTGTTTTGTACAATGCAATACCTCTCCCGCCTAGGCACACTGAGGGTAAATACTCGGGGCTGCAGAGGTAGCTCAGTTAGTGAGTGTTAGTATGCCTAAAATCTAGAGCTCAGTCTCCAACACGGCATAAACCGGAGAAGTCCCGTCCCCCGCCTGCCCCAGCTACACAAAACGCTGTCAAAGTAAAATAATACAATAAAATAGTGGGCCAGTGAACTGGCTCAGCACTTAATGGCACTCGCTAAAAAGGTGTGAATATTCACGGTCTTGGCACTCAACTTATCACGTCCAGGATTTAGGGGCATTAAAATAAAATAAAACAAAATAAAAAGAAGCTTTATAGCATTGCTCACAGAAGAGGCATTTCCACTACATTGCTGACTAAATAATTGCTCGTCCCGGAACTACCTCTCACTTCCGCCCGGCAGCCCAGCCGGCTTCAGTTCTACCGGAAGGGGTTTGTCTAGGGTGACTATACTTCCCATTCTGTTCCTGTCCACGGTCTCGTCAATGGTTCCGGCTTGCGTTCGCGTTTGCGTTCTGAATGACGTCGCAGAAGGGCGGAGAAGGGTGGTGTGTGCTCGTGCGTCAGACTGTCTTTGCTGGGGGTTCTTCTCATAACCGTAGAGCTTTCGCGGTTTTGTGTGGGGCGTAGGACGGCCAGTTACCTTCCTGGCCGCTGGCAGGGAGCCGGAAGGGCTTCCTGCGACCCCGCACCTGCAGCGGAAGTGCAAGCCTTGAGTCAGATCGCTGCCTTATGTAACTAGTCTCTAATCTCACGCGTGGGTACGTGTGGTGGAGGGAACGTGTCTGCCCAGAAGGGAAAGCGGGCCCAGTCGTGTTAAACTGTGGCCGTGCCCCAGTTCTAGCGGCTTCCACTCGCCTGTGTGTCTAAGGGCGAGGCGGTGGTTACTCCAAATTCTTGCTTATGCTGGTTTGATCAGGCTGCTGTGAGAACTCTTTTTAGTGGGAGAAAGCGGGAGTTGGAAAGCTGACGTTTGGAGCCCAGAGCTCTGTGTCTGAAGGGCAGTTTGGGGAGAAATGGTAACTTTTACCAGAGACTGACCCAGATGCCTTAAGGTTCGAATCCTAAAGTGTAAACTGCACCAGGTAAAAGTTAGAGTCGAAGCCAGAGGCAATATAAATGTGGCTAGAAGACCAGTAGCACCGTTTCAGAAAACTTAAGTCTGCCAGAGAAATGGGGTGCAGCACTGGTGACCCTGTCTTGATAGTGTTAATGATCTCCCCCCTACCACAGTGTTCCTAGGCTCTTTCTTAAGTGTTGGAGCCTGGACTGTGACCCAGGGATGGGAACCATGGCTAGCTAAGGAGGCCGAGCTTCACTAACTTCCAGATCTCATGTCAACACCAAGCCCGCAGCTGCTGGTGGCAGCTGCTCGGCAGACCCTGGGTACCGGAAAGAGAAAGGGCCCACCTCGAGCTGTCTGTCTTCACCTAGCAGGAGAGGTGCTGGCCGTGGCTCGCGGGCTGAAGCCTGCTATTCTCTATGATTGCAACTCTGCTGGAGTGTTGGCGCTCCAGAGCTATCTGGAGGAGCTGCAGGGGCTGGGCTTCCTGACATTGGGACTTCACATTCTTGAGATTGGAGAGAATAATCTCATTGTCAGTCCTGAGCACGCCTGCCAGCATCTGGAGCAGGTACTGCTTGGTACCACAGCCGTAGTGGATGTTTCCTGCTCCCAGCCTCATCCTTCTGTCTGTTCATTGGACCAGCTCCAGGACTTGAAATCTCTCATAGCTGAGATCATCACACATTTTCAAGGACTGCAGAAGGATGTGTCTCTGGGAGTCTCCTCCAGCAAGCTGCCTTCCTCATCTTGGAATCTCTGCACTGTGTTTGGGATACTCCTGGGCTATCCTGTCTCTTACACATTTCATCTGGACCACGGAGATGGCAACTGCTTAGCCATGACCCCCTTGCGGGTGTTCACCGTCCAGATTTCATGGCTGCCTGCTCAGCCTCCACTTCTGCTCTACTCCTTCAGTGTTCCAGAGAGTTTGTTCCCAGCCCTGAGGAACTTTCTGAGCACCTGGGAGAAGGAGCTCAGAACCCGATTTAGGACTCAGAATGACTTTGGTGACCTCAGCATTTCCTCTGAGATAGTCACACTGCCTGCCGTGGCCCTCTGACTTAACTCAGCCCATTGAGAAGGTATTAGTGAACGCTTATCTCTGGGTGGAAGATGTCACATCATTCTGCGCGTCTTGGGAACAATGTTGTTCAGTTCCTTGGCCACATATGTGAATGGGGATGGCTGCTGGCAGCCGTAGTGTGTTTTCCATTTCTGTCAGGAGTTCCTATGTATTAGCAGAGGTGTCTGTTTTTCATTGAAAAAGAAATAGAAGGAAAGAGAGTGGGGCAAGGAGTGTTGTGGAGATGAAGCAATACACCTGCCCTAAGTGGATGGTGGCTTAGAGGAAAAGGGAATGACTGGTTTCTTTGCATGTTATATAGCTCTAATTGAATTAGGAGATGAGACCATAATGTTCAGGTGTCATATGTGTGCTGTGTTTTCCAGAAATACACAGTTCTGAAGAATAGTCTTGTGAGATAAAGTTTATTTACAGCGTGGATATATATATATAACTAGGAATCTGTATTCACTTGGAGGGAAAACCAAAGTTGTAAAGTACCAAAACTCAAGTTTTTCAGGGAGTCGTTTGCTTCTAGTTTTCCCCCAGACAGACGCCAGAAGTTACTCAGATCCCCAGGCTGTCTTTGTTTGCCAGGAACACCGCCAGTGCTGTAGCCATCACCACCATCAGCACCGGGAGCCACTGGCCACACTGCCGCTGTGTGGAAGGAGGTGGAGACAGGAGAGAGCATCTCTGAGTTAGGAGGAAAGATGGGCAAGAACAGTGTTTGGTGCTCTAACAGCAGAAAGCCCCACATTGGTGGCAGAAAAGACATTTTTGCTTCAGTGTCTCTCCTACTTTCTGTCACCTCCCTTGAGATAAAACCATTTTACTAGTGGCCTAGAGACTCATATCCAGTAGGGGACAGATATTTAAATGCTGATATGAATATTCAAAAGTAGAAAATAATTTACCAAAATAATACTCTCTTTGTGTCCCTCAATGCTTTTTAGGTCTTCCTCCTGCCCTTGCCATATTTTCATAATAAATCAAAAGAGCTCTTTTATACTTGAGCCAATACAGGGTATGTGTCATTTTTCTGAAATGCTTGGGATTAGGAGTGTTTCAAATTTTACTTTTTTTTTTCATTTTGTAACATTTGTATGAACTTTACCAGTTGAGCAGGCCTAATAAAAAGGCGCTAGATCACAAATCCCAAATGCTCTGAAACCATCTGCAGCTTTCGAGCATCGTGTTTGTGCATGCGTAGTGTGTTTTGGGTCTAGAACGTGTCAGGCTTTCAGAGTAGGCTCCATCTAGTGTGGGTGGATCACAGGCGGCAGCATTTCGTCCATATTTATCCATAATATATTATTTCATAGCGCATGTTGTTGGCATAAGTGGGACAGGGCAGGACGACCAGATGTTGGTGTGAACTGATGTGTTTTATCGGTAAGACGGCATGAAAAAGGAACTACCCCAGTGTCATGTATGGCTATGGAGAAGGATGGGCCCTCCTGGCTGTGGCTCAGGGCTTCTTGACAGTGCTGTAGCTTTCCAAGACAGGAGTGGTACTTGTCATTGAGGATGTCTAGCTCTGAATGCAGCTCTCTGCACTGGGGACAACAGAACAAAGTGCCACCGTTTCAGTCTGGGACGTAACTCCGGAGGAGGACTGCCCTGAGTACCGTACCCCTTCACTTGTTTTGAGTGAGCCATTCTCCCCGCTTTTCCCAGAGATTTTAGTTAGTCGTTTTCCTATCACATAGTTTATCTGGAATATGTTGAGTTATACGATTGGTTATGCTTCATATATTACATTTGATGCATGGAAATGCTTAATTTTTTACATTATTTGTTGTTGTTGATATGTGTGTGTGTATGTGTGTGTGTGCGTGTGCTGATATCACAGTGCATGTGTTGGAAGGCAACCCCTCAAAGTCACCTCTCTCCTTCTACCATGTAGGTCCCAGGGATTGGATTCAGGTCATCAGGCTTGGCCGCAGGTGCCTTTACCTGCTGAGCCAGCTTACTGGCCCACTCCATGCACATGCTTTTCTATGACTTTGTGAAAGTGTTTTGTAAGTGGGCGTACTAAAACATAGTTCTTACAGCACGAAAGACTTAGCAGTAGTTGGAGGACAAGTCTCTCCTCCTTGCGAGCTAGCTGCTTCTGCACACTTCCAAGTGTGCGTGAGTTTGGAAGTATGTTCCTAGGGCAGCGTTTGCCATTTAAAGGTTCTATGTAAGATAAAATCACTGTGACACTTAGTATGTGACAGAATTTAAGAAGTGAATGTGTTTAGTCAAATATCTTTATCTTCTGGTTGACTTCATAATAGTCTATCAATATAACCTTGATAGGGGTTCTTATCAGTTAGGAAGGAGAAAGATTGCAAGTCTATTCAAGAGCAAAGAAATTTGTACAAGAAAATGAACACCTCTGGGCATCTAGTCACAACTTAAGCTTGGAAGTTCCTGCCTTCCAGTTGCCTCCCAGGTTTCCCTGCTCTTTACAGTCTAGATCAGTGGTTCTCAACCTTCCTCACACAGAGACCCTTTTTATATAGGTCCTCATGTTGGGGTGACCCCCAACCATAAAATTATTCCGTTGCTACTTCAAAACTGTACTTTTGCTACTGTTACGAATCATAATGTAAATATCTGATATGCAAGATATCTGATATGCTACCCATAGGTTGAGAACCACGAATCTAGATCAACCCTCACAATCTGGATGAGTGCTCAGTCTGGATGAGCACTCAGTCTGGATGAGCACTCATAGTCTGGGTGAGCACCCACAGTCTCGATGAGCACTCATGGTCTGGATGAGCACTCATGGTCTTGATGGGCACTCACGGTCTGGATGAGCACTCAGTCTGGATGAGCACCCACGGTCTGGATGAGCACTCACGGTCTGGATGAGCACTCACGGTCTGGATGAGCACCCACAGTCTGGATGAGCACTCACGGTCTGGATGAGCTCACGGTCTGGATGAGCACCCACAGTCTGGATGAGCACTCACGGTCTGGATGAGCTCACGGTCTGGATGAGCTCACGGTCTGGATGAGCACTCAGTCTGGATGAGCACTCATGGTCTGGATGAGCACTCACGGTCTGGATGAGCACTCAGACTGGATGAGCACTCATGGTCTGGATGAGCACTCATGGTCTGGATGAGCACTCATGGTCTGGATGAGCACTCAGTTTGGATGAGCATTCACAGTCTGGATAAGCCCTTACACTGAGGTTGCCTCCTCACCTCCTTTTCCTTGGCCCGGAGCTGAGATGTCTCCTTTTGTAGCTGGTCTCTGAGCTCCCAGTCTTTCTCCTTCCCTGTACTCTCGGGCTTTGCTTCATCAAGGGAGGGCTTTGGATTCCACACAGGTAAGGCCTGATCTAGAAGAGCAGCAAGACCCTTGTTTGTGAGGGCTGGCCCTGTCACTGAGAATCCTCAGGGTTTGCAGAATAGGGAGACGGCAGGTTTGTCCTTGCCTTTGCTGAACGCAGTAGAACATTCTGCATTAAAGAGCTCTGGTGTGCCCTGTGGTCTGGACACACAGCTGGCCTCAGACTTCTTGAAGCAAGGTTGACATCTCATTTTTCTTTGAACTTGTCTTAGTCTGATCGTTTTAGTGAATACTTGCTAATTGAAATTATTTCTCTATTGTCATGTTATCTAGTGTCTCACACAGGTTTCCTCAGTGCTTCTGTCTAACTCTGCACTCTTTGCACCTTTCACCTCTGTGTCCTGAAGATGGAAGTCTTTCTAGACTGCCCCTTAATGTTTAAAGCTAGGTTTTCAGCCACCTTGTAGTCCTGGTTTTGGAGAAAAGAGCACTAGACTAGAGTCAAGTTCTGGGTTATTGCTTTAATTCAGTCCTCGATTTATGTGGCTAAAGATCTTTATTTTCTTGTCTGCCCCATGTGGGCACAATCCTGTATTACTCCCAGGAGTTGTGAGAATAAAATAGCAGGCTATGTGTTGTCCTTAACTGAGGAGCCGCTGGGGCTTGTGTGTGCCTGATGGGCCCCTGGCAGGCTTGGGCAGTAGACTGGTCAGGGCTAGAGTGAGCGAGAGGACTCGTGTGCTGTGTGGTTTGGGCAAAGCTGGATGTGATTTATAAAATCAACTGTGTAAAAACTGACATGAAATTATGAGTTCAAAATCAATTTATTGAAATGTTCAAAACAGACAATGTTTTCAGAGAAAGTAGAAACCCTTTCCCAGTTTATGTACCTCTCGGAGTAGAAGGCTGCCTGAGATGTCCAGGTCAGAAACTTTTCCCTACCTCCCTGACGTCACAGACTCTCAGGAGTGGGTGGGACCCCAAGAAGTCATGTAGTCCATACCCAGCCTCTAGGCAGACAAAGGAAGAGCAACATTTAGTGCGAGTAAATTTGCTGACCTTTCTTTAAGAGTTTCTCCTGTTCTTGGTGGTGTAAGGACTGTTTCTGAAGCAGACCTGTTGGGAGACAGACAGAGCCAGGGTCAGATATCCCAGATGCTGCTCCTCAGAATTTTTGTGTGGAAGTCCTCACTCCTGTGATGTGACATTTCCTAGAGATGAGTCTTTGAAAAGGCAACCAAGTGAAAGTAAGGTCATTAACACGGGCCCTAGTCCAGATAACCGCTGCTCTTATACACGTAGACCTACATACGCTCCAGGGAAAGCATGCGTAGACACATCAGCCAGCCAGCCACCTGCACAGCTAAAGAGAAGTTGCCAAACCTCTGGACAGCTTGATTTTGGACGGCAGACTCCAGGACCGGCTTGTTTTTGTCCAAGTTGTTTTATTACAAATACACCGTCCTTATGTCAGCCTCTGTGTCTGTGAGTCTTTGCTTAATTGTCGCTGTAGGAGGAACTCGTTCTCAGATGACCTTCTACACGACAATGACTAATTTTGCCTTGAATCTGCTGCTTTTTCTCTGTAGTAGTTATTGACTTGACACGCATTGATTTCTTTTTCATGGAAGCCCCTCCGCTGGACTTGCTTAGAATGGAAGTTTCTTAAGAAACGATTGCTTTTGCTTATGGTGTGCCCCCAATACATGTTTAGGGTGCCTGACTCATGTAGGGGTTGAATGAATGCTTATCGTTCGAACCAGCTCTAGCGAGAAAGATCTGAGTGACATGTTCATGTGAATACATGGAATATATAACAAAAGAACCATCTTAGAACACCTAATACTTGTTAAAATGGACAGTCCCGGGGCTGGGGCAACGGAAGAGCAAGAGGTCTTGCAGTACACACGTGAGGACCTGATTTAAATTGTCAGCATCCCTGTAAAACAGGGCATGACTTCTTGTTCCTGTTACCTTAATCTGTCAGGTCCTGGGCAGAGGAGGGAAGATCACTGGGGCTTGCTGGCTAGCTTGGCTGGGAAACAGCGACTTACCCTTTCTCAGGGGACCAAGGCAGGAAGTGACAGAGAAGATGCTCAACACCCTCCAGCCCCCTTGCCTCTGTGCACATTTCATGGGCTCCCATACACACCACACATACACATAGCATGCACACACACCACATCACACATATGTATCACAACTCTTCCTACATATCACACACATACACACACATACACACACACACATGCTGGAATTCTTGTAGGAATGTAAATGGTTGTCACTGACAAGGAGGAGACTAGAGAGGAAACACAAGAACAGATGCTAATATACAACTCGGGGAAAGAAATCGACCATATAACTTGTGAAGAGCTATGCAAATGACCCTCCCTTTGCAGGAAGTGGGCTTGAGACTGCCCTGAAGCAGGACACACCAGAGCCTGGGCCTCTGGCCTGCCTTCGAATGCCTTTTGTGGGCACAAACACCGGAAGCGGAAGTCGCCTGTGCAGGTTTCAGGCTGTCAAGGACACTTACTCTGCAGCTGCTGTACTCTGCTCACCAGGACCTGTTTCTCCTCCTCTGACCGCTTCAGCCGGTCTGAAAGTGAAAGAATGCAGACTGAAATAGAAGAGCGGCAGAGGTGGCGCCGAGCAGCAGTCCCGTCCTCTCCAGGGCCCTTCGGGTCTGAAGGGGAAGGGCACCATCACACATGAACACACTGTGTTGCGTACACATGCCCCCGGGTCCCTTCAGCCCACACCGGCACTGCTGGAAAGCCTTTGTTCTGCCAGTGTTTGTGCTAACCTTTCCCTTTCAAATTCGGAATATGGCCTTGGCATGAGACTCCTGTGGGAGTTGTGGTCTGGCCCACAGGGACAGGCCGGAGAAAAGAGCATACAAGGTCCTAGAGAAACCCAACTGATGTTCATTTAGGGTGACGAAGGTAGAGCTGCCTTTCCCTCGAGTAAAGATGGAATCATAAGGGCAAGCAGAAATGAAGACCAAAGCCTCCCCCCAGACTCCTCTCTCTGAGCTCATTCAGCTGTGGTTCTCATGATCCTGGGACCCCCAAGAAGAGAAGTACCTAGTAGGTCCTGGGTGTCGGAGCTCATTCAGTTGTTCTCACCCCTGAAGTTGTGGGACCCCCAAGAAGAGGAGTACCTAGTAGGTCCTGGGTGTCGGAACTCTGCTGCTCTCTGTCCCCTTGCAGGCGCTCGATCGTGGCCTGCAGCTCCTGGTGCTCATTTTCTAAAAGTTGCAGGGCCTGGTTCATCTGTGAGCCTCTGCTGTCTGCTCGCTGAGAGGAGGAGGCGGCACACAGCGGCAGGTCAGTGTGCAGAGACCGAGCAGGTGCCATGGAATAGAAGACGGCAGAACGTTAAGAGCCTGGGATGCAGGGATGTGTTCTCTATCCTGCATGTTTCCAACAGCGCATCTGACTTGATATCTACAGGGGATAGTGTCCCAGCGCCTTGGCAGGTCTCCAATCAAATCAGAACTTTTCTAGATGTTCCACTGTGCCTTCACTTTCAGCATGATCAGTTGTGAGGAAGAGAGCCCTGTGCTGTGCACCCAGTGAGATCTGTGCCTCGAAGAGTCGCGCTCCCTCTCTCATCAGCTGTGTGTGTGTATGTGGTTTCTGAGCTCTGTTGGGGGGAAATTGTGAAGATCCACCTTGGGAACAGATCCTCAAAGTTCCAAACTAAGTAAGTGAAATCTATGTGTTACTGAAGATTGTGGGGAGCCCCACTGGGGGTGCCATATATTACTGGGAAATTGGGGTCTCCTCTCTGAGTTCTTAGATTTGTTAATGAAAAAAATTAACACTTCAAGGAAATTTCTCTTTGCAACAGTTAGGGCCCATTACAGTAAATCACAACCAATCAAAATATATCCTCGTGGAGCCCTGTTTCAATGGATACATGTACAGCATGTCTCCAGCACCTGAGGCTCAGGGAACACTGCAGAAGATGCGCAGAGAGACGGAGAGCCAGAGGATCCGGGATCAGGGAGTTTGCTGTGAGAGCTCATCTCCTAGCAACATCAGAAATGACACCTGCAAAGTCTCCTCAACATGTCGGCTCAAATGTGAAGGGAACAAGGATGACATTATAGACAGCAAGCTGAATGGGGCAAAGCCCACGAGGCTTCGACCCCACAAAACAACCACAGACAACTGAGGACAGCTGGGTCAGAGAGGGGATCTCTCCCAGGGAAGAGCACATCAGGTGGTTGTCCAATCAAATGGTCAGCCCTGAAATCATACATGCAAGTTGCTATTTGGAAATATATATATGCACATACATCTATGCATGCAGTAATAATCGATGAAAAAGAGGCCATGAATTTGAAGGAAAGCAGGGAATGATATATGGGAAGGTTTGGAGGGAGGAAAAGAAGATAGAAATTAAACTCTCAAGAATATAAAAATTGAAGAAAGATGGTTAACGTTAAAAAAGAACAGATTCTGAAAGAAGCTTTTTCTTAGTTAAAAAAGGAAAATACCCCAAACAATAACAACGATGATGATGATGAGCATACGGTAAAATCTCAGCAGCTGCCTAGAGGGCAGAGACGAGGAAGAGGAAAAGAGTTAGGGCTGGAGGCTTGGCGGTTTGGCAGACAGCCATATGGCAAAGAGGATCGACAGAGAATAACTTCAGAGAAAAAGAGTAAGAAAGCCCAGAGTGTTCTGGAAGCATACCTTGACTTTGGCAAGTATTAGAAAGAGAGAGGAGATGAAAGGTTACACTTTTCTGAGAAACTCAGAAAAACGGGCAGGCTTCCCGGGAAGGGAAAGTGCACCTCTTATTAAATGGTTGATTATTCTTCCTTCTTTGTCGTGGGTTAAGGTGACTCTGCCTTCCTGAGGGGTAATTAGCCAGATGATTGAACAACTCCAGTGGGTTAACTCTTAGTTTTAGATAGCTAGGAATGCTAGGTCTCCACCCAGGCCAGAGGTAACACACACACAGTAATCGTTAACCTGTATCAAGTGTTCATAGTACCATAGACTATACTAAACACTTCGTATAAATAGTATCTAAACACTTCGTTTAAATAGTATCCATATTTAACTCATGTAACAATACTGGGATATGAAGACTATCACCCTTATTTTCCTGTTGAGGAAGCAGGCTTATCGAGAGTAATTATGTTTTCTAAGGCGACAAATTGAAAGCATAGGAACTTTTGAGTATGTCAAGGGTTTACAGTAATTTGATAAGAAACACATTGGCAGGATGTGTTAACACCTGTAAATAAGTTAGTAACATTTAAGTTGTGCACTGCGTACTCTGCTAGGATTGTGTCTGAATCAGGGTGCAATTCAAAGGTGGTTCCAGCCCAGGCGTTTGTATCTGGCTAATGCCTTTCCAGTGGGTACTTAGTTCATTTGCATGAGCAGTGTAGGCATTAGTTCTAAGTACAGAATCACAGTTCAGAGGCAGAACAGTGGGTCTAGGACTAAGTGGGCCATGGGGTGAAGACTGGAAAGCTCCTTGTTGCACGTATGAAGCCTTTGGGGCCCAACCCTGGAGCATCTTTTCTCCCCAGACCCTTTCCCTCACTCCTGCCCTCCTTCCCCTCCCATGCTAAGAGTCCAGTACCTGTAGTTTAGACTGAAGCACATGCAGTTGACTCTCCAGCTCCCTGTGCTGCTCCCCTAGGGTCCTCCAGTCCTCCTTAAGAGCCTCGTACTGACTCCTCCACTCTTCACACTTCTGCTCCGTGAAAGCCAGGGACAGCTGAAAGAGACCAGAGGAGAGTGTTCCCAAGGAGCAGACGCTTAGAGAAAACACACTGAATTCTGCATTTGCTTATATTGTAGTTTAAAATGAAGGATGAGCTTGAGGAGCATGGTCTCTGGAGTGTGTAGTTGGCCACCTTGCTCTGGGGACTGTTCCCTGCCCCCGGGGTCCCAGCCCCCAGAGCTGCACAGCGTCCCCACCTGCAACAGCGTCCCCATCTGCACAGCGTCCCCACCTGCACAGCGTCCCCACCTGCATAGCGTCCCCACCTGCACAGCATCCCCACCTGCACAGCGTCCCCACCTGCTCAGCGTCCCCACCTGCACAGAGTTCCCACCTGCACAGAGTTCCCACCTGCACAGCGTCCCCACGTCCCCACCTGCACAACATCCCCACCTGCTCAGTGTCCCCACCTGCACAGCGTCCCCACCTGCACAGCATCCCCACCTGCTCAGCGTCCCCACCTGCTCAGCGTCCCCACCTGCACACACTGAAGTTGCCGCTCCGCACTCATTTTCTCCTCCAGCACTTTCTGCAGCGACTCCTTAGCCTTCTGCTCATAATTGCTTCTCTGGTCTTCCATCTCCAGCAGCATCTTCTTCATTCCCCAGGGAGTGTGTTTCTGTAAACCAGAAGCAATCCGACAAATACACAGTGAACCTCTGCCCACCCGACAGCTGGGACACACACAGGGAATGATGTAGGTCCTGTCCCCAGGGCAGAGACACCAGTTGTCTGGTAGGCCTTTTCTTCAGGCTGGAGCTGAGCAGAGGAATCCCTTAGGGTGTCTGAGGGGTGCCTGCCATTGGCGGGGTACTTCTGCAGCTGCCTCCTCCTCTGTCCTCTCAGCTGGTTTGCCTCTGCTGAGCTCCAGACTCAGAACACGCACCATGTCTGTTAAATCTCCCCTAACTCCTCCATCCCCAGCTCTGGTGGCTTCGCTGAGCACTGACACACTGGCATTCATGAGCATGGGACCCATTCCTCACTGCTCTGCTCTTGGATGAATCTCCCTCACTGCACTGGAAACAGTTTGCAAATGGAGACACACTGCTGCCTGAAAGAAAACGTCCCGGGACTCTGAGGGCCTACTTAGTGTTCTTAAAGTCGTATTACATTTGCATTAAATGTTCCCCTGGTTTGGGTTTTTGTTTGTTTGTTTATGACAGGGTTTCTCTGTGTTACAGCCCTGGCAGTCCTGGAACTCACGCTGTAGACCAGGCTGGCCTAGAACTCACAGAGATCCTCCTAAAGGCGTGCACCACGACTGTCAAGTAAAATGTTCCCCCTGGTTTTATGACCAAGGAAACTACCCCCAAACCAGATAAACTAGATTTGAAGATCCACTGAAGTTGGGTGCCTGTGTTTCACCTTTTGGGTTTGATTTGTGAGGAAGGCAGGCAGCTTTCACAGTTAGTACTAGACCTGTCTGGGAGAACCCAGAGAATGGAGACGGAGGAAGGAGCATTAGGAGCCATTTTTTTTGTTTCACTTTGGGATTGTCAGAAATTTTGTATTTGTATCTGAAAGGGTGCTCTGCTTTTTTGGGTTTTTCATTAAAAATCAAACCAGAGAGAGACTGGTTGAAGTCAGGCATGGTGGTGTCCTAGTTATCGAACTTAATAACAGTCATCGCCGACCTGCTTCCTTTCCAATAGAAAATCGATGAGTACCTGAGCACAGTTGCTTATGCCCGTAACTCCAGCACTGGGAGGCTGGTGGGAGGATCACAAGTTCAAGGCCAGCTTAATGATGAGACCTTTCTCAAACAACAAATTAAAGACTTGCAATCTGACTTGCTTGATGGCCTCTTACAAGTTTAGTTGGCATATTCTAGCTAATAAGAGCCTAACAAAGCAGCTCACGTTGCAAAGCGAGCAGATGTGTAGACCAGGAAGCCTACAGACAATATAAGCTGTTCCCAGTCATGTAGGAAAGTGCTGATCCCTCTAGCGCTAAATGAGAGAAGCCCACCCATTCCCTACTTACCTACTTTTCCTTTAATATGTGTGTGTGTGTGTGTGTGTGTGTGTACACGTGCTTGTCATAGAGTGTGAGCAGAGGTCAGGACAATTTGTGAAGGGGTACATTTCTCTCCTCCTACAATGTGGGTTCCAGGGATCGAACTCAGATTGTCAGGTTTGGTGGCAAGGGCCTTCATTTAGGAAGCCCTCTTGCTGGCCCCTGCTCTCCCACTTTCTTTCTACCTGTCAGGGGAACTATTTTTTTTTTATAACCTGAAATTAGGCCAAATCAAGAGATCACTGAAGCCAGATATTAACAAGAAAAACCAGGATTCCCTTCTTTTAGACTCTTGTGCCCCTTGCTTCCTCCAGGTTGCTAAAAACAACTCGTTCCCAAGATCAATGTCATTTTTGCAGATTCCTGTCACGTCTTCTTCCCCTGCTATCAGATTGGGCCTCTGGAGACTGCGCAGCACACACCTTAAGGACTGTTCCCCACATCTCCGTAGGAGCCAACATCACGCCTAGTGCTGGGTTTCCTTCCCGAGCTACAGCGGTGCATGCTAGGATACAGAAGGAACCGTGGAGATAGTGACGTAGCTAACTAGGGACCCATGTGAGAACGGACAAGAGTGGGGTTGTGGCAGTCTTCATCTGGTGGCGTGTTTAGAAGACAGGAGGAAGACTCAAACGTTCTCATCCTATTGACATCAATGTGGTAGAAGTGTTCTTCAGAGCGCTTACCTGCATGCAGGTGTAGAGCTGGTTTTCCAGGGACCTTAGTTTGCCCTTCAGTTTGTCTTCATTAAGCTGCCCCTGAAGTAAACAGGATGAGTTAGTAAAGTAAGGCCTGAAAACACAGACATGGCTGAAGCTTGTTACCATGGGGCTCTGTGGGTTGCCGTGGGTGCGGGCAGGCTGAACCCTTGCAAGTGCAGAGACAGCTGAGGATCTCTCAGGGGAAGTTAGCCTTCTCCCTCTCTCTGCTAGGCCAAGGGCCATCCAGACTGGTCCCAGACTCTCTTTGTACTTTGAGTTTCTCTATCAAGTGGCCCAGGCAGCAGAGAAGACCACCGGCAGGGAGGGTCCTAAGCTGTCATTTCTTTCCTCCCCACCACCCCCACCTGCACTGCAGCTTCCCCTGCCTCTGTTGCTCCTGGGGAGAATCTGTGTTTGCTACAATGTCCTGTCTGTTGCTCCTGGGGAGAATCTGTGTTTGCTACAATGTCCTGTCTGTTGCTCCTGGGGAGAATCTTGTTTGCTACAATGTCCTGTCTGTTGCTCCTGGGGAGAATCTGTGTTTGCTACAATGTCCTGTTTGTTGCTCCTGGGGAGAATCTGTATTTGCTACAATGTCCTGTTACGGACTGATTGAACTGCGCTTGCCCTTCAGGCCGGAAGGCTGCAGAGAGCTGCAGTACTCCAGGATGGAACCACATTTGGAGGTAAGCCTTCAAAGAAGTTAACATGCAGTCAAGTCTGGTTCCCCGGTGTTTTTATAAAACAAGATCTGAGTGTCAGGATATACCGAGGGGAGAACACCTGAAGACAAGAGGGTATCTGCAACCAAGAGAGACAAGGGGAGAGACTGGCATTGGTGACACTGGTGGTATACCTTGATCTCAGGCCGGGCAGGGCTGTGGGGCAGAGGTCTCTGTAGGGGTGGTCCTTACTTTGCACATGCCTCATATCCACTGAGGATTAGTTCCTAGAACCCCTCAGAATGCTCAAGTCCCAGTGTGTAGCACTTACCAATAGCCTATGTACGCCTTCCTATATGCTTAAAAACCATCTCTGGCTCACTCACAGTACAGTGGAAACATGGCGTAAATGTATAATGTATTTACTTGAGACTAATTACATGAAAAACAAGAAAAACAGGATTTTTTTTCCTTTAATTATTCTTGGTCCAGTGTTGGATGAATCTGAGGCTGTGGAACCTGTGGCTGTGGAGGACTCTGACTGTACTCGTGTGTGTGTGCATGTGTATGTGCACACGCGCGTGCACGCATGTCCTTTCCTCCTTGACAGGACACAAGTGAGAAAGTGTAAAAAGTGAGAAATGAACTTAGAGATATTAAGCAGAGTAGGAGTGGGCCCAGGGAGGGGTAAAGGGGCTTCTGGGAAAGTCACGGAGGTATTCAAAAGCTGGGTCTATCTAATGGTCTCATCTGTCTGCCCTCCCCATCACCCCTAGCGTGCCCCAGGTCTTGTGGTGCCTGGGGGAACTTTAAGGCATTCCTTGATCTATGAGCAAGTGGAGAAGGGTGGGTAGAGGTGCAATTTTGGTTTTCAGTCTTTTACATTTCATGTACATTGTTGCTTCTACCTGTAGACATCCCCTTTGCCAGAATTGGGTTTTATCCCAGGTGTATCTGGCTGGGGCTGCGGGGGTGCCGTTAACAAGAGCATGTTTTTTTTTGTTTTTGTTTTTTTGTTTTAGAGATACAGTCATGAACCTATAAGTGGTTTTCACGTTTCTTTCTCTGACTTCTCCACCCTAGTCCTGTGGGACTCTTGGGGAACCTTTCTCCAGTTCTGGATGTTGTGGCTCCTGTCATTGGCGAACAGTTCCAACACTCTTGGTGGGCCATGGCTGTAAAGACTAGGGGCAGAAGAGGGCCTCTGGAGTGAGGGGGGCCTCCGGTGCCGGGACTCGAGGTGCCTGGGGAAGGCAGGAAGTGGTATCACAGAGCTCCTGTTTTGATCGTACTTGTCTAAGTCTTCTAACCGTGGGGACCAGGGGGAGACCCCACCCGTTCTGCTTCCTGTGTTACTCAGCTGGACCTTGCAAAAAGCAAAAGCCTTTGCCAAAAACAATTTTTTAAAGTGCCTCCTATTATTAATGTTTTTCTCAGCCGCATGTGGGAAAGCGTCGAGAGTAAGAGATTTGGCATTTACAATAACCACAGGGCTTGGGACAAATGAGAGGAGGACAAAGGCTCCCACTGTTCAGGCCCAGGCCTAACTGGTAGAGCAGCTACATTCCCCAGAGGGGCCTGTTCATTGTCAGTCTGCAGGCCCTGAACCCAGCTAGCCCCGCCCTGCCACCCTCTGTGCTGGTCTCCCAACAGACTCTGCCAGCTACACCCACCAAGTTTAAAGATTGCCGCCTTATAGCCTGGAAGGAACACAGGCTCCAGACAGTATCCTGGAAATGTCCTCTGGGTAGTTCCCTAGTCTGTAGGATCACTTTCGTTCAATATTTTCCTCTTCCAAGTATTTGCGCATTTCAACCCAACCCCACATTATTTTTCCATTTATGTTGCAATACAAGATGATTCATGGTAGCCCCTTCAAGTAGGGATAGGGGCTGCCACCCAAGTCTACGGCATGAACAAAATCCCTGGCCCACAGCTCCAGACTCCCTAAGGCAAGCAGGAATGTTGAAGCCAAGTTGCTGCAAATAGAGCAAGCAGTCCCCTTACCCCCAGTCTCCCCATGCTGACTTTAGTGTTAAAGACTTAAGAAGTTCTACAGGCTGCTGTGGACCCTATCCAGGAGTCTGGATCGCCTCAGACAGGCCACCCCTGGTGGGGAAAGGCAATGGGGAGACCACACACACCTGGTGCTGGTCCGTCCCCTGCCTCATATCTATTTCCAGAAACAGCACACCTCACCCTGGAAGCCTTAGCCCATGGCTCATCTCTGCTCTCACAGAGTTTGCATAGGGTGCAGAGCCAGTTCCCCCGTGCTGTCATCGCAAGCTCTCAGTTCCGCTTCGCAGATCCACCCCAGCTTCCTCTCCTGCATAGCTGCATCTGTTCTAGTAGTCAGACCCAGCTCTGGGTTCCCAGCAGCTCCAGGGAGTGACCTGGGGGGCACTGACTCTGGGGCTCTGATGGAGAGCTTGCTGTGAACATCATCTCTACATGAGAAGCTGGAGATTCATGCACGGAATCAAATGAAAGGACAAAGACGACACTTGGCTGAGGTCCGAGTCCTAATTCTGGTCTCGTTCATTCAAGTATTTTTTTCAAAATCACCAAATGGGGCCACTGTTTCACTAATATTGGGGCCTTCTTGGGAGGGATGGAGTTGAAGTGTTTTGTTTTGGGAGAAGCAAGGACTCTCAACTGAACAGCTAATAATGACTTTTCTTAAATACAGGAAGCTGGGAGCTTGGGGTGGGAGGATGAAGAAAAGGGTGAATGTGAGACCTGGGAAGGGTAGGAAGGTGGGAGAGGAGCCACAACTCCTCGTCTGGAGCCCGGGGTAACATAACACCCCCTCCAAGTTTATGGTAGAAATGGCCGAAAAACAGCAAAACAACAAAGCAACAACAACAACAACAGCCAAACAGGGTCTCAACATAAAGCCCAGGCTGGCCTGAAGTTTAGAATCCTCCTGCCTCAGACTTGACTGCTACATAAATAGCTCTTAAGGCATCTGCCTCACTTCCACTAACTAAGCACAGTTGACCTAGACTCTGCTAGGCCTCCTTAGGGCTCCATCCCTCGCTCAGAGTCAGGCCTTTGTTTAGAGAAACTACAAGCACAGACCAGATTCTTCCCCTGCAGAAAGACAAGCAGGCATGGCAGAATAAGTAAGGCCCTGCTTTCAACTCTGAGTGAATGTTAACTTCCGCCCCTCTTCCTGCCTGTGACTGTGTTTCTCAACCGGGGGTGGCATGCGATCTCATGGGTCCTCAATACAAGGCCTGCTGTGACACATATGCACATCCACATACAGATATGCACGTGTGTTTTCTACAATGGAGTCTGCACATTCAGTTTGAAACAAACCTTGACAGTGAAGGGCCAAGCCTCCTGTTCTGAAAGTGTGAGAGAGGTATTTCTTTGATGCTCTTCAGATGGGACCCCTTCCTGTCCATCACACTGCGCTACACCCAGTGCTTTGCCACACCCAGGCCTGTAAATATCCTAATTCCTTAAACACTCTTCTGCTTGCCCCCATCATAGAGCCACTCCTGAGCTGGTGAGCTGCTACTCACCCCTAAGACCCAGCAGAAATGGCCTCTTTCCACAGAGCCTTCCTTCCTCTACCTCGACAGAACCGCTCTCTTTCTCTGTTGGGCTGCGCACACACTCGCAGCCTGGTCTCACCAGAGCTGCCTGCTGTGTCTCTCCCTTGCTGGGCTGTGAGTCTTTCAGAGTAAGGACTCGGTTTCGTTTTGTTCCTGAACCCCCAGCCTAGAGTTGGACGTTACCAAGCATCTTATAAACCAATGGGGGAGATGATCTCAATTTAGCTCAGCCACTGGCGTGCCCGGCTGCGAACTCTGGCTCCTTCTCTGCCAGTGGGAAAGACAAGCAGGGCCCGCACAAGAGAGACTCCAAATCCAGGCTCGGTGACTGGTGTAAGGAGGGATGACTTGGCTCCGAGGGGGAGTGGTGGCCTTCTGTGTCACCACAAACCTCTGGGAGTGTTCCAGCTGCCCCCCTTCATTTCTTTAAGCATAAACCTTCCTATAGTGAGTTGCGTGGAGGCCTGGGAGGCTGCATGTTCTGGCTGAACACACCTGCTGCCATAGACTTTGGTGGCACCAACTTATCCTTTGCTGAACACAGGAGGGTTCTACAGACTCTTTCAAGGGATCTATCTGCAAGGCCTTTCCCTTTTCAGCACATGCTCCATGACACTGACTGCCTTCAAATACTTCAATTGAAAGAGTGCTCACAAGAGGTTGAACTGAGAAGGAAATAGAGTTTAGGTGTCTTCTGTTCAGCTAGTGTTTGTCTGGAACCTGCAGCTCACTCCTGCTTGATCCGGAAAGCCCCAATTCTCTCTCCAAACCTTGTCCTCTCAGAGAGTCTCCAAAAGTGCTAAGAAGGCCAGTTGTGTATTCTTGTTGGCTGAAGTAGCTCCTCGATGTGGGATTCTCCTCTGTTTGCTGTGAATATCATTGGTTAATAAAGAAACTGCTTTGGGCCTATAGCAGAGCTATAGGGGAACAGAGCCAGGTGGGGAAAACTAAACTGAATGCTGGAGAAGAAAGGGGGCGGAGTCAGAGAGAAGCCATGTAGTCCCACCAGAGCCAGAGGGAACTCTAGCCAGTAAGTCACAGCCACGTGGTGATACACAGATGAATAGAGATGGGTTAAATTAATATGTAAGAGTCAGCCAATAAGAAGCTAGAGCTAACGGGCAAAGCAGTGATTTAATTAATGTGGTTTCTGTGTGATTATTTCAGGGCTAAGTGGTCGGGAACCAACAAGCGGCCCCCTCCCTACAACAGTTAGGCCAAGAAGTTATTTAATTAATACAGTTTCTGTGTGATTATTTTGGTTTCTGGGCAGCCGGGAAACAAACAAGCGGCCTCCTCCAACAGCTCCTCCCCTGAAGTTGCCAGTAGCCCAAGACCCCTCCTAAAGTGGTCAGTTTTTGACTATACCTGGGCTTGTGGAGGACATCATCACCCCTTGCCAACAGGGTATATACGCTCCCTGCTTTAGTTTGGCTGCGTGACTTCTCCAGGCCTTGCTCAAATATACCTGTTCTTTTACTTTTTAATTCAACTTGATCTGGCTTACTGCATTGGTGGAGAAACCTATTATCATGTTACAGGAAACCTACTAACTAGGTATTGAGAATGTACAACCATGTACTTCTCTAATTTTTCTTTTTTGAAGCAAAGCTTTCCATTAAAATACATAACTTAAGTTAGCATATGATGCTTGACTGTTGTTATTTCTAAATTAATATTCATAAATTTCCATTTTAAGTTTTAACACGGCAAATTATAATATGGTACCCATCAGAAGTTCTTTGGAGTTTTTAGTTAAAAATTAGTACAAAGATGGGTTGCCTCATCTAGATTTAATAGGAAGGGAGGTGCCTAGTCTTTTGACAACTTGATATGCCGTGGCTGGCCCATATACATGGGGAGACCTGCCCTTTTCTGAAGAGAAAGGAGGAGTGGGTGGGGTACTGGGGAGGCACTGGGAGGAGAGGAGGGAGGGAGGGGAAGTGTGGTCACTCTAGGAAAATATTAATCTATTAAAAATTAATATAAAGATTCCTGAGATAAGAAACTTAGAGAGCCATTGTGCTAAATCGAGCCACACTCTGGCTCTTACCTGACCACCCTGTCACTGAGTCCTCCTTTGCCTGGCAATGCTTTGTAACTGTCCTTGTGCCTCTGGCTCCCTTCCCTGGGGTTCTTTGTTCTCCCTGTAGCCTGTTCCACCCTGGAAGCATCTCTTATTTCTCATGTCTGTATTGTTTTGGCATGTGTCTTGCTTACAGAACTATGAACCCTCTGAAAAGCAGGAGCCTGAGCCCGGCACAGTAGTGCGCGGCGCGGCTTTGATCCCGGCACTTGGGAGGCAAAGGCAGAGATAGGTGCATCTCCGTGAGTTCAAGATCAGCCTGGTTTACATAGAGTTCTAGGTCGTCCAGGGCTACGTAGTGAGGTGATGTTTACAAAATAAATGAAGGTGTCTGCCTAAAGAACAATTTCCCAGTGCCTGGTATCAGGAGCATGGCCTTTGACAATCTAGAGAATGAACAGACCAACATCAGAGACCTGGACTTTGCTAAGTAGTAATGTGACTGTGGGAAAGGCCTTGGCCCATCACGGCAAAGAGAAAATCAGACCAGAACAACCATGAAGTTCTCTGTAGGCTGAGTATTGTTCAGGCTGACTTGTGTGTGTCTTGATACGGATCCGTGATGGTTGAGTTTGATTGTCTGCTTGATGACATTTAGAGTCATAGCGAAGGCAAACCCCTGGGTATGCCTGCAAAGGAGCCTCTAGATTGCAGAGGTGGTTAGACCCACTTGGAATGGAGCACTGGCTGGGGTTCCCAGTGGGAAAAAATAGGGCAGGGGAGCCAGCTGAACACCAGCCTTTCTCAGTTGGATCCTGTCTGTGGATACAATGTGACCAGCTGCCTCACAGTCCCGCAGCCATGACTCCCCCCTTCCCGAACGATGATGGGTTGTACTCTGGAACCATAAACAAAATAAGCCCTTTCTTTAAAGTTCCTTGTATCAGGTAATTTGGTACAGCAATAAGAAAGTGACTAATACAGAATCCCACGTGAAAGCCGTTGCCTTGACAATACTTGGTAACAACACTGGACGGAGCCTTCATTTCATCTCTTCTCATGGTTTAAAAGCAGGGCCTTATGTCTGCTTTTGGTTTTGGGTCTCCCCAGGTCACACTTACTGTGACCTTTGGGCCTCTGCGTCTAAGCACCCCCACCTTTGCCTCCTCCCAGTGAGACAGCCCTTCCCATGCCGGGTGGGATGCTGAGAGACACGAGGTGGGCATGCATGAAAGTCTTCACACCTGGTCTGAAAATTTTACTCTTACCTTCCAAGAGCTGTCAGAGGCCCGGATCAGGGCAGGCAGCAGGTCCTGGAGAAACACCATTTTCTGTTTGAGGATCAGCTCCCTTTGGAGAGCTTCCTAGAAGGAAAAATATACAGGGGAAGGTTAACCTGGAGGAAGAGTGGGTGTGAGGCTGCCACAGGCGTCGCCGTGATACTTACTTTGAGGTACTCAGAGAGTTGGATGATGTCCTACAGAGAGAGATGAAGAGGCTCAGGAAGACGTCGGCAGAGAACCAGAGAGCCCTGGCTGGCTTACACGGAGCACATCTCTTTTGCCTTGGATCTGGCAGGGTCCTTCTAGGCCCACATCTATGCTCAGGACCCTCCACCACAGCCCAGGTTTATCCCAGAATCCTGGGATGCTAGCTCTTAGGGACCATTTGACCCACACCTTTCCAAATGAGGGTTCTCTTACCTTATCTTGAACTGCGACTCCACAGCTGGGAAGAGAAGGAAAACATGACAGTGGGCCAAAAAATTGAAACCTGCGAGCAGGCGGGGTGTAAGCTGCACCTGGCATCCCTGTGGAAGAGCAGTAGGGCGGGGAGGGGCTTCTTCCTCCTCCTCAGCTGGGCTGTCAGTGGAGGAGAGGGATGAATGGGATGTGAACTGTTGGGGTCAGAACACGAGGGAACTCACTTGGTTTGCTGACTGGCATCACTCTTTACTCTTGGCTGTGCCTCTTCTGCCTTTGTCTGAGTACCTGAGAGACAGACAGGGTGATTCAGCAGGTCAGGAAGGAGGGAGGATGAGGGAGGGATGGGAGAACTGGGCTGCCGTTGTAGGTCAGGGCCGCGCTCTCACCCCGGTGCTGTCTGTGTGGTTTCTTTATGGCAGAGTCCTGTGGTGGACAGACTGTCACGTGTGAGGAATGGAGGCCATCCAAATCTCTCTGGAGGCTTGAGGAGGAATGGTGCATGGTCGGGAAAACGGCGGCGCTCGTCCCTGTTACCTGGAAAGCAGAGGAAGGTTGTGGAATGCCACTCCGAAGGGCCTTTTAAGCTCTCCAGAGAACTGCAGAGAGAAGAGCCAGAGGCTGGGGCTGTAGCTCAGTGCTAGCGGGTTGCTGGGCACATACAAAGCCCTCGGCTCCATAATGAAACAAAGCAAATGTTAATGACATCTGTGTGGACTGAGTGGTTTTCCCGAAACTCCTGTGTTGAAATTGTAGCGGTTTTTAGGAGACAGAGCCTTTGGGAAGACTTATGTCGGAACATGGGGCCATTGCGAGTGAGGTCAGTGCCTTCCCAGAAGAGCTGTGTAAGAGCGCGCCTGTCTGCCCACTTTCTGCCACGTGTGCACATGGTGGCGCGACTCTCTGCACAGGAAGAGTGTCCTCATCAGATTCCAGATGCTCTGGAGTCTTAGGCTTGGACCTGAGCTTCAAAAATGACAAGAAATATGTTGCTGCTGTTTCCAGCTACTCCCTGTGTGACATTTGGTCACAGCAGTCCAAATGATACTTTCTACCTAGAAAGCCAAACCACCCAAAGCTTCACAGCCTCGAGGTCACCTCGGTGCCTGTTCTTTCTTGTCTTGGATGGAGGGAATGTCTGTTATTTTTATCTTCTTTTCTACAAAATCAAAAAGTCTATGTAGCTAACCCAGTACTAAAAGGCTAAGAAATATCTATGGGATCCCATGATGGGCTGACTAAATAGCCACGGGCAGACAATTATTTCACTGCATTTTTCTGTTCCCATTCTCGATACCTCTGCCCCTTTGTCAAGGCCATTCAGAGGCCCTGTTACCATGTAAAACAGGCAGTTGGCATGTTCTAGCATGGTTGCTCTGGGCAGCCGTGTGGCAGCATGTGCATGCACACATGCATGTTGGGGCATGAAGAACACTGGCTTGTGTTCCTGGCATATTCAAAGCATTTAGTAAGTCTCTGGTGAACGATGGTCAAGTAGATGCCGTAAGATAGCCGCAGAAGATGTTATAGAGTTGGAGATGCGGCTCAGTGGCAGGATGCTTGCCGACCATGCACAAGGCCCTCAGCATTGAGAGAAGAAAAAGCAGAGTCTGTGAATTACAGTGCACCTGGAATCCCAGAACTCAGGAAAGGGGGGGCAAAAAGATCATAAATTTGGAGCCCTCTTGAATTATATAGCAAGGCCATATCTTAGAGAAAAAAGATCTCATACTAGTTATTATTTATAATTGCTTGAACAGTTATTTCTTTTCTCCTAACAGCCAGGAGTAGGACCCCCATTCCCCATTTCAAAAGAAATTAAAGACACAGCACAATCTCTAAAGAGCAATGGTTGATGACTGATGGAAACTTGATTGCATGGCTGAGGAAGGGGCTTACAGGAATCACTTGTTAATGACCTTCGACCTTTGTGCTTCTCAGACTCCCCATCCCCCGGGTCTAGAGCAGTGTTTTCTTGGACATATCCCACCTGCTGTCCAGGGAAAGCAGTCTTGTTGGCACCAGGCAAGGACTCTTTGAGGACAGTCACCTGACATGTCTCTCCATCTGTCTTGCGGGAAGGCCCTTGCTCCCTGACCTGGCCTTTCGTTTCATCTTCCAGGTTTCTCCTTCTGAGGAACTGGAGCTGCCGAGCTCTCTGAAGCTGTTCCCTGTGCTGGGTCCTCAGCACCTTCACCGGCTGGCGGCAGGTAGTCTCATTGCGGCGGCGGCGACGGCTTTCTCGGATCTCCTGACGTCTTTCACACTTGGCCTCGTAGCTCTCAGCCCACCGAGCCAAGCCAGGGGAGGACTTGGGGTCTGAGCTGATCATGGTGACCTCCCAAGCACCTGTTGTCTTTGGCTTTCAGTTCCTTGAACAGCTGCTTGGATCTGCCAGATACCAAGAGGGAGGAGTCAGAAGATGAGCCAAAAACTGACAATCTATCTCCCTAGGTCAGGGCAGAAATAGCACAGGGCTCCATCTGTGTGTGAGCTGAAAACCCGGGGTGAGGACTCCTGGGCTCAATCCTGCATGAACTGATGGAATCCAGCAAGGCCAGGTTTCTCTAGCACTGATCCCTAAAGTGGGCGGCTCTCTCTGGAGCCCCTTCTTCTTTGGTTAGATGCCTCTGAGTGAGGGTACACAGGGGACAAATGATACTTGTCGCAATGAGCGTACAGCCCTTTGGGTGGCTTGCAGAACTGTGGCCACCTCAGCCCACTTCATCTCCCAGTCTAAAATGAAAGATGATGTCATTCTGACTGTTCTCTTGCCCACACTATCCCTAAAATAGCTAAGAGGCAGTTCTCGAGACCCAGTGGGGGTCTAGCCACAACCCCTCAGGAAGTGACCAGGTTTGTGACTGGCACCCTCTGCCCCATTTCTAGCTCTCAGCAGTCACCTTGTGGCTCAGGACTGGCATGGCTCAGGGAAACCTGCCCTAATTCCTCCATCACCACATCCTGACCTTTCTCTCTGTCATCTGCTATGTATCTAGGGCAAGGTGCTGACGTCAGCTGCTGATCAGGTCAGTGTATGGGATGAGCATCTTCACGATGCTTAGTGTTGGTCCACTCCAGAGACGCTGGCTCAGTGTCACCTCCCTGCCAAGCTCAGTCTATCTCCAAAACTGCTGTCTGAACTCTCAACAGGAGTCCTCCAAAGACAAACCCTAAGAAACAAGACAAGAGAAACCTGTCCCCAAGGAATGGTCTTCAGGATAGGTCACCCTTGGTTCCCCATTAGGTGACTTTACCTGCCATCTGTCTAGTACCTAAACCCTCGTCTTCACCTACCTGTTGTGGATTTGGCTAGCCTCATTCTGGGCTCTGGCAGCCTGGTGGAGTGAGGGCTGGACTCAGACGAGCTACACCCTAACATCAGAGATGGTGCCCTGCCTCCTCTGCCTTCTGGAGCCTGGCTGGGTGATGAGGAAGGTCCTCCTCACAGCTGCTGCCTCTTCTCTATTACCGTTCATCCCACTGTCCTCGAATTCAGCTCCTGGATGGTCAGAGGAAGTATCCCAGCTTCACTGACCAGCAGACACTGGGCAGTTCTGACCCCTGAGACTTGTTTATAGGCTGCACAGAATCTGCAGGCTGAGGCCCTATGCTTCTTTGTTGGGACTTCGATGTCTATTCTGGCACAAGATAGAATTCTGTGCAGAGCGGCTGCTCTGTCCCTGGTCACTGCGCTCATTCACAAGCCTGTGGGTGGACACTCTCACTCTCTGAGGGGCTTATATGGCCAAGTCCTGGATGCTTTTTGTTACCTGAACCTTGAGGGCAGAGGAGCAGCCTCTGCCTTGGGCAGAGCTTACCCCATGGACTGTGAGCTGGTGTTTGTCCTCCTCATCATCTCAGTGCCTTCCCCAAGGCTTTGCTCTCACTCATGCTCTGCCAAAAGCTCTACACATGTTCTGTGATGGATGGATGGATTGTTGTAATAAAAAAATGTGGTATGCGAGAGAAAGACGCAGTGCGACAGAGCTCAGGTGGAAAGAGTTTTATAGGGGAAAGGGGACTTCAAAAGGGAGAGGGGAGAGCAGCCTCTGGGGACAGGGGCAGCAGAAGAGAGAGGCAGAGAGAAAGGGAGAGAGGGAGAGAAAGGGAGGGAAGGAGAGAGAGAGGGAGAGGGAGAGATGGGAGGTAGGCATGGCCCTTTTAAATGTGCACAGCAGGGGCTCTTAGTGGCTGCATCCTGTCAGAACCCCAAGGCCAGGCCATATACAGATGCCTGAATACTACCATGGATGGATGAATGGATGGGATGGATGGATGGATGGATGGATGGATGGATGGATGGATGGGTGGGTGGATGGATGGGTGGGTGGATGGATGGATGGGTGGATGGATAGGAACTCTTGCTTTGGGGCCAGTCTGCGACTCACTTTCAGGCTGTCATTGCCTACAAACAGCGGGGAAATGGTTAAGTGTTGCTAAGCCTCAGGGTTCTCATTAATGAAATGGGGCTAAAACGTCCCGTGAAAGGGATATGAGCATTAAATGATGACATCCACACCATATACTTAGCACTGCCATTATGATAGCTTTTAAAAATAACAGACAGAAAGCATCCTACCTATCCTTGCTGGTGCTGGATACTGAACACTTGGTGTAAATCAAACGCCCTGGCAAAGCCAGACTCTAGGACACCGTCTGATTCCCCCTAATTCCTTCTCTCAGTTCTGAACAGGCCTTATAGCTCCATCTTGGAATAATTTTCCTGTGGCCTCTGAGTTTGGGTTATAAGGACAAAGCGCTTCTCAGTGGTCTGGACGTAACCATCAACTCCAGTAGGTCAGACAGGAAGGCAAAGAACAGGCAGATGAAGAATGGGTATGGCCTCACGAGAGTGAGGGGTTAGGTTCCTCCCTGTTGGGTCCTACTTCCATATAGGCTTTGTACTGGAGGTAGCTGTCTGGGTTTAGGACCCTCTCGCCTTCTAGACAGGAAGAGGAAACATCTTGTGGGGTTGAGGCAAGGCTGTGGTGACGTCTCTCCCTGCTCTCCATCTAGCTGGTCTGTAGGTCTACTGAAATATGGCTGCTTTACTCTCTGCATCATTAGGACTTAATACCAAGAGGGAAGTTACAGTAGGAATGGTTCCCTAGAAAGAGGAGCATTGCTCGACCCACAGGTCCTCCCACTCCCCGCCACCCCGATGGGATTTGATGTGGTGCTTGTATGGAGCCACACAGCCTTCTGGAATGGTGTGAAATGGTGGCTCACTTCAACATAAGAAGGCTGTGGAAGATCTGATGGACAGGGACTAGCTGCAGAATAAAGGAACTGGTCCTGTGGTTCAGAGAAAGGTCACAAGGTCACTTGCCCAGGCTTTCTGGAGTCTCCATTAGCAACAGGAAGGGTCCAGTTAGAGCCTTGGAGGAAGGGGTAGTACCCGCTAGGGAGGGCGGCTCTCCTTCCTGCATAGGGAGGCAGCAGGGCACTGCCCCTCACCTACAGGCTTGTCGTTACCTTTCCTAATCTAACAGGTGGAACAGAGCTGTTAGCCATATCTCAGTGGTTACCCAAGGATGCTTTCTTGGTCACACAAAGCCCAGCACTCAGACCCTACCACCTGCTGCTGTGCAGGAGGCTGGCATGGGCAGAGCCCCTTCTGCCCCACCCCCAACGCCAACAGACCCAAACCTGGATCCCAAAGCATTGTCCTCCACCATTACCTCAGGTCCCAGGTTCTGTCCCTAGTGTCTCTCTGGTCTCAGATGGCCAGGGAAGTGGTCAGTCGGATGTTCTGAGCCCCCTCTCTGGTCTCAGGTGGCCAGGGAAGCGGTCAGTCAGATGTTCTGAGCCCCCTCTCCATTTTCCTCCGATACCCACATTCTTTTGGCACAGCAGTCTGGTGAAACAGGAAACAGACAAGCCACAGTGCTTGCAAACCTCAGTTCCTCTCCTTGCTCTCAGCAACTTGAGAGGGGCCCCTTCACCCTTGGGGCCTCCAGGGCTGGTGAGGAACTCCACCCCACCACCCACTCTTCCGCTACCTGATTGGTCTGTGCTCCCCAGCAGTTTCAAGCCAATATCCATTTCCAGGGGTTGATGATAGAGTTCAGTAGGTAGAGTGCTTGCCTAGATGCATAAAGCCTCGTGTTCCATCCTCAGCACTAAAAGCCATATCTGGCAGTGCAGCTCTGAACCCCAACATCAGGAAGTGGAGGCAGGAGAATCAGGAGTTCAAGGTCATCCTCAGCTAGATATTCAGTTCAAGGTCAGCTTGGGCTACTTGAAACCCTGTTTCAAAACTTTTTGTTGTTGTTGTTTGTTTGTATCTGGGATTACACAGGGATGAGCTCTGAGCCAGATCCAAGCCTCGCCATTTCTGTGGTGAGACCCAGGAGGGATGTTTTCCATGCCATCCAGCTATCTGTTCAGGAACCTTCCTTTCCTTTGGGCACCTCTCCCCAGTGTTGGCATGTCTGAAGGATCTGTGTTTTTCGAGGAGCTCTAGATCCTTAAGGGGTTCTGCATTCATTTCTTTCTGAAGCAATGTGGAGGGTTGACAGTAAAGGTGGCTAGAAGACAGAAGGTAGATAACCAACATAATCTGGGGGAATAAAGAGAAAAATCCCAGTGAGTTGAACTGAGAAATTTGGGGAAAAATTAAAGAGAACAGATGCATTAGAAAGAAACTATCACAAACAGGCAATCTGGAGCAGCTCATGATAGATCAGCAGGAAACTGGGTTGGTCCAAGCTCACGAACAGCACTGGGACCTCTGAGCCCTCAGCATGGAGGGGTTAGGTGGTAGATGCGGCTGCTGTGAATGTAGAGTTTACAGATGTGTAAGGGGGATGTAAGGAGGCAGTCGTGAGGCAGGCAGTGAGACGCTCACGCAACTGTGCTAAGTTTCGTTAACATGGAGAAGTTATCACAGTCCTCCTCATGGTTGCTACTTCCCCTCGTGTCTGAAGAGAAAAAGGCAAGAAGCACACAGGTTAGATTCTTACACTGGTGCCCAGGACAAGAGACATGAGGGAAGACAGGAGATTGTATTGGAATTGCAGCAGATCTGAACTGTATTAAAAACTGTACAGAAATGTGTCAGAGGTCAAAATCCCTCCTAGGGCTGGGTACTCTATGGGGGCTACACTCATGTTGCCTGGGCTAATAGGTTTTTATGTGTGCTCAAAGTCATGCGGCAAGGGCTGGACCCAGGTTTGCTCTGCGTCAAAGAAATAACTGTTTGTTTTTGGATTTTTGAGATGGGGTTTATTTGTGTAGTTCTGGCTGTCCTTGAACTCTGTAGAGTAGGCTAGCTTCAAATGCACAAAGATCTGCCTGTCTCTGCCTCCCGAGTGCTCAGATTAACGGTGTGCACCATCACTGCCAGGCAAAGTCAGAACTCACTTTTTTTTTAAAAGAGTGTTTATTTATTATGCATATAATATTCTGCTGGCATATGTGCCTACACGTCAGAAGAGGGCACCAGATCTCATTACAGATGGCTGTAAGCCACCATGTGGTTGCTGGGAATTGAACTCAGGACCCCTGGAAGAGCACCCAGTGCTCTTAATCTCTGAGCCATCTCTCCATTTCCAAAGCCAGAACTCTTAACCCTGCTCTGAGAATTAATGGTTCATAAAGTTGCCATAGGCTACTGATCTATCTACATGGAATAACTGCACATGCACGCATGAACACACACTGTCCCTGAGAATAGAGAGTGTATCTTATTTTCAAATATGCATGAAGCATTATAAGATTGACCATGCTGACAGAAAACAATGTTTTAGCTGAGTGTGGTGGTACATGCCTATAATTCTAGTACTGACCAGGAGGAAAGTATGCCTGAGGATAGCCTGGGCTAGCTAGTGAGATTTTTTTGTTTTTTGTTTTTTTAAAAATAAAACAAAAACATAGCCTTTGAAACAAGATTCTCTGGCCATAGTACAATGAAATTAGAAATTAACAATAAAAGTTGGGAAATATAGATCAGTCTTGACATGTAGAGAATTGAGTCTGAAATTAAGAATCTAGTGAGTACAGTGATAACGGGAACATTAAGACCAAAGTCTGTGAGGCACTGCGGAGGTATGCCCCATAGCTGCAATCATTTCATTATTTAAATAAGATTAAAATGATTTATGAGCTTACTTACATTCAAGCAGACTTCTAAAATTTGTCATAAGAACCAAGGAAAGTAGGTGAAAATTAAGAAGGAAAGAAGAAAATGTTAAGTTAGGCTAGTGAGCAGGTGTGATGGGAATGCAGAAGCTTGTGCACATGTGCAGAGATGCTTGTGTGCATGTGTGTGCAGATGCTTGGATGTTTGTGTGCATGGGTGTGTGGATGCCTGGGCATTTGTGTGCATGGGTGTGTGGGTGCTTGGAAGTTTGTGTGCATGTGTGTGTGGATGCTTGGGCATTTGTGTGCATGGGTGTGTGGGTGCTTGGACGTTTGTGTGCATGTGTGTGTGGATGCTTGGACGTTTGTGTGCATAGGTGTGTGGATGCTTGGGTGTTTGTGTGCATAGGTGTGTGGATGCTTGGGTGTTTGTGTGCATGGGTGTGTGGATGCTTGGGCATTTGTGTGCATGGGTGTGTGGATGCTTGGGTGTTTGTGTGCATGGGTGTGTGGATGCTTGGGCATTTGTGTGCATGGGTGTGTGGATGCTTGGGCATTTATGTGCATGGGTGTGTGGATGCTTGGGCATTTGTGTGCATGGGTAATCTTGTGTAGGAGGTGGTGGTATAAATACCAACAGAAAGCAGAACTTAAAAGTAAGTTACTGCCTGTTCTAATCAATACAGGAGTAAGGACATATATAAAACCTTAGGAAGCAACCACAGTACGGTGAAAATTAATACATCAGGTCATTTTCATCTTACTAACTTTTTAGTCAGAATGATGCTTCAATATAGGATTTACATATGTATGTGATTTCAGCTTGCTCGCACTAACCCCTGATTTCTCCTTAGTTTAACCCTTCTTCCCATGGGTTTCCTATTCCTCAGACATGGCCCCTTTCTGCTCTCAGGTCTTATACAAAGTATGTGTATTGCTGAGTCTATGTTCTCTATATGAGAGAGAACATACTTATCCCAACAGTCCTCTCTTCTGTACCCCCTCCTTTCAGACCTACTTCACTTACTTAGTTCCCTTCTACTTTTATGTCTGTCTAAACCTAGTTTCCGAAGCCAGGTATAGTATAGCTCACATTGTATTCTAAGCACTAGGAAGGTAGAGGTAGGGAGGACTGGCATAAATCGGAGACCAGCCTGGGCTATGAAGTAAGACCCTGCCTCAAAATATATATATCACAGGAGAGAAAACACGTGGTTTTTGATTTTTGAGTCTGGCCTGTTTCACTTGACCTGATGATCCCTGACTCATCAGTTTCCCTGCAAATGGCATAAAAGTCAATTTGCATAACTGTGCTGATGGCTTTGCAAACCAGAATCAAATGGATTTAAGAAAACCAGATGCACGAAGAGAGTCTCATCCGCAGCTGGCCTCTTAGGGTGGGAAGGGAGGGTTTAATCAGCCTATTGACCAAAGGAAAAGCTTTACACTGGGCTAACTGGACACTCTTTTTTTTTTCTTTTTTTTATTGAAAAAAAAATTTTCCACTTCCTCCCTGCCTCCCATTTCCCTCCCCCTCCTCCCGCCCCTCTCCCCCTCCCCCCACTCCTCTTCTCCTCCCTCTTCAGTCCCAAGAGCAGTCAGGGTTCCCTGCCCTGTGGAAAGTTCAAGGTCCTCCCCCCTCCATCCAGGTCTAGGAAGGTGAACATCCAAACTGTCTAGGCTCCCACAAAGCCAGAACATGAAGTAGGATCAAAACCCCGTGCCATTGTCCTTGGTCTCTCATCAGCTCTCATTGTTCGCCATGTTCAGAGAGTCCGGTTTTATCCCATGCTTTTTCAGTCACAGTCCAGCTGGCCTTGGTGAGCTCCCAATAGATCGGCCCCACTGTCTCAGTGGGTGGGTGCACCCCTCGTGGTCCTGACTTCCTTGTTCATGTTCTCCCTCCTTCTGCTCCTCATTAGGACCTTGGGAGCTCAGTCCGGTGCTCCAGTGTGGGTCTCTGTCTCTATCTCCATCCATCGCTAGATGAAGGTTCTATGGTGATATGCAAGATATTCATCAGTATGGCTATAGGATAGGTTCATTTCAGGTTCCCTATCCTCAGGTGCCCAAGGAACTAACTGGGGACATTGCCCTGGGCATCTGGTAGCCATTCCAAGTTCAAGTCTCTTGCCAACCCTTAGGTGGCTCCCTTAACTAAGATATGAGTTTCCCTGCTCCCCTATCCAACCTTCCTTTATCCCCAATCATCCCATTTCCCCCAGTTCCCCTCATCCTCTCCTTCACACTTTTCTCTCCCCATCTCCCCTCACCCCCATCCCACCCCACTCCCAAAATTCCAATTTTTTGCCCGGCAATCTTGTCTATTTCCCAAAGCCAGGAGAATAACTATATGTTTTTCCTTGGGTTTACCCTCTTGTTTAGCTTATTTAGGATCACAAATTATAGACTCAGTGGCCCCTATCCATGGCTAGAAACCAATTATGATTGAGTATATCCCATGATCTTCCTTTTGGGTCTGGGTTACCTCACTCAGGATAGTATTTTCTATTTCCATCCATTTGCATGCAAAATTCGAGAAGTCATTGTTTTTTACCTCAGAGTAGTACTCTAATGTGTATATATTCCACACTTTCTTCATCCATTCTTCCATTGAAGGACATCTAGGTTGCTTCCAGGTTCTGGCTATTACAAATAATGCTGCTATGAGCATAGTTGAACAAATGCTTTTGTCATATGATAGGGCATCTCTTGGGTATATTTCCAAGAGTGGTATTGCTGGGTCCAGGGGTAGGTTGATCCCAATTTTTTTGAGAAACCGCCACACTGATTTCCAAAGTGGTTGCACAAGTTTGCAGTCCCACCAGCAATGGATGAGGGTACCCCTTTCTCCACAACCTCTCCAGCAAAGGCTATCCTTGGTGTTTTTGATTTTAGCCATTCTGACAGGTGTAAGATGATATCTCAAAGTTGTTTTGATTTGCATTTCTCTGATCGCTAAGGAGGTTGAGCATGACCTTAAGTATCTTTTGGCCATTTGAACTTCTTCTGTTGAGAATTCTCTGTTCAGTTCAGTGCCCCATTTTTTAATTGGGTTAATTATCATTTTAAAGTCTAGTTTCTTGAGTTCTTTATATATTTTGGAGATCAGACCTTTATCTGTTGCGGGGTTGGTGAAGATCTTCTCCCAGTCAGTAGGCTGCCTTTGACACTCTTATCTGGTTACTAGGGCCTCCCTTTTGGGAGCTTCTGAGACTCCTTCATTCGGCCAGCTGATTGCTTCTTTCTCGGAAAATGGTATTGTTAATCAGAGTTGTTCATTCTTGGAGTTTCTCCCAACTGGCCCCTGTTTCTCAGCAATGCATTCTCAAGCCCAAGTAATTTACTCTGGAATAAAGTCCCAGACAGTTTTTATTAGTATTTAGTGGTACCTGTGGCCCTTGCTGTAGTGTGGCTCCCCGCAGAGGCCCATATCTCAGAGACTGGTTCCGCACCTCAGTCCTGTTGGAAGGTGGTAGAATCCTAGAAATGGGCTTAGCGGGAGGAAGTTAGGTTGTTGGGAGCATGTCCTTGGAGGGGAGAGTGCCATCTTGGCTCCTCTATCCACTTTTCACTTCCTAGTCATGAGGTGAGCTTTTGCCTCATCATAAAGTTATGGAAACCACAGTCCTGGTAGTGTCTGAGGTAACCAATCACTGACTGAATCTTCCAAATTCTTGTCTCTTCATAAATGATTTTCTTGGGCGTCTATTAAGGTACAGGGAAGCTGACTGACACATCCCGAATCTCACAGGAGGTCCCAGGGTGGGCAGATTGTTGTCAGGGTTTCATAGGGTTTGCTCTTTGGTCTTTCAAGGGTCTTGATGGTCAGTTTAATCAAGTGTCCACATTTCTGAGGTAGTGTATCTTCCACTCCTCAGGAGGGAGGCAATGTTCCTTGTTTCCTACATTTGCAAGGTTGCCTGCCACATGGAACTACGTGCCATTCCCATCTGTTGGCAGAACAGACTCTCAACCCTCTGTGGGGTCTGTGGGGGCCTTGTTGGCAGAGCGTCTCTTAGATATAAAAGCCTTGTATGTTTGTGTAAGAAATCTAAGCAAGAGCTGTCTTTGGTGTATAGATTCTGGGGGGTTGTGAGGCTACAAGGGAGGCAACATCTGATAACAAGAACCTGCTTAATATCCACCGAACCTGCAGGAGGTCGAGTTTCATCTACAGAACCACGTAAATTGGGCGTGGTGGTGTCCACACGTAATCCTAGCACTCTGGAGGTGGAGGCAGAAGGATTAGGCAGAAGGTCATTCTGTTTTACGTAGTTAACCTGAAGCCAGCCTGTATGACTTACTTTAAAAGATTGCATCAGAACCAGAACCACAAACTTGCACAAAGTCCACTGCAACCTCCCCCCCTACACACACACACACACACACACACACACACACACACACACACACACACATCTTCTGCAAGGGCATTGCCCTGCTGTTTGTTTAATTTTGAACAGATGCCACCCTTGTCTTTGGCCTTTGGCACTAGGATTACTTCAGAGAGCTCATGTAATCCTCACTTTGCTTTTAAAGACTCTGCTCACCTCACCTCCAACTGCCTCATGGTTTACATGGTTTATTGTCCCCACCACGGTTCTAGTCCTGAATCGGCAGAGCTAAGGAATCTATCTGCTCTTGAGCTCAACAGTGCTGAAGGCCTGAAGGCTTGCTACCATGCACCAATGATCCAGCTTTGCAGAAGATGAGTTACCTTTTGTTCTAGGCTGATAAGAAGGGTGACTTCTTGGCTTTAATTTTAGTATCCCGTAGGGTACAGCCTTAGGCCTGGCATAGCGTTTGTAACATATAAATGGGCACACATATGTAGTATGATTAACTGACAGAAAAGCAAAGCGGAAGGCAGGCTGACTAAAGAAGGCCTTCCAGTAACCGTCTGGGAACCACAGGACAAAGATGTCAGTTTTCAGAGCAGCTCGGTGTCTGTTGCCTCCCCCTGGGGGGGGGGGCGCTGTCAAAAAAACACAAGTTTGCTCATGAGTTAAGCATCCCCCCTCATCCTACATACGGAAAATGCACCTCCTCTTCTCCAGGCTGCGTGAGCCGTCCAGTAAGTGCTTCCTTCCACTTGCTTGTCTCGTAGGAGCCGTTGCCCCACATGGCCTTCGAGGTCAGAACCCTCGCTGGTGGCTTTAGCTCAGAGTCCCAGGGACTCAGCCGAGGTGACTGCACTTTCTGATGCTGGAGACGTGGGTACTAGAGGATGATGGTTGTTTAATAGCGTTTCAGTATTATTTACCGAACAGGCCTGCCCTCAGTGAAAACCATGCTAATGATGTCACAAGTGGCATCCCACTCCAGAGGGAGTCTCCCTCCCCAGAGCCCTTTCAAGCCTGTTCTTATTCAACAAGATCTGTCATGGGCAGCAGTGTAGGGGAGTTTCCCTGAAATGAAGCCACCAAAGCACAGGGGGGCATATACTATGCTGCCAGCCTGTGGGGGGAAGGTGGACACCCTGAAAAATGTCTGGAAAACATTCGGAATCTCTCTCTCTCTCTCTCTCTCTCTCTCTCTCTCTCTCTCTCTCTCTCTGTTTTATAAAGTATAATATAGCACCATTAAAAGATTCCTTTTTATAATTTCATGTAGCCCAAGCTGCTCTTGAACTTCTGATCCTGCCAAGCCCTGGGATTGTAAGTGTGTATACCACCATGCTTTGCTTTAAGAGACTTTAAGCAGAGCAGCAGTGACTCATGCCTGTAATCCCAGCACCCAGGAGGCAGAGGCAGGAAGATCTCTCTGAGTTTCAGGACAGCCTGGTCTATAGAGCAAGTTCCAGGACAGCCAAGACTACACAGAAAAACCCTGTCTTGAGAAAAATAAAAATAAAAAAAGCCCCACAACTCAGCACAGAAATCCATGACCATAATCACCTGTCTTGTTTTCATGTATTGGGACCCATCATTGTGTTTGTTATTTAGACTTGGCACAAAATTATATATATGTTCCATGTCTTCATAATTTTCTTTTTAAAATTGTTTTTATTGATCTATGTATTTTTCTCCACTCCCTTCCTTCCCTCTCCCTCTCCTTCCGCCTTCTCCCATGATCCCGTGCTCCCAATTTGTTCAGGAGATCTTGTCTTTTTCTACTTCCCATGTAGATTACACCCATGCATGTCTCTCTTAGGGTCCTCTTTGTTGTCTAGGTACTCTGGGATTGTGATTTGTAGACTGTTTTTTCTTTACTTTATGTTTAAAAGCCACTTATGAGTGAGTACATGTGATAATTGTCTTTCTGGGTCTGGGTTACCTCACTCAATATGTTTTCTAGATCCATCCATTTACCTACAAATTTCAAGACGTCATTATTTTTTTCTGCTATGTAGTACTCCATTGTGTAAGTGTACCACATCTTCTTTATCTGTTTTTCAATCAAGAGGCATTTCATAATTTTCACCTTTAGATGTTTAATGATTTATTTACTATTGGGCAGCCGCCATGGCCTCAGCATCACTCACAGTAATTATTAACCACCAATGAGCCCAACACAAACACATCTCAGTTCACGCAGTTCAGGTGAACATGGCTTCGGTGTTCTAAGGGTCCAGCAATTCAGAGCAGAGATAGCTGTCCCCTACAGAGCACCTCTGTCACCTGCTCCTCAAGCTCTTCCACAGTGTTAGCCTGGGACACAGGTTACAGAAGACCTGGGGAGCTGGACTGCCTTGGCTTGAGTTGGACTGGTTTTAGCACGAGGGCTCATTCTCAGAAAAGTACCCGACCTCTGGGCCATTTGGCTCCTTCACTGTTAATAGTCATAGCAGTAATGTTGACGTAGATTGGGGTGCAGCTCTGGGGCACAGTGGGCTCAGCCCCGGGTCTATCTTTGGTACCAGGTGTTGGGGAGGCCTTATTCTACTGAAATGATACCATTCACAGAACACTCAGTAGGGGCTGGGATGCAGCACAGTTGTAGAGAGCTTGTCTAACATGTGTGATGTCTGACTTCAGTCTCTAACACCATGTGACCTGAGAGGAGTGGCCTATGATCCAAAAGAACAGGAGGTGGAGGAAGGAGGGTCAGAGTTCAAGGTCATTCTTAACTACGTAGGGAACTCAAGGCCAGACCCTGTCTCAAAAAACAGTCAACCAACCAGCCAACCAAACAGCAGTCAGACATAACTGTCACACTGCAGCAATGACACCTGCAGTTGAGACCATTGGCTTGTGATTTAACAAACTCCTTCAGATCTGTCTCTTTGTGACAACCAAGGAGCCACCCGGGGAACTAGTGCACTCTGTCTGATATGCTTTTTAAAAATTAATTTTAATTAGCTCACAAAGAAACGTGCTGTGGGACAATGGTCTTTTATCCTATCACTTGTATTATTTTTAATAAAATGCTCATTGGCCAGTAGCCAGGCAGGAAGTAGAGGCCGGACAACCAGGCAGGAAGTAGAGGTAGGGTGATAAGAACAGGAGAATTCTGGGAATAGGAAAGTTCAGTCTTCAGTTGTGACCCAGATGCAGAGGAAGCAAGATGTGACTGCCTTGCTGAATAAGGTACTGAGCCAAGTGGCTAACACAGACAAGAATAATGGGCTAATATAAGTTATAAGAGTTAATAAGAAGCCTGAGCTAATGGGCCAATCAGTTTATAGTTAATGTAGACCTCTGTGTGATTTCTTTGAGACTTAACGACTGTGAGAACTGGACAGGACAGGAACCTTTGCCAATAGAAACGGGTTTCATTATCACACACACACACACACACACACACACACACACACACACACACACTTTATACCTTTGCTTTGTTCCTACTTGATATAATGCTGTAAGTATAGCCATAAGAACCAATCATCTGGACGATTCATAAGCATATGGCCTCACATTTCATAGGATGACAGCAAACGTTAAAACATACTTTTAAAAATTCATCTAACACAACCCAATTAACCAAGTTCTTGTTTTCTCTTAGACAGGGTCTCATGGGGCCCAGGACAGCCTCAAACTCATTGTACCATTAAGGACTTGAGTTTATGGTCCCCCTCCTCCCAAGAGCTGGGATACAAGTGTGAACATCACAGCGGGTTTCATGTGGCTGGCGTTGGTATAGAACCCAGGGCTTTGCAATGACAGAGTTACCATCTGAGCTACTCCCCTGCTCCCTAGCTAAGATCTTTAAAGAATGCCTGCCATGTGACTGTGCTTGGGAGAAAGATTTGAAAGGCTTCCCAATGTCTTCTGAAGAAGAGTTTGCAGTAGTCAACCGAGGTGACTCTCGGGAATCTTTTTTTTTTTTAATTTTAATATTCTGTACAGACAGGAGTAAATGTGAACATGAAAAGTTTAAGATTTGATTTGAAACCTAACACCTCCATCTGATTTAAATGTCAATTAAAAAACAGAACAAAACACACCAACCACTATGAAAACAGGCCAATTAGGATCGTACAAGAACAAGAAAACCAAACTCTTCATAATAAAACACATCCAACTGTGAAGAGAGCTGCTCCTGGCGTCTTCCCATCCTTGGCTTCTGTGCACCTATGTGCAGCACACTGTTTCCGTGGATGAAGGCTTCTTAACAATCCCCGGGCCTCCGACTCTCCGGATTCTTGATAGAAAGATACCTAAATAATTCTGGTGTGCTGTAGGATGGAGAGTGGTTTGAGCAGAGGAGATGGGAATGGGGGATACTGACAGAGGACCACTCTCCACGTCCTTGGAGAGTCAGAAGCAGAGCAGGTGGCCTGGGATGTGCCTGCAGGTTCCATTTTGCTCAAGGTTGGCTTTGGACAGAAGCCAGCCTCCTCTCACAGCAGAGAACCTGTCGATTCTCTTCCCCATCCTTTTGAGTTTTCATTTCCTGCCAGGCCCGGCACTCCCTTCTGAGAGCACCACTAAGGGTCGCTATTGAATAGGACTAGCTTCCACAGCTCCAGGCTAATCTCCTGGGGTGGCTGGGTCAGCGGGGTCAAGGTGTTGGAGCTGACATCCCTCTCCCGATCTGATCGTGGCCCACAGATCACGACCCCTTTCGTGGGCTCTGGCTTGAATGATGATAGACTCGGAGTAGAACCTTGTCAGAGGATTGTGTCTTGAAGCTGCCCACCTGCGTGGGACCACTGGGTGGCGCTACTGCGCCTATCTGCCAGCAGGAGGCTGGTGATAGCCTTGGTAGTTAATGCCTTGCACTTTAGGCATGGTGGAGGTGTAAGGGTTCACTCTTGAACCCTGTTTCCTCAAGTTTATCTAAGGATAGCGAGTGAACCCTGAAATACGCCTCTCACCAGCTAGTCACCCAGGGGAGACTCAGGGATACTATTGTTTTCTCTGTCTTTTGTAATATGATGTGGGTAGTTGGGGAAGAAATGTAGGTGGCTTGTGGGATGTTTTATCCTATGCCAGTTCCTAATCTCTGGCCCCAGGTCATTCAGTATGCCCCTGGGTCCTCCTCCGTGATTCATACCTCCTGAAATCCTCTCTTCACAGCCTTCCCTGCTCAGCTCCTGTACGTCTGATGCTCGATTTTTTTTTTTAAGCATTCATTTGCGTATTGTCTGAGGATGTGGTTTAGTTGGCAGAATGCTTGCCTATCATGCAAGAGATCCTGGGTCTGTCACCGCCTGAGCCAGGTGTGATGCCTGCCCATTGTCCCCTCACCCGCAAAGGACAAAAGCAGGCAGACATCTGCTGTCCGCGTTTGACTGTTTCCTTTAAAGGCACCTTGGAACCGGGGGAGGGGAAGGGTGGGAGCCGCCGACGCACCCTCTGACCTTGGAGTGTTCCTCCCTCTCAGAGTTTGGAGTTTGCATTGGCTCACAGTTTCTGTGGACTCAGTCTCCGGTTTCCTGACCTTCTTCCTTCTTTAAACAAAAGTTGTAGTTGCTGTGCAGAAGACAGCTTGCCAGTGCTGGGGAGAAGTCGCCCTTCCCAGACAGAGAGGAAGACTATGGACAGCTGTACGAACTAGACCAGTCCTGTTGCCTTCGCCCTCCGGTGCCTCTCGGCCCAGTTAGCCCTGTGTTCTCACTGCCCTCTCATGGATCAACTCAGTGCAGACGGAGCTGCTTCTTGGGAGGTTTCTGTTTCCTCGAGTGTCTCCTGTGCAGCCAAAGCCATGATTCTCCCCAATTTATTTACTTTTTTTTTTTTCCGGGTTTGCATCAATGACTTCATTTTGATTCTTGCAACTTTTACATCCCTTACTTTTAATCCAGACTTTTCTACCCAAGAGAAACCATACTTAGATAACAAAAGATGTTGATTAGTCATGGGAAAAATCCTTGATAAGTGTTCAACAACTACAGGAAAATAGAATTATTTTCATGACCTGCAGGATTTTTAAGGCAATGGACATGACTATAGCATCATTTCAGGGCTGTCAGACTTTTGTAAATCTTATGTAAACTTTACCTTATGTTTTACCTCAACATTTGTCAATAGTCTATGTGATGTTCACTGGAAAGTAATTACCATCCACTCAAACTTTTATTAAAAGCGGATCAACGTTCAAAAACCACTTTGTTGTTGTGTGATATTTTTGCTCTCTTGGCTTTTTGAGGAGCCAACCACCCAGCTCCCAAATAACACACAGAGGCTTATTCTTAGTTATGAGTGCCCGGCCTTAGCGTGGCTTGTTCTTGCCAGCTTCTCTTAAATTATCCTGACTACCTTTTGCCTCTGGGCTTTAATCTTTCCCTATTTCTGTATACTTTTTTTTTTTTTTACCTTCTACGTGGCTTGCTGTGTAGCTGGGTGGTTGGTCCTTGATGTCTTCCTTTCCTTGTTCTCTTGCTCTTCCCTCCTCTCTTCTAGAGTTCTCCTTCCATTTATCCTCCCTGCCTGCCAGCCCTGCCTATCTTTGTTCCTGCCTCGCTATTGGCTGTTCATCTCTTTATTAGGACCATTAGGTGTTTTAGCCAGGCAAAGAGCCACAGCTCCACAGAGTTAAACAAATGCAGCGTAAAGAAAAGCCACACATCCTTACTTCATTAAACAATGTTCCACAGCATAAACAAAAATAACACACCTTAAAATAGTATTCCCCAATACTTTGTTCTTTTAGATATAGAGATTTATAATCTTATATCACTGTAGTAATATTCAGTTTTTAATATTTTATAATTTTCTCTAGTTGTAGGAAAATTTATACATACATTTCTTTCCCAAGACTAATCCTTTGCCACCTTCTGTGACTTGTTCAGAAGGCGCTTTTGAAAGATGTCTCCAAAGTCAGCAGTTGTGTGTGTGTGGTGTGTGTGCAAGGGGTGCCTGGAGAGGGCACAGGAATTTATGAATGTGTCAGTCTCACATGGTGGATGCACATCACACACATGCCTGTTGAGACCCACAGATTCAAGTCCAAGTATCCATTCTGAGTATTCTGCTGGAGAATGATCAGTTGCAGCAAGTGGACCTCTCTGAGAGAGAACCTTCCTAAGAGGGAAGGCTTGGGGATTGGAAAGTCATGTGGGATGTGGGAGTTCTGCTGTGAACCCCGGCCTGAGCTAAATCAAAATTCGTTCACGAAGGCACGGACTTCCTGATGCTCTGTGTCCTTACAAGTTTCCCCCAGCATTGCTGCTGTTAGACCAACAGTTACACACAGGTTAACTCTGAGCTCCTTCCTACCTCTCCTGAGGACTGCGAGGACAGGAATGAGCACCACCATGCCAAACTTGAGGCAGTTTTAATGTTTGGGCTTTGGGGAACACATTCAAAGTGTACCAGCTGTCCTGGGGTGAGTCTAAGACAATGGTGGTCCAGAAGCTCTCGGGAGAGGTTGGTGGTCAGGACCTTACTGTCCTGAGTACCTGTGAGAAGCAAGTGGGGAGCTCCTCAGGGCTCCCTTTTCTACCCCATGTGTAGGGCCTGTGATGACACTCTTTCCTCAGGAAAGGGAGCCAGTTTCCCAAAGGCCGTCTGAGACCTAGCACGGCCCCCAGCATGTGGGGACAGCTGGTGTGTGTCTCACACGATAGGACTCTAAGTACTGTGTCCTGCTCTGACTGTGTCTCCCTGTGTCTGGTTATTATGAAATATAAGTTCAGGCTTGTTGTGGGTTTAGTGTGAAATGTCCCCATCGGCTCTTGCTGACAGCCTGTTCCTCAGCTATTGGTGCTTTTTGTGGGAAGTGTTGGAATCTTTAGTAGGTGGGGCCTGGCTGGAGGAAGTAGGTCATTGTGGGCACACGAGACAGGGTCTTATGCAGCCCAAGCTGGTTGAACTTGCTATGTGGCCAAGCATGACCTTGAATTCTTGACCCTCCGGCCTCACCTGTCCAAGTGTTGAGATTACATGTGTGCCCAGCTTGAAGGGCACCTCCTGTCCCTGGCCTCCTCTTCTGTGTGTGCTTTCGCAGAGGGTGAAACTCTCCCTCTCACTCCTACACCATGACGCTCCACTTCACCACAGCCCTGCATCAAGGGCCAAATGCTAAGGATGTGAAGCTCTGAGTCAGAACAGCGCCTCCCGCTCTGCGGGCCTCCTTCCTTGGTATCCTTCTCCTCTTCCCTCTATTTCTTCTCTCACGTAGCCCAGGCTTGCCTTGAACTCCTTACGTAGCTGAAGGTTACCTTGAACTTCCGATCCTCTTCCTTCCACCCGAGTGCTAGGATTACAAGCATGCACTACCGTACCTGGTTTCTAGGGTTGTTTCTGTCATGCACTGTGTCGCGGTGATGAAAACTGGCGTCCAGGAATGCCTGCAGGGGGCCAGCTGATCCTGTGAGATGAGAGCAGAGGAGAAGGAAGCAGGCTTATCCAAAGGCCAGCATTGTGAGGAGACCCCCCAAAGGCCTGTTAACCTCTTAGCTCTTCTCAAACTCGGGAGCACAAAGGTGTCCCATTCAAAGAAAATGTTAGCTTTGGCGAAAAGGTATTTTCTGTATAGTTGGCACAATAATTTCTTTGGGCAAAGAAACTATTTCTGTCGAGGAGACTATGGCTGGCCTCAAGGTATAACCAGCACTAACAGAGAGAGAAGGAAGAGGAGGGAGGTTGGACTCTGAGAGGCAGGACCAGCAGGAAGCACTGTGCCCATGAGACATCTTCCTCTGTCTCTCACAGGCAGCGAATGAGGGCAGACTCACTTTTCCTTGTCTCTGGAGTACTAGGAAGACACTGCACTGCTCACTGATAAATTTCAGTGAGAACCAGATTGCTTTTGGAACCCACGAACTGAGGTTGAGATTTTACACCCATGTAGGAGAGATGTGATTGATAAATATCAGGGTTCCACATGTGCTGTGTGAGTTGCAAACCTGTGGTGACAAGGACTAGAAAGGACTGGTCCCTTCAAGTAGGACCTGACTAACGGCAAGGGCTGCTGTGGGCTGGTGCTGGTGGAGCCATCACAGCCAGACCCGAGAGGTGGGGTTGGTAGCTAAAGAGCTGGGAAGCAGACTGGGAACTGAGTAAGGGGACCCTTAAGAGGCCGTCTCAGGGGCTGAGACATAATTAAGGTGGCAGAATGCTTGTCTGACATGCTCGAGGCCATGACTTTGATCCCCAGCACCACAGATTGGACATGGTGGTGCATGGTGGTGGAGGCAGGAGGATCAGAAGCTCAGTGTCATCTTTAGCTATTCAGTTGGTTTGAGGCCATCGTGGTCTAGAGAACCTGTCACAAGAAGAGGGAGGAGGAGAAAAAAGATCACCGCTGTATCCTGGCAAAGGGCTGTGGACCGCATGTGCCTTAGGAAGATGCAGAAGTGACTGTGGATCAGACGTAGCTGGTGCATTGCCTGGACAGGCAAGGAGAGCGTGCCTAAGGAGTTTATGGCAAAGTTTGGTCTCAGCTCTGTGAGGATTGGGTCAGATCACCATGCAGTAGGTTGGGATTGGCGAGCCTAGGACAGTCAAGGTTTTGGTGTAGTGGCATTTCATGTGTATTTTAATAAAAAAAAGCTTGCCTGAAGATCAGAGAGTAAACTAGCCCCACTGGTCAGCCTTACAGACCAGGCAGTGGTGACACACACCTTTAATCCCAGTAGCCACACTGGTTTGCCATAGAAACCGGGCAATAATGGTGCACACCTGTAATCCCAGAACTAGAGAGGATTATAAAACGGGAGGAGACAGCTCTCAGTCTCATTCTGAGCATAGGAAAAACAAGCTGCTCACAGGGAATTCAGGGTGCGGGGGTTCATAGCCCCCAGTAGTTCCCAACAGTCAGGCTCTTACATTGTTTCTGCTCCATCTCCCATTGTGTTCCCTGTGATAGGGGTGTCCCTTTTAAGGCGGAGCTTTCAGCCATCACTTGTTTCTATCACTGACTAGTTATGAGTGCATTTCCCACATCAGAGCAGCTTCTTTCCCTGAGGCTGAGACCAGCACTAATCTATGGGTGAAAATATAAATATTTAGAAGGAGGTCTGGCAATGTGTCTGCTTAACAAGACAATAGTAGTAGGTTCTCCGATAAGGCCTATGATCTCCCCAGCCATGGGCTTTCGATTAGCTTTACAGTAACGGGACATGAATTTCCTCCTGCAGGCCAGACAGTGGTTGGTTAGCTTCACAGCTGTGTCATACTGCCTGGCAGGTCTGTGTTGTCACCTCCAGGGTCCATGGCTGGGTAGGACCATTGATGATCTCTCCCCTCCCCCAGCTGTGTGTATTGCGTTTTCTGGTGCTATGTAAAGTTATCCAGCAGGGAGGGAACCTCCAGGTCGGTTGCAGCTTGGTTTTTCTGTGTCCTGCACACAAAAGTGACTTATCTTCAGCAACAGAGCTCTCCCATGTAGTTCTGGCGGGCAGCATAAGCAATGGGAACAGCCTGTGTTGTTTGGGAGCCTCTGGAGTTTCCCTGGCCAACTCATAGGAAGTGCCCCACACCTACGCTGAGGGTTCCAGCATCTTTGAGAGTGACAGTCATTCGGTGCTTCCCACTGAAAAGTTGAGCATTTGAAAATGGGCTTGCAACTTTGATCTTCATGGGCGAGAGTGTCCTGGCATGAGAAAGAGTGCTTACTGATAAAGATGGTGGAATTTTAATGGCATGCTAATGAATACGCAAACCTTGGGGGTGTGGATGCTTTTGTTCTCAGACCTACTTTTCGAGCCCTTCCTTCTGGATTCTGGGGAAAAAGCCTCATTAAGAAAGAGAATGCTCCTGTAAGGTATGGGGGAGTTCATCTCTCAGGTCTCAGAAGGCAAAGGTGGGAGGAACATGAGTTAGGGGCCCACTAGACAACAGATATTGTAAGACTGTATCCCAAGCAAGCATATAAACACAGCAACAAAGTAAAACAAGGGGCTGAAGAGAAGGCTTGGTGGTAAAGAGCTCGTGTTATCTCTCAGAGGACCTGAGTTTGAGTTCTCCCACCTGTAGTGGCTTACAATCATCTGTAACTCCAGCTCCAGGGGATCCACGTCCTTCTTCTGACCTCTGCAGGCACCAGACCTGCAGGTGGTACACATGCATACATGCAGGCAAAATACTCATATACATAAAATAAAAAATAAAATCTAAAACAAATAAGAAAATATTTTAAAATTAAGAAAGGTTTCAGGGGGCTGAAGAGCACTTGTTGCTCTTGCAGAGGATCTGGGTTTGGTTCCCAGTGGCTCACGGCCATTCGTTACTCTGGTTTTAGGGGACCTTTTTCTGGCTTCCGAGGGCAATGCACTCACATGGTGTACGTACATGCAGGAGAAATACCCACATATAAAATAAATGCCTCTAAAAATTGCTTTTAAAATTTCCACTCGTCTCCAAGCAGATACTATCTCAGAGGTCTTGTCTCCATCCTTCAGAGAAGGATTCTCCACGCCCCACCTCCTCATGCCATGAAGGGACACCCTCATCTCTCTAGGAGAAGCAGTAGGTTGGTCAGATTGGTGTAAAGTGGCAAGTGTGTTACTGGGCTAAGCAATCACTTTCTGATTGGATTTGGGGAGAAGCCCACGGCTGAGGAGGTCAGAGGTCCTAGTGGGGAAGGACTGCTGTCTTGCTTAGCGGATACGACGCACCCATCTCCTTGCCTTCTAAGCAGTTGCGTTTCTCCTCGTAGACTCGTAGTGTTGCCTGCTGCATCGTCCGGAGGACTTCTAGTTGTGGTGGGCGGTGGTAATGGAAGAGATGTGAAACTGGTCAAAATACTGAGAACCAGAAACTGTCACCCGCTCAGTGCTCAGAGAGCGTCGGTGAAGAGAGAGCAGAAAGATGCTCAGAGCCAGAGGACGGCTTGCAATAGTGTAGAATGTTGTCTTTCAGCGATAAGACGGCCATGGAGGGAGGAAGGGCGCACAAGACCCCGCCATTCCTTAGGATTTATACAAGAGAGGGAGAGACATTTTCTTCAGGGGGATAGCTGAAGTGGGGGTAACTGGTAGGTGCATATGACCCTGAAAATAACCTCTCACCTATAGTTCTGTAGGCAACTCTGATGAAATGCATTGGTTCACGAGAGAGAGAGAGACAGAGAGAGAGAGAGAGACAGAGAGAGAGAGAGAGACAGAGACAGAGACAGAGACAGAGAGAGACAGAGACAGAGACACAGAGAGGAAAAAGACTTGGAAGTATAAAGGGGTGGTCAGGAAGAGGAAGCGGTCCGTGTGAGTGGGAGGGACAAGAGAAAATCATGGGGGTGGATGAGTAGAATCCACTGTGTACACATATGAATGTTATAACCAGGTGTACTACTGGGTTTAAGATGTGTGAGTCATATGTGTGCTGGTGTGGGTGATTTGTACTTGTGGACTGGTGTGTGATCTATCTAGTCATGACCCACCCACTCCTCACATTGGTCTAGTTCCTCACACACAGGTGCAGTTGGAGTCCTCCTGCTGACTTCAAGGAAGGGCCTCTCTCTAAGAAGAGGGCAGCCATGTACACCCTCTCCTCTCCTTGTCACTGGGGCTGGCAGGCACAGCTGACTATGGGTTGCCCTTCTTTTTCTCTTTTAAAAACTTGGGACAAGTTCTTACTGTGTAGCTCAAGCTGGCCTCTG